>NC_054704.1:37454744-38150217 GCF_016097555.1 Gigantopelta aegis | reverse complement strand
AATGCATGTGCTGGTTATCAAATCGCCTATAGCACACGTCTTATATGTAATCCTCAACAAGATCGAGATTGTTTGTCGTTTACAAGAAACTTGACCATCGACATCGACCAGACCTGCCAACAGAGGGTTTACAACATCCAAGACATATCTATTTACATCATCTCGCAATTTACGACGCACTTTACAAAAACCAACAAAAGACAACTAGTAGAAACACCAAAGCACAAATAGCCACCTACGATTCAAGGGAAAACCGTGGTCCAGTTAGCCGCAAACACTGTACGACGCCGCTTACTTGCAGGGCAGGATTGCACGCTAGACTGGTGTAATCGTCATCGATACTGGAATAGACGGCAGTGGAAGGTGTCTTGTGTTTTCAGACGAATCTCGATTTCATCCTAGGCATGCTGATGGACGACCTTCGTGTTTGGTGTCGTCGTGGAGAACGATATACAGGACGATGAGGTGCGTTGTTGAAACTGACCGAGGGGAGGCGGCAAGTGTTTATGATTTGGGGCGGAATCATGTTATCAGTATAGAACACCTTTACATGTCTGCCATGGGAGGGTGACAGCCCAGTATCGATAACTAACGTCTTGAGAAGAATTGTCGCACCCCAGTTTGCTGCTCACCCAGAACTGCACACCTTTCAACAGGACAACGCAAAGAGCGCACACTGCGACGATTAAACATGCAGTTTTTAGCTAATGTAAACATCCCTCTCCTGGAATGGCCTGCACTATCCCCTGACCTTTCTCCAATCGAGCATTTGTGGGATGAGATGGGACGACGTCTCCACCAAACGTCAGTTTTCACAACGTTCGGCATCTTGAGCAGGCACTCCAAGATCAATGGCAGAGGTTACCCCAGAACCTCACCCAGAGGCTGATTCTGTCCATTGCGTCAACGCTGCGTAGCGTGTGTGAATGCTAGAGGTGGCCATACAAAATTACTGACTTTTCGTTTTTTTTGATAGTCACTTTAGTTTTGCATTACTGAATAAAATTCTACGAACTTTGATGTCGGGCGTCTGTTGTTAATTAAACAGATAAACCCCTTACGTTAAAAAACACAACCAATTACCAAATAATTATAGTGCACTAACTATACCAAAATATAAGTGTATTATCCTGGTGCATTTTCCAATTGTATTCAGTATATATATATAGTCTGTTTAAAAATTTACCTCTGTAAAGTTTGTGTCCAAATTATTGACAGTATGATCATTTTTCAGGTATTTTTTTTAGCTGCTGAAGAGACCTATTGACCTGTTAACACCCACGCTTAGTCCATCGATATTTCTATGAATTGATTAACTTTAATGAAAGCCATTCTCTACATAATTTGTATCGATGATATGGTGGGTTCGGACTAAGAATCACATAGCCCTTTCTGACTTGTTATGTTTTAACCGGCCTCGGTGGCGTCGTGGTTAGGCCATCGGTCTACAGGCTGGTAGGTACTGGGTTTCGGATCCAGTCGAGGCATGGGATTTTTAATTCAGATACCGACTCCAAACCCTGATGTGAGAGTGTTCCGCAAGGCTCAATGGGTAGCCGTAAACCACTTGCACCGACCAGTGATCCATAACTGGTTCAACAAAGGCCATGGTTTTGTGCTATCCTGCCTGTGGGAAGCGCAAATAAAAGATCCCCTTCTGCTAATCGGAAAGAGTAGCCCATGTAGTGGCAACAGCGGGTTTCCTCTCAAAATCTGAGTGGTCCTTAACCAGTATGTCTGACGCCATATAACCGTAAATAAAATGTGGTTGAGTGCGTCGTTAAATAAAAAATGTCTTTCTTGCTTATGTGTTAGACCAAATTAGTTTTGCTCTGCAAATGAGCAAATTAACAGCACAGGGATATGTTCAGGTGAAATTATGCAGTGGGGGACTAGACTGGCAAGTGGAAATTTGCTTTGAGGCACGTTTTAACCACCCCACGACACCCCCCTCTGTACACGCGCCCGCAACCTTATTGACAAAAGGCACAAACTCCAGAGAACTACAAACTCGCCAATATGAATCTTTAAACAATAAAATAACATGATAATTATATAACGCAAATATATTTAGTTTTTTTTTTATTATTATTATTCCTAAGGAACGTAAGTCCCTACGACTTGCATTCCTAGGTATATTAGACCTAGGACCTGCATTATTAGAAGATAAAGTTAGGGTGGACAGCTGTTCCTGCAGCCTTGCATTCAGTTTTACACTGGCCATGGTAGTTTAGTGCTGAAACATCAGTCTGTTTTAATCGTCCAGTGGGGATTTGTAATGCCACTAAACCAATATCTCTGTCACAAGCAACTATAGGTTAAACAATATGGAAAAAAACCATACCTTCAGTACAGTCTGTGTTCTTCCAACCAGCTTGACATCCACCAATACAAGTGCCAATCATGTCGCAGGATGACGTTTTTGTAGCGCATTTACGATCGTTGCACATCTTGTTACAGTTAGGCCCATATTTGACGTTAAGTTCACATGCTGAAAGGAAAATTATTCAAATGTGTTTTTTTTTAATACTTTATTTAAAACCAAAAAATAAAATGTAATTTAAACATCCATACCTACATTTAAATAACATTCCTTCACTGCTCTGAAACAAAGTTTTAAAAAACATTTCAGACTAGACTCAAATTGTTACTAATTTAGTTCCGATCCACTCATGGACAGAATACATGTAATGTTCTGAATTGCAATAGTTTACCGAACTCCAGTTGTAATAAAACTACCCTAACTTGTCATATTGACTTGAATTCTAATACAAAATGCATTCCCCAACGCCTATTTGGTTCACCTCTTGTTTGTGTATGTGTGTTTTGTTGTTTGTTGTTGTTCTTCTTCTTTGCTTGCTTGTTGTTGTTTTGGGGGGTGTCGGGGTAGGGGGTTGTTTTTCTTCATATTGTTGATTTGTTTTTTTTTTGTTTTTAAAAATCTGATTTAACTATCTTGGTATGTTACAATGTATTATGCCTATTTTACATGGGATATAATTTGTTATATACTAAGGGGAATCAACATTTATGGGCATTGTAACATTATTATTATTAAAATTATAATACGTAGCTTAGTGCCCATAAGGCTCTCAAATAAGTATCACGTTTAAAACCATCTTCTACCCTAACTTTTTTCAAGAAACCGACTTTTTGTTGGAGGAGGTTCTGTTGTAGGTTGTTTACTTGTTTGTTGGCTTTTTGTGTTGTGGGGCGGGACGTAGTCGGGTGGTAAAGTACTCGCTTGATGCGCGGTCGGTTTGGGATCGGTCGGTTTGGGATCGATCCCCGTCGGTGGACTAATTGGGCTATTTTTCGTAGCAGTCAGTGCACCACGACTGGTATATCAAACGCCGTGGTATGAACTATCCTGTCTGTGGGATGGTGCATATAAAAGATACCTTGCTACTAATTGAAAATGTAGCGGGTTTCCTCTCTAAGACTACATGTCAAAATTACCAAATGTTTCACATCAAATAGCTGATAATTAATAAATCAATGTGCTCTAGTGGTGTCGTTAAATAAAGAAAAATTGTGTGTTGTTTTTTTAGGGTTTTTTGTTATTGTTGTTTTTTCAGGGGTGTTTTTTTTATTTTGGGTTTTGGGGAAGTTGTGTGTCGTATATATATAAAGCTGGTAGATATTTAGTTTGCACCCCCGCTGTCGACTCACCCATAGGGAGTTTTAATGGTTCAGTGGTGATTTGTAATGCCATCAAACCGATATCTCTCTCACTAGCCACTATAGGTTAAACAATAAGGAAGGATGACTTTTTATAGCACATTTACGATCCGTGCACATTTTGTACAGTTAGGCCCATGTTTGACGTTTGGAAGAAATGGTTCATTTAACGACGCACTCACACACATTTTATTTTGGGGTTATGTGGCGTCGGACATATGGTTAAGACCACACAGATATTGAGGGAGGAAATCCGATTTCGCCACTTTATTGGCTACTCTTTTCGATTAGCAGCACAAGGATATTTTATATGCACCATACCATAGACATAATAGCACATACCACGGCCTTTGATGTACCAGTCGTGGTTCACTGGCTGGAGCGAGAAATAGCCCAATTGGCCAACTAATGGGGATTGATCCCAAACCGACCGCGCATCAAGAGAGGGCTTTACCACTGGGCTACGTCTCGCCCCCTATTTAACGTTAGATTCACATGCTAAAAGGGACATTATTTAAATGGTTTATATAGTTTGTTTAAAATCACAAATATTGTAATTTAAACATCCATACCTACATTTATGTAGAATTATCTGTTATATCAGATAGATCGTTTAAAGTCCGGGTTCATAAACTAGGATGATGAATAAATTACTGTACTTGACTCTAGCACCTTAGTTGCATATCGAAAGTGGTACAGTTATGTAGGAACGATATTTGAAGTGTGTGGGTTCATTCTGTAGTGAGGGATACAAGCTAGATTTTCATCTTTATATCATCTTTATTTATGTAGATTTGGGAAATTTTAAAGCATACATTTTTGTCCTCAAGTGTGGGAGGGAGAATAAGTCACTAGGCCATACGGGCCTGATATATTTTATATTAAAATATACAAAGACTACATAATGATATTGTCGATAGGACATATCAGTTGTAAAATGATTATCAGTATGTAGCAACATTATAATATGTTTCAACATTTCTGTGTTTCTATGTCCGGCTGTGGACAGTTTCGGCAGACGGGTAACACGTTTTCCTTAATAATTAAAATGCATGGTCCAATCAAACACATTAAAACTTGGAGGATAGCTAGCTAAGATAACAAAGAAAATTGTGGGGGGGGGGGGTGTGTTTCTTCTATTTTTCTTCTTTTTAAAAAAATTATTATATCTTTGCTTTGGTGAGCTTTTTTGCATATTTGCGAAATTAGCCCTGGAATATCCACTGACGTGTAATGTTTATATCTATGCTGAACAAGATTTATGAATGAAAATATTATACCATTTTGAGTGTTTGTTTTTCTAATTAGGTCTATTTGCTTCAATTTACATTAAAAAAGTTATTAAAAAATTATGTTTGAAAAAGTGCTTGTTGTATACTAATATATGTGCACAAAAGTGAATACTCTTACTCTTAGTCGAACTATAGATATACTGTTTGAGGTGCTGTCTTTAGTTCATCTGCACATTTTTCAATCAATTTTAAAATGATGTATACGTTTATCAACAATGTACTATATATGATGCACCTACAATATATCGTGCTTAGCCAATAGACACATTATATGCAGAATGTAAATCCTGGTTGACTTAAAGCTACAGCAATATCTGTAACATTATTCAAATGTGAAACCTAATAGTAAATTACTTACCCATAACAAACACTTCACAGAAATCCATGGCTTTTCCGCCATCACAGGCGTTACACGAGTCTTTATTAAGAGTGTTGGTGTAGAGTGTCACGTACCTCCCTGTAACATCACATGTTCTAGTTGTTACATCGGCAATGTCAGATCCATCCATGTTACCTGTGATTTGTTCACCACATGGCTGTCCAGTAACAGTCTGTCGCGGTGACATAGACGTGTACACCTGGATTCCATTTCGCCTCCATTTCCCTAAAAACAATACACATGTGTGGATATAAACTACTGGCCGTTAAATGATTGGGCAATGTATATTTATATTTACGGAACAACTGACTACCACTAGGCTTGGGCAAATAAATATTTTTTCTACATTAGATAAATATGCCTGGTCATTTATATGGCCATTTTGGTCAATGAACACGAATTCGGTGGAATTGTTTGTCTACGACCACATTTTATATCCAGAACTTTGATTTATTCAAAATGACGGCACAATTTCATCTTGTGTTGAGTATTTTGTAGCTTTTACATCCTATACATACCCCTTGTAATATATCTATATATGGGTTTTCTGGCTTACAGAACACGAAAATGACACTTTCAAATATCATACACTTCATATAAAGGTCTTTCCTACATTTTTGCACTAAACTATTTTTTCCACAGGATATCATGGAATTTCACTATTTTGTTATCAGCATGAGTGAACAGTTAGTATGTGGGGTCATGTTTTCGCCATATTTAATACCAGAAAATGGATCTATATCTTTATTGTTAAAAAGGGATGGCATAAATATTTGAAATCATCTTGTTATGTCTGCACACGCAGTGTGGACAGAACGGGAAACTTATTCGTTCAGTCCTAATAATAGGCTCACGAATATCAACCAAAACGATAAGTAGCAGGCTTTCTATATAATATGTATTAGGTAAAAAGCTTCAAGTAACTAAAATGACCGTGCACATTAAATTGTAAGTAAAACAATCGCATTCCTTGGTGAAATATACAGGTTTACCCCCAAGACAGAAAGAGCAGTAAAAAAGACAAATATGGTTGACTGAAACATTTCAGAATATCGCAGAAAATTGTGAGGGGAAGTACAAATTCAATGACTGACCACTAATTTATTTAATATATCAACAGAGACAGAGGGTGAAGTAACTATAACTGAACATAACGAAGACATCTACTTGAATAACAGGGCAATATAATGCAACAGTACACCTTCCATTCTTGAACATTACATTCCGTTAACTGGCATACGAAGAAAATATGTGAACATAGAAGAAACTTAGCATAAAAGAAGCAGCAGCAAGAAAATGACAAATTAATGAATAAAATTAATTCTGCCACAGAGGTTAATTTTCGAGATTAAGTAAGAAGCCAATCAGTGAGGTTATGAAGGAATCTTTTGTACTGTTTGAATACACATTATGTTAGTGTTGGAGGTGTGGCTGGTGCCAACGTCAGGGTGGAAGATGGCCATTCAAACTGTAGGCCTACACCAGATTCATTTGTGAACTCAACTAATAGGATTTAGTAAATCATGTAGCTCCTTGGTAGAATTCATTTGCCTGTTTTCTTTGTCCTATCCTTGTTGTTTGTATATTTCTTTCCTACAAAAGGTATAAATAATGCATTGTATTATTAAAGGTAGGTTTTGAAATCTCATTTTAAAACTTAGTTAATTATACCTAAATGTACTCAATTTTCAGATTCTAACTCTGTTTCGGATATTGTACGCATTATTAATCAGTCATTGACATTTTAAAATATTTTGTTGACTTTGGCTTTGAAGTATTCTCATACTTCTTAATTTTTATGTAATGTTTCATAGTCAACCAATATTTATTTACCCACTGCTCTTTCTGTCTTGTGGTAAACAATGTTATTATCCAATCAAATAGAAGCTTCCGTACATACAATTTCACTTGCAATGCCCTTTCTAGTTGCATGTAGCCTTTTTCTGGTGCATTGCATACAGAAAGCATTCTGCTGATTAGGCAGCCACCAGTTTTCATTTTTGGTTGACATACCCCAGATAGCACAACTACGTTGACCCAACGTCGCCATGGTTGGCACTATCGTCGTTGGATGGTTCGGCCGATTACGCCCCACCTTGCGACTGTGTGAGGAAAACTGTGACGTTCACCTTCAGCAGCCAGTCATTTGTGTTTGGACAGAAAATATTTCCAGCATTAATTTCGGGAATTTAACCAGTCACGTAAGTATTTGGAACACGATATAAAATCTTAATGAATATGAATATTTTCTGCTTCAGAAAATGTACGGATTTATCTGTGAAATTGCCAAGGATTTGCGTAAATCGTAAAAAAATAAATTACCGCATTGAAGCATTTGGGCTAAATTTACTTCTGCTTGAAAATTTACTTTTGCAAACAAATAGACAAAAACAAGCAAACTAAAAAACAATTTAATTTTTTTTTTTAAATCTTGTTATTAACATCTCAATATCTTATCATTCCAGGGAACATTTTGTTTCCAAATTTTGATTAGTGATATTTCTAGTCATTTGAAAATTGATTGGCAACTACTGTTTAATGTATTAAAATTGTGTAGCGATCTCTGGTACTTGTGTAGCGAATCACGACGCGATACTGAGCAACATGTTACCTGCATTCTCTCTCATTGTTTTCCTTTCTTATTTTATGTTTTAAAAAGCTAAATATCTCCTTATGAATGCTATGATTCTGTTATATATTTGTTTAATTTAATATATTTGATGACGTTAAAAGGCAGTGAATCAGGGCTCCCGAAGCATGACATTGTGATTGATCTGGGGATAATACAATTTATAATTTAAAAATATATGATATTTATATTAAAGAGACATTCCCGAGTTTGCTGCATTGTAAGATGTTTCCGACTAATAAAATATTTCTACGATTAATCTTACATATTAAATACATTTTCTTCTTTAGAATATCAGTGTCTGTATATTCAATGTGTTTCTTGTCGTCTTAATATTTCTAAGAAGCCCAAATTGGATTTTGTCTTAAAATAATTTCGTACGTACGAAAAAACAATATTTTAGGAAATAAAATGAAATTTAACCTAGTACAATATTAGAACGATCAGAAACACAATTAATATACATCCACTAATATTTTATGCAGACAAATATATTTGATATATAATTACAATTGTTAAAAAGTCTTTGTCAGTCGATAACATCTTAAAAATTGCAGCAAACTCAGAATGTCCCTTTAACTCTATTGGCATCTACAAAGTCATATTGAAAATTTCAGGCAGTCTGATTGAAATTTTATTAGTAAGGTGTGTGGACATAATGTAATATATTATGTCAGATTTTTTGCCAGTTTTTGTTTATTTTGTGGAAAGGTGTTTTTTTTATTAAGATAATCATATACAGAGGGTGATAGGTGAGAAATATGAATTTAATGGGAACTAGATCGATAATTATTAGTGTGCATAGAACATGACATTAAACAAAAATAAAATTATTATTTGATCACAAAAAAAGAATCTTTCAAAACAAAATTCTAAATCTTGTGACATTTTCTAACAAATAATATAAATCTGTAATGTGATTTTCATATGCATGAACTAATGATTGGTTAAGAGATGAACAATTAATATAACACCCACTTGTAACATATTTTTATGATATTTAATGCTGCTGTAGTTATGAATTACATATAGGTTGCCTATTTGAATTCTTTGGACGCATAACAGCAAAGGATGTAATTGAAAGAATAATGGAGTGTAATTCACCCAACCCTTCGCCTGTCAGTACAACTGGGTTGGCAGGAGGAAAAACAAAAAGGCATCAGGAAATTAATTCTCAGAAAGTTGATAAAAGGTATTATTACCCCTAATATAATGGTTCAAAATATCTTGGTACCTGTGAAAGTGTTACGTGCCATTAGGAGTGTTACGTCCCACTTGACGTTACAAATGATCACCGTGTGTATTCTTATACAATGATTTCTCAATTTAAAACATAATTATTTGGGTATCAAATACGATATTAGTCTAAACATCATTTTTATTTGTCACTCGCTAAGGCAAATAAAAATAATTTCACTCGTGACATAAACTTGATAAGAAATGGACACTCGTTTAATATCCTATAATAAAATATACATAGACATGAAATATCTATTCTTTATTAGAAATGTTTTAGTATATATTAAGTTTATAATGATTAATTTTGCTAATAATCTAAGTTAAAAACAGTTAATCCAATAATGTTCAACTTCTAATTTGTTCAAGCTATAATTGGGTTAACTTGTGAAATAATTCTACATCTAAAAAGTTGAAAACATGTATTTAATATTTGTCATTTCTTATTTTCTGAAGATGCTGCCAAAAACTGCAACATTAAAGAGGCAGAAGCGGAACAGCATCTAAGAAATTGGCTAAGATATGCATCAGACCGAAGTGGGGTCCTCAAAAAGACGTATGATAAGAAAAGGAGTGATATTTTGCCATCATATTTGACTATTTCCAGTTTATAATTTTATTAGGGCTATTCCTTTTAAACAGTATTGGATTGAGGAGGGCCTGGCCATTTGTGAAACTCCCACCTATATATTTTCAGTATTTGTTAATAATGATGAATATAGCAGAATCTGTATAAAGACATCCCTCCCCACATTTAGAAAAATTCTTTAGGCTTACCCCACCCATTTAAAAACAAATAGCCCTTATATCGTTTTAAACATATTTAATGTGTAACACTGAATAAGATCAAAAATAAATCAAGGACATGACAAGCAATGTCCATCAACATGGAACAAAATAAGAGAAGGCCAAGTTGTATATCACATCTGTATGTAGCAAGACATGTAATAGCTAGGTTATTTAGTTTTCGAATTATGAATAAGTACTGTAATGGGGGGGGGCGTCGCCCAGAGGTAAATCGCTCGCTTGATGCGCGGTCGGTTTGGGATCAATCCCCGTCTGTGGACCCATTGGGCTATTTCTCGTTCCAGCCAGTGCACCACGACTGGCATATCAAAGGCCGTGGTATGTGCTATCCCGTCTGTGGGATGATATAACTTTAAATACTTTCTTTTAACTCGAGAGAAATGTTATATGTTATTTTTTGACAACTAATAGTCTCAACAAGGTGACATGTGCGTATACTGATTACATACGAACAACCTTTTTATTTAGTGGTATATACTTTAATTTTCAGCTGCATATGTAAGACTGAACTGTTGAAATCCTTTTAGTATGATATCTTTATCTTCTGCATTTGTCATTCCAGAACTTGAGGAGGAGAGGCAACGTGCGAGGCCAGCAGCCACGTAGACGTCGTCGGAATCCGAAAAATATGATGAACAAGATTCATATGTACTTTTGTTATTCTTAATTACCTTGGCCCAATGTTGGCACAACGCTGGGACAACTATTTAACGTGGTATGAAAATGTTAGCACAAAGTTGGTACACCGTTGGTGCAAGTAGAAATGGCAACAGTGAGCCAACGTTGGCCCAACGGACAAAATGACCATGTGCCAACTTCGGCAGTCTACGTTGGGCCAACGGTACAGTTTATGTTGGACCAACCATGGTGTGCTATCTGGGACATGTATATGTAAACCTGTGTATAGTCCTCAGGGTCATCGGATAAGTTATTCTTGTTGTTCTCTTTACACTGTGCAGATAAACAGCATGGTTCATAGGATTGTATCACCCGTTTTCAACAGTTTGTATTAAATGTGGTGAGCACATGAACCAATTATTAAGTGTGTGCTCAAATTACTGAAAATAATCGAGTAAAACACTGTATTATTGGTGCATAAATGCACAAAGAGACTGTTTGAAGTGCCATATTCGTGTTTTACAACCTCCAAAACCTATATATTGATATATTACACGAAATATTTGCTCTAAAAACTTTTAAATTCATGGCAAATTACAGTTACGGATATAAAACGTGGCCGTAGACCAAAAAATGCATCGGATTCGTGTTCAGTTACCCAAATGTTTATAGAAAATGCAAGGCGTAAAAATTAGACCTCGATTTGCCCAAGCCTACCACCACTTATGATTGATGATTTTCATGTTGCATGATCAAAGATCATACCATGTACAAAGCATAATGCATTACTTTCTGACAAATAGTATCACGCAAAAATAAAATATAAAATATAGGTTTCACTTCTTAATTAAATAGAAGGGATGAATAGAGTTGCTACAATTCATTTTTAACATTACATTGTATCATGTTGCCACTGCATTGCTACCATCCCTCTTGGACAGACATAAAACATTGGTACATCTGCATGATCAGTAATCATATTAATGGTGACACCTTAAGGAAACCGATGCATGACTGATAATATATGATATAGTCTGAAATAAATAGTTTGAACTCTTATTTATTATTCTCTCTCTCTCTCTCTCTCTCTCTCTCTCTCTCTCTCTCTCTCTCTCTCTCTCTCTCTCTCTCTCTCTCTCTCTCTCTCTCTCTCTCTCACATGTGTATGCTAATTACAACAGCTTCTATGTCACATGAATTATATTCTTTTACAAGACGCCATAAGATAAATGTGATACCACCTGGACAATGATTCTACAATGTCTATGTGGTTCTCTCCATAACGTTATTGTCTCGGTTACATTATGTTGAAATTTTATTAATTACACGTACGTACACCAAATTAAGTACAATTCCTGTTCCAATGCCTAGCAGTACTTCCTTACTAATTAAACAGAATTGTCTAGCACGTTACTGGATAAATTGAATAGGAGCCTTCTTACTTACGGGTTAAATTTAATGACAATCGCGTTAATAATAATGCATACCGTGTTACAGTATTACCATTTTGACAAGCGTCTCCGTGCATGCTTAATATCTATCAGCTTCAGATCAGAAGGCGACATGTTAATTTGTATTGATTTTTTTTTTACTCTTATACAAACCTAAACAATGTCACTGAATTTAAAGATCGTTTGCCACGAATGTTTTTCTAATCGTAAAACATGGTAACAAATAGTGTATTTGTTGTTTATATTAGTGCGTTCATTTTACATGAACATATATTGCGGCAGGTGATTTGTTGAGGCTTTGTTCACATCAGTCAAATTATGTTGTGTGTGGCATTTATTGATATTGGGGCATACTTCGTCACACCAGAATTAAGAGAAGGCGATAACGAAGGTATGGTAACAGAAGATATTGGATATCCGTTGCTTTGGGTCTTTGTTGTGTTATTATAGTGCGTTTCGATAAGAATGAAAAATGTTTCACATTTTGTCGCATATGAATTTTCCAGCGACAATGTCAAATAGTTCTAATGACTAGACAGTTATCATATTATATAGCTGGCAAAAATAAACAATCCACACCCTGTGTTTACAAAGACGTATTCATGATGATTATTAAAACATAAGGAACTTCTGAACACATTTGTTTCTAAATACAGAAAATCTATTGGATATTTATATTAAATATTTACAATAATAATACGGGTCCGATAACAGGCGTTCTAAAACTACTAGTGTATACTCACAGCCTGTCCTGAAGTAGATACCAACTTGGTGAATGAAATATTCTTTACCCATATCCACCTCCCACCAGGAATTATCTTTGCCCACATCGGTATGGATACACGTCGCGATGGAACCATCCACAGCATTAGTGGCATTTTTTATCCAGTTGGAGAGGTATGAACTCTGATCAGCAGTTTTCCCGACTGCTACATTTTCTAATAAAATAAAACGAAAAATGGGCACAATGTGAACAAACAAAAACTATTTACGAAAATCACAAACAAACATTATCATATAGTTGTCCGTTGTGTGGCGAGCGTATCTGTAGCGAGTGGATATATTAGAAATACTTTCTTTTCAAGTATATAGTTAGAAGTGTGTGGTGACGAGGAGAATACTTTCCCTTTTTAAAGGTCGATATACTGCTGTCTCGACCGGTTTTTGCCGGTCAACATCATCACGGGTCGGGAGATGTTTTTGCAATAATTTACAATAATTTAGTATCCCACGCTTTGATAACAGAAATCATAGTGTGCAATTATTTTTGTCATTTTCTGGTCACATAAAATAAATTATTTAATTAATTATCTCACCACCTGATCTCATTAACTGTTCGGGGTTTTACCCATCTATAGGCCTTTCGCATAAAAAAAACCCAGAGGAAAGGTAAATGTTCTAATGAAGGTAATAATGCAGGCATTTTATCAGACAATTATCGTCCAAAATTTAATTAATATTTAATGGTAATAATAGGCAATACCCGAGTGAGTTGCATCATTTACTGTAAGTATAATTAACGACTTCTTACTGTAAATATTTTATGCCTATATTTTTAAAAATTAAAAAGTTGCTTAAATGTGTTTATGTTTGTTAAATATTATTTGTGAATATATACACATCTATCTTCTGTAAATTTGGTACATATAAATAAGTAGTGAAATTCATCAGTAGTACAACGGAATGACCCTCGAAGGTTTGGCCAACTTAATTCATCTACAAAGGCTTTCTGATTCCACTATTACTGATATTGATTTGACATTTTGTGTATAGCTTTATCATTTCTGTTACAGATCAAGTTTGACTTCCATGGCAATTTACACATTTTTAAAGAGTTATGGCCGTTGAACTTACGAGATTTCAAAACTTGTTTTCTGCACTTTTGGCAATGCCAGAAGATATTAAGCTGAAATTTTGTATATAGCTTTATCATGCACAGATACAGATCAAGTTTATGGTCTCACTACACAGATGTCATCTGCCATTGAAACCCATGTTAAACTGCCCAACTTCAAGCGAAAATAGCCAGTAGAACGGGTTCTCTTTGGCACTAACAACGTGCACCATTGCGAACATACATTATATAAGCATTTATTTTCACTCCAAAATTGAGAACATTTCCGTCTCAGTGTTTTGCTATATGTCCGCATCTGGCTGTAGTACCAGGTGGTTCATTAACCGATTCAGTCCGGCTGTCACTTGCGTTATATACTCATGTCCCAAAAGGTCGATGCACAATATTACAAAATAACATGGGCAAAATACAGCCAGAAGGCTTACCATTAAACATACATATTGTTTTAATTCTCCACCATTTCCTAGAAGTGAATATGTGAACCATAATATGTGTCACAGTTAGGAACTATAGTGGACCGTGATGAATGAATTCTCACCCGGAAGTGATCTGTGTAGTGAGACCTTAAAGTCTAGTGACAGATTTTGTCAAAGACATTTAGATAATTTGGGTCATTTACACCATGAAAAACTATACTAGAGCCGTGTAACTTATGAACTCTAACCAATACACCAAAAGATAGATGCACCATACCATCCAATAAAACCTCATATCACATTGTTACTCCTTGGACATCCACACAATAGATAGCCATCAAACAAGTAGCTACCATATGGTAATGTATGACCTTGTTGGTAGTTCTGATATGGGGAACATACAAAGAAGCTAATTATCTAGTTAGTTCATTACAAATATTAGTTTTCATCAATTGTTGCTATGGGCAACAATTGTTTCATAATGAAGTGTTGAAATCCTGTTTTTGTTCTGTATATTTCAGCATGAAGATCCACATATTATTAATGGCAGATACAAATTCTACTTTTATAGTAGAATACTATGTTATATATTCATAATACCATCAAAACTGTTTGTCACTATGACTGTACATTCTAACAAAATCATTATGCACAAAATCACAGACATTAGGGTGAATTTGGATATTGACCTTGTGACCTTTTACAATGAGAAACTCAGTGTTAGACACTCAGATCAATTTATTTAGTACATGTAAGATCACTAGAATATACATTTTGACACACACACACCCCTAAAAAAACTAATAATAAAAATAATAAAAAATAAAAACAATTGACATGTTTGAAATATTGACCCAAATAGGGCCCCATACGCTTGGCTCAAATCCACTTCGATGTAATTACCTTTTATAAGGATGCTACTCTAGTACATTTTCATTTTGGCTTGCTAAGCTTATATTTTTGGGGATAAACTAATTTCATGTTTTACATTATGGTCTCACTACACAGATGTCGACTGCCATTGAAACCCATGTTAAACTGCCCAACTTCAAGCGTAGATTGCCAGTAGAACGGGTTCTCGTTGGCACTAACAACGTGCACCATTGCGAACATACATTATATAAGCATTTATTTTCACTCCAAAATTGAGAACATTTCCGTGTCAGTTTTTTGCTATATGACCGCATCTGGCTGTAGTACCGGTCCGAACAGGTGGTTCATTAACCGATTCACTCAGGCTGTCACTTGCGCTATATACCCATGTCCCAAAAGGTCGATGCACAATATTACAAAATAACATGGGCAAAATACAGCCAGAAGGCTTACCATTAAACATACATATTGTTTTAATTCTTCACCATTTCCTAGAAGTGAATATGTGAACCATAATATGTGTCACAGTTAGGAACTATAGTGGACCGTGATGAATGAATTCTCACCCGGAAGTGATCTGTGTAGTGAGACCTTAAAGTCTAGTGACAGATTTTGTCAAAGACAGTTTGATAATTTGGGTCATTTACACCATGAAAAACTATACTAGAGCCGTGTAACTTATGAACTCTAACCAATACACCAAAAGATAGATGCACCATACCATCCAATAAAACCTCATATCACATTGTTACTCCTTGGACATCCACACAATAGATAGCCATCAAACAAGTAGCTACCATATGGTAATGTATGACCTTGTTGGTAGTTCTGATATGGGGAACATACAAAGAAGCTAATTATCTAGTTAGTTCATTACAAATATTAGTTTTCATCAATTGTTGCTATGGGCAACAATTGTTTCATAATGAAGTGTTGAAATCCTGTTTTTGTTCTGTATATTTCAGCATGAAGATCCACATATTATTAATGGCAGATACAAATTCTACTTTTATAGTAGAATACTATGTTATATATTCATAATACCATCAAAACTGTTTGTCACTATGACTGTACATTCTAACAAAATCATTATGCACAAAATCACAGACATTAGGGTGAATTTGGATATTGACCTTGTGACCTTTTACAATGAGAAACTCAGTGTTAGACACTCAGATCAATTTATTTATTACATGTAAGATCACTAGAATATACATTTTGACACACCCCTAAAAAAAACTAATAATAAAAATAATAAAAAATAAAAACAATTGACATGTTTGAAATATTTTTTGCTATATGACCGCATCTGGCTGTAGTACCGGTCCGAACAGGTGGTTCATTAACCGATTCACTCCGGCTGTCACTTGCGCTATATACCCATGTCCCAAAAGGTCGATGCACAATATTACAACATGACATGGGCAAAATACAGCCAGAAGGCTTACCATTAAACATACATATTGTTTTAATTCTCCACCATTTCCTAGAAGTGAATATGTGAACCATAACATGTGTCACAATTAGGAACTATAGTGGACCGTCATCAATGAACTCTCACACGGAAGTGATCTGTGTAGTGAGACTTTAACTTACATGGCGATTTTTCACAGAGTTATGGCCCTTGAACTTAGGAGACACGAACATTTGCTCGGCCTGGGAGGGGACATGTATTGCTTTAGCAGTACTCTCTACTTGGTATGAATAATGTAAATATTCATAGAAATCAAATTCACATAGCGAACTTGATATCTCGTGCTTATAAAACATTTAGATTTTAGATTTAAGACTAATAAAGTCTGACCATTTTTTTCTAAAGTCTGAGATTTAACGTCGTGGCAACGCCATATACACATTTTATGCGTGTGTCCTCGTTACAAATCGGAGTCTAGACTAAAGTTTTATAAGCATGGGCTTATATACAAGTGTAAAGGTTTATCAAAATAGTCCACATATAGTATACAGAATAAATTATATATATATAAGTAACATGTTTTGAACAAAAACATATTAAAACAGTGATTGCAAACAAAATAAATATTAATATAACTCACGACTCACCAAAAGCACCGAATGCAGGTTTAGTTTGTAGAATAAAGAAATATACGATAATAGAATAATATATCATGACTTCAGCTTTTTGCGGCTTCTTCTAAGACTGTCGATCAACCAGGAAGTAATACGATGGCCTCATTTTAAACAGGACGTTTGTTCCACTGACTTAACACGCAGATTTCGTTACCTGGTATTTGTAAACATGTGCGGGTAGGTCGACTCTTCTACCACTGCCTCTTTATGTGACGATATGCAAGAGCGTTATTAGTGTTTATAAAAAAAATACCTGTTCATTTTGACAACCACACGGTCGCCAAGTAGGCTACTGTATGGTCTATAGGGTGTATACTACCAAATCAAATCCCATAGACGACAATAGTAACATATGTGACTAAACCTCCTACCTGCAGCGTATCAATTGACATAAACGTCACGCATATAAATACCACCACTCACACTTAAAGTGAATCAGAAAACATTGCGGGTCAAGCTGCTCGTTTCTGAGATGGCCTCAGACCACAATTAATTTCGCTATATGTTTCTATATAGCCTTAGTGGCTATAACATTTTTATTAATATCAGCAGGCCCGTGAAGTTTTGTATGTACCTTTGCCTGCATGGGGGACACACACCCTGAAAAGGACAACCCCTGTTGTCCAGCTCTTTCTCCCAGCATATTGGTTTAAACAGACACACCCTCTAAACCAGGCCGGAGTACACCCATTTTACACAAAAAGCACTACTTTTGCATGGGCCGGAATTACCACAAACAAGTCTTCAATGTCAACAAGTTACACATGTTTACAAACTACATGCTATCCCCTGTCACTTCAGTCAAACAGTTGCCACTTCATAGCTGTCTGCCATGAAATAATCACAGTCAAACAGCAGACTACTTGCGCGGTGAAACTTCCGGATTTTGGACAACCAAATGGGAAGATAACTGTAATCTGAGGCCAGATAACGGGTAGCGTCTATGACTACCCTAGTTCCGCACAAAATTCGAGTACTTTTTTTTACAGGTACCCCATACATGTTTCAAGCACAAGGCTACTTGACACATTGGTACTAGATGAAATAAAATTGCTCTTTTTTTTTTACCCATATGAAACTATTACTTTTTACAACCAACACACTCACATTTATAACCAATCACAGGACTTGTGGTGTTCACTTCTCTATCAAAAGTTGTGTCCACCTCGACCCTTGACCCAGCCGGAAGTTATTTGGTTTAGTACTACCTATAACACACTGTTACCTAAATCTAGTGCCACAGACCTTCAGTTTGGTAATTTGATCCGAAGCTGGCTGGCTCCGTTCTCTCAAAACGTGCCGTCAATTATAAACTTTAAAAAGTTACCTGTTTATGAGTAGAATGTCTGGTCTCAAATATGAAGATGTCTCAAACCTCTGTTTGTGGACCATATATGTACCATTCCACAGACAAGATAATACATATCACGGCCTTTGTTACACCAGCTGTGGAGCACTGGATGGAACGAGAAACAACCCAATGGGCCCACTAACGGGGATCGATCCAAGATCGATCGTTCATTGGGCGAGCGCTGCACCACTGAGCTACGTCCCGCCCCAGTGCACATTGATTAATTAACAATCCGCTGTTGGATGTCAAACATTTGGTAATTCTGACTCGTAGTCATTAGAGGAAACCTCACACGTTTTTTTTTATTGTTTTTTTTTCTGGGGTTTTGGGGGGGGTTTTCTTGGGGGTTGTTATTTGTTTTGTTGAGGGGTGTCGATGTTTTGTTTTGTTGGGTTTTTTGTTTTGCTTTGTTTGGGTGGGTTTTTTATATTAGTGAATAATTGGTATCCTACCGAATACCGCTTAGTTTGATTTACCATTCTGTATGTAACGTGCACTTGATCGTAAGATCCGTTACAACTCAGACGAGGAGTCTAACCAGTGAGTTACGATGTTCTTATGACGTAGCATTGTTGTTCTATGTTAATTATAAATTGGTATCACATATCGTTGACTTATTTACCTCTTGGGATCTGGTTCAGTGGTAGAGCGCTCGGCTAACGTTCAGTGGGTCACAGGATAAACCCACATCGGTGTTTTGCTGTTCCAACTTGCACTCAGCAACTGTTATATCACAGGTTGTGGTATGGGTTGTACGAAGTGAAATGTTCATAATATGGTGTCGTGTAATGTTGCCCACATCTTTGACGACAAATTCAGTGATAATATTATTAAATTTAATGTATCACATTTTCGTGAATGATTCTATTTCAGAAAGTGCATACCAAGAGTCCCTTACAGGTTGGGAAGTCGGGAATCCATATCAGCATCGCTTTCGAGAAAATCTTTATTCAAATCTTCATTTAATTATTCAACAATTGATCTCTGGAATAATTTAAATCCTGTAATTAGAAACTCTGAAACTATATCATCCTTTCACAAATCAATAACACACCCGGTATATGTAGTTCAATCATACGTTCGATGTGGAAAACAAAAGTAAATATAATATACACACGATTACAGCATGGGTGCAGTGCCTTAAATGTAGAACTTTACAGATGTCAGATTACTGCAGATTCTACGTGAAAATGTGGATATTATACAGAAAACAGTATTCACTATTTTGTTCAATGTTCCTTGTAACTCGTTACATGTACAACCAATACATTTACTACTGCTTTTATATGATCGAAATACCTTAAATGATACCTGTAACAAACAAATATGTATTTGTGTTCAAAACACTATTAAATACATCGTTTTGATTAAATGTGTGTATGTATGTATACAGTGTAATATAATTATGCAATTGTCGCCAATATATTGTGTGTATATAGGAGAGGGCCTAGTAAGTTGGAAAACTTGTACTAACTCATTTTATTTATGTAACTAGTTGGATATGTATGTGAATATTGTCAATTCTTGTCATTTACTATGTCACCAATAAATGACATTTTTCAATTCAACTAGCTGTTCGTGTATTTTATACTATTATCCTGTTCAATTATTTAGACCCAAAGTTTTTTGCAAATGTTACGTTTATTTCCTATTCGATATTTGTTTTCTTTGCATTTACATGAAAACAAACCCAAACCCCGACAGGTTTTATATACAAATCATCATATAAAATGCACGAAGTTGACTTAATTCCACTTTTTAAAAATCTCTGTGTCTTTTGAATGCACGTTATTTCTCCTATAAATAACTAAGGTCATTTGCATATCAAAACATTGGGATCTGAGCAATTTTGATAAGCAATAAGGGACGTTTTATATGCACCATCCCATAGACAGGTAAGCACATACCACATCCTTTATACATCAGTTGTGGTGCACAGTGCACTAACTTTAAAACGTGTTGGGTTTTTTCTAACGATTATGAGGCTGGAGTTAGCTCAGTTGTATACGTGTTTTTACAGAAGTTAAAATTAATTTTCTCAGCGCATCATAGCAACCACCATAGTGGTGAACATATTTTTATTTATATTATTACAAATGCATCTAACAGTTTATGGTTTTACTTTCCAATCAAAAAAGTGTTTCTTTTGTAGAGCGTCAAATGCGGTACTTTGGTCCCATTATCTGATTGGTTTTTTTACCGTCCTAGCCTGTACCCCACGACTAGAATACCAAAGGCATTTGTATCTGCAGTCCTGTCTGTGGGAAAGGGCATAATAAAATACCACTTGCTGCTAATAAATAGTGTAGTGCGTTTCCTTGAAGACTACTACATGTCAAATAACCAAATGTTTGACAGACTATAGATGATTAATAAATATAATTAACCAATGTGCCGTAGTGGTGTCATTAAACAAAACCTTTAACGTTGTACTGTCGTGTCGGTACTATATACCATTACTGAGTTACTATATCATGTATGGCTTTCTACAGTTTACCCTTAGACTTCGATTTTGGGCACCTCATTAAAATATTGTACCCCGGTTAACAGATTCTTCCGGATGCCGGTTTGTAAGTATTGTTACAAACGGTTGCTGGTCCATTCGTACCATGCTCATTTTATGTAAACATTAATATGTCAGACATGTTAATGATACTGGTAGTGTCATTCACACAATAACATTGACCTTGCAAACATACACATAATGCTAATAACTTCATTTATAGATTGCAGAGGTTTCTTACATACATACATACATACATACATATACATACATATACATATACATATATTGAGTTGAAGAGCATCCTTTTTTATGGATGCCTCAATAGCTTAGAGCGCACCGTAGTTAGTATTGCAATTTCCGGGCGATCCAGTGCCACAAGATCGAGTCCCAGTAAAGGCATGGGACAATTTGTAAGGACAGAAAGGATTTAATTATCCCCTGTACATTAATATATATGCATGTAACAGTCAACCTCGACATACATACAATATATATAGATATGCATACATCAATACATACTAGCGAATGCCAGGTCTGCCCACTGTTTCATGCACGTAAGCGGGATCGACCGCGTAGATTGTAGGCCCCATGCATGTGGTTGAGTTAAAGAGCATCCTTTTTATGGATGCTTCAATAGCTCAGAGCGCATCGTGGCTAGTCTTATAATTTGCGGGCGATTCGGTGTCACAGGTTCGAGTCCCAGCAATGGCATGGGACAATTTGTAAGGCCAGAAAGGATTTAATTATCGCCTGTACCCCTGTTAATATCTATGTATGTAACAGTCAACCTCGACATACATACATGCATGCATACATACATACATACATACATACATACATACATACATACATATATACACGTTCGTGAACACTTTTACGGTTGATAACCTCTTCTAAAATACAACTTTCTTATATTTAATAATAATAATAATAGTCTTTGTTTAAAGCAGGTCACAAATAGTAGTACACTAATCTCCATTGTGGTCTTCTATTAACTATTAATTAGTCCACATATAATAAAGTAAACAATGTATTAACAAACTTAAACATAATCATTCTTCATTAAACGCGTATAGACTGAAAGGTAGTAATACCTATGATGATTACATAATTTTTACAATTTTGTTTTAACATACAACAATGTTGTCACTACTTGATATAAAACACTGAATCCTGAATAAAGATTTTATTAAAGGCATACTGTCACAGATTTAAGGACCTTATTTCTCTAAAAATTAATAATAAATCAAAATTACATTAATTTTTACAGACCAAATCTAGCTATTACATGACTTTATCTACACCATGATGAAGTGAAATCCATATCAACCCTCTCAGCAATGTTAGTTTTTGAATTATGGACCATTGCCATAATTCAATTATTATTACAAAATATCATTAATAAGTGGAGTATGGTGCTTACGTAGATAGTTGAATAAAGTATATACTTTGTTAGGCCATGTAATAGGTCAGTGGTTTGTGACAATATGCCTTTAAAGGTTTTCAATCGCCAGTGTTCTGTATCATTCTTTTCTTAATGCTACATGTTAAAATTGCGTATGTGCGTCAAAAAAGTTATTTTTGTGTAACAGAAAAAGAAAAAAAACATTGTTTCTGTTCGCATAGTGTTTCTCTTCACACGACACCCTCTGACGTCACAAGTCTGTTATTCCAATTTTGTCGCTTGTAAAACGCCTTATTATGGGTAGGGTCTATTATACACCTAAATACTTTGACCTCAATCCCGGCTAGCTAGACCAGTGTAGTTGAAACTGTGTACTATGTGAACGCAATCAGTGCCTTTGTTTGAAATGTGATTACTCCTTTAATGACTCCAGACATCTTCCTGGTTACCAGACGGGTAATATATCGAATATCTATAGCGAGCTTTTTAAACGTATTCGGGCTCGATGCGTTGGTGGCCACTGACGCTCAAAACCTTTCTATTTAGCTTTAGGTTTCCTTAAGTTTAAACAATAATTATTTAATATTAGCTAAGACCGAAAACGCCTACTAACGTATACGAATATCCTAACTGTAGCTAGTGAATTTCTCTGTTAGTAGTGTGGTCGATACGTCACACAGCGTTCATGATTTAAAACCCTTTGAGCAGTGGATACGGGGTGTACCTTGTATGTGGTTAGGATGCAGTCCCCATGAATATACAAACGAGTGTCTTTTTGCGCAACTGGGAGAAAACTATGGGCCGGGTTTATGAAGCCTGTTTTTCTTAAATAAAACGCTGGTGTTTAAGCATTGTAAACGTACGTACTTACACGCGTGTAACACTTAAACAGTCTTTGAACATTTGGCCCTATAGTCAAACCTTAGCTAATTTATACTGATTAGGCTATGTACGGCCTTGGTAGATTTTAAATTACACATTATACATACATATTGCTGTTTGATAAATGAACAGTATGCAGCATTGTTATGTTGCTGACGCTTATTATTCTGTTCAGCCCATGCTAGGACACACTGGTATATCACGTCACATTCTCCACAGTTGTAATATGAAACTGCCCCCCCCCCCACCCCCCACCCCCCACCCCCCACTACTACCTCCTACACAATATAGTTATATTACAGATATTAATCTCAAGTGATAATAGTAAATACACACTGTTAGATATGTTTTTCTCAATTTTAGTTTAAAACATTCATGATTAAATTGATCATATATAATAAAACAACATGCTATGAGATACAACACGTAATAATAAGTATAAGCAATGGAATATTGAACATAATTATGTTGATTCCATGTACAGTTTAATATGAATATATGATGCTTTATATCCATCTGATCTTATGAGTTTACGAACAATTACAAAACGATGGACGCCGCGTGAACACATATGATCCTTGTTAATAGTCAGCTCAGACCACGTAATTTTAGTGTTATTGTTATTTAGAAAAACATTTTACTCTGGATTTTAAAATCCCCAACAAATCTTTTTAATCTTTCATATTAGCCAACGATTTACGCTAGGCACGCTTCTCCCTGGAAACAACCGTGGATCTCTAACTGGAATGTGTTTTTGATAACAGTCTGCCCGTAACAACGAGGACTGGATACACTTGGTCCGCAATGAATGGTACCAGTAATATTTCAATACTCATTCATCATTTACACATTTAACTTCACATACGGAAACCGCTCGCCCGTGTTTTCCATATCCAGTCTAACATACGTGTTGGTTTTTGTTGGTTATGTTCTGTCATTCGTGGTGCATTTTGGTAATCGTGTTGTCCTGTGATAGTTGATTGTCTGTGCCCAGATGATTGTACGGGATTTGTTTTATTGAGAACGCCCAATCATGCTGTCATTATGCATATCTTAATACACTGAAGCAACTTGGTTTTCGTCATGTCGTGCTATATCGGGAAAATGTTACCTTTGAATCGGCCAATTTGATAGGTTGTTTTTATCATTGACCAATTTTATGAAGAAATTACAAGAATAAGCCGAGTTACTTATGTTTGTACAATATACTACATATGCTACTCTAAATATATTACAAATATAGATAAATTAGCAGTAATAGTTAAGTTATATGCACTTTCCCAGAAACTAGTTAAAACATATTTTGAGAACAATTTCGAATTTAGTTAAATCTTGTAAAATATGATACCCTTTCCTGGGTATTACAAACAGCACTGTATTATCAACTCGATACAGTATTTATGTTTTAGAAATTCCCACCAGTAAATGTCCAGGTTTTTTTTTTCAAAGCTTTAATAATGTCTAGCAACATATTGATAAGTATTAAATGAATATAGAATGGATTCATTGTATTTTGTGGTGTGCTGAAATGCGAGTTTGGTTTTAAAGATGACCTATAATAAACGTACTATAAGCAGTGTGGATACTGACTATCATGTTTGTAGTTTTATTTTCCTTTCATTGAGCAAAACAAGTGGTTTGTTTCGTTGAAAACGTTTGCATACCTAAAGTTAACAATAACCAATATAATACGAAGTAGACATAATATCCCTGTCGAGGATGCCCAAGTAATTGCATTCATGTCTACAGCAGTAGTTGCCAGTGAAATACCTGAAACAATACATGAATGTATCTTGTCGTTTATGTGGAAATCGAGCTGGCTCGCAAAGCGCAAGTAGTTTGATACACGAAGACGATGGACTAAACCATATACGAACAGACCGTGTGCTGCATAGGGTTCTTGTTTACACACACGTGTTTTAAGTTGATACTAAATTAATTTTGTAAAAGGAATCCGATGCTGCCAACCGCTTTGGGTTAAAATGTGCCCAACACGACCACCCACATTACTTTCGGGCGGAGGGGGGGGGGGGGGGGGTAGCTTCATTGTTGCCAGTTTGTTTCTAAAAAAAGCATCACATAGTAGAATCGTTGGGGATTCACGAATATCCTTTATAGCCCATGTTCTAGAAAAAAAGTTAGTTTGTTTTGTTTAACGACACCACTAGAGCACATTTATTTATTAATCGTCGGCTATTGGAAGTCAAACATTTGGTAATTTCGACGTAGTCTTAGAAAGAAAACCTGCTACATGTTTCCGTTAGTAGCAATGGATCTTTCATACGCACCATCCCACAGACAGCACAGCACATACAACGGCCTTTGATATACTAGTCCTGGTGCACTGGCTGGAACAAGAAATAGCCTAATAGACCCACCAAGGAGGATCGATCCTAGACCGACCGCGCGTCAAACGAACGCTTTACCACTAGCCTGCGTCCTGACCCTTGTTCTAGAAGATACAAATCTAATCAGTATTAAGTTGTTTAAGGCGGTAAATGAAAATATAATAATCATTCTACCGTTTTAATGTTAGTATATACAATACAATACTGCTCCACTTAACATTAACCTTTACCCAAACATTACTTTGGTCATTGTTTGTTTTCTTTATTTTCAACCACAAATGAATCAGAATATCAGTAAATACATATGGGTTTTTTTTTTTGTTGTTGTTTTTTGTTGTTGTTGGGGGGGGAGGGGGTTGTTGGGTTTTTTTTTGGGGGGGTTGGGGTTTTTTGTTTGTTTTTCGTTGTTGTCTTGTGGGTGGAATATTTTTAAATATTAATTTATCTTATTCAAGTTTGGATTCAAACCTGTAGCATGTGGAAAACTCTGCATACAAAATTATACACCACATTCACAGTTCGTGTACCTTTATCTAACGTATGCCCAGTCTCCATGGAAAAGCTCATGCTATTACATGAACGAACACTGCCAAAATCTACCGAGGCGTTCCGGTTGATGAACGAAGATCGTGTTGTGGTTTTAAACTGAATATCCCGATTGAAAAACTAAACCACCACTATTGCCCGCCTAGCTTTCGGCTAGCTAGTGTAATTTACACGGGTATTTTGAACACAGTGAATGTGCTTAGTTCAAATGTACCAAGGCGTGAAGTGCACTTATATTACAGTTACTGATCTGCGACATCTTCCTGGTTAGATATTCAATGTTTACCAGACAGGTATACTAGTATTTCAGTTAACATCTCAACTATGTGAAATGTGCTGACTTGAAAAGGGATTGCACTCGAGCCTATCGTGTTCGCAGGGCCCTAACATCTTCCTTGTTGGCTTTAGGTGAATAGAAGCGTTAAACATTTCGCATTTACTACATCTGAGGATCGTAGAATGTAATAATATACACGAACACAATTCAGGTGCGGATCCAATGGAGTTACAGGGGTCCCGTGACCCCTCCTTTTGGATAAAGATAAGATAAAATAATTTTCATCATTAACTCAATCTCGGAAGAAAACCACCGTTTTTGTAACCTGTTCTATCTTCAACAGTCATAACAAAGATTTGCAGATGGGGGGGGGGGGGGGTGAGAAAACGTCTTTGCTCTCATGTGTGTGAGTGTGTGTGTGTGACAAAGAAATAAACATTTAATTCCTGTAAATATATTGGATTTTTTTTTTTTTTTTTTTTTTAACAAATGCAAGGTATTTACTGCATTTTTGTTTGCTGTTTGGGTGTCAATAAAAATTCCGGGTGATTTCACCCTGTGTTTCGCAAAGGGAGACAATTCTTAGCGCCTTATTATCGTGTGTTTTAAACGTTTATGATTAGGCTCTATGTAGTAATCGTATCTGGAAAACAAAATTGAACACCCGCAGCCGAACAAAAATATTTGTTGTGTTGTACTAACTTGTAGAACCTGTAAAAAAGCATGTCAAATTATTACTTAAAATATGTTCGTGATAATTAGCCCAAGTTCTAACACGGTACCTGATTACGCAATGCTATATTCTAGCATTAGCTTTTACTACGCGAAAAACTACAATCTAGCAAATTTTTTGGCCAAACATGCTAAAAAAAATCTTCAAATAAACAGTAAAAATTAAATGTACCGAGTTGTGGTATTCCCATTCATAATGAATTCAAGACTTTTTAACAAATTTAATCAGCGAGGAGTGTTGGCGAAAATTTTGTCGGTCTCATCCGCAGTTTGTATTTTCTTATAACCAGTCGAGAAAGTCACGTGAAATTTCGTACAACACGGCAAATTCTGTATTTTCCGGCAAATCCTGTGTTTTCGCGCATATGACACGGTGTACTTGTGGTATGCATTAGCTATTGACCAATCAAAACGAAAATTTGTATTTACGCCATGTCAAAAACCGCGTAACGAATTTATTACCTTTTAGATCTGACCGTCAAACTTTTAAATAAAGTACACACACATTTGGAGTTTGAGTTTAATAACATAACATATCATCAAATTCCTCAAACTTTATTGGATATTTTTGTTAACAAATAACTATGCAAGGTATTTACATCTTTTTTGTCAGCTGTTTGGGTATTAATAGTGTCAACAAGGATTCCGGTTGGTTTCATCCTGAAATCATTTTGAACCCTGTGTTTCGCAAAGGAAGACAACTTTTATTGCTTGTTCTAAACGTTTATGATTAGGCCCCTATGTTGTAATTGTGTCGGGGAAAACAAAATTGAACACGCGCAGCCGAATAAAAAATATTTGTCATGTTGTACTAACTTGAAGAACCTGTAAAAAACCCAAAAACATGTCAAGTTATTACTTAAAATATGTTCGTGATAATTAGCATAAGTTCTAACACGGTAACTGATTACGCAATGCTATATTCTAGCATTGGCTTTTAATACGCAAAACACTACAATCTAGCACATGTTTTGCCAAATGTGTTCAAGAAACCTTCAAATTAACAGTAAAAATAAAATTAACCGAATTGTGGTATTTCCAGTCATAATGAATTCAAGACTTTAAAGAAATTTAATCAATAAGGCGTGTTGGAGAAAATTTGGTCGGTCTTACCTGCAGTTTGTATTTTCGTACAACCAATCGAGCAAGTCACGTGACATTTTGTACACCCCGGGAAATTCCGTATTTTCCCGCAAATGACACGGTGTACTTGTGGCAGGCGCGGATTCAGACGGGGCCCAATCCCCTCCCCTCCCCACCTCCACCCCCACCTATTTTTGGTAAAAAAATATATATATATTACAGAATACACCAAAAATGCAAACTTATCCCGACCATCTGTCAAGGACCTGGGCCCCCTCTATTAAAAAATCTTGGATTCGCGTCTGTGTGGTATGTATTAGCTATTAACCAATCAAAACGCATGAAATTTATCTAAAAGGTTATAAAATATAATATGAATTAATGATGTTATATGCGAAGTATTGTTTATGCATTAATCAACATCAATTTTGTAACTATGTACATTTATCCTTCGAAACCATTGTTAATCTGCTATAGGAATGCAGAGTACCTGCACTCCATAAGATACGTGTTCGATAGAAGGAACGAAATATTTTATTTAACGATGCACTCAACACATTTTATTTTCGGTTATATGGCGTATTGTTAAGGACCACACATATATTGAGAGAGGAAACCCGCTGTCGCCACTTTATGGGTCACTCTTTTCGATTAGCAGCGAGGGATCTTTTATATGCACCATCCCACACACAGGATAACATATACCACGGCCTTTGATATATCAGTCGTGGTGTACTGGCTGGAGCGAGAAATCGTGCGGGATAGATAATATACATGTAGCAGCAAACAAGAAACAGATCTGTTTTTACACATTTAACTTCTCATATGGAGACCGCTCGCCCGTGGCGTCTATATCCAGTCTATCATACATGCTGGTTTCTTGCTGGTCATTGTTTGTCATTCGTGGTGCGTTTTGGTAATTATGTTCTCCTGGAGGCACTGGTCGTTTCTGTGCAAATGAATATTTGGGAAGTTCAAATAGAGAATTCCTAGCTGTGTTGTCATCCCTCACATCTTCATACACTGCAGCGTCTGTTGTAGTTTGGTTTTCATTTTGTTTTATGTCGAGAAATGTTACCTTGGACTCTGCGGAATTCTGTAGATTTTAACAATCATAACAAGTCTGAAGGAAAAAACAGAACACAAAGCACAAGTTTTTTTGTTTTTTTAATTGATTCAAATCTATAAAGTTCACACTTCACTAAAAGCATATTTAAAGTCTTCAAAGATGTTACCCAAAATAATTTTCAAAAATATAATATAATGATGATATAATATATAGAGGCTATTTCATGTTGTTGGGGTTTTTCCAATATGATTTTTATGTCAATGAGTGATGCGTGAAAACATGTTTTTCAAGAATTGTGAAGCAATGAGTGAAAATATTGTTTTCACACATCACGAGTTGACATAAAATCGTATTAGAAAATACACACCATGAAATGGTATATTTATTATATACATCTTTCTTAGTTTTTGACAATATCTTTTTAATTTTTGTTAATGTCGTTCGCTGATCTATCGAAAACACGTAACGCCATGATATGTTTCTTCCGGTGGAACTTTTGTTGAATATTTACTTGATCATGGATTTTAAAAAGAAATACGAATAAAAAGTATCTTTATTTAATTATTAAATTAATAATTACTTAATAATACTGCTGTGCAAACATACCTGAAAAGAATATCCTCTCAAAAACACCACAAACACAAAACGGCAAGTTTAAAAACTTACACTCAACGACAGGACATTATGTCATTATTATTTAGCTCCGTATTCAATCAGTTTTAGATATTTTATCATAACTGCAGTTCATATCAATTTTTTATACGTACGATTGTTTAAAGTGGGTTTTTTTTCAAATACGACCAGATGCATTATTAATCAAATTTAAACTCGTAATAATTTAAGAGGGAGATAACAGATTCATTAACGTTCACAAAAATATAAATATGATTTCTATATTTTCACTGTAACTAAAATACAGTGAAAATATGACATTTCACCGAATATCACATTTATGTCTTAAAACAAAATCAACAATAAATTGGGTAAGGCCAAAAATCCTCATTTCGCTGCCGGACTGTCAGTGGATATTGGATGTTAAACATTTGGTTATTTTGACGTATAATCTTAGAAAGGAAACACGCCAAAAAATTAATTAGTATCAAGGGATATTTTATATGTACCATCCCACAAACAGGATAGCACATACCACGGTCTTTGATATACCAGTCGTGGTGCACTGGCTGGAACGAGAAATAGCCCAATGGGCTCCCAGATGATACCGTATTGATCGTGGATAACGGTTTTGTCGTTCAGATTTACTATACATCATATCCACTACTAGAATATGCGTTAGGCTGGTCGCGTCTAAAATCGTGATCTTTCATTTCAAGCTGTCAGTTTCAGCTTTTAATAAAACATAAAAGGATTAAAACAAAGTATGACCGGACAGTGGACGTGAGTCAAGAAAGACAGCTGTCTAGGAGAAACTAACTTTAAAATCAAAACTGGGCTGTAGAGGCTCAGAATCCTAGTAAGGAAACTCTCCTAGGAAAAGGAAAACTCCAAACTCAACCAAGTCCACTGAAGTCAGAGTACAGAAGCTATGCATCAGCATTAGAGTGAAAACCGAAAGGAAATGTCTGTACATGCACCAAGCTCTATGATCATCATCAAAGTATGCCTTTTTCATTTGTTCGCAAAGTCGGGTCTTTATTCGCTGAATGGTATGTCTAGAATATAGCACACCCATTTGTAAATGGTGAATTACAAATCAGAATACACAACTGACCAACAAGTAATTTAAGATTCACTAAAACCAGTACAGAATTTGTAACAAAGCAGTAAACTTCACAGCATACAACAAATACCAAACAATTGAAGACGGACACAAATACAATAACATATACACGTTATAAACAGGCAGTGACTAAGTAAGTTGACTGAAACTAACACATAATCGTATACAATTGTAGAGAACAGATAAGATGTATTGTTATAGCAGTGACTGGCATCTCAGCGCTGCAATATGTACATGTCTGGATAGTATTGATAAATCTTTAGGACTATCACAAGACATTAGCCTATAAAACGTGTAAATATTTGGCCATCTGTTATAAACTTTATATATACATTTGACGTAAATCATTACAACGTGTAAAGGACGGGATGTAGCCCAGTGATAAAGCGCTCGCTCGATGCGCGTTCGGTCTGGGATCGATCCCCGTCGGTGGGCCCATTAGGCTACTTTTGTTCCAGCCAGTGCACCACGACATGTATATTAAAGGCCGTGGTATGCACTATCCTGTCTATGGGATGATGCATATAAACGATCCCTTGCTTCTAATCGAAAATATCTGTGTGGTCCTTAACCATATGTCCGACGCCATATAACCGAAAATAAAATGTGTTGAGTGCGTCGTTAAATAAACTATTTCCTTCCTTCCTTCTTTCTTGTTTATAACATGTACATATTTGGCCATCTATTATAACCTTTATATATATATATATATATATATATATATATATATATATATATATATATATATATATATATATATATATATATATATATATTTGACGTAAACCACTATACACTGGGCACATAACACTTACATAATATCTGGGCATAAGATATATTATGATATCTACTAGTTTCGGATGAGACTGTGAGAGCATAATCGCAGGCTGGTTAAGGAACATTTTAAATGCATAAATAAATATTTGTTTCACACTCAAATTGATGTTAACTAGTAATGTTTTAGTGAGGAAATGTGGTGGCGTTGATTATTCATTTCTTGCAGATACATGTATATACCTATACTCTTATGTACATTCTTATGTACAATATCAACACTAATATATACTATATTCTTATATGCATTATTATGTACAATATCAACACTAATATATACTATATTCTTATATACATTATTATGTACAATATCAACACTAATATATACTATATTCTTATAGACATTAGTATGTACAATATCAACAATAATATTTTCAAAACTGTTAAACAGCTTGAACAGAGATCTGAAAACCCTTTCTATCCGCAATGTATTTGATATCGACTTAGTTAATTATCGGTCGACGATATACCACTGGAATGAAAACCGACACTCATGTAGCAAGAATATATTGAAAATAACTGTGTCGATTTTTACATCTTTAAATAAAAACGTTTGCAACTGTCTTAGCTATCGACTACTAAAGTGTTTTTAGCTTTGCTGGTGTTAACATTAAGGTGTCATGTGTAACAATATATAGTTAGTAGATTATGTACGCCTCTGGCCGATTTCGACCAGGTACAGTATCATCAGCATACAACTATAAATATTGTAAAATGAATGAACTGAACATGATGTGTATCACTGAAATCTATAGAACTGAGAGAATAATTAATTAGCAGTAAAAACAAAAGTGGTGACGGTGGTTCTCCCCGTTTTACCCGGATAAATGACGGAAGTGCTGGCGATTCTGTGGAAATTATTGTGAGGTAAGATCTAGCATTAAGACGAGCAGAAACCCAAACACACACACACACACACACACACACACACACACACACACACACTTGAAAATAAGCAGGGAATATTGCATTTCGAATATTAATAATTATAGAATGAAATGAGATATAAAACTCAAAATAAGTGCACAATGTGCGTTAATGTTCCCACTCAAAGAACATGAAAAAACGCACCGATAGTTTTGATCGCGAAGCACGTGACGTGACGTTGCACGTGCGAAGGGTGTGATTTGAAATTGAACACTTAGTCTGTGTGGTAATATTCTTTCTTGTTTGTTACTGGAATACTAAATCATAACCTTGCTGTCACATTATTTACAACTGTGACGGAACATGCTCTTAATTTTGTTTTCGCCTGTGGCGATATTAATTGTGTTAGAGGGCCGTGTGCAAGTTCATTGCACTTAGCCCAGGTGGGCAACTTGTTACGTAATACTTCTGCGCGACGGTCCTCGAGCTGTACTTTCTAATACACACCCAAGCAGGTGCGGAGGCCATGTGGCGAGTAGTTACGTAATACCTCCGCGAGTGCGGTTTTTACAACCGTGATTTGGCGACGATGGCGACAGCCAGTCTGACGATCAGAGAAAAATATACCGACTCTGGGAGAGGTGGAATATCAGATGATAGGTGAGGTACCGCGTTGTACCCCCAGGCGATATTCGCTGTCTCTGAGAGTTTTGAATAAATAGCTAGGGTTTAGAGATATCTAGGAGAGAACCATAGGAAGGTATCCCGGGGGAACGTTGTCCATTTGGACTTTGGTAAATATATTATTTCTGCTCTGTTGTATAACCTTGATGTGATTGATGTGACTTTAAATATTTTAATACTGTATTATACCAATATTCTTTAGACAGTGTCTTCGGTCATCTGACGAAGTAAATCGTAGACTTTTTGTTCTAACATTATACGAGTAGTTGGTAATATAAAGCTTAGCCAGTAAACTGTAGGTTATTGTCTTTATTGTGATAGGTACCAGTATTAATTCTGTATTACAAGGTTATTGAATGAGTAGTTAGGGTTAATTAAAAATTAACCAGTTAGGAATAGTGTTGTAATTCCTTTATTAATTAAGTTCCCCTGGAAGCGTTTCTCCATTATCGCACGTGTGTGTGTTAGCGTTTCTCAATTATCACACGTGTGGGTGTTGTGTCACGGTGAAGTGATTAGCATATTGTGTAAACTAGACACCTAGAGATTAACTAATTAAGTGATCAGTTCTGGGTTGTTATTGTTGTTGTTATTAATTAACTACTGCGGCAGTACATTTGTCAGCGTAGGGTAATACAGATTCCAAAGTGTATTGTGTTTTTGTTGTGTTTTCTAGTGAACTAAACGTGCTATAATAATATATACTTTATAAGATCTTATCTCTGATCATACCTAGAGACGAGCCACAGCGGGTATAACTGCCTGTTACAGAGAGATCTAATAGATATACAGTTAGGAGAGATATTTGGACAATCGTGTTTTATTCAGTTACGGGTATTATAGAATCCCCGTGACAACAACATTGTGTACGTTTTCAACAATGCGACATCTCCAACGTCAGGAACGTCTTAGTGCTGTAGGCATGCTCCAAGTTGGCACCACCCAGCGAATTGTGGCCTGTAGACTTAATGTGTCGCAATCAGTCATTAGCCGATTGTGGGCCCGATATCGACAAACCAGAAATGTGCATGATCGTCCCCGTTCAGGACGGCCAAGGGCCACAACTACGGTTCAGGACCGCTTCATTAGGACTTACACGTTGAGGAATCTAGCTCAATCAAACAATAGTATCGCAAGAAAACTCGGTGTTACAACTGGAGTTACAGCGTCTGGTCAGACTATTCATAACAGACTGCATAGAAGTAACATCCACGCATGTCGACCCTACGTTACCCCACGTTTGACAGCGAGACAGTGCTGCCAGACGTCAATGGTGTACACATCGTAGACATTGGGCTAATAGGCGTTGGGTTTTCAGACGAGTCCAGATTCACACTAGACTTCCATGATCGACGACAGCGTGTCTGGCGACGTCCCAGTGAACTCTACGCCAACATTAGCATTCGTTCTCATGACCGATTTGGAGGAGGGTCCGTTATGGTGTTACTAATAATAGAAATAATAATGGTGGTGGCGGTGGCGGTAGATGGGGAAATAAAAACTATTAACGCCATTGTATTGTAAAATACATAAACTTGTCAAATGTTTTCTGTCAAGTGACATAAAAATTAAAAGAATAATCCAAATTTACCTTGCAGTGATTAACTCCAGCAGCAGCTCGGCTTCAAGTGATGTTTTACTGGATACGATAGTAACTACAGTGATACCTCTCAAAACCAGACCCTCTGTAAACCGGAATTCCCCCATAATCGGGCATTTTTTACTGTCCTTTTTTAAATATCATTACTGAAATTAACCTCTCTAAACTGGACATTTTACTTGGTCGCGTGGGTGTTGGTTTAGAGGGGTTTCACTGTATATATAGTCTACAGTTATCCACTTTTGGTATTCATCGAACGGTAATAAAACCATCGCCTCTGGCATAGCCAAACAATTGATTTAGTTTAATGTGGTGTTGTACCTATTTTAGGGATGATTTCTGCCAAAGGGTTCGGAGGGTAAATCATATACCTTATATAGCTGGGCTGTATACTGTATATACTGTTCGGTATCCATATCATATCAATACTGAATTACCGTACCGAGGACTAACAATATATCTGACGAACGCAAAATGGGATGAGTGTAAATCAGACGAGAGCCTTGTGTATGGGATTTAGGCCTATTTTTATTTAGAAGAAATTAGCGGGTGAGCCTTAACTCGGGCATGCATTTATAGCCGAGTGTACCGAAAAATACCGCTCGATATCGGAATCGGTATTGGTATTGTGTCAATAACGAATACCGTACCGATAACAAGGTAAATCACCCCAAGAATACCGATATTGATACCGAACCTCAAAGTTCAATACCGCCCAGCTCTGATATAATAGTAACAGAACTGCTATTTTGTTTTTATTACGTACCTTCTAACATTCTGTGTTTAAATCACGACCTTGAACATTGATAAACAAGTTAATTAAGTCAGGTATATACTATTATACCCTACCGATATAAACAAAAGTACATGTAACACCATGATTGGTGATTGGTCATTTAAAAACTAGTATTTATTTATTTGCATATGATTACATTTCTGATGTTGTGCAAATGATTCAGTAATCTGGAATATATTGTGGTATGAAAAGGGGTGACGTTGGTGTGTAGCGCGTTATAGTTTGCACGAAGTGTTTAACATGACGTTCGTAGAGGGCGCTATTCTCTGACGTCATAACTTGTTCTTAACTGTTGCAGATAGATATGCTATAACTGTAAAAATAAAGAGAAAAAGATTTCTTGACTGTCTTATGCGGAGCTGGATTTAACTCAGTCGGTTGAGTGCTCGCTTGAGGAGCTTGCTTTGCTGGATCGAACCACCTCGGTGGATCCATTCAACTGGCTGGGTTTTCCTCGTTCCAACCAGTGCACCACAACTGGTCAAAGGCCGTAGTATGTATTTTCCTGTCTGTAGGAAAGTACATATAAAAGATCCCTTGCCGTATTAGAAAAAAAATGTAGCGGGTTTCCATTGATGAGTACGAGTCAGAATTGCCAAATGTTTGACATCTAATGGCCGATGATTAATTAATCAATGTGCTCTAGTGGTGTCGTTAAGCAAAACAAACTGTGTGATACTAAGTGCGCTGTATCTTTGTTCAGACAATAAAACGAATAGGACTTGTGGGCATTCCAACTAGCATAGCCAATGAAGAACATACATTATTATTAGTAGTATTATATGCATTTTAAAAAATAGTTAGTTTTTTAACCTCCCATAAAAATGGATTTAGAAAATAATGTGAATTCCTTTTTTCTGATAAGATCATACCCTGTGGGTATGGAGAAACATATAACATATTACTTCCCATGACACATACTCGATCTATTCATTTATCTTGAAGAAGGATCCTCCACCGCAGTGTGAGCACTGTCAGTGTACTCTGACGGTACGCCACATTTTGATGGAGTGTGGGTATCTGAAAGAAACTAGAAATATATATTTGGTCAAAGAAATGTGATGGAATCTTTTCAGTATCATCCAGAACTTTTATTACAATTTCTACGTGATACTTTTATTCTAAATTTTAATATAACCTATCCGTGATATTGGTATTTGTTGCACAGTTCTTTACACTGTATTTTAACTTACCAGTTGCATTTTGTTGAATTTAAATTAATGTTCTGCCTTTACCATTGTTTGACACCCAATAGCTGATGTAGTTTTCGTGCTGGGGTGTCGTTAAACATCTGCTCTATTCTATTATATTATATTATATTATATTCTATTCTATTCTATACCATGGCACATTTTACACACTATTATACAGTTTTATGTGTTACTGTATTGTTCATTATTATTTTGAAAAATATTAATATTTATTATATACATAGAAATGAATTATATAGATCTACGGAGACCATAAAAGAGTCATATTTGCACTGTATTTTAGCTACAGTGAAAATATAGAAAATCGTATTTATATTTTTGTAAAAGTTCATGATTAAATTATCTCCCTTTGTCTCGTTTCTTCGTATTAAAGTTTGATGATTCCCAATGCATCCGATCGTATTTGAAAAATACAAAGAAAAAAGTAATTTAAACAAATGTACCTATAAAAATGGGATATGAAGTGAAAGTACGATACAATACCTAAAACGAATTGAACACGAAGCTAATTAATGATGACACAATGTCCTATCATTGAGTGTAAGTTAAAATTTAACGACGTCCGATTTGTTTTGTTTTTGTTGGGTTTGTTTGTGGGATTTTTTGGAGGGGTTTGGAGGATCGCTTTGTCAGGTATGTTTTCAAAGCAGTATTATTAAATAAATGTTAATTTAATAATTAAATAAAGAGGGCTTTTATTCAAATTTCTTTTAAAAAGTCTATGGTCAAGTACATTTTCTAGAAAAGTTTCATCGGAAGAAAAGCGAAAGATATTAACAAAAAGCGAAAGATATTGTCAACAATTAGGAAGATATATATAATAAATAGACCATCACTCGTTGACATAAAAATCGTATTCGAAAGAACCCATGAAATTGCCTCTATACTGATCAGAAACATAAACGCGTCCAATCACAAATACTCTGTATAAGACCCAAATATAAATGAAATTTAACACAGATGCTTTGTGGTACATTGGCGTCAATATAAAATCAAGACCAAAAAGCCTGTGTCCATCTGGTGATCACTATTTTTAGTTTTAAAGGGACATTCCTGAGTTTGCTGCATTGTAAGATGTTTCTGACTAATAAAATATTTCTACGATTAAACTTACATATTAAATATATTTTCTTGTTTAGAATATCAGTGTCCATATATTCAATGTGTTTCTGGTCATCTTAATATTTGTAAGAAGCCCAAACTGAATTTTGCCTTCAAATTATTTCGTACGTACGAAAACAAATATTTTAGGAAATAAAATGAAATTTAACCTAATACAAACATTAGAACGATCAATATACATCCGCTAATATTGTTTGCAGAAAAATATATTTGATATGTAATTACATTCGTTAAAAAGTCTCTGTTAGTCGATAACATCTTAAAAATTGCAGCAAACTCAGGAATGTCCCTTTACTATCTGCCATTATTTAAAAAATGTATTGAAAATATCGGATTCTAAGGCATATAGAACCACGATTCCAAAACCTAAGCTTATGTTTTAAGGAGCTATGAATCTAGTGGGCATATAAAATGTAGGTAATTCGAAGCATCCATTTCTGATGATCTCTCAATGAATCGTATACTTTTAATATATCAATATATTAATTATGTCCGTTACGGTGTTAGAGAATAAACATACGCAGTGACCCATCATGTTTTTGCGGGATCATTTGTAGAAAACTGAAACTGTTGGCACTTTTTGGTTAATATCATTTGAAAAGATTGTGGTCGTTTCTATTTTAAAGGAATTATGCAACATGTCTTGGTTTACCATTATACATCACAAGCTGTGTTTTCTGACCGGCGTTACGGTGTTGACGTGTTATTTGCAAAATAAATAACAGAAACGAATAATCTTGTAAAATAAACCACAATTATAATTTCAACCTGATTGTAATAAAATACTGAATGAAATCAGTTTTGGGGTTATTTTGATTTAGATTCAGTCGCATGGCCTTCATTTCTAATGTGGCAATTTTCGTTTTTTCATCCCATTTCTTTAAGAGGCGGGGTAATCGTAATCGATTGTAATCGATTACAATGTTTGAGAATGCCATGCAATCGCAATCGTGGTCGATTACATTGCTAAGGTAATCATAATCAGCGATTACTTTCATTATTACTCATAATTTACCAAACCCCTTAGGTATGTTTTGCGTCAACTGCAGCACTGGTCAGTCAGCATAGACCGTAGAACTGATATCCCATTGTTTTTGTACTCTAACAGTAAAACTGTCCGCATATACTGATTGTTATATAATCCAAATGAAATTTAGCATCAGTATCGTAGTTTATAAGAAACGCATAATAAATTACGTTTTACTTAGAAGTTTGCACACTGTGCTTTCAAATAGTTTAGAATTTCAAATCTTTGGTGTGTCTCGTAGGCTGCTGGACGTTTTAACCTTTGAATGTATTCATATATTAATATTCTATGATTTATGTACAGCATGTGACACAATAATAAAATAACTTGTATTCTTCTTATATTACTATCATTTGCCTTAGAAACAGGGAATCATCATGACTGGATTTTCAAATGAATGAAAGCCCCTGGGGGACGGAGCCACACATTCATTAATGGCATCTATCGTGTTTACCTTTACTATAAGAGCGACTGAATGAATACAGTGTTCAAGCTGACAATAAATAGAAGGGCGTTAGCCTGCCCCAGTTTGTGCCATCATGACCCTGATTATTGTCGCGTGGACCCTTCATATATATTGGCAACAAACATAAAAGTAAAAACAACTGAGAAAAACAACACTTAGATAATTAAATATTAATCAAACAATCTCAGAGAAATGTTTCCAGCACAAATGCACCTGAAATTATTAAATGTTTGATTTAATAGGGTGAAAAACGGAAATACAAAATATATAAACACCAACAACAGCAACAATAACACACGAGTTCAATAGTATATTAACATGTTTCGGCATTTTTTCCTTTTTCAAATTTACATTTTCATGAAGTCACGTCATCCTGACGTCATAAAGAGAGACATATTAATTATAAATTGTCATTTCTATTAAAATCATTTTATCATTATGTTCAGGATATGTAGTAGGTACAAAGATAGTCTAAAGTTAGCAGGTTAATGCATAGAAAAATAGCCGCGAGAACAGACATTAGACCACTAACTAATATATTAGCTAGCATATACAGTATTATCAAAGTATGTGTTATTTTTCAGATTACATCCTTTTAGAATTTGATAACTTTTCAATTTAGATGTAAATTAATCGAGTTCACGGTTTATTACCATTTAAGCAAATGTACTATTGTGATTCTCGATAATTGGCGTATGCATTTAGTCATAAAACAAAAATATTTCAATAGCAAATTTACACTGAAAGCTGTACAGTGTTGAGAAAACAAAAAAGCGTTAAGCACTAGTTTATTTTTATGTAAGGATATCCATATACGTGTGTGTGTGTGTGTGTGTGTGTGTGTGTGTGTGTGTGTGTGTGTGTGTGTGTGTATGTAAGTGTGTATGTATGTATATATATATATATATATATATATATATATATATATATATATATATATATGACTGGAATGAATAATAGCTGCATATAAAAAATACTCGTTCCGGTTTTACACATTTAATTTCTCATATGAAGATCGCGGATCAGTCGATTCTACATCTAACTCGTAGTACGGGTTTGCTTCTAGTTGGCTGTTTTCTGGCATTCTTGGTGTGTTTTGCTCATCATGTTCTCCTATAGGTTCTTGTCTGGTTTGCTCCGATGAACGACTGGAAATTGTAGACTGGGAACCTCCAGCTGTGTTGTCAACACCCACATCTTCTGTTGCTGTCGTTTGGTTATTTTCATTTCGTTTTATGTCGGAAAATGCTGCAGTTGACTCTGTCAGTTTTGATCGCTTTCTATCAATCATGACAAATCTAGATAAACAAAAATACAACAATGCTACTTGTTTTGTTTATTGACATGAATGTTATGTAATATGATAGATCGTTTTATATAACAGCGATGTGATCTTTTAGCATTATTTAAAATATATATCACCTAGCAACAAGGGATATTGTAGATGTATTTTCTTCCAGATACGAAATTTTATATTGATAATCAAACATGCACTCGATTAAGGAAGTTTGAAGAATGTACCATGAACGTTCTTGAATAATATAGTCGATTCTCATCCGGAATTCGTGATCTCCTTTTCAGTATAAAACACGATAACTATTTACAATAAATGATGTGGAAGGAAGGAATGAAATGCTTTATTAAACGACGCACTCATCACATTTTATTTACGGTTATATGGCGTCGAACATATGGTTAAGGACCACACAGATATTGATAGGAAACCCGCTGTCCCCACTTCATGGGCTACTCTTTTTCGATTAGCAGTAAGAGATCCTTTATATGCACTATCCCACAGACAGGATAACACATACCACGGTCTTTAATATACAAGTCGTGGTGCACTGGCTAAAGTGAGAAATAGCCAAATGGGCCCCACCGACGGGGATCGATCCCACACCGACCGTGCATCAAGCGAACGCTTTACCACTGGGCTACGTCCCGCACCAAATGATGTGGATACTTCATGTAGTATTTGCATGTTTATTATTAGTAATAATAGTAGTAGTAGTATTGTTGTGGTTATTATTATTATTATTATTATTATTATTAAACACGATAACTATTTACAATAAATAATGTGGATACTTCATTTTGTATTTGCATTTGTTGTTGTTGTTTTAGTGGTAATTGTAGTAGTAGTAGTAGTAGTATATTATTTTTGTTGTTGTTATTTATGGAACACGATATACAGCATGCATTCATATAGCTACTTACCTAATGATGACGATAATCGAAATCACAAAGAGCAAAATGAATATGCCCATAGTGGCTGCTAAAGCAGTGATCACAGTGTCTGAAGATTTTTGTGGAAGATCTAAAACAAAATGTAAAAATACTCTTGCTTGTGTGAATCTAGGAGTACTTTTGTTTTCTACACGTTTGCATAGACTCCCCACAACACGAGGATGCAGAATAAATATTGCTAGTATACGACAATAAAAAAGAAGAAATAAAAAGAAATAAAACAAGAAAAAACATTAATTATCTACAATTGCCCATGAACATAATATCAGTTTCTATACGTTGAATATACAAATTGGACAATCTGGTTCAATCCGATTTAGATGGGTCTCTATGTTAACTTAGAAATGGTATTCATATTTTTTATACATTTACAAATATATAAGGCCTAAGCATTAAAAAAAACCCCGTACAATTATTGGATTTGATTATCTTGAAATACCATGGTAGAAATGTGCTAACAATTAAGTCTAGATTGGTGTGACAAAAATGTTGAGGTTCTAGTCAATAACCCAATATATACAACTACATAATATTTTGCAATTAAAAATGGATCAAAATCTGGCAAAATAAAGTAAAACAGAAACTTTAGAAAACATTCATGGCGTAGCAAATACCGAACTATTTCTAATAGGATATCGGTGGTCAAAACATTAATGGATATATATCAAAATTAAATAAAGTATAATTATTTTACTTACTTATATGGAAAGATGATCTGCACAGAATTAAACTTTCTTTATTATGAAAACAATACAAAAAGGTTTTAAAAATTGTTAAACGTTTCATGGTTACGTTGTTGTTTTCTATCCGACTGCAAGTGCAAATGTTTTCCGATAATTTGCCTAGACTATATTGGGTGTCAATGTTGATGTGTATACACAGAAAACGTTTAAAAACCTATTTTAGAATGATGTTTTGGATCCATGGAAGGATCTTACTTATAAAACTTGAAATCATGTGTGGAATAAAAATGTAACTATGGTACTATACATATTTTAAATACAGTGTTCAGCTCTAAATGATTTCGAGACGCGCTTGGAACTGTCGACAGAACAGACTCGGATGTATTTATTTAACAACACTCGGACACATTACAATATGTAAAAACGGACAATGCAAATATACAGAATATCTCTATTTAACAATGAACACCGGGTACGAAATCAAACTAGCTAAACAGTTTGAAGAAAAAACACAAATTCACAGGTTCACAAGACTATGTATATATTTTTTAAATAATGGTGCGTTACACAAAAACAGCATACCTTTCACTTTAAACACGCTAGGGTTAGTTATATAGTATTTTTATGTTTTCAATATTTTGATCTTTACAATTGAATAAATAACGGCATTTAACTCCAGTGTCAGAATTACAACTTTGTTTTAATTTTAGTTTATAGGAGTTTAAATAGACACATTGATTAGTGTAAATGAACCCCATTCCTGTGTTATCAAAAATATATATATTAGATTACCAGCCACCCATGTGACGACACTACTAATGGTCTATTATGAAAGTCGAGATATGCTGTATGTTCCGATTTCATGTGCATGTGGCAAACGGCATGCAGGACGCATCTTACAATTTAAAGACGTCTCATTATACATCTCATATAGAGACATTTTCCCCATAAGACCTATGTGACGGAACATGCGCTTAAATTTGTTTCGCCTGTGGCGATTTTAATTGTGTTAGAGGGCCGTGTGCAGTTTCATTGCCCGTAGCCCAGGTGGGCAACTTGTTACGTAATACTTCGCGCGATCGGACATTCCAATATGCACTTAGTCCAGCTGTGGAGACCATGTGGCGAGTAGTTACGTAATACCTCTGCGAGTGCGGTTTCGACGACCGTGATTTGGCGACGATGGCGTCAGTAAGTCTGACGATCAGAGAGAAATATACCGACTCTAGTAGAGGTGAAATATCAGATGATAGGGGGAGGTACCGCCTTGTACCCCCAGGCGAATTCTGATTTATAATAAATAGCTAGTTTTTAGAGATATCGAGGAAAACGAAAAGGAAGCTTCCCGGGAACGTTAGTCCGTTTGGACTTTGGTAAATATCATTTCTGCTCTGTGTATAACCTTGATGTGATTGATGTGACTTTAAATATTTTGATACTGTATTATACCAATATTCTTTAGACAGTGTCTTCGGTCATCTGACGAAGTAAATCGTAGACTTTTTGTTCTAACATTATACGAGTATTTGGTAATATAAAGCTTAGCCAGTCATCCTAGACGACCTAGGTAAACTGTAGGTTATTGTCTTTATTGTAATAGGTACCAGTATTAATTCTGTGTTACAGGTTACTGAATGAGTAGTTAGGGTTAATTAAAAATTAACCCGTTAGGAATAGAGCTGTAATTCCTTTATTAATTAAGTTCCCCTGGAAGCGTTCCTAAATTATCACACGTTACTGAACGAGTAGTAAGGGTTAATTAAAATTAACCAGTTAGGAATGGTGTTGTAATTCCTTTATTAATTAACTTCTCCTGGAAGCGTTTCTCAATTAGCACACGTGTGGGTGTGGTGTAACGGTGAAGTGATTCGCATATTTGTGTAAACTAGACACCTAGAGATTAACTAATTAAGTGATCAGTTCTGGGTTGTTATTATTGCTGTTATTAATTAACTACTACGGCTGTACATTTGTCAGCGTAGATTAATACAGATTCCAAAGTGTATTGTGTTTTGTTGTGTTTCTAGTGAGCTAAACGTGCTATAATAATATATACCTTACATAAGATCGTATCTCTGATCATACCTAGAGACGAGCCATACTAGGGTTTAACCGCCTGTTACAGAGAGATCTAATAGATATACAGTTAGGAGAGATATTTTGATAATCGTGTTTTATTCAGTTACGGGAATTATAGAATCCCCGTGACAACCTACAAACTCTAGATATTCGAATACTCAAAAATAATATTCGAATATTTTGAATAGCAAATTAGCGAGTGAATATTCGAATATTCGGACCGAACACTACTAATCAAGTATTGCTTATAGATGTTTAATAAAACAAATTATCCAACCATTAGCTTTCTACGTAGGATTGAGATACGAGATCATGCACATTTAAAACAAAATTAAAATAAAAACTACGAGGAAACGATAATACACGTATTTGTAATATTATATTCAAAGTTATTTTCATGTGACGAAATTTTGAATCATGGATTTTTTACATCACTTGTAACAAACTAGTATATATATATATATATATATATATATATATATATATATATATATATATACTCTTCAAAAAACTATATATATATATATATATATATATATATATACATATATATATATACATATATATATATATATATATATATATATATATATATATATATATATATATACTTGTAAACCGCTCGCTAATCTAACAGCTTACTTGCGTTTACTCGTCTTTTAGCCATGGTTAAGAATCATTACATATCACATACACAGGAATTGGCAGTTAATTTTTTTTATTTTTATTTCTGGTTCTAAGTGATATTTCTTATGCCTTCCGAAAACAAAATCATCAACGTTGTAACGTTTTGTCTGTTTACTATAATAGAGTATCTAATATCTGTATGCCACTAGTACCATTGCCAATATAAAACTAAACTAACGAATTTTTTAAAAATACAAATGCTGAGTATGAAAGTTCTCGCTGGTATGATTTTTTTATTGGGTTTCTTTTTTCTTTTTTTTTCTTTTTTTTTGGGGGGGGGGGTATATTTGGGTTTGGGGGAGGTGTTGTTTATTTGGGTGTTTTTTTACAGTTATACATTGTATAATATAGACTATTATCAGCGACTCAAATACTTGCTTCGTAGAAAGGTCACGACTTCTGTTACCTGTGCATGTTCGTCCATCTCCAGTGTATCCATCTCGACAGGTGCATGTGTACGATCCAGGTGTATTCTTGCAGTCAGCGTGGTGTCGCATGAACTCTCTCCGGTCTTACATTCGTTCACATCTAAATTCAACAGTAAATTTAACAGCAGTCTATAATGTGAAAAGTATTAAAACAATTTATTGTGGACAAGGACACTCTTAAGAAAATTATAAAATGCTTATTGCTTTACTTTGAATATAATTTTGGAGAAATGGAGATTTTTCCATAACATACATTACATAACATTTTATTTTATTAGATAATCATTACTGTACGATGAGATGTAATACCATGTAAAGTTAGAAGTTAGAAAAAAAAGGAGAGAGGGGTGGGGGTATTGTAGGCCGAAACAATCATAGGACCGGGAAACATAACCACCTCCTACTTAAGAATTGTTTCTTATTAGTATCTATGAATACTGATGGAAGAAAATGAGGGATCACACCAACACTAAAGCCGAATCATAACCGGGCGCGTACAACGCGACCGATAAATACTGCAATTGAAATCAATCGCATCGCTCGCGTCGCTCACGTCCGGTTAGAATACAGTTTTAGAGGAAAGAGTGACTGCAACGAAAACAATCATACATAGTGTCAGGAAGTTAACAATGTTATTGCACTTCATACAGACACTACAACGCTAATATTAACTGAAATGTGGTCTACAATATCAAGTATTCCTTTTATTGTGTCTTTCTATGTATAAGGGCGGGATGTAGCCCAGCGGTAAAGCGCTCGCTTCATGCGCGGTCAGTCTGGGATTGATTCCCATCGGTGGGCCCACTGGGCGAATTCTCGTTCCAGCCAGTGCACCACGACTGGTATGTCAAAGGCCGTGGTATGTGCTATCCTGTCTGCGGGATGGTGCATACAAACGATCCCTTGCTACTAATGGAAAAATGTAGCGGGTTTCCTCTCTAAGATTCCATGTCAAAATTACCAAATATTTGACATCCAATAGCCGATGATTAACAAATCAATGTGCTCTAGTGGTGTCGTTAAACAAACAAACTTTTTCAATGTATATGTATAATTATGACGTGCGTATTGTATACATATGCGTGTATGTGTGTGTTTGTGTGCCCATGACGTGTGTGTGTGTGTGTGTGTGTGTGTGTGTGTGTGTGTGTGTCTAATGTTTCATGCATTACCTTGCTAGTCTGTGAACAAATCTGATAACAACTGGTACCGTGTTTGTTATTCCATTTAATTTTTAAAAGAATACAAATGCTTACTGTGTATGAAAGTTCTTTATTGTGTTTTTTTGTTTTGTTTTGTTGTTTGTTTTTCGGGGGTGGGGTTTTTTTTGTTGTTTTTTTTGGGGGATGGGTGTGTCTGTGTTTGGGGGTTTTATTGTTGTTTTGTTGTTGTTTGTTTTTGTTGCCTTTTTTTATTGGGGGGGGGGGGGGTTTACAGGTGTATAATATAGACTGTTACCAGCTACTCAAAATACTTGCTTCGCAGGAAGGTCTCGACTTCTGTTACCTGTGCATGTTCGTCCATCTCCAGTATATCCATCTCGACAGATGCACGTGTACGATCCAGGTGTATTCTTGCAGTCAGCGTTGGTGTCGCACGTACTCTCTCCGGTCCTACATTCGTTCACATCTGAATTCAACAGTAAATTTAACAGCATATAATATATAATGTGAAAAGTTTTAAAACACATTATTGTGGAAAAAGACACTCTTACGAAAATTATAAAATGCTTATTGCTTTACTTTGAATATAATTTTGGAGAAATGGAGATTTTTCCATAACATGCATTACATAAGTTTTATTTATTGTTATATTTCAAAATGATGCAGTTCTGTAGCCAGAGATTCGCATCGATATATTTTGCTAAACAAGAGTTTCCATGACATCAAAAACATTCTTTTGTTAACATGTAGTATCAATAATACCATCACTTGAAAGTATAAAACCTATGATATGTTTCCAAAACGTTTTGCCTTATTGCATTACTGCCTATTTTACAGGGAGCAAATTAATGTGCGACTTTGAAAATGGGAAAAACAAATTATAATGTCTCTACTTAGTTTGCCAGTATTGTCTTTCAAAGACCTGATAATCAGATAATCATTACTATATGATGCGATGTAATACCATGTAAAGTTAGAAGTTAAAAAAAAGGAGCGAGAGAGAGAGAGAGAGAGAGAGAGAGAGAGAGAGAGAGAGAGAGAGTGTGTGTGTGTGTGTGTGTGTGTGTGTGTGTGTGTGTGTCGTTAATATAACGTGTAATGCATTACCTTGCTAGTATGTGAACAAATCTGATAACAACTGGTACCGTGTTTGTCATTCCATTTATTAAAAACCTTTTATATTCTATACCAAATATATATATATATATATATATATATATATATATATATGATGTAAACAAAAACGTATTACTAAACTTTGTATTTTATTCATGATCACAGGTAATTTTTAAAAACCAAATTATATTTATTGTGTTCAAAAAATGTGAAATGAATTAAAGTAAAATTTTATTACAAATTTAACAATAACTGAGCGAGGTACATGCAAATTGAAATGTGTATGTTTGCCAGAGTCTGATGACTTCAATTGTGTACCGCTGATCATTTCTCTGTGAGAAAATATGATTTTTATTTCCCCGGTGGTGAATGCCCGCTGTGGTAATAAATGTGCATAAACATCAACATGTAATTAAAGTCTATGACGAACCAGGCATAATTTGCAACGATTCATACTTATTACATCTATTGTTACATATTGGTTTATATTAAGGTGATATCAGAAAATGTCAATTTCTGTCACGTACCAGACATGGTCTGCAGTGATTGATACATATTACTTCTATTGTGACATATTGGTTTATATTGAGGCGAGATAATATCAGAACATGTAATTGGTAAAACAATAAGGTAAATGATACCTTGAAATTGAGTACAATCAGGGTTCTTCCAGCCATTTTGGCACCCTCCGTGACAGGTGCCAGCCATGTTGCAGGATGAAGCTTTGTCAGCACATTTCCGATCAACACACATCTTGTTACAGTTAGACCCATATTTGACGTTAGGTTCACATGCTAAAACGTAGTACGTACAAAGCAAAAACGTAATTTGAAAATCGTTCGATACCCATATTTATAAACGAGTTCTGAAACTGCATTTTGACCCACATTTTAATGTGTGTCCATTCATTCATAAGCCAGTACTACCTTCAGCTGTAATAAATGTTCTGAATTGCAATATTTCATTCCATTTTGAAAGAAAGTAATATATATTTAACAACACCTGAATGCACCTTACACTAAGGCTATTTGGTGTTTGGCATGTTTGGGTTTGGTTCGGGTTTCTTTTTGGTTGTTTGTTTTGTTTTGGTTTTTTATTTTGTTTGCTTTGTTTTGTTGTTTTTTGTTGTTGTTGTTGTTGTTTTGTTGTTTGTTTGTTTTTTGTATTGTATTATAATTCTTATAGATTTTTATAATTCAGGTCATTTATTACAATGCAAGAAATGTATTAGTTGATGGGCGGGATGTAGCCCAGTGGTAAAGCACTCGCCTGATGAGCGGTCAATTTAGGATTGATCCCCATCGATTTGCCCATTGCACTATTACTCGTTTCAACCAGTGCACCATGACTGGTATATCAAAGGCCTTAGTATGTGATATCCTGTCTGTGGCATGGTGCATATAAAAGATCCCTTATTACTAATGAAACAAAAATGTTGCAGGTTTCCTCTTTATGATAATATGTCAGAACTACCAAATAGTTTATATCTAGTAGCCGATAATGAATAAATCAATGTACTCTAGTAGTGTCGTTAAATAAAATTAACTTTTTAAAACTTTTTATTAATTTAGTGGAATGTGTGTTAATCCACAGATTCTCACTATGATTAATCAGTAGCTAGTGGGTTTCGAACACGTGGTCATTATAACATGTAACACGAATCATCCTGGACAGTACAATTTGAGGATGGACCGGCTGAATCATCTGTCTATAGAACTGTGATAAAATCGATTTGAAAATAATTACTGCTCAAAGAATGTAATGGCTGTCTGTACTCCAATCTAAATTTCAATTTTATTCCAAATAATAAATACATCAAGATACCCATCAACTCTGTATTGTATACTGTACATTTTGTGGTGAAATAAAGTTTATTTGAAAGACTTAGTGTTTACTGTATCTATGAGGACGCACGCAGTCTTTGATTGACCTGTTGAGGGGTGGTTTAAACTTAGAGACCAGGGCCCCGTTCCATGAAGCTATCTCTGCCCTAAGATCACCGTAACTGCACAGCTAACATATGCACTTAAGGTGATCTTAGCGTTTTGATAGCTTTGTGGAACGGGGCCCAGGCCCAGGGCCCAATTTCACAAAACATCGTAAGCCTAACTTTGCACGTGCACGTAAATCTACGACTAAACTATTATACAAATATAGTTAGAAATACACATATTTCATTTTCTTTTGTCTTTAAAATGTTCCATCTTCCGTAATGATCAATTTTCTGCGTGAAATAGACGCCAAACACATGTAAACGCACGGCCGGTATAACTGCTAGTAGCAGACGTAAACTTACGATGTTTGGTGAAATAGGCCCCAGGGCCCAATTCCACTAAACATCGTAAGCGTAGTTTTGCACGTAAACTTAAATCTGCGACTAAACCGCAATTCTTATTACTGTTATAGTATACAACATATATAGTTAGTACACATATTTCATTTCATTTCGTCCGTAATGGTGTAATTTTCTTCGTGCAATAGATGTCGAATACTTGTAAATATATGCCCGGTATAACCGCTAGTCTCAGACGTAAACTTTTGTGAAATTGGCCACCGAGTAGCGAAAAACCTCAAAGACTACTACTACCGATTAACATTGATGGATAGTTACTGTGTCATTCCTACAAAACATCAAGTGGTCATGCAGTTTGCTTCCGAAATACCTCTTACCTCGACCAGTATAACAGAACGGAAATCCATTAGCAACAACCTAGCACATCGTAAAGTATCTAACGTGTTATTGTAACAAAACCGGCCTCGGTGGTGTCGTGGTTAAACCATTGGACATAAGACTGTAGGTACAGGGTTCGTAACCCGGTACCGGCTCCAACCGACTGGGTAAGTGTAAGACCACTACACTCTCTTTTCTCTCACTAACCACTAACAACTAACTCGCTGTCCTGGACAGACAGCCCAGATATCTGAGATGTGTGTGCCCAGGACAGCGTGCTTGGTTGGATATAAGCACGAAAATCAATTGAAATGAATTGTGACAAAGGATGTAGGGCTAGCTCTATCACTCGCCAAACACGCCAACTTTTAATTTTTAAAGCATTTGCTGAATTTTATTTCAATTTGGCGAAATAATTTCTTTTAATGATAGATATTTTTATTGAAAAATGCGATGGATTTCTCCTTTTCTTCAAAGTTTTGTAGATAATTTGGCAAACTGATTTTCTCACCAAGAGCTAGTACTGGTTGATGTAAATAATTAGAGAGGGGACACTAAGATGGCCTGTCGTTAAACTGGCAACCAACTCTTGCTAGTAAGCAGCGGGTTTTTTTATATACTGAATACAAAATAGGGCATTATTGATAATTATACCAATTATGGAATACTCGTTGGAACGAGACCTTGTCCAATGGGTCAGCTGAGCGGATTTGTCCAAGGGAAATACACAATAACCGACAGTTACCATAATAGTTTCAAATAAAACCCTGAATGCTAATTACGATGCCTTTATAATAGAGTTGATCAAATTATATTCACATCTTCGTGTTATTTTACATTTGTTCTCATAAAAGTGAGGCGTCGGTATACACACTATATATTTAATATTTTTGTGGCGCCAGTGTCACTTCGAACTCTCATATACTTAACACTTAATTAGTATCTATAAATAGATGTTCTTCAAGTTCGTCACCATCCATCCATCCATGACTTTGTTGAAAACAAGAGGTCACATTTTTAATAGGCGACATTTACATCGCCTTAAAAGGTCCTTGTCTAGGCGAAGTCAAATCCCCCCCCCCCCCCCCCCCCCCCCCCCATCCACAAAAAAATATAGTGACGGCCTTGCTTGCACAATTTCATATGTTTAGACTGACAAGAGAAAACGTTCATGCTGTCGCACTGTGGTCAATGCAGTACCTTAATAACAAGTTAGTCAAAATATGGTTTGTATTGATATACGATTTTGTGTTTTCTTTTCGCTTCATATATACATTTTAATGGATGCTTTAGAAGATATTCTAATATTTCATTCATGTTAATCTTAATATTTGCATGGTGCACAAATTGAATTAATGTGCTGTTTAGTCAGCACGTAAATCATGTATGAAACATTAATTCTGTATTATTTATATCACAGTAATAAATACAGTATTGTTCAAATGTAGAGCTTAGCACTATTCTACTTACCCATAACAAGAATTTCACAGAAGTCCATGGCCACTGAACCCGAACAGTAGTTACACGTTCCTTTATTATCAATGTCTGTGTACAGTGTCACATATCTCCCCAACACATCACATGTTCTGTATGTCACATCTGGAATATTTGCTCCATCCATGCTACCTGTGATTCGTTGATCACATGGTTGTCCATCTTTAATCTGTCGTGGGATCATAGAGGTGTATACCTGGATTCCATTTCGCCTCCATTTCCCTGAAAACAGTAGACTGTGTGTTCGCAGTGTTTTATCTTCAAGGTAACAAAATCTTAATAAAATAATGATAGCTATATAAATCAAATTGCTAAATTCAAAATGCCTAACCGACACAGGGGACAGGATTATTAAATGCGCGAATCTACAATTTTGAAAAGTGTTGTGGTGTAATATTAATGTAATGAAGTTCAGAGTCGTTGATAAACAAACCTTATACAAACACAAATGTAATTATTTAACTAAAACCATGGGGTCTGACAACAAAGACAGGTGTGTTAAAAGACATTTTAATACTTACAGGGTACTCTGAAGTAAATGACGACCTGATGGATGAAATAGTTTTGACCCAAATCCACTTCCCACCAGTTAGATGACTGGTTAGTGCCGGTCAGGATACACAATTCTACATTTGTTTGATTAGTGTTGCCATCCACAGCATTGCTTGCATGCATACGTGTTACATAATATGAACTCTGATAAGCCGTTTTCCCGACAGCTACATTTTCTGTAAAAATAATAATAATAATAATAAAACATAAACAAATAAAATAATCAAAATAAACATAACTGCATAACAACACATATACTGCAATGTGCATTATCGATAAAACGTAGCCGTAGACAGATCTAAAAACTATATATTTTTTCCAACTCTGGTTTTGACTGAATAGTGCATATTTAGGTGGGGGTTTTAATGCATATCTGCACCCATACACATTATTTTGTAAACGAAAGTGTAGCGAGATAAAAAGAAGCAAATGAAATTACACAATATACAGGAGGAAATGTTTTATTTAACGACGCACTCGGCACATTTTATTTACGGTTATATGACGTCGAACATATGGTTAAGGACCACACAGATATTGAGAGAGGAAACCCGCTGTCGCCACTTCATGGGCTACTCGTTTCGATTAGCAGCAAGGGATCTTTTATATGCACCATTCCACAGACAGGTTATCACATACCACGGCCTTTGATATACCAGTCGTGGTGACAATATACAGAGTGCACTGTATATTTTATAAACAAAACTTCACATGATGAACGACAACCAGATATTATTACTTATTTAAAATAGTGGGGCGGTATAGCAAACTGATTGTACATGTTGAAATAAAAAAACACCAAAGGTTGTACTATACCAAATACAATCCCATAGGCGATAATGTTAACGTATGTGGTTAAAAACACCATATGCTATATATTAACCAAACTATGACCCATAAATGTAAGTAATACAATCCCATCCTCAAAGTATTAACTGAAAAAAGTGAGACCTTTCATGGTTCATTTTTGATATAGCGGGTTGTTTTAACATCTCATCTTATCTAAATCATTCCATTGAAACACGTGTACCTGACTGACACCTAGACCGCATAATTATCCCCCATGTGGGGTCATACACTCGAGAAACACACCCATAATCGCACCCCTGAAGTGGGTGAAACTCGGTGTGTGTGGCCTTACACCTACCCATTGTGTCTCGCGGTGCACTTATATTGGGTTGGAGCCGGTACTTGCATGAAACATCCATCATTGCCTCGGGTGGGATACGAACTCACTACCTACCAGCCTCAAGTCCGATGGCATATTAGTAGCAGTTTCTGGTCCTTACACATAGCCTCCCTCTTGGCATGCTGCTCAAGAGTTTCCTTGCTTGGTTGGATTATATACATTCTGTTATTCTTGTAGGTGTCCATGCATGTGCTGGTTCTGTCATACAGAAGAATAACAAACCTTTCAGTGGTATGCATGAAATCTGGTATACCACTGGTTGTAAAAGACAGCTTCAGCACAATGAATATTAGTGGTATAGCCTAAATTGTCCAGACAGCCTTTTCATTGTGGCCTGTGAAACTGGTTCAAGTGTCACACCAATTTAGAGCGTAGATCCCTTGCAGTGTCACTGTCTTCTGTCCGGGCCACAACCTATCTATGTGGCTGCCAAATATTGGAACCTTTGCCAGCTATGAATGCTAAAAACAGTTTAGAACGTCTTTTGGTTGAAAACCTCTAGGTCACTAACAAGTAAAAGAAATGTTCAAGTTTTGAAAGTTGAATAGCAAAAAAGGAATGCAACCTAGAACATGGAAAATGTGCACACCACCAGATTTTTTTATCGTCTTGAACAAAAATTAATTGTTACGCCCAGTTCTCACTTGAACGATTTTTCGTACAACTGCGGTGCGACTAAAAGATTGTACAGCCGTGCGATTCCCGTACGAATTACATAGGTCCCCCGCGCAGTCTCACTTGTGCAACTGCCATGCGACTGCCTTTCTGCACCGGGCTCGCATACGCTCGCATGAGATTTGCACAGGTTGCACGACAGTTGCACGGAAGTCTGATGGATGTCGCACGGGAGTCGCAGGGGGTCCGCTGGGAGTCGCACATCTCGGCTCCCTTAAGACTCACGTACGACTCCCGTGCCACCTATCATACTGCCGTTCGACTGCTGTGCAACCTCTATGCGACCAATGCGAATTGTGCGAACCTAGAGACAGCCGTACGATAATTTTAAACATTTGAAAAATGTCGCACAGGCATGCGACATGTCCGAAATACACACGACACCCCTACAACGTGTGCGAATCATCAACATACTGCCGTGCGACTCCCGCACGCCCTGTACGATTTGGTGGTCGCACGGAATTCGCGTAGAAAATCGTTCAAGTGAGAACGGGGTTTTAACCTTGTATCCTCTAAAAAAAAAGCTCACGGCTAAGGTAGAAGAAAATGATGGGTCAATTGACCATCGTTTTAAGATTAGGTGTTAAGTAGCTTTTAAATGTTAGCAATTGTACTATACATACTGTATCAGGTACCATTTTATAAGTAAATTTTGTATCTACCAGGTAAGTGAAAATATTACAATCAATAGGCAACATCATAAAGATATTTTATTTTATCCCACTGCCCCTTTCCTTTCTCTCCTTTGAATTCCCAATCTAATTAAAATTATCTCCACTATTACATGTGGATCTAACAGCAGCCCGTTGGAGCTCATGTCCAGTTGACCTTTCATTCGACCAATCAAAACCTTACTTGCAAAATCATGCCAGTGATTTAAAAAGAATTTGAAAACATTCGGTATTATGCCGAGGGTATACGAAATGATTCGGGTGAATTACGAAGTATGCCGGAAACTAATTTAAATATAAATTTTATATGAAATTCGTTTAAAGACGAAAAACCCGTGATGGTATAGCCGTAAAATCTGTTTATACTAGTATACAATACAAAGTTTATTACTGCACTTTTCCCCCTGTTTTTTGAATGTTGAAATAGACCAACAAGTTAGCCTATTGCATAAATAGTCTCGCCCGATATTTTTAGAATTTGTATGCTCCCGAATAACGCTATAAAAGGCGATGTGTAATTGGTCGATATTTAAATTGTTATTTATAGATGAAATGTCACGATGACACGAGAGTCCAGGCAATGCTATTAGATCTACTGCTTAGACCAGTAGACCTAATTTTAATCAGATTGTTGAATTCAATACAATTTCTTCCTGATCTGGCTACTCCTATCTTTCAACTTCGTTCGCTGTCCGCCTCTACATTCCTGTCCTTGTCTCTCCAACCGTGACAGGTGATTGTCTCTTGTGGCTATACGTGCTACACATCTGCCATTCCCCACCAGCTTTAGCTGTGAGCTTAGTCTGACTACTTCAGAGAATGTTCAGTAGTTACATCTGGCATTGTAACCACCTATTATACTCCCCAGACGTTTTTAATGTTCGATATCAAATACCTGTTCCTCTATTCAATTTCAAAAACGTTTCATAAATCACACGACATATTATATACGTTCAATGACAACCATAGTCATGGGTGAAACATGTTTCAGTGTACATGTGCTATACTGATATACTGATCGCGTGACTGAATAGACCCAGTGAAAAGATGTTATTGTTCACCCAGTACTCTTGACCCAAATACCAGCTAGCTAGACAAGTGAAATGTAAAGTTTGTAGTATTCTGGACGAATTTAAGTTGGCTGTATGTTCTTCAATTTAGTGCATATTTTTCTCTTAAAGAGACATTCCTGAGTTTGCTGCATTGTAAGATGTTTCCAACTAATAAAATATTTCTTCAATTAAACTTACATATTAAATATATTTTCTTGTTTAGAATATCAGTGTCTGTATATTCAATGTGTTTCTGGTCGTCTTAAAGGGACACACCCTAGTTACGTTTATTTGTTAACCATTACGGCGTTGTTTTTCGCTATTAAACCCCATTTTTCACAAATAAAATTGCACTTTACTTACATTTTATTATTTAGAATACACATTTCCATTCACCTGAAGTGCTTTTGGGTAATCCTGATGTTTGTAAAACCACGAAATGCATTTTTTGAATTTTTTCACAAGACGTGTTGTCGAGAAAAAACCGTTAAGCAAGCGAGGTCCAATCTATTTTTAGAGGGGATATTTCCATTTCAATGTCACAGAAGTTGGTATATCACGTGACCGTTATCATTTTGGTTCGGTTTGTTTTTTCGTGCACGGTTCGCGCAATCAACATCCGATTTGTTGTTGTTCATTTGTGAGATTTTTCTTTACAGTTCGTGAACATTTTTAGTAACAATAAAGTTCAGACAAGTAAGTGTCTCAATACAAAACGTTACAAACCCTTAAAACCAATAAGTTTGATAAGTCTTACGATATCTGGAGAGGGGATACAACCAGGACAGAACAGTTGGAACATGTCCAGGAGAGGTGAAACGAACGCACCCCAAGTCTGTGAAATTTGTCGTGACGTGGACATTGTTGTGCTTCGAGCGACATCTACCGGTGACATCAGAATACTAACTTTCAAAATTATTTCAAGCAATTGGGACAAGGGGATTCCCATGGTATTTATCGATATAAAACCTGCTTTTTCACTCCATTTGATAAAAACGTGATCTAAGTGTGTTACTGTAGCAGTCAGTATTTTGTGCGTGAAGCTTGGTTCAACAAAGTTCACAACACCAGCTACGGGTTAGGGCATCATCTTTTACAAGACACACCTGCAAGAATTAAAAACACAAACGTTAACAATATGGTAAAAACAATACAAATATATCCCTGGGCATAATATTAATGAAACACACAAATCATAGAAAACCGTCATTATTCATTATTATCATTCTGATGATTATGAATCATCATCCTCTTTATCCTAAATACTGTCATCACGATTATTAATCATGTTAACATACATTATATATATAATATTAATCATTTCGTGACCACCAATTATAATCATTGATTATAGCAAAGGGGAGATAATTTATAGTAAATAGGGTTATTTAAATGATTGTAATTATAATTATTATTTTTCTCGTAATAAAGCTTTATCATTAATGAGTTTATGAAAGAAAGGATATAAATTACAAGAGTATATTTAAAATTACAAATATATAAATATTAGACTTAACCTGTAGCTTAACATACCATATGAATTACACGTAGGCATTGTGTTTGATATATTCCCATAACAACTGGGGAAACCTGCATTAAATTATCAATTGTTTAGTATATGGTTTCCATATTCATTAGAACTAAAACATTTAAACTAATTCATTCCAAAACCAATGCTTTGGTGTAGTTCGTCATAAAAACAATTGATTAAACGTAGCTAAATTATTAACTCAGATAAGCTAAACAACTAAAACAGAAACTTCACTTAAATCATAAAATATATAGTTTTGACAGCAGAAAACAAAGATGGCTGACATTCATTATGTTAATCCATACTAATTAAAAGGCAGATTTATTATTAAATATTATATGTTGAATTATTTCATAATCATTACCAGGAATAGAAAAATAGGCATTTACTATTATTATTTAAGTTTATCTTCTATAACAAATTAATACTAACCTTTAATTAAACTTCTACTATTTCTCTCTTATCTGAACTTGTTTTCTTCAAATACTAAATAATTCTGCTGTCTTGTCAGTCCAAAGAAAGCATGCAGATACATGTGAGTGTTAATTATCCAATGGGAGAGAAAGAGAACAAGGGTCAAAGTTTAAAGATAGCTTGGGTGTTTGTATTGTAGCTATGGCTACCAAAAGAGCTCACACTGACTGCACTGATGTGGTCACGCGTGGTTGACTAGCATACACGAACATATCACAGGTACTGGGCAATACTAGAAAAAGGTGATAAAATTTTAATTATAGTGATATGTTGTTCAACCTGTAGTTGTTACAGCCTGAAAATAAACATTAATGAAATACATACTAAATACCATACTTAAAGGTACATACTCCTCTAAGAACCTGAAATTAAACATTAATTACATAAAACCTATATGCTTAAAATACACGTGTACTACATTACAGGTTTGTAGATTAACCAAATTATAATTTATTTTCGCTGGATGGAACTAGGGTGTGCGGCTTTAAAGGGACACACCCTAGTTACGGCTAGTTGTTAACCATTACGGCGTTGTTTTTCGCTATTAAACCCATTTTTTCACAAATAAAATTGCACTTTACTTACCGTTTATTATTTAGAATATACATTTCCATTCACTTGAAGTGTTTTTTGGTAATCCTGGTAATCCTGGTGTTTGTAATACCACAAAATACATTTTTCGTATTTCTGAAAAACGGGCGCACGTTTGAGAAAAAAACGTTGAGCAGACAAGGTCTAATCTATTTTTAGAGGGGATATTTCCATTTCAATGTCACAGACGTTGGTATACCACGTGACCGTTATCATTTTGGTTCGGTTTGTTTTCTCGTGCACGGTTCGCGCAATCAACATCCGATTTGTTGTTGTTCATTTGTGAGATTTTTCTTCACAGTTCGTGAACATTTTCTTACGATATCTGGAGAGGGGATACAACCAGGACAGAACAGTTGGAACATGTCCAGGAGAGGTGAAAGAAACGCACCCCAAGTCTGTGAAATTTATCGTGACGTAGGCATTGTTGTGCTTCGAGCGACATCTACCGGTGACATCAGAATACAAACTTTCAAAATTATTTCAAGCAATTGGGACATGGGGATATAAAACCTGCTTTTTCACTCCATTTGATAAAAACGTGATCTAAGTGTGTTACAGGTTTGTAGATTAACCAAATTATAATTTATTTTCGCTGGATGGAACTAGGGTGTGCGGCTTTAATGTTTGTAAGAAGCCCAAACTGGATTTTGTCTTCAAATAATTTCGTACGTACGAAAAAATAATTTTTAGGAAATAAAACGAAATTTACCGTAGTACAAATATTAGAACGATCAGAAACACATTTAATATACAGCCACTAATATTTTACGCAGAAAAATATATTTGATATGTAATTACAATCATTAAAAAGTCTCTGTTAGTCGATAACATCTTAAAAATTGCAGCAAACTCGGGAATGTCCCTTTAAGTATATTTGACTTAAATCCCCCGTTGAGGAAAAGAAAGGAATGTAAATTTAACGATACCTCAGAAATTTTATAAGGGACGACTTTTTTTTTCTTTTTTTTTTTTTTTTTTTTTTGTGTGTCTACCGCATAGTTATTTCGGCACGTGGTCGATAGAAAAAAAGAAACCCACTGACGTCAAACAGGCTACGCCTAACAATAAAGTAGTAGAGGATCTTTTATATGCACTTTCCCATGTACAGAACAGATAATACCATGACCTATGATGTATCAGTTGTGGGACACTGGTTGGGATGGGAGAAAAAACTCGAGTTTGATATGGCGATTAAATCACAGCTCAGGCGAACACTCTACCACAAAGCTACATCCTGTTCCCACCAGTCGACGACTGTGTTGTAGAATGGTGGGCTTTGTATACTATATTGTAGTCTTCTTGAATGTTTTAGTTACATATTCAGTGACACTACATGCATTGATCATATAACAAACAGAAGTTCAACTTAAAATGACAGACACTAGTTTTTAAACTCTACGGAGTACTTTCATTATTAGAGTCGTTTTTGATAACTGATATCAGACAATACTTCAATTGTGTATCCAGATTATCCATTTCCGTATATACGAAGTGTTTCTAATAACACAAAATGCATTTTCCATATTTTTAAAAACGCATGCACCTGTGAGAAATAGCGGTTATGGAGACGAACTCTAGTCTATGTTTATGGGTATTTCTCCTTTGCAATATTACAGACTTGTTTCATTTTGTCGTAACTTTATCCATCTACGTTACAGGTGTGTACATTAACACAACTTAGTGTCCATGCGACTTTAAGTAAGAGTAACAACAGCGATATAAGTTAGACTGTCCTGGTCTGTTAACTTAATACGATGGTAACGCCAGAGTAAGGATCAGTGTTAAGAATGTATTATAGTGTCTAGATATTAAAACATTTACTCAATTCAACGTAATTTCCATGTCAAGTTCCACAGTATGCCAATCATCCCATGTCCAACGAAGATGGGTTCCATGCTATTAATATCGATTATTGTAATGTTCTTCTTCTTGTAGATAAATTCATGTTTGTTTTTGTTATTATTAATACAACTTGTATAGTAAGTGCCTACATCCTGTTAAACACAATCAGTGATTTTGAGATGAAAATGTTGTTATCTTTTGATAATGGAAGTTTAATGGTGAAAAACCAGTCCGTAGAGGGCAATTGAATGGAATTGCAATAAATCCCAAATTTTCATATGTTCACTGGTTAACAAATTGAGAAAACGACATGCCACAATTAGTAGGCAATTGGTGATATAAACAATTAAGCGCCAAGATCATTTTAGAGTAGGTTGGAAACGGAAAAATTAAATGAGCATATTCAGCAGGTATTTTGTTGAAATGTTATATAGTCTTGTCAATATGCTACGTTTTTTTGGTAAAAACAATCGATACCTAGATACGAGCCAGCTAGGCATCATAATCATTTCTGAGCTTAATAAAAAGCATCAGTTCATAACTGAAGTTAACATTAACAAGAACTCTTCATCTCAAACAATCGATCTGAACACAAAACTATCAATAATTGTGAAATAGTATTCGATTACAAAATTACATTTCTTACATTGCAGTTTATACAATAATAAAAACATAAGTATGAAACAGCAGTTATATGTCTATTTTGTAAGCAATTACACATCGGGATCTCTAGGGTTTTTACCTTCACAGTCTTTTGTGTAAGTTATTCGGTATATTTGATAGTATATAAAAGGATCCCTTGCTGCTAATCAATAATATGTCGTGGAATCGTGTTTCTCCTCCCAAACAAGACTGTCAAAACTACCAAGGGTCGAATTTACGAAGTCCGAAGCAAATGCTTAAAGGGACATTCCTGAGTTTGCTGCATTGTAAGATGTTTCCAACTAATAAAATATTTCTACGATTAAACTTGCATATTGTATATATTTTCTTGTTTAGAATATCAGTGTCTGTATATTCAATGTGTTTCTGGTCGTCTTAATATTTGTAAGAAGCTCAAACTGGGTTTTGTCTTCAAATAATTTCGTACGTACGAAAAAACTATATTTTAGGAAATAAGATGAAATTTAACATAGTACAAATATTAGAACGGTCCGAAACACGTTTAATATACAGCCACTAATATTTTATGCAGAAAAATATATTTGATATGTAATTACAATCGTTAAAAAGTCTCTCTTTGGCGATAACATCTTAAAAGGTGCTGCAAACTCAGGAATGTCCCTTTAAGTATTATAAATGTATGTACTTTGTAGTTATACGTATGTAAGTCAAAAACGGGTTTCGTAAATTCGACCCCAAATATTTGGCATACAACTAACAGCTGTACTTTAAAATGTCATGTTTTTGGCTTGTCTTTTTAATGTTTAACTTATCGTTTCTTGCTCTCACGAACCCCCAAAACATGGTCCTGATTTGCGTGTTAGGGAATGCTTGCTTGAACCTTAACACAAAACGTGCTACAGTATAGCCATTCAATGAATATTGGATCTTTAGCTATGCTGTATCTTTCACCCATAAACGTAGTATTTTTATAACATAATAATACACGTTTTATGGGACTTAGTGCACAACTATGACGCAAAGACTATATAAACATAACTCTCACCAAAATCAGAAAATACAGGTCCTGTTTGTAAAATAAAGAAACAGGTTAGAATAATGTAATGAATCCGAACTCCAGCCATGTTTGGGGTTTTCTATGACTGTCGACCAACCAGTAATAACATAATATTACAATGACCTCAATTCAAACGACCGGCCTCGGTGGCGTAGTGGTTAGGCCATCGGTCTACAGGCTGGTAGGTACTGGGTTCGGATCCCAGTCGAGGCATGGGATTTTTAATCCAGATACCGACTCCAGCACCCTGAGTGGGTGCTCCACAAGGCTCAATGGGTAGGTGTAAACCACTTGCACCGACCAGTGATCCATGGTTTGTGCTATCCTGCCTGTGGGAAGCGCAAATAAAAGATACCTTGCTGCTAATCGGGAAGAGTAGCCCATGTAGTGGCGACAGCGGGTTTTCTCTCAAAATCTGTGTGGTCCTTAACCATATGTCTGACGCCATAACCGTAAATAAAATGTGTTGAGTGCGTCGTTAAATAAAACATTTCTTTCTTTCTTTCAATTCAAACAAGGCGTTCGTTCTACCGACTTCATATTACAAAGCGTTTGTTACTGGGCATCGTTTCTATTTTAGGAGAGTAAACGCTTAATTAATAAAAAGAATAAAAGCAATGTCTGTTTATAAGATACCTTAGCACAATTGTAACCAGTTATCTCTACATGTGTTATAATGTTCGTTTTTCTTTTTTCTTTTTCTTTTTTTCTTTTTTTCTCTCGTTTTTTTTTTCTTTTTGCACCTATCGCCCCCTGAATACGCCTTTGATGTACCAGTCGTGATTACTGCTTGGTTCGGTAAAGAAATGCATCCATCGAGGGTAATCGATCGTAATCTTACAAGCCATCCCACCTCAGGCGAGCACTTTGCCACTGTCCCATATACTGGCAGTGGCGGATCCAGAAAATACATTTAGGGGGGGGGGGGGCCCAATGACATGAGGCGGAATGTCAAGGGAACTTTGGGGGAGGTTTGGAGAGGGATCGTAAAAAAGAAAATTAATATATAATAAAATTATAACTCACAAAATTTAGGGGGGCGGGCCCCTGTCCCCCCCCCCCCCCCCCCCCCCCCCCGATCCGCCTGTGACTGGAAACTAATCGCTTCAAACTAGAACTATTTGTCAACTTTCCCGCCAATCATTATCTAAAGAATAAGTAGTTTATAAGTAGATGTTACACTAACTCAAAAATAGAAAGAATCTGTAGCCCAATTGAAAAAGCTTTATTAAGCTTTCTTGAAAAAAAAATTAATGTTTGTTTTGTTTAACGACACCACTAGAGCAGGTTGATTTATAATTAATCATCTGCTATTAGATGTCAAACATTTTCGTAATGTTGTTATATTTTCTTACAGAGGAAGCCCACTACATTTGTCTATTTATAGCAAGGGATCTTTTATATATGCACCATCTAACAGACAGGATAGAACATACCTGGCTGGAACGAGAAATTGTCCAATGGGCCCACCGACGGGGATCAATCCTACACCGGCCAGGCGAACGTTTTACCATTGGGCCATGTCCCGCCGTTAGTTCTCTTGAGCAAATTCGCATCGTCCTTGCATGCATTTTTGAATTGCACTATGATATCGCAAAGTTACTAGACTTTGGTCCCCTGATTTTGATAATCAGGGTACAGTGTGGATCAGTTAAGAGCCCAGGTGGAATTCGGTCATTCGCAACACGGATCTTGCTCGTTATTTTCAATGAGTTATATTTAATTCCAACCGATGTTTCACCATGACTTGTCTATCAAAAGACGTGGTACGTACTATCGTGTCTGTGATAAAGTGTTTTTAAAAGACTCCATACCAAATAGGTCGTAATAGTTATATAGAAGCAGAATGATTCCTCACTTACATTAATCTATTGCATTTTTTTCAAGTAATTAATCTGCCATCAGAGCTTGTTTTAACCTTAGCCGTGAGAGCATGTTGTTGATGATGATGTTATTTTATCCAGAAAGTAATGTAAATTATTTTTATATAGAAAGAATGTTTTATCTCAGCAAATTTCTTTTCTTTTCTTTTTCAGAAAATCGCACTTTCATTTTGTATTTTGTATCAACTCTAGCGCACATTGCGTAACAACTCTACACTAAATAAAAGCACTATATTAACTTAACAGTATCAGCCAAAATAAAACTGGCACAAAGTATAACCAATCAGACTATGTCTTTGCTCCGTAAATTTATGTTGACTGTTGGACACCTCGAACTTTGACACAGGTGTCTTCTTGTTGTTATTGTTGCGTGTTTGGTTGAGGTGTTTGTGGCCGTTGCAGGTTTTTCTTGGGGGAGTGTGGAAGGAAGGAAGGAAATGTTTTATTTAACGACGCACTCAACACATTTTATTTTACGGATATATGGCGTCAGACATATGGTTAAGGACCACACAGATATTGAGAGACGAAAGCTGCTGTCGCCACTTCATGTGCTACTCTTTTCGATTGGCAGCAAGGGATCTTTTATATGCACCATCCCACAGACAGGATAGTACATACCACGGCCTTTGTTACACCAGTTGTGGAGCATTGGCTGGAACGAGAATTAGCCCAATGGGTCCACTGACGGGGATCGATCCTAGACCGACCGCGCATCAAGCGAACGCTTTACCACTGGGCTACGTCCCGCCCCTTGGGTGAGAGTGGGGTTTCATGTGTGTGTGTGAGTGTGTGTGCGCGTGTGTATGTGTATGTGCGTGCGTGTGCGTGTGTGTATGTGTGCGTGCGTGTGTGTGCGTGCGTGTGTGTGTGTGTGTGTGTGTGAGTGCGTGTGTGTATCATTGTGTATGTGTGTGTGTGTATGTGCGTGTGTGTACGTGGTGTGTGTGTGTGCGTGTGTATGTACGTGTGTGTGTGTGTGTGTGTGTGTGTGTGTGTGTGTGCGTGCGTGCGTGTGTTGTGTGTTGTATGTGTGTTTGTGTACTAGTTTTATTTTTGCGTGTAATTGTATGGGGTGGTCTTCAACGCATATTCACATGTGTGCGTTTAGTATCTTCAGTGTGACTTTGTTAGATATAGCAATAGCATTTTTGTGTAAGGGTGATTGAATCCTCATTTTGAAAGTACGTCAGCGTGACTAGATAGACCAATAGAGGCTTGAATCTTCACTGATCTTTGACATCTTCCTGGTCATGTAATCATATTTGTATGGCTATATATTGGGTAACTTCGGAAATGTCTACAGTATAATGCGTTAGTTAAGGCCAGTATTTTTTAATTTTTAGGTTTACGAACAAGAACTTTTGTGCACAAAGGTAGGAGGAAGGGGGGGGGGGGGGGGGGGGGACAACCTGTTTTTGGTGTATCAGTAGGGGTGATTATTTTTTTTTAATTTGGCTACTTTGATTGATGTGGATTCTTTGTAACAAAATAAGATTGACAACGCATATCTGTACGCAACCGTGCGTTGCATAGAAATCGGAGAGAAATAGCGAATCGGACCGAAAGAGAGCGACCGAAGACGAATTAACAATTCGTATCTACAACGGTATATTTATTGACGAAATAAGTGTTATTTCTCACTGTTACCTTACGAAATGCGCCACAATAGACTAGAATGGTAACTCTTTTTTTTTTTAGAGCTAATTGTGGAAGTCGGCGGCAAAAAAAAAAAAAAAAAAGTGAAAAATACGAAAAAAATTTGATTTTTTTTTTGAGCAAAATTTACGTCGGCGGGTTCGTAAACCGAATAATAAAAAAAATACTGGCCTAATAGCTGGGTTGTCTGTTTGTTCTTTCTTTTCTTTTCTTTTTTTTTTTTTTTTTTTTTTTTTTAAGTTCTCAAGAAGTACAATTTTCTGAAACACGGGAGCGTCCAATAATATCCATGAATTAATATAATGTAATGTTGTTTTGTTATTGTTATTGTTATTGTTGGTGATGGTTGTGGTTGGTTTGTTTGTTGTGTGTGTGTGTGTTTTTTTAGGAAGTAACTAAGTTATTACTTACATTATGCGTAATAGCTTCACCATGAATTTGCTCGAACCGTAATACAACTGTAGCATGAATGAGTGACTATAAGCTTATTTTTAATGCGTCAAAACCTGAACTATACATATTTACTGACCCGTGACATATTCTAGGTTAGGTATTCATGTTAAGTAGACTACATCTCGGGTAACATATCAAATATATGTGAGGTGCATTTTTTAAACCTACTTTCATGTTCGCTGATTTCTGACATTTTCTCGAGTTAGGCCCCACCCCTATCTTCTGACCCCTATCAAATATTGTTTAACATGGAAAGGAAGGGGAGAGTTGTGTCCTATATAAAAATTATTTATGTATAAAAGATCCCTTCAAGCTAATCGAACTAAATAATTAGCCCATGGAGTGGCGTCAGCGGGTTTCCTTTCTTGATTTTTTTTTTTTTTTGTAATTTTAAAGCCGCACACCCTAGTTCCATCCAGCGAAAATAAATTATAATTTGGTTAATCTACAAACCTGTAACACACTTAGATCACGTTTTTATCAAATGGAGTGAAAAAGCAGGTTTTATATCGATAAATACCATGGGAATCCCCATGTCCCAATTGCTTGAAATAATTTTGAAAGTTAGTATTCTGATGTCACCGGTAGATGTCGCTCGAAGCACAACAATGCCTACGTCACGACAAATTTCACAGAGTGCGCACAGACTTGGGGTGCGTTTTTTTCACCTCACCTGGACATGTTCCAACTGTTCTGTCCTGGTTGTATCCCCTCTCCAGATATCGTAAGACTTAGCAAAATTATTGGTTTTAAGGGTTTGTAACGTTTTGTATTGAGACACTTACTTGTCTGAACTTTATTATTACTGAAAATGTTCACGAACTGTTAAGAAAAATCTCACAAATGAACAACAACAAATCGGATGTTGATTGCGCGAACCGTGCACGAGAAAACAAACCGAACCAAAATGATAACGGTCACGTGGTATACCAACGTCTGTAACATTGAAATGGAAATATCCCCTCTAAAAATAGATTAGACCGTGTCTGCTCAACGGTTTTTTCTCAGAGGTCCGTGCCATTTTATGAAATGCGCAGGTTTACATTTGTCGTAAGCTGTAGCCTACCTATAGTCCGTCTCATCTTTCTACAGGGTTAAGGTTCGTGATGGTAGGCCTATTAGCATGCATGCTGGAACGTTCGAAAGGCGTTCTCTGTGGAGGAGGAATGGCTGTCCTCTTGTAGATGAAGCGTATCACAGTAATTCGTGGAAAGAATCACAATCTTGGCAATGCGGCGGAATGCCCCTTTGACTCTGTTTTGTTAGGCTTGCGGTGAACTCGTATGGAAAACTTACTCGTATGGGGGAAAATGCAGTGAAGTCGTATGGAAATCCACAAGTGATCTCGTATGGAAGACAAACTCGTATGTGGGAAAATGCAGTGAACAAACTGATATATCCATAACTGTATAGCAACTTGTTTGTAGTTTTTATGCAGAGTTCGACAAATCCGCTAGCCCAACGTCCATGGCATTGGTTAGTGGTGTTTAAGTTCGGGCTGGTGAGAAACGCAAAACATGCATGCATTGTTTACGGTTTCTGTTGCAGGAAATAAGTCTAATGACATGCGTGTTTTAATTATAGGTGACTGACTGCCTTTGACGCACAAACTGCGGTTGACACGCCAATAGTTGACTGATGGGGACATAAATAAGAAGCATGTATACAAAACAAGTGTCAAAATACACATTTAAGAGAAATATCAAAGTTAGTATATCTGCATATCCATACATCCCCATACGAGTTCACCGTTATTTTTTCCATACGAGTTTGTTTTCCATACGAGTTTTCCGTTCATACGAGTTAGTTTCCATGCGAGTTCACCGCATCCCGTTTTGTTACATGGTATGGAAATACGATTTTTATCACGATAACGATTTTGTGGTTGAGATATTCTTTCTTTTTCTCCGAGCAACAACCAGCCTCGATGGCGTCGTGGTTAGGCCATCGGTCTACAGGCTGGTAGGTACTGGGTTCGGATCCCAGTCGAGGCATGGGATTTTTAATCCAGATTCCTACTCCAAACCTTGAGTGAGTGCTCCGCAAGGCTCAGTGGGTAGGTGTAACTGGTTCAACAAAGGTCCTGGTTTGTGCTATCCTGCCTGTGGGAAGCGCAAATAAAAGATCCCTTGCTGCCTGTCGTAAAAGATTAACCTATGTGGCGACAGCGGGTTTCCTCTAAAAACAGTGTCAGAATGACCATATATTTGACGTCCAATAGCCGATGATAAGATAAAAAAAAAATCAATGTGCTCTAGTGGCGTCGTTAAATAAAACAAACTTTACTTTCTTCGAGCAACATGAATTATTTTAGTCTAGTGATACCTATGGGATCGAGGGCGCAACATTAGAGTTATCTCCCATTAATTGATTCAAAATGGCATCCGCACACATTGGAAGCAAAGTTCGAATTAAAGTTATCGAAGGGGATGAATTTTCGGGGTTTGTGCATTCGGTTGATGCTAACACAGGAAAACTTACATTAGATAAAGGTACTATGTTTACAACGAATGTTTTGCAGTGGGCGAATTTAGTTTTATTTACCGTGGGGAAAACCATGAAGTTGAACTGTTGAAGAAAACCCGCGGAATATTTAAAGCTTAAAATCATACGGGACCTGCCTCACTATTAGTGCTGCAACGATAAACCGGTATACCGGTATACCGCGATAATTGATCAGCTCGATACGAACCGCGGTACAGTTTTGCGTATCGCGATTTTTATACGCTATTTTTTTTCCTTGTATTTTATTTGACTTGAAATAGGCAAATAAACAAACAAAAACCACATCATTTTATTAATTGGTGGTGACAGGAAGTGTAACTATCACGTTAAGCGTAGTCGGCTTACTTGTTGGCATACGAAGTGATAGGTCGGTTATACTTGGTTCTGACTTCTAAACAAAACATGTTTAAAGTCCATTAAAAATAACCAGTTAACGATAATTACAAATAAATGTTTTGTTACTTACACATGATCATTCATTTTTCATTACTTTGGAATACGGCTACGGCTATCATCTTCAAAGAAATAAACCAACAAGTGAGAATCACACTTAGCTGTTTTTCACTGAACTCGGAATACTTCGGCCGATCGTTCAAAATACCTCGGCTCTGGTTTGGTCGATCTGCCGAAACATAGCGACTCAATACGTACATTTCCGTGTTAAGCGAGCAGCAACGGAAAAGCCCGATAGTAAGGATTTCCGAATGTGACAATTTATAAATAGTTTGACACCGTCACACCGGTGTTCTAGTAGACAAGTATTGTGTTAAAAAATTAAAATATGGCCTAAAACATTTAGCCTGACAGCTGAAACTAATAAAAATCATTAAAAAGTTATGCCTTCTGTTTTCATTAAAAAAAGACCCAACTCATAAATATTAAATTTAAATAATATCAACTATATTGCAGTAAATATTGCAATACGGTTTCTTATATCGCAATACGGTTTTGACCGTATCGTTGCACCCCTACTCACTATGTATATGATATGATATACTATAATATTCCACTGGCCCAGTCTGCGGAGGAGTAAAATTTAGTACAGATCAGAATAGAACAGAAGAGACTATGTCAAAACCTACACAGTTTTTATCAAACACAGTAACTTGGTCACAAGTTGGTGACAGTAGCTGAGTAGTACTACTACTAGTAGGCTGAATAGCTGGCCACCATTTGCTCCTGGACGATTGACAGAGTATTACTCACAATCATCTGTAGCGATCCTGTTACAAAAGGTTCTTACGCGCGCCTACTCACTGTTCTTTAACATTTAGTCAGTTAAATGTTAATTGCATACATTTAATGCATCAAATTAATTAGTTCATAAAAATAAACTCTAATGTAAATGCAAAGTAATGTGCATTTACATTCCAGTTTATTTTTATGAACAACAAATTAACTGGAAAACAAATGCGAAAATTAGCAGATGGACAACCTAATTTTGTTCTACGAAACGCTACTACGTTAGTAAAAAAAACGACCGTGTGGTGAGAATTTCCTGACCTCATTTTACATCACGTGTGTTGCGATTAGCCCGGTCGGTTCGCCCTAAAACAATTTTGCATCCGAGTCATTTTGCCCTTATCCATTTGGGATGCGGTGAACTCGTATGGAAACTAACTCGTATGAACGGAAAACTCGTATGGAAAACGAACTTGTATGGAAAAAATAACAGTGAACTCGTATGGGGATGTATGGATATGCAGATATACTTTTATATTTCTCTTAAATGTGTATTTTGACACTTGTTTTGTATACATGCTTCTTATTTATGTCACCATCAGTGAACTATTTGCGTGTCAACCGCAGTTTGTGTGTCAACGACAGTCACCTATTTTCGTGTTGCCCGTATGTTCAAAGTTAGCCCGAGTACTCTGACTGTAAGAGAGCTAGACGGACATTTGGACATAATATGCTCTCATTAGAGCATTTATGTCCAAATGTCCGTCTAGCTCTCTTACAGTCAGAGTACTCGGGCTAGTTCAGAGTATGTTCAATCATGTTTAATTTATTCTGTAACAAGCATCCAATGAATAATAAATAGCGGGCTAGCGGATTTGTCGAACTCTGCATAAAAACTACACACAAGTTCTTGAAGTTGCTATATATAGTATACAGTATTGGATATATCAGTTTGTAATTTCCATACGAGTTCACTGCATTTTCCCCCATACGAGTAAGTCTTCCATACGAGTTCACTTGTGGATTTCCATACGAGTTCACTGCATTTTCCCCCATACGAGTAAGTTTTCCATACGAGTTCACCGCAAGCCATCCATTTTTTGCCCCGAGTCATTTCACCCCCCGGTAATGTCATTTTGCCTTTTATCCGGGTCATTTCGCCCCTGGTGTATTGTGATTTAAATCTTTGTGACTTGTGTCCTCTCCCTCATGCCATTTTCTGTTGTGAAGCGATTAAATACATGTTGTAGTCTAATATTGACATTCTTCAGCAACTCCCGTAAACCAGGCTATAGTTTTTCAAGAGTCGTGTGATATCACCAAAACTTATGAATCTGCCACAGCAGTGTGAAACTGTTGTTTATTCAGGTTTGTTTAATTTTATACGCTATTTAATATAGTGCGCACAGTGCAAAATGGCTGTTGTGTATAAAAATATTTTGAATGTTCGGGTTCAATCAAATGCAGATTCCTTACAAACAAGTCATATGCAAATAGTCCGGTTTATTGGGTAGCCCAGTTCACTGTTTTTCACAATATTCAACATCTCCATTCTCTAGCTGAGCATCGGACAAAATGTACTCAGGGGTGCAGAAATGGAAAATATTTCACTAGCCCGTTGGACCAGTAACAATAAAATCTACTAACCCACCAGAATTTCTACTAGTCCACCAGCCTGTAGGACACTATAATAATTTTTAATAATGCTGTAATATACACTTCACTTCCTATGTACACTTCACTTCATATGATCACCCACGAAGCAGCAAAATAAATCATAACATACTGTCCACCATATTAACATAAATTAAAAAAAAAGAGAAAAAGATAATTTCCCAAGGTGAATCACACATGTAGTGATGATGGCCAGTCTTTGTTTTGTGCAGCAAGTATGTCTGAACTAAGTAATGTCAACCTTTTTGTGCAGCAAGTATGTCTGAACTAGGTAATGTCAACCTAAATCTGGAAATAATCTTTTATTTTTGGAGGCACCCCCCAATTTGCCATTTCACGGCCGGCTAGGAAGTCTCTCCACTCCGACCATGTATTCATACTCGGTATGTACAAATCACTCATGGAAAGTGAGATCTCATTCAACACAACTGTGCACCATAAATGTAGGTGCAATTCCTGTCAAAGATCCAATTTCTTACCTATTTTTAAACTCATAAATTATTTTATTCAAATATGGGGTGTATTTTAAAAGCACTATCTTCATGGGCAACACGACGCTGATTGGTCAGTTTACTTCTCTGCCACCTTAAGAACAAAAAATATTTTTCGGTTTATAAATTTTATTGCTCCATTGTCTCCAACATGAATACTAACATTTTGCACTTCACGAAAGTCACTTGGTTATATGTTGACGACTGGCCAAGGGGAGATAACTCTTTGAGGAATGTCACTGTATCGGTCTGATTTGGCTTGTAAAAAATGGGGGGAAATTATTAGTATAATACACTGGAATTGTTTTGTTTCAATAAAGATTTCTATTTTAGGCCAAGTCTGACAGATTGCTAAACCTGGTAATCTCATACTGTATACAGGGGGCTATTTTCAGGCCACCTCACCTGTCCCTCAATTTTTACATTTGATTTTAAAGTTGAAAATTGTGGAATATGTGGGAAACATTTTCTAATTACTTCAGTGATTATCACAAAACTGTTGCTCTATTTGGAGTATTTTTGGCATATTGGCAGGGTTATTTGTCAGTCAGATAATTTTGAAAAGTGAGAACGTGTTTTTGTCACACTGCATGGGGCAGACTACAGAAAATTAAATTTATATACTGACGTTGAGAAATTATTATGGGGAAACCCCCCGCCAAGAAAAAAATGTTTTGTGTAGACCCCCCTAAAAGAAAAAATGTCGAGGTGCATCTTCATATGTGGTCACCGATTCATAGGGGTTGACTGGCAATATGCAGTTACTTTGGCCTCACCCAGCTGTTCCCGATGCCTTGGAAGATTTCCTGAAACAAACCAATCAAGACTTAGATGGCTATAAACTTCTTCATTGTGGTAAAGTGCTCAATCTATTCAATGAATCTTATTGAATTAAAGGATTAACTTTGAACAATAAAATCTTCTATTTTCATGATATTTTGTAAACGAAACAGGTAGCAATCGTAGATGTCTTGATTTGACTGACGGTGAATGCACCTTGTTTAATATATTTAAAAACATATTTAATGTATGTACGTGTATTTGTTGTTTTTAATAATAATTGCAATGCTTTAATTATTTGAATGCTATTCAATCATCAGTTAATATTAATTAGTATTTTTTATTACGTTATTTTGGCAATGGAGATAACTCATGACAATTCAATACACTGGCAATTTCGATATAATGACAAAGTGACCCAGGGACGAACATGGTCGTTGTAATGAGGTCCAACTGTATATTCATTCCTAGCAGCCCCAAATCACAGAAATCATAGATAATAGTAAACAGTAGATTAAAACAAATCGTATACTAGTACGCACTGGTCTATGAGAGTAGAAGTATATTATTTCATAGCTAAACATTTTAAAGTTCTAATTAAGCAGACAATACCCGGCAAGGTTCCCTTGTATTACGAGTAATCCATAGCCGTAATCTGTATCTGTAGTCAATTTCATTTTTTTTAGACCATGTTTTGTCTCATTCATTATAAATATAATAATTATTATTAATATAATTATTTTGAAACATTTGCTGGCCTTAAAAACCTATAGGGCATATAGTTAATAGTGAAGTGTAATTGTAAACAATCAATCAAATTAAATTAAATTACTTTTCTTTCTTTCTTTTTGGATGAAATTCCCACTATAAAATGGTCAATAATTAACCAGGGGCAGCCGTACCACTTTTGTTTTGTTTTTTATGGGAGGGAGGAGGGTTATATCTGTTGTATCTGGTAAAATTTGAAAGGAGAGTCTGGCAACCTCGAGCCGTACTACTATTTTTTACACTGCCATGCCTGTTAATTAACGTGCAATAGCTTCCAAATATATTAAATAATCTCCCTTCCCTTATTTGAAATATACACCAATCTAAGCATGCTTCGGTGGTGTCGTCGTGAAGCAGTCGGTAAGTACTGGGTTCGTTACCAGGTACCGGCTCCCATGCAAGCGAGTTTTAACGTCTCTGTGCGTAGATGTACAACCACTACACCCTCTTCTTTCTCACTAACCACTAACAAGTAACCCACTGTCCTCGACATGAAATACACCCAATCTAAATTTTCCCCCATTATTCAAACACACACACACACACACCCCTTCTGTCCCTATTAATACAACCAACATTTGTCAGAGGTGGCGATCAGGATGGATGTGCTTGAACCTTCACGTAAATACAGTTTTGGTTTGTTGGTAATATAATTTTTTAAATAATCATATTTAAATGGTTTGTGTATAATATACAGACACAAACATTGAAATTAATTATCACTAGCACATGTTGCATATTATTATGTCTTTAGACATAGCTCCCTACCATTATTTATTTTCGTTAAAATAGCTCCTTGCTGGAAAAAAAAAAAGACAAAATATTTATATGTGGGAGGGAAGGGGCAAAACGACCCGTTTGGAGGACAAACCTACCCAGGACGAAATGACTCTGGGTGAATCTGGATACGGGCGAAATGACCTAATACCGTGTTGCACGAGCTCACATAGATAAAGCGAAAACTTAACTTTACAAAGAGTCTACTTATCCATTTTAGTAATGTGTTGGATCATAACGTTCTAAACAGCTTTTTATTTGTTGCAGATTACAAAAATTGCAAGTGTACAAAATTTAAGGTATAAAGAGGCAGTTTGTGTTCAGAAATTGTAAATTTTAATCATCTGGGGTGAGCGGACGAGTACTTTTGGCCAGCCCTGAAATGTATCATGGAATAAGCAATAGTTGCACATATCATATTTTTTCTAAAGCTCGTGAGCAAGCGGGAACCAGTCACATTTATCAACAAATAATAATAATAATTTTTTTTTTTTAACCTTCCTGGTTTGCAAACAAAATGTTTCGATTTAGATATTTGTTATTGCCTTAGTGAAAAGTTTTCTTTAATAAGAAATACAAGGGTCCAGAAACAGAAATTTGTCACACTTGTAAAAAGCACCGGGTGCGCAAATATTTGTTTTTAAAACCGCCGTGGATTAAACGGCAATTTGTTTTTTTTAAAGTAGCAAATAAACGTGACTCAGAGGTTATTTTGATGTATGGAGTCTTTTCAAATGTACAGAATTGTGTATACTTTTTGGTCTAAACATTTTGCCATCAATGGGGAGCGTTACTGCAACGTCAGTAAAAATTTTTTTTATCCCACATCATAAGAGTGCTGTCGGTGACACGATGGCAGTTCATCCTTATGTCCTAACAATTTTTAAAAATATTTGTTAGAATTAGTTTAGGTTTAACAGTGTTTCTGCCAGAAAGAAATTTTTGGTATGGCACTATGGAATTGAATGCAACCACAGTCAACGGGGTATGGGGGGCCTCTCGCAGAAAGAAAATGGGTTACGTTTAGGGTTAGGGTGAAGAAAAGCATACAGTAATGATAAGAATAATTAATTTTGTCAAAAGGTTAACTTTAAAAAATTAAATCTTCAAAAAAATTTGGTATGGTGCCATATCCATTTTACCCTCTGTCAGAAACACAGGTTAGGGATAGTTATATACAATATCTTTTAAAACATTTTGTTCTATAAACCCAACATAATGTTTATATTTCGTAATTAAGTATTGCTACATTTTCCCTTTGTATATATAATTTCAAAATTTCACTGGTTGGTCAAGGTGTCTTTTTGTAGTATACATAAAATTATGCAAGTTTGTTGAATGAATATACAAGTCATATGCAATACCCAGATGTTGTTTTAATGTTGTTCGTCATCTAGGACAATTTGAACTGTAACTAGTGTTCTTATTGCATCAATTAACAGAATGATGATTAAAACTATTTTCAGTAACTTTGTGTGGGCGTGGTGGAGTGGACAGAAGAATTCAAGGCTTGCAGCATTTCTACGGCAAAGAAATCGAGAATAGTAAGTCAGAGTGTTTCTTTCTATAGTCCTTCCCACAGGAAACGCCTGTTTTTCATACTGTTGAATTTACTACAAGTTATTTATTTTGGGGCCGATTGTTTTCTAAATTGCACACTAAAATAGTGTTTTTTTGTTATTTCCAAAACACTTTCCTGAAATTATGTAGGAGCAGTTATTCTCTGTAGTCAAATTCATAGTAATTTTGATTAAAATAAATTAGCTTTATTAGCATGTGATGAGGTGTGCAGTGTTTCACCAACTTGAAAATCATTGTATGCAAGCACAGAGAGCTAAAGCGATTGTTTATGTCAAACCATAGGGGCTGCTAATAAAAGTAGCTAAAATTAACAGGTTATAAGTAACCTGTGTTGATAAAAATCAGTTTTCTGTATGTTCATCTTTGTATGATTTTTCTAATCTTAGTACACCACTACTTTTTTCTGTCACACCTAATCGGAGTAGCCTATCTAGTGGCAGTGGATTATCTCCTCCTCTAGATCAAGTGTACATGAAGCAATAACTGTATTGTCAAAGGTCAAATGTGTTGAGGTACCATAAAGCAAATACATACATGTACATCCTTAAGCAAATACATGTGTGCATACATCACTTTCCATATCATAGTACTCCCTAACTACTGTACCTGGGTTAAATTATAAGTGTTTTAAAAGTTGTGAAAATGTTGTCATTAGAATCAGTCACTGAACAGTTGCCATTTTCTAAGTTGTTAAAAAAAAAAAAAATATATATGCATTTACATATCTTGTTCTAGTTAGTAGACATAAAACATATGGCTTGTTTATTCCTGTTAATATATTGGATTGTTTTGTTTATTGGTTTTATTATTATTTTTAAAATTGCATGATTTTGCAGTTATAAAATGTGAGGAAGTGTGTCCAAAGCTGAAGAAAAATGCATCCACTGGCAACCTGACAAAGTAGTAAGTATGAGCATAATGTTTCTTTGCTTGTGTGTCAAACAACCTTTTAATGACTGTGTTAACATTTATATTTTAGTCTTTAAATGGTGATTTTAGAGGAAAAATTTTTTTTAAAATAAAAATACATAATTTTTGTTATTTACATATGTTCCAGTCATTGTCAGAAAAGGCAAGTGTTCAGTCTAGCTCATCTCCACACACGAATGAAAAGTTTTAGAAGAGTGGCATATGGATCGCCTGGCAATAAAAATAAATTAATAAATTTTATCAGATTGCTCACTTACAACAATTTCAGGTAGTAATCTTCACCTTCCCTCGATTTTGTTCCTGGAGAAGACTACAGTCCAACCTGTTCTTACAGCCACCTGTAATCAGTGGTCACCTGCTTTAGGCGGCCACTTTTTTCCCTACCAAATGCTTTTTAATATAAATGCACTCATAATAAATATGGCCACCTGCCTAACATGGCCAGCAGCCTCCTATATGTAAATGTGATCCCGAGTGGCTAAATTACCTGTATTAAGCAGCCACAGTAAATATTTTCTGGTCTACGAAAGTGTTCTTTTAAACAGCAGTGATATGGTGCATCAAATAACTTAATAAAGCCTACTGCATGTACATTTTGTTCTAAAGAAATGGAATATATTTATTTAAGGATTGTCTGTTATTTCTTTTACGTTCATTGGGGTATGAACAAAAAAAATCATCAGCAAACTGAATCGGCAAAACCATTCTCATATAACTTTGCAGATGATTTTGTTTTTGTTCATACCCAGATGAACATAAAAAAATAACAGACAATACTTTATAAATAATTAAATTTGAATCATACTTGTTAATAATAACACTAAAAGTTCATAGTTTATTTTCAATTATTTTTGGCACATAAACAATAACGCTCAATAAGACAACTTGCCCATATAAAATGATGTCATCAGACATGACATTCCCTGACAACGTACTTTTTTCATTCATCGAGTATTGAACGAACTCCCATTCCTACGTCTGGACCAATGAAATAATGTTATATTGTAATGAATGTAATGGAAATTGAATTATAAAAAAAAAAATTATAAAAAAAATGTATTGTCCTGTCAAGGAATAGACTGTGTGTGTGTGTGTGTGTTGCAGCAGTGGGTTCTGTGATGTTTCGCATCTCATTGACATCTTTAGTCACCAATTAGATAATGTGTTACGGTTTTAGTAAAATAGTATTGTAATATTCATAATTTATTTATTTTTAGTATGTACATGTAATGTAATACCAGACCTTTTTTCTTCAATAAATGAGTTTTGAACAGACTATCTTTTTATGTTACAGTAAGGAGGCAGGCCCTAGTTTAAAGAAGACCAAAAATAAACCAAAACATCTTCAGAAACTGAGGAGACTCGACACTGAAAAACTGCTTCTATCTTCCAGACCAGAATCTGCTGAGGAAGCGACTAATGTTAAAAGTAGAATCTGTGCAAGTGAGTAATTACGGGGTAATATTTCTAAAATTAATTTGTTAAATTTGTGATGATTAAAATATTCATTATTACCATGAATGTAAGTATAAAATTGGTTTGTTGCTTTTAAGCTTAGAAAAATTCTGTAATTAGCAGTTTCATGAATTGTTTTTGAAAGTGTTTATAGTTCAGTTATTTTTATATAACAAAATGAAAACTTACTATTATTAAATGGAATTTTCAGTGGAAAGTAGTAACAAATACCACAAGAGCAATAACTAACTCGAATGTGGTGCATCTGAAGTCTCATGTACACAGTTAATAGTGATAATTTATTTTCTTGTTTATATTCAGTTAAGATTGATTTGATGAATGTCGGTTTAGGTACAGAACTCTGCTCAGGATAAAAGTTAGGGGAAACCTGCTAGAGACGAGGAGTATTGAGTCCTTCACATCTGAGGTGCTCGATCACTTTTGTATGCTCAAGCACACCTCAGTTTTATCTCAGAAGCATTTTTTATGAATTTTCCGTTCTCCTATAACTTTCTATGCCAGGCATCTGTGGAGGAGAGCACAAGTGATAACTATAACTCACTGACGAAGACTATCACTATAAACCATTGTAATTGTTTCTCTTCCATCTCTTACTAGGGGCTAAGAGTTCTGATTATGACTCCAGTAGTGATGTCGGTGACTTCAACAATTACGACCCAGACAGCAGATATCATCTTGTTAACAAACTCGATCATCGGTTTTATGATGCGGTAAAAATATTGTCATAAGTGTTTGAGTCAGTCAGCCCATGGATGTTTAATTATTTTTTTCTAAAAATTGTATTGAAAAAGAAAAAACTCAGGAAGAAAGTAAAATTGAGATAACCTTTTTTGGGAAATGAAAACATACGTAATTTCATCTTCTGATATTTCATTACAACTTAGCAAAATAATAAGTGTCTTGTTGTAACTTAACTTTATTATAAAGTTAACTTTTAAGCATTATAATTATTGTAGTTTGTTTTACGTTTGTATGGTAATATTTTATAAAAATGAAAAATGATCCATCTATAAAAGGGCAACGTTTTAATGTTTATTTATGTCTGTTGTTTGTATATACAGTAATGGGATCATGATAATTGTATTAAAGTTTTCATTCGAGGGATTTCCATCATTCTTTTAATATAATAAGCAAAAGAATGGTTTAGTATAATTTGACTTAGGACTTTATACATGTCACACTATGTAGTATATAAAATATTGTATTGCTACAGATGGAGTACTTACATCAGCAGTCTATGATCGCTGTAGCCTTTGAAGGTGTGGAGATTGGACGTGAAGGGAAACTAGCATGGATTTCGGTGAGTTCACCTACCACTCATGCTTGTCTAGATTTCAAAATTACTTCCTTTCTGTACCCATGTTTTGTAGAGTAGAAAAATAAAATAAAAACAAGTTTTTGAAATTCCACTTGCATGGCTCGAACTTAACAATTGGACAGATAGCAATTGCCATTGGTGTGATATGAAATGCCATAGGTCAGTGGCTTTACCAATGCAGTTATTTTGCACTAGATAAAAATTATTGCTATCGGTTGAAGCTATTAATTTTGGTTTTTATTTGTTGCAATAATTACTGGTTTATTTGCTATAGGAAAGCTAGAAATTGATGTAGTTGGGCATTTTGCATACAGCAGAAACATTTTAAAATTGCCATAGGTTACTTACATTTGAGCCTTGATTTATACATGTAAGTCTGAAAAATTTATGAAAATTTGTAACCGTTGGCTATAATTTAGCAATGGATGGATCACTGGTACAGGGTTTCCTAATTATTATTGGTCTTGACTTGAATGATGCACATTAGAAAGTTTGTTTTGTTTAACGACATCGCTAGAGAACATGAATTAATTAATCATCCGCTATTGGATGTCAAACATTTGGTAAATCTGACTCGTAGTCATCACAGGAAACCTGCAACATTTTTCCTAATGCAGCAAGGGATCTTTTATATGCACTAACCCACAGACAAGAAAGCACATACCACGGCCTTTGTCCGGTAGTGATGCACTGGTTGTAACAAGAAAAAACCCAATTGCCTGAATAGATCCACTGGGGTGATTCGATCCTACAACACAAGCACCTCGAGCGAGCACTCGACCGACAGAACTAAATCCCTAATACACATTAGATTCAGCTATTTAATGGTGTATTAAAGCAGTTTATAAAAATCAGTTGACATATTTTAGTATTGTTTTTATGAACACACAAAATGTATAATTTTGTATACTTTTAGAAATATATAAATGTTTTGTTAAGAATGGTGATGGAACTATTTAGTACAGATGAACGATTTGATGATTATTCTGTCTAATAAGTAAAATCACTGGACTTTATTACTTGACTTTATTTTTTACCTGGCAGGACATAGCCCAGTGGTAAAGTGATCGGTTTGGGATCGATCCCTGTCAGTGGGCATATTGGGCTAATTTTTGTTCCAGCCAGTGTAGTGGTATGTGCTATCCTGTCTGATGCATATAAAAGATCCCTTGCTATTTATGGGGAAAATGTAGCTGGTTTCCTCTGTAAGACTATATGTCAGATTTACCTAATATTAGACATCCAGTTGCCGATGGTTAATAAATCAGTGTGCTCTAGTGGCATTGTTAAACAAAACAAACTTTTAACTTTAGTTTATACCTTGTCCTGAGTTAGTATTTTGAAAGCACTGCTAATTTCTTTCCTGTGTTTTTTTATAAATTTTATTATAATTGCAGATTGCTACAAAAGATGACTTACTATTGCTGGACGTCTTATCTCTTGGTGAAAAGTGTTTTTCGGAAGGTTTCAAGGATATTTTAGAATCACAAAAAATTCTGAAGGTACAGATGCATAACAGAATAATGCATGTTTTGTGATGGAGATGGGGTTGGGTTTTTGGGGGTTTTTTTTGTTGGTGGTGGTTTTGTTTCATTTACTTAATTTATTCAGTATTTATCATCCATATATAAACTAATTTAAAGCAAGGGTAAGGTCACATTTTGTCAATTTCAACCAAACAAATAAATACTGTTTAATTGAAATAAAACTATTTTAAATGGTGATGCATTTAATTTTACAGGTGATTCATGATTGCCGTCTTCTCTCGGATCTCCTGCACCATCAGTACCTGATAAAGCTCATCAATATATTTGACACTCAGGTAGGCATGTGTGCTAAAAGAAATGTATGTACATATGTATTTGATACTCGAGTATGGCATTTGTGTTAGATATCCGAGGTTGAAATGTACTTAATATAAATGTAGGGCATTCGTGACTCTTAGGTAGGGCATTAGCAACCTCTGCAATTAGGAACATGTCTATGGCAAAAAATGTACGATGGAAAAAAAATGAATACCTGTATATAGTCCACAGCACATATTGAAATTTATTTACCTCAACAGTCAATCATAACGGGAAATACTTTTAATATTTTGTCTGTGAGAAATATTCTGCTTTGGTATAACGTAAAATACTTGTTTATTATCCACTATATATTTCAGGCTCGGGTAGAGTATTAGTGTTGAACATCACAGATTAAACTATATTTTAAACTCTGGTAGAGCTTTAGTGTTCAGGATCACAGGTTGAAATGTTACACTGAGGTACAGTTTTTAGTTAACAGTATTCATTTAGAACTGTAGTCTGATATGTTTAACCCACATGTAGGACATTTGTGTTCAACATCATAGGGTGATATTTATTTGCTATTCACCACAACTGGTGTATGACAAACTATGGGATGCAACTCTTGCTAGTTGGGGAAATATATTTAGTGTGGAAAATATATACAGTGATAAGCCTCTAAAGTGTACACCCACAGGACCAAGTAAAAATGTGGTTTTAAGTGGTATCTGGTTATTTTTTGCACTGATTGTGAAAAACATCCTTTTTGGAGGACAAAAGGTTCGATTTTGAGAGGTATTGCTAAACGTTTTAATCAGTTTCTCACAAATTATAATTCCACGGTCAGTGTAACTTGGTTTGTAGTTGTAGGTATGGAAATTTGTTTTGTTTAACAACACCACTAGAGCACATTGATGGTAGGTGAGATATTTAATTGTGCTGAATTCTTGTCATTCCATCAGGTTGCTGATGTTATGATCTACCACATCAGACACAAAGACTGGCCGCGCTACGTGTCTGGATTGTCGTCCTGTCTTTTCTCTCATCTGGAATTGAGTTCTGAACAAGTGCACATCATGAGGGTTAGAGAAAGTGCTAAAAAGGTTAGTAATTTTTTTAATTATTGAAACCAGTAGCAATTTATTAGGTCACATGTCATAAATAGTTGTGAAAGTTACAGTACCACAATGGTAGGAATAATATTGCAATCCAAGTTATGTGTTGTGCATATATCACCAATTTATTACCCCAGCAGCCACTGTAACTGTGGAAATAAAAATCATAATTTCTCACTGATAAATTATTGTGCGTTGGTGTAATGTACAATAATATTGGACAATTTGACACTTACAAACCAATGACTTTGCTGATACTAAATATGACGTCATCACAATTTGACAAACATAAGCAATGACATCATTTACTTTAAAGCCTTTGCATTTACATTTCTCGGTTTTTTATTGTTAAAATTGTAATAAAATGCTATTTTAATACAATTACAAATTTTTAGCATAGTTTAGAATGGTTTTTTAAATTATCTGTTATCATGAATAAAATAGAAAGTCATAGAAATACTCAGAATAGTGTGTTTAGTTCACATTGTTTCTATATAAGTGTAGTCATAATGAAAATAGATTGTACTTAAAGAACGAAAATGGCTGAGGTATTAAATAGAATAACAAACTCGGTACCAGATATTATCAAATTTATGTCCCTCGTGAAATAATTTTCAATTGTCACTCGCTCATGACAACTAAAAATTATTTCACTTGGGACATAAATTTGATAATAATCGGTAACTCGTTTCATCCTCTTTAAATATACATATATAGAGAGAGATAATAACCTGAGCAGGACAATGCCAAAAAGGCAGTAATTGGTTATTTTATTTATCTTGTTATCGAACAGGAATAGTTTGGAAAATAATTTATTCCAATTTTTGTATGCAAATCGAATACCTTCAGCCCAATACGGCTTTTGCAATATGACGTCTTACAAGATACATGACATTCTTTGTAATATGTTTGCTACATTTTGTTGCATTCAGAAAGCATTTCTAAAGTCAATTAGTATATTTATCGTGACAGAAAACGTTATTTGTATATACTGTACGGAAACAAATGATTTCATGAGTATGTTTATTGAAAATCAAGTCTGAAATACCTGAGTCGAGTTGGGCTTATGACACATGACCCATATTGAAATGTGTCTAGTCATCATATCTTGCCAGTGTGTATAGTGCAGGGCACAATATTTCACAAGAACCATTGTTCTGTTCGCGTGTCAGTTACGCAACTTTAAAATCACGAGAACCGCCAATCAATTACGTGATGAAGAATTATATTATAAAATTAAAAGTACCATATATCAGTAATGAAAGTGAAAATCAGTTTATGTTTTTAAATACATTTGAACCACCAATGTAGCATAGAACCATAGATCAAGTGCTTTAGGATTACTATATTCACTTAACCAAATGACCGGTTACCTAAGCAAAACTCACGTGAACTGATTGTTACCTAAGATTTTGAAATATTGTCCCCTAATGTTTCAGGAAGACCAGGAGATTTGGTGCAAGCGGCCAGCCCCGGGGTTTGTCATGGAGGCTGCTGTAAAACACGTGGAACATCTTCTCGACCTTCGACTTATTCTTATGGAGAAGATGATGGCGGAGTTCACGGTCGGGGTCGATATTTACCTTGCACAGGTCAAGGACGTTTCGGATGCCGAGGCCAAGAAAGCACTCGTACGTTCTGCATGGGTGTTATTTTGAACACATTACAAGTCTCATTGAATGGCTTTGTCTCCCTTTTTATAGGGATGTCCTTAAAAATATTTAGTAACATGTTTGACCTTTTTCCAGGTATACAGTGATTTCTGCAATTCACTTGGATTTCAACAAATTATTTTGAGTTTTTCACTTATGGCTTTATGCTTACTTTTTGTAAAAAATTAATGCTTTTTGTGGTTTTGAGAGTATCTGATAAACATCGTTTTACTATTGGTGATAGTCAAAGAGAGTCGAAGCTAAATATTTACTTTCTTTTTTGCTCTCAGACACTTTTACAGGTGAATAACAAATTAATTGGTCAGTAATTGTGTCAACACACCTAAAATATTTCTGGGATACATTTTAAATAGATTGAAAAACAATTAATATTTTGACCATGAACCAAATTTCAGCCAAATGTTTTTTGTGATGCATCAGATTTTTATTAAATTTGCAATCCATGTCCAAGTTCCTAATGTAACCAGTGGTGTTACTTAGGGACATCCATACAGTTTTAGAACAAATAAGAAAGAATTTATTTTGCTACATGGTACATGCATTTTAATATGCATTCCCGTCGGTGGGCCCATTGAGCTATTTCTCGTTCCAGCCATTGCACCACGACTGGTATTCCAAATGTTGTGGTATGTGCTATCCTGTCTGGGATGGTGCATATAAAAGATCCCTTGCTGCTAATCGAAAAGAGTAGCCCATGAAGTGGCGACAGTGGGTTTCCTCTCTCAATATCTGTGTGGTCCTTAACCATAAGTCCGACGCCATATAACCGTAAATATAATATGTTGAGTGCGTCGTTAAATAAAACATATTATTCCTTTACTTGAAACTGAGCTACTTGTTGCTTCATGGACTAAATAAATACTGATGGATAAAGTTTCCATGGACAAAGTAAAGTAAAGTTTGTTTTATTTAACGACGCCACTAGAGCACATTGATTTTTAATCTTATCATCGGCTATTGGACGTCAAACATATGGTCATTCTGACACTGTTTTTAGAGGAAACCCGCTGTCGCCACATAGGCTACTCTTCTTTACGACAGGCAGCAAGGGATCTTTTATTTGCGCTTCCCACAGGCAGGATAGCACAAACCATGGCCTTTGTTGAACCAGTTATGGATCACTGGTCGGTGCAAGTGGTTTACACCTACCCATTGAGCCTTGCGGAGCACTCACTCAGGGTTTGGAGTCGGTATCTGGATTAAAAATCCCATGCCTCGACTGGGATCCGAACCCAGTACCTACCAGCCTGTAGACCGATGGCCTGCCACGACGCCGCCGAGGCCGGTACTCCATGGACAAATTTTTATCTTTACTGAACTTCATTTCCTTCCTTTCCTAAATGCATTCAGTTTGTATGGATTCTCTTTTGTAGTCATCTAGTCACCTGCTTCCTTTTGCATTTCAACATCTGAGTCAGTTCCTTCATGCTTCCCACTTTAACTACACGATGCCTCTGAGGATGCGAAATCCTCTGTCCAGCAAGGATAGACACGGATTTGAGGAGAACTGTCAGGGTATAATGGATCCTGATGTCATTGCAAGTGTTGACTCCATCTGGCATCAAAGACTGAACAAGAACTGTCCAGGTTTGTCTTATGCTCCAAGAGTTTCTTCCCTTTCTTTAATCTGGATTTGTTTTTGTTTCTTGTTTGGATTATTGCATTAATGTACATCATTCATTTTAATTTTATTTCCATGGTTGTCCAAGTATGACTAGAGCATGGTGTCCTTGGTATAATTCTCAGCTTGATACTTGGCATCAATCAGCCTTAAATCCACTGGATTCACTGTTATTGTGTTGATATACTACTGTTGGGTAGATGTTTTAAAATCTGGTCATCATACACTTACTTGGGCGGGACGTAGCCCAGTGGTACAGCAGTCGGTCTGGGATCGATCCCTGTCAATGGGCCCATTGGGCTATGTCTCGTTTCAGCCAGTGCATCACGATGGTTGCATATAAAAGATCCCTTGCTGCTAATTGAAAAGAGTAGCCCATGAAGTGGTGACAGCAAGTTTCCTCTCTCATTATCTGTGTGGTCCTTAACCATATGTTTGATGCCATATAACCATAAATAAAATGTGTTGAGTGCGTCGTTAAATAAAACATTTTCTTTCATACACTTACTTCTATGGATAGCTTGTCATGAATAACTTCAAATACTGCTAAAATTAATAGTGGAATCTAGCTAGTGTTTAATTGGTTTATTTATTATTAGGTTCTCAACAAAAAATATCAAACTCCCTGGACCAAAGTTCAAGTAAAGAAAGGCAGAACCAGAGGTCAACATCTGCAGTTTCAAAATCTGACCAGTTTCCGGAAACATGTTCTATTGGTGAAAGTTCTACAATACCAATATCGAAAGACTTAACCGTCCACGATGAATCTTCAGCATCATTTGAGGCTCAAAACAAATCAAACAATTCTGTTTTTTCATGTGCTACTCCATCCTGTTCTGAAGACATCAAATCTTCTTCGAAAATTCCTGAATTTGTTGTTCCCAGAGTTGATAGTCCTTCAGAATTTCAGCATAAGATAAGAGTGTTAACAACTTCAAAATCTATGTCCAGTTTGAAACTGGATGAAAAGCCACAGCCGTCTGAATCAGAATTGACTGGCTCGCAGTTATTGAAGACACTGATGGCAGAGATCAGAACTTCTGGGAGTAGTAGTGAAACTGATTTTGTCCTGAGGCCTGCTGGGAAACTTCAGTATAATTTACCAAAGAGACAGAGACGATCCCTGAATACTGAAAGCAGATGTAAGAAATCTCAAGCTTTTGTGTGTCTGTCAAAAAATGAAAGCTCTACATGCGATGAAGATGATTACTTTGGAGATATTCCTTTAACAGAACATTTAAGAAGAAGTGGAAAGTTAGTTAACAGCAAATTGTGTGAAAGTGTTCCTCAAGCTGTAATCAACAGTGGAAGTGGGAGAATGGTTATTCCATTGAGTTCCAGTGAGTCTGACTCTGATGTTGCCAATCCAAGAAGGTTTGATAGTCTTGAGAAGCAGTCCAAGGAACTGAGACCAATAGTGCCTAAGACAAACTGTGAACTGCCATTTTGTTCCATCCCAAACAGAGACGAGGAAAGAAGTTCTCAGGGTTTTTCTGAAGCTTCCATATCATCGGTACAACAAACATCACCACCTTCATTGAATTGTTCACAGATTCAAGAATCTCTACCCATTCCGTGGTGGGAATCCATACCTAAAACGCAAACATCATCTGTGTCAGACACATTTGTGGATAAAGTACATACTCATAGTGTTACGTCTCACTCCATTCTAGCTGACAGTCCTTACAGCAGACCATCACCTAAATCATCCGAGCCTTCACCAGCATTAACATACTTTTCAATTGGCCGAGGATATCGATCTCCAAACTCCAGCTCATACTGTCAGGTTTCATCTGCATCTTCCCAACAGACCACTCCATCACCAGTTGGCAGAGCAAGGTCACCTGCTGCTGCTGCTGCTGATACTGCATATGTATCGGCTTGTTCTCACTTCGGCAGAGGTGGGTCACCAAGTGTTCATCCGTCCGGCATAACGAGTCCTGGCTCATCTGGTTCTAGTCAAGATGAGTCTTCAGTTGTTAAGATCTCCCCTTCTTGTGGACATGGTGCAGTGCTTCCTAGCAGTTACGCAAATAGAACTAGCCACAGCAAGTCTCCCATTACATCAATGTCACAGCAGATATCACCCAGATCACTTGGAAGAGGAATTCATCTTCAATAATTTTTCATCTTGAAAAAAGAGCATAACTTTAAATTTGTTACATATCTTTTGTTTTATTACAGTTCTTTTAAGTTGTTATGTATTTAAGGTGCAATGCATATAAAAAGTATGCAGATGCAAAATCTATAATGTTTTAAGTCTTTCCTAAAAAAATATAATATTGGCTTAAATAACAGGGCTAGCCAATTATGAATTTTAAAAGCAATTGTCGAATTTTATTTTAATTTGGTGAAATAAGTACATGTAATAATTGACATTTTGTTAGAAAATAACTGAGTTTCTGCACATTTTGAAGATTAATAGATTATTTGGCAAATAGACCTAGCCCTGAATAACTTAAAATCATTAGGTGACACTCAGGGATGTGTTGTTTTAGTTTTTATCTGATTTCAGGGGAGAAATTTCAATATTTTTTCAGAAAAGCTAAAAAATTACCTTGAGTTAAAGTTTAAAACCTACAAGGCACAACATAACGAGGTTATGTCTATTCGTTTGTCCTTTTTGGCACTGTCAGTGTCATTCAATGATTGACTGTCATTTAATGATTGACTGTCATAAGAGTAGTGATGTCGTTAAGAATAGAAATAACAGGTGGATATCAAATTATAGCCAGATATATTGTCATGTCATATGACATAATCAAGTTGATACTGAAGAATGACATGATTTCATTGGCTTATCTTAAATATTAACATTATACATTGATCACAAGCTAATGTTAAACTTCAGAAACAAGATTTCAAAAACATATATATTTACCAGGTTGTCAGCATGTGCAAATTAGTCAGAAATCTCTACCCAGTGACAATTTAATAAGAAGGCCGAGAAAAATTGTCAGATGCGGTCTATTAATAACAACCTTGAAGACATCTCACTGACTGGCTAATATGACCTTCACACAGGGACTAGTTTGTTCGTTCATTCATTCATTATTTTTTACAAGTGTAAGCTGTTTATGTCATGCTGTTAAGACAAATATTTGTTTTGAAATTATTTTAATAAATCATTTCTAACATTCCACTCACTGAAATAAGGCAGATATCAGAACATAAAAACATCCAAAGCATAGACAATTACTACCTCATAACAAAGCAAAAACATAAGTCACCTCATTGGCAAGGACAGTCACACCATCCCAGGAAATCATGTAGACAGTGAACATGTGTTGATAGTAGTGTGTTCGCTCCACAGCCTGTCTCACGTTAACTTCTATTCACTCGGCGTTCTCTTTATTTTTACACAGCCTACTATATTTTATGTATTAGCCAACTTTTTAATACCATTCTGAGACTTAAAGGGGTCAGCCAAAACATTAAAACAAATGTCTTAAGAAAAATCCCTATAGTACTAGTAGTGCTGTTTACAATATTTTATGTATTAGCTGACTTTTTAAGGTTTTAAATATGATCCTGGGACTTAGAGGAGTCAGAGAAGACATCAACAATATATGTAAGAAAATCCATAGAATAGTGCTGTTTGCAGAAACAACAACAGCCTTTGTTAAGTCCCACACCAGTCTCCATTTGTTTGATACACACTTTAAAAGTTGTATTTTATTTAAGCAATAAAACCACCTATTTTATTTTTATTGTGTCGGCATTCGTCAGCTTAGGCCACTTATTTGCTACCAAATTTGTCATGTGATCAGAACATTTGATTATATCTTTTGTGTCGACTGACACTCATCTTCTATTTTAACATCAATTGCAGATTTAATTGGTTATGACTATGATTTATTTGCCCTGTCATTTGTTTATTCTGCAATTTCTAATAAAAGACTAGAAACTTTGTATTTTCTTAGGGATATCAATGCAGAAGTTGGAGTGTTCATCATTACAATGATCATGGGTGCTAAATCATATATTTCTCTCTCCAGCCAGTGCACCACGACTGGTACATCAAAGGCAGTGGTATGTGCTGTCCTGTCTATGGGATGGTGCATATAAAAGATCCCTTGCTGCTAATCGAAAAGAGTAGCCCATGAAGTGGCGATGGCAGGCTTCATCCCTCATTATCTTTGTGATCCTTAACCATATGTCTGACGCTATATGACCGTAAATAAAATGTGTCGAGTGCGTCGTTAAATAAAACATTTCCTTCCTTCCTATTTTTCACTCTAGCCAGTGCACCACGATTGGTGTATCAAAGGCCGTGGTATGTACTATCCCATCTGTGGAATGGTGCATATAAAAGATCTCTTGCTGCTAATCGAAAAGAGTAACCCATGAAGTGGCGGCAGAGGGTTTCCTCTCTCAATATCTGTGTGGTCCTTAACCATATGTCCGATGCCATATAACTGTAAATAAAATGTGTTGAGTGCATCGTTAAATAAAACATTTCTTTCTTTCCTTTTTTTTTGGTTCCTTCCTAAATAAAATTTACACTGCCTTCATAAAAATGAAACTACATTTATCAGCTAGAAATATCAATGCAATTGATTCAGTTTTAGCTATCTTAAAATCTTTATTAAAATATAATATTTGTACTTCGATCTGTTCACAAAAATGAATGCATTCCCTTAATTCACTGTGTTGAATGATAGGCTGACATTTCAATATATCTATTTTTGTGTCTTTTTTAGTCACTTTGTACATCATACCAACCTCTTTGTTCTAGTCCCTTGCTGCCTGTCGTAAAAGGGTAGCCTATGTGGCGACAGTGGGTTTCCTCTCCAAATCTGTGTGGTCCTTAACCATATGTCTGACGCCATATAACCGTAAATAAAATGTGTTGAGTGCGTCGTTAAATAAAACATTTCTTTCTTTCTTTCTTTGTTCTAGATAATTGATGAGCAAAGTTAAGGGTCGGACTATCCATTGAGTTGGTTACTATACACTCATATGCATGTACAGGTAAACAAGCATTCAAATGTGGGGGGTCTTCTCTTTTTGTGTGTGTGTCACCCAACAATGACGCTATTCATCACTTGGCGCAAAATAACATTACCCTTTAATACAATAAAAATTTATTACAAATTCATACATACTGTGCCTTTTTTTGATTTTTAGTATATGTATACAAGTTTAATCATTTATAAAAATTGGTACATGCCGTAGCTCGAAATAGGAAGTAAAATATAGCCTGCTGTTATTTTTCTAAAATAGCAGGCCAAAATAAGTATGCCCTGCTAAGAAAAAAAATATGGCCTGCTGGATAAAAAAGATAGCACAGGGTGAGGTGAGGGTTTGGTATAGTGTGTGAAGAATTATGACCTCAGATGGATTGTAGTTGTTACGGAATTAAAATATAATAATTCCATTTTATAATTACTGTTTTGTAATAGGCGTCTTGATTGGTTAAAATGCTATCATGTGATCTAAAAAACCAACGTTCATTCTTCCATGAACGTGAAAACTGCACTTTTTCGGTAAACATCGGAATCCCCGAGGATTTCATCGTTTATATTTTTATCCCAATTCTGTCTGCACTGTGAGTGACAGTGACAATTCAGGCTTTAAACGACTCCGATTACATAATGTATATGACAGGCCACAAAAACGAAGCTTCTGTTAGAAGTTACAGCAGAGAATGCTCAACAAATCAAAAAAGAGATATGAGCACAGCTCTGTCACATTTGACAAAAACACCAAATCGACAACTTACACTTGCGAAAACACATACGCCTTCGTGCACAATTCCGCGACCTATCCTTTCCGAGAATAATATCACACAATCACAACCTTCCTCTGAAATCCACACACAGTAACACTGAAACCACTTTATCCCTTTCAAGTCAGTCTTCACATTCATTTTCACTAATTCAACTTTTGAGAACTGCAATTTTAATATAGTAGATAAATCTTCTAAATAATTTGACGCTCTCCCTCTAGTTAATTATCCTAGCCGTTTTACAACAGATCTACCATTTAAGTATATAGATCGTTCAATTCTTAATTATCGTTTGATATTTTTGAGAAAAAAAAATTTGCGTTATCAGTTGATGTTCAGTTATTTTAAATTTTATAACGTTTTATCCACAATTGATTTAGAAAATTAAAATTTATAAAACTTTATGTAAATCATTATAATGAATCGGAGATTTGACGGAAAAAACAAATGTCACTTTCTAAGGGAATTCCCTTATTTGTGTATTGATATAGTTGTGTATTGATATAGAGTACGATTGGGTTTTTTAATATAGTTTTGTATAATGGCAATATTAATGCATTTGGAATTATAAGAATTGAATGTTATATTTTTGATGTTCATGCGATGATAAACACCAAAACCCTTTTACACACTTGTGTATGAACGGCTTTGTGCTAACGCGTTATGCCATTCATACAGTGTGTAAAACGGTTTTGGTGTTTATCGTCACATGAACGTCAAAAATATAACATTCAATTCTTAAACAGAATTAACAGTTAAATAGCAAATAAGATAATCATACAATCCAGAAAACAATGATGGTGTTTTGGTGTTAGCAGGTGAATTTCTATTTCATTTGCTAGGTGTGGAAAATGCACTGCTTTTCGCAGGCTGCTATTTTGTACTCTGCGTTTTGGCATATAAATATGACATCACATTAGAATAGCATACTTGTATGGACAGTGCATATTAATAGTATTATTGGTTTTTATGAAAATGATGTCATTGTTAAAAAGAAAAACAGAATTTTATTGCAATTGGGTTTTTTAAGAAATTAAAATAAAACTGGCCTCTTGAATAAATTCTAATGTTTCAGCACAAAACCGGTAGAAAAGCAACATTCATCAACAGTAACATAATATGTTTGGTTTCCGCGAAACTTCTGTTATTCTGTTCTTCTATTATTACTTTAAACAACGTTTTCAGCTCATAACCATTCATATCGTTCAATGTTGGTTACTAACAGAGCCATTGGAACTTAGAAGTACCTGTATTATCAAATAAATGTAAGAAGAGATATTTTCTTTCATTACAACCAAATTGTCATAAAAGTTAATTTCAACTTTTTTCTTTTTCGTTTTTATTCCATCTGGATTACTTTGTATATTTCTTGACCTTGAATTGTAGGAAAGAAGTTCATCGGTAATCAGTTTTGATAGAACAGCTTCAAATTCTTGTTAATTCAGGAAAATTAATATATCTAGTCAGTTAAACTATGATGTCCCACAATAAAGGAAATACAGTACAACTGAAATGACCTATTCAGCTGTATTCTTCTTTATTGTGGGACATTTTACACTTAGTATGAATATTTGTTTCATTGATCTTCTGCTTCTATTACCAGGTGGGGCGGGACATAGCTCAGTGGTAAAGCACACGCCTTATGCATGGTCGGTCTAGGATCGATCCCCATCGGTGGGCCCATTGGGCTAACGGAAAAATGTAGCGGGTTTCCTCTCTATGACTGTCAAAATGACCCTATGTTTGACATCCAATAGCCGATGATTAATAAATCAATGTGCTCTAATGGTGTCATTAAAAAAAAAAAAAATCTATTACTAGATGTGTATCATGGACTCATTTTGTTCTCCAGAAGACTGTGAATTTTGGAGGTGTGGGAGTTGGGGAGATGGTCAGCAACCTCCCATCTTTATAATTCTTGGCCCTGTTCGAAATCTGGGTTAGCGTTAACCCTTTGTTAAATTTAACCACTGATTAAAAACTGTGTTGCGCAAATTGTGGTTAGCACTAAATATGAATAAAATACACCCTAACCCAGGATTAAACTTAAATCAGTTCTGACCTGTGGATAACTGTCTAAACCAATGAATAAAAATGTAAATTTTGGTTCTGTAAAAATGTGTATGTTTAGATAGATTATATAAGTAAAGTAGTTCCATTATATAGGTCACTATACTGCTGAAATAGAATTATAGTGACATATTGTCGCATTAAAATGTTAAATGACGTTGAGCCAGTTCAGTGATTTTTGGATTTTGGAGTTGGGTGTGGGAATGCAACTCTGATCAGGGAACACATCAATGTGATACCTACATGTAACTTGTTGTTCACGGCCAGCCATTTTTGTTGTTTATTTTCTTTGTAATGTCATGAGTAGGCACGTGTGTGGGGTCGACGTCTGTTAAAAACATTGTTACTAGTAGTATTTAAATATATTTTCCAAGGGAGCATGATTTGAACTGCCCTAGAAACTTCGCTCGCCAGTCTATACCCCCATCCTGTATAATTTCCTGCACATGTGCCAAGAACCATACTCAAAAAAAAGAAAAAAATTGTTTGTGGATGTGTGACCATGTCAAATTAGTGTTCTTATGAGTGGACTTGTAACACAAAGATTGGTTGCCAGGGTATTCACACACAAGGGTCACCAATACCATTAACATCGACCCAATATCCATCCTTACTGTGAGACACAAAGATTGGTTGCCAGAGTATTCATACACAAGGGTCACCAATACCATTAACATCGACCCAATATCCATCCTTACTGTGAGACACAAAGATTGGTTGCCAGGGTATTCACACACAAGGGTCACCAATACCATTAACATCGACCCAATATCCATCCTTACTGTGAGACAATATTGGGATTTTTCTTCTTTCTTATAAAAAAAAAAAACACTACTAAAAAAAAAAATATATATATTGTTTAGTTTGAACTTTGAACAGTATTTTTTATTGAGTATTTTGCAAAATAATTTTTTTATTAATGTTTAAAATGATTAATGAAAAAAAGTTACATATAGGTTACATATATAAATGTATACATGAATACATGAATTTGTAAAATTGATAGTTCACACAATTAGATGTTCAAACAATTTGTTTCTTTCTCAGTTTAAAACGTCACTCTGTGACCACATACTTCTATGTACTTTTTGACATATAGTGAACCTATTTGTAATATGTTATGTGTATTTTTTGTCGGCCTTGTTAAAAGTCTGAGGGCAGTTGTATTTTTCCTGATTCTCATCAGAAATGTCAATGTGGCCATCATTGATGTCCATGTTGTCTCCAACTTGTTGTAAAACTTTGTACCAGAGTATATTGTCAGCTAAAACCTCTTACATTTGTTCACCTCAGTTCACTCTTTTTTATGATATGTGGGGAGCAATTGTACTTCTTTTGTCAGCTTGCATGTTTCATTTTATGTTATTGTTTTAATCCAGTGGTAAAGCACTCACTTGATGCACAGTCATTCTGGGATCCCTGTCTGTGGGCTATTTTTCATTCCAGCCAGTGCATCACAACTGGTATATCAAAGTGCCATGGTATATATGTTATTCTGTCTGTGGGATGGTACATATAAAAGATCCCTTGCTACTAATAGAAAAATGTTTACAGTACAAAATAATACAACTGTATTTGCATTTGAAAATAATTATTTTTATATATTACTAAAGCCGCTGTTTATGAAAATATACCATTTCATATTTACGAAACAAATGAGTTTATTTGTTTTTGTAAATCTTTGTAGATCATATAACGTATGTGTAATCTGACTCATGAATGGAAACATATGAATTAAAGTGAAGTTCCGGCCATGGCAAGCAACCAACCAAACGTCGTTATTTTTAAGCCAGCCAATCAGTGGCTGTAGAAGCAATCTGCACTGTGAAGAGATCAAAAAAATATTACCCTGTATATTTGAGCCCATATGGGTAATAAAAATACATCTCTGGTACTCTGTAAATGATCAAACATCTGTAGTCAAGCAATCAATACAGCAAGCCAAATATGTTGGGTTGCATTAAGTACCGTATATCTTCGCCTATAAGTCGAATTTTTTTCACCCAAAAATTATTTTATAACTTGGGGGGTCGACTTATAAGAGGGTAAAAAAAGTTCACCAAAAAATATTACTGTTTTGGGGATTATTTTACAAGTTTTATTGTTGAAGTATGCCATGTATTTATACTCAAATATGTTAATTTGACACATTTATTTTTTATAACCTTTTTTTTTTGGCATTAGAACGGTTTTGGTTATGCGAAAAGGCGTACGATCTCACTCACATGCCAAGACAACAGTCCACTTAGTTAAATTAACAGTCATAACTAATAGTAAAAATGTAAACAATACTAACTACCTGTTGCCTGAGTTTATTTTGAAATCTGGTCACTGGCATTAATGGTTGTTCAAACAATGTTTTGGCGGTGATTAACTTCATGAATATTACTAAGCTTTCCCTTAAAATAGACTGATCTCTGCAGTTCACTTATCTAGAGCAATAGGGACACACATCATTTGGTACAAAAAACCAGTGTACTTTCCAGAGTTATCCTCCTTACATGTATTAATATGGCGGCAAAACGTGATACTTTCAGTTTTATCGTAGTGATCTGTTGTCAGTGTTTATAAATAAAGTTGTTGTCTGTGCACAAAACCATCTGTACAGTACTATACAGTAACAGTCAAACAGCTTTCACTCTCTACTAAGGGAATATTTCGTTTTGATGCTATGTAATAATGATAGTTTGATTGGAATAGTTTGATCATATTGCGATGTACAAAACGTGATTGAATGTTTGTTTAACGACAAAACCGAAGTTTGTAAAATAATTTTCTTTTGTTCAAATATTATTGTTCTCATGTGCTGAAAATAAGAAATATTTCAATATTTATAAGTAGTTTTTCATGGGTCGACTTATAAACGGGTCAATAAAAAAATACGTTTTCAGGGCTTGAAATTAGGGACTCGACTTATAGCCGAGATCGACTTACAGGCGAAGATATACGGTAGTTAACACATGTCGAATTTTTGTAATATTTAAGTTTCTGTTTTCATTTGTTCTAATGTGCATTTGATTAAAACTGTTGTTTTTCCATTCTATAATATCTTGTACCAACTCAAAACCCAGGTGTTTGCATTGTCATATATTATTAGCCACCACTCGTATGCAACTCGCAAGTCTTGTCACTTAAGAAAAGAAAGTTTTACAGATTTATTTGGAATTCTGGATTTTCAGTCATTTGTACAGTGTTTCTGGGTTTTCATTATTTGTCAAAAACATGTCCATATTCTCATCCCAAACTTACGATATGGTTTCGGGTGATGCTTGGACATTCATTCTGAATGTGGATCATCACTTTAGATCATTGTGTAATCCTAACTCTAAAATCAGTTTCAGTACCCATCCATCAATATTAAGATTTTTTCTTGTAACCCACTTTCATCTGGCTGAACAAAAAGCAACTAAAAAGATATTTTTTTTATCTGTAGCTACAATAGGTGTTCCATACCAGTGAAGATCTCCAAGTGGTAAAGCAATGAAATTCAAGAACATTCATTAACATTTTAAACGAAATTAGAGACTGGCACAAGCATTGATGATGATAGATGATCTGACTTAAGCATTAAAAATATATTTGAGTCTGTAGCTTTAAATTTTAACTATGTAATATGATGTACTTATCTTCATTTTGTGACAGAAATTTTATTTACTTTCGGTAACAAGTATTGACTGCATAGCATTTTCAGAGTTCATTTCTGAGATGTATGTTTGTTGGTTTGTAGTTGCAAGTTGGTTTTATTAGTTGTTTTATTTTAGAAAAAAAAAAATGTGATTGGGATTTTTTTAGAATGCATGTGGCAATAAAAATTGTATTTTGTTACCTCATTTTTTTCCCCCCTAGTAAATGTTATCCTAGCATCAAAAATTGATTGTGTTTTTTTAGAATGCAAGTAGCAATAACAATTGTATTTGTTATCTCATCTCCCCACCTTCTACTAAATGTCATGCTAGCATCAATTTTTTTTTTTTTTAGAATGCAAGTACCAGGTAGCAAGTACCAAGGTAGCAATAACACCACCTCTATATGTGTATGTTGTGTTTTTAGTGATTTCAAAACTGGTGTTTTCTGTTTGGGGAATCCCGAAATAATAGAAAAAGAAACAGACTCACCTGACCCAATCCACTACAGAAGATAGGTGTACTGTAATACATGTAGTTCTTATATGTAGTTACTATAAAGTCATCATATTCATCTCTTTGTTTGATTGATTAATTAATTACACACTGCAGATCTGTAGTATAAAATACTGGCACATGTACATTGTACGTAAGAAAGTGTTGGGGTTGGGTTTTTTTTAGATCCTGTAATACCTTTTCATACCATATGTTATCTCCAGTGTACAATTCATTTGCATGGACCACAGTGTTAATATTAGCTATATATTCTTCTATCTTGTGTTATGCTCATTGTAGCACTGACAGTATCATGTAGTTTTTCTTTTCAATTCTGTCGAAAATATGATAACCATTGGATCATGTACATGTAGTAAGAGAACAACTGAGTGTGCATTTTTCCCTCTCTCAACATGGTTATGGTCAGTGGTTTGTCTTTTGTAATGTCTCTATGTTTCAAAACAGTGAAGCTAAAATTCAGATGAAATGTTATATATATATATATATATATATATATATATATATATATATACATTCTCTGTGTGAAGTTAATCTTACAGTTTTATTACTAGTATTAATAATATTGGCTTAGTCTTGAATAAAGCACTTTGTTTAAAAAGGTTCCCCTACAATCTGACTTCCAAATTTGGTACTCGGGTTGGTAATCATTTTAATTTTGTTCTTAAAACAAAGAAAAAGATATTGAACAAAGGAAGAGGAAGACAAACAAATTATTGAGTGAATTTTGTTAGTTACAGAAAACATGAAAACATTCTCAGGGCTTGTATTGAAATAATTGCAGGCATTTGTTTTATTGGGTTTTTTTTAAATGTTAAATATTAACGTATATCTGTGTCCAGGTGTCCAATAGTTAATTTAGTTTTTATGCTGAGGTGTCGGTGAAAGTGAATATATAAGATCTTTTTTCTATATGGTGGCAGTGTGTGTTTGTCTATATACCGGTACATGTATTTATATATATATATATATATATATATATATATATATATATATATATATATATAAGCCCTGTCTTTGTATGCGGATATGTATCCACTAAGTACTTAGGAAAGTTTGAATGTTCATTTGAGTAGGTACCTATAGCTTTAAAATTTCACTAGGTGGGATTTTCAAAATCTGAGCATAACTTTGGGACAGCCATGTTTCAAAATGGTTCCAGCAAGCAGGTGCAATGGTCATAACAGAAACTGTTTGACCTATAAAGATTAATCAGGTGTCTTTTTCCAATTAAATGAAGGTTGTGCTATTGTGATCTAGATCTCAGACGGCACTGAATCTGTTTTTATCAATGGGGGTAACCTTGATTTAGTGGGGAAAGACACCTCATTCATCCCTCAAGATCAATTAGTTTCTAAATTATGTCCATTCCACCTGGATGTCAGTCACCTTGGATATCTGGTAACCAAGAGGTCAGACATCCTTGAAACCACAGTATCCCACCCTTGATTTACTCGGGGAAAGACACTTTATTCATCTCTACGTCAAATAAGTTTTGACCGTGGGATATTTCACCTGGTTGCTATGGGTGGCCATCTTGGAGTTATGTTACCTAGACTTCAGATAACATTAAACATTAATGGAGCAACCTTGATTTAGTGGAAAAGGACACTTCATTAATTTCCATTTTAAAACATGGACGTCCCCAATTTATGCCCGGTTTTTTAAAATTCCACCAGGTGAAATTTTAAAGCTATATGAGTAAGTGTCAAGTGTACACATGTCTGTAAGGTAGGCTATCTCTCCTGACCATGTGTTCTATTAGCTCCCATGTACTTGTAGCCATAGTTAAACAAATATTTATTTCCTTGTACATGTGATTGTATATCTTTATAACTAATTGATTTGTAAAAATTAAAGTGATAGACAGACAGATAGCTTATTACAACAATTGTACAACCTAATTACAACAGAATAAAATGCAGCATATACATACAAGCAATGTAAATAATACAATTGTAATGAGCCACTCTATACTGAGTTATGAGAGACTTCGCTAAAAGTATTTAAAAAACAAACGAAGAAAACAACTCAACATAGTAGTTACATTATCACTACTACCTCCTGGATGTGAGTTGAGCACCTTTTAGCCACTGCAGATTAAAAAATGGTTGTGAGTCTTGTTAAATAAGAATTCCATGTTGGCTTGTTTCAGTACAACCGTGGCTAATCAAGCCTCTATATAAATCACTGTTGACCGTGCAGTTATAGGACAAGAGTTGTTACTTCGGTTATTGCCTACCAAATTATTAATAGAGTGGTATGGTGCGCATTTTAATGAGGATTTTGTTTGTGTTTGGTTTTTTCATGTTATGAAATATGAATATTGTTTTTTAAATCTTGATTTTTGTTTTGTTTTGATCGTTGAATTTTTTGTTTTGCGCGTTGAATTCTTGCTGGGGGATTTTTTTGGACACCAACGAATAAATAATGCGTAATTCTCCCCTAGATAGATGACACGAAAGGGATTTTTTTAACACACCCACACCCCTCTAAAAAAAATAAAAAAATAATAAGTAAATAAATAAAATAGGTAATACTAGTAAATAAATACTTGTGTATTGAAGTATGTTTCCTGATAAACTTACTAGCGGTAGGATGTCTTCCGAATGTAAATCGGTATATATCTTGTTTATGAATGGTGAATTGTGTATTTCTTGACATCAAAATATTATTTTGTGTAAGATTCACATGGTTGGCAGTCTGGCTTTTTCCCCGAATTAAACGAAAATGCCCGAATCTGGGTGACAACATTTATTCCAATTAGCGTTACTGTCAAGCAGCTATATAGCATTGCAAACGAATCACTACGCAATTTTACATGGATTACAACTAATTTTGAGGGTAGAATGATGGGAATACATGGTAAAAAGGTCTCTCGTGAGTACATTTTCCCCGAATATCTGTATCATTTTTTGCCCGAATTTGAGGTTTTGCTCCGGCACTAGGGAACAGTATTGATTCAGTACGTCTAGTGTTTGTTATTTTCATTTAACTCGCGACTTCGTTTCAGCTGACCATAATAATTTGAGGTTTTGCTCCGGCACTAGGGAACAGTATTGATTCAGTACGTCTAGTGTTTGTTATTTTCATTTAACTCGCGACTTCGTTTCAGCTGACCATAATAATTTGAGGTTTTGCTCCGGCACTAGGGAACAGTATTGATTCAGTACGTCTAGTGTTTGTTATTTTCATTTAACTCGCGACTTCGTTTCAGCTGACCATAATAATTTGAGGTTTTGCTCCGGCACTAGGGAACAGTATTGATTCAGTACGTCTAGTGTTTGTTATTTTCATTTAACTCGCGACTTCGTTTCAGCTGACCATAATAATTTGAGGTTTTGCTCCGGCACTAGGGGACAGTATTGATTCAGTACGTCTAGTGTTTGTTATTTTCATTTAACTCGCGACTTCGTTTCAGCTGACCATAATAATTTGAGGTTTTGCTCCGGCACTAGGGAACAGTATTGATTCAGTACGTCTAGTGTTTGTTATTTTCATTTAACTCGCGACTTCGTTTCAGCTGACCATAATAATTTGAGGTTTTGCTCCGGCACTAGGGGACAGTATTGATTCAGTACGTCTAGTGTTTGTTATTTTCATTTAACTCGCGACTTCGTTTCAGCTGACCATAATAATTTGAGGTTTTGCTCCGGCACTAGGGGACAGTTGCCCCTTGCCGCGTTTCGTACGCCTATGATTGAACGTAAAAGATGTTTGTATATAGTAGGCCATCTGGTGACTCTAATACATGGACCTTAGTTGGGTATATATGTATTAACAAAACTACCATTTAGAGCATCATGGTTATTGATGATTTATATGTAGTTTATTATCAAGAGTCATAACGGGATCCATCAAAGCTGTAGAGTGTTGTCTTTCTTGTTTCGCGGTAAATGTCAATCACAACATCAACGTACATGTACTTAGTTCGTTTAGAGATACGCAGCTATTGTTACTACTCATCGCTCCATTAAACAACTATTAGGTTTCCCGGGTGAAAACCAGTTCAGAACTCTCGTATTTACCTTGCTCGTACATGAGAAGAAGAAAAAAATACAAAATAGCTTCATACAAAATATGGTTCCTTAATTTGTTTTATTTCAGAAGAAAGGAAAGAAAAGAGAGTTGACTCTCGAATATCTTTGCCGAAGCTGTCCATGGTAATATTATTGATTCAGTACGTCTAGTGTTTGTTATTTTCATTTAACTCGCGACTTCGTTTTAGCTTACCATACGTAAAACTCTTGAATATTGTATTAAGGTGCAGGTTTGTTGTTGTTGTTGTTGTTGTTGTTTTTGGGGGGGGGGGGGGGGGGTCTTTTCTTGGTTTTTTCTGATCATAATGGGGCCTAGGTGGATCTGGTTTAAAGATGATCCAGAAATTAACTCGGGTCTGGTGTAGGAGGCAACGTTTACCACCATCTTTAAATTAAAAAAAATAAAATAAAATAATAATAATAATAATAATAAATACAAATTTTTATACTGTTTGCTTTAAAAGAAACATTCCTTCGGTCTGCGACACACAAAATTGTAAAGCCGGTGTAAGACGGACCTGTGATTGATTCTGGAATATTTCATTTGATGGATCACTTCGTTTTTAATACCATTAATCGAATCGAATGGTATCTTCGCAAGCCACGGTATAGTATAAGTTGCATTTCGTAGTATACCATACGCAGTGGTATCTTGGTTTGCGAAAATGACCAAATGGTAACTTGTAGTTCGTCCATGGGTTTTTGTTTTGGTTTTCTTGTTGTTGTTGTTGTTGTTGTTTTGGGGGGGGGGGGGGGGGTTGAATAATTTTAGTTTAGTTTGACATAAGAAAAGTTAAAGTGTTTAAAAAAATAACAATAAAATACTATTTGTATGTGCAGTTTAGAAAACAGTCTGCTCAGAAATATAATAATTTGTAATAAATTCCATAGTATGAAGAAGAAAAAAAGGTGTTTCCTGTGTGATGAACTATAGTTTGAGCGTTGATCTGGGCTAGACTCCCCACCCTCTTGGGTTTATCCCCGAATGTTCGAAATAGTCGTTTCCGAACTTTACTTATTGTGCCCCCGCTTCCTACTTCGCTGATCAGTAGGGGATAGGCTAGTGCCTCCACACCTCTATCAACCTATGTGTATGTTTTGTTAATTAATGGGAAGGGGGAGATGCATACATACATTTTTAAAATCGTTATTGTTATTATTTTAAGTTCATCGATGCTAAAATAGAACGATGTCTACAGAAAGAAGGCATTAAAATACAATATAGTGGTATTTCACCAAATTGACTAGATCTTTCACATTGTTTTAAACCTAACTAAAATAAATAATGTCTTTTCAGTGTGTTGGACGCTGAAATCTGAAGTGTCTGCTAAATACGTATTAGTTTTTTCACACCACGCAGATCTACAAAGTACTTCAGAGCTACAAATTGGTAATGTGTCCGGCACCATTTACTCCATTTCATTCTTACCTACTAACGGTTTTTGTTGTTTGGTTTTTATTTTCTATGTTAAAGGGACATACCCTACTTTGAACTCGTGAAAATTAACACTAAGTTTAGTTAATCTACAAACCTCTAACACATTTGGATAAAGTTAGAGTTGAGTAAAACATGAGTCTGTGAAATGGTGAAATACCCTCTAAAAATAGACTAAAACTCGACTCCATAACTGTTACTTCTCAGACGCACGTGCGTTTTTTTAAAATATGAGAAATTTCTTTTGTGATATTAAAATCATCAGTATGACCAAAAACACTCCAAATGTACAAAAACGGATAATCTAAACAAAGTATGATTTCAGTTAACAAAAGAGGCTCCAGTGGTCAAAACTATGCCTTGGTCTAAAAACTAGGGTATGTCCTTTTAAAAACGTGACTTTTATCATATCTCCATTTCTTGTTGTATTGATTGCATTGGCTATGCCGAGATACAGTTATAGTGTTTACGTTTCAAATACATGTAGTTTTATGTTGAAATATTAAAAAGTATTTTTGCTGTAATATACAGTTTTAATAAAATTAATATTTTCTCAAATTTTATCTTGTCTTTATTTAGAGAGATTGGTTTTGATCACCCGTTTAGCTTAGTCGATTGAGTGCTCGCCTGAGGTGCTTGCGTCCCAGGATCAAACCACCCCGGTGATTCCATTCAACTGATCGGGGTTTTCCTCGTTCCAACCAATGCACCACTACTGGTCAAAGGTCGTGGTATGTGTTTTCCTGTCTATGAGAATGTGCATATAAAATATCCCATGCTACTAATGTAGCGGGTTTCCTCTGATGAATGCGAGCGATTAATAAATGAATGTGCTCCAGTTGTGTCGTTATTAAAGGTAGAACTGGCGAGTTGTAGGGCGTATTGCTGTGAACATGGCCGGTTCATTGTCCTTACAATTCAAATTCTTTATTATGTTTATATAGTTTTAACCGGTTGTGTATTCTAAAGTTGACTGATTGGTAACAACCGAGTACTAGTATAACTGATAATCTATGATAAAATTCCAACCGATTCGCAACACTAGCAGTAGGCTATATTCGGTGGGTCGAATAGTTTCCATTGTCATCCTATTTTGACAGTACAACAATTTACTGGCTTCGTCAACATTAGCTGGATTAACCTCCCCGTATTGATATGTTTGGGGGGGGGGGGGGGGGGGGGGGGGGGGGAGAGAGGACTGTGTATAATACTTCGACAATCGTCGCCAGCTACTGTGTCTAGAATACAATTTTTTCCTAAAGCTGATGCCACAGAGCTTTAGTTTCATTATTATGAAATCCAGTCGTGACATGAAACGTACATGTTGTTAACCAGTACCAACGCTACATGAAGAAACCCGACGCCAAACGAACGTGACCTGTACTTTCTTGTGACGTAGAGCAAAGTGTGTGTCCACGTGACACGTTGGTATTGGTTAACAACATGTAAGTTTAATGTCATGACTGGCCTCGAGAATAATCGCCATGCTTGACCATGTCTATGCTTTAATATTAAATACCAACATGTTTTGTCTCCATCTGAAAAAAAAATCCTACCGAGGACCATATGGGGGGGGGGGGGGGGGGGGGGAGCAGCAAAAATATTAGTAGCCCAGTGGCGCCATATACTCAAATACGTCTCTGCTGACAACTACAAACAACAGTTACTGACGCGTGGGGCGAATTAGTAAAACCTCTTAATTCAGAACAAATCCGCTCCCCCACCCCACCACACACGCGCGCACGCACGCACACACAAATGGGAGCTTGTCCGCCTATTATATTAGACCTATCTGTTCCGCAGCCTAACATTATTATTTTTTATATTATAAAGGAAAAGAAAATAGTCAAAACGTGTAGTTTTAAAATGACTAATTCTGTTATTCGGGTGCCAGGAAATCGCATTTCAGGCAGGTCATCTAAATTTTGTAATAGCCCTGGGAAGTATGTCCCAGGAAACCCCTAAATTGCTCGGAGACTTCGCGCACTCGGACAACGCACTTCATGCCTTGAAAGTTGCCCCTATATGTACAAAACATTCCGGCGTTTATGTAAAAGAGGGGACGAAATATCTGTGCATTATGTCTTTTTGGTAGGTAGGTAGGTAGGTAACTGGGTCAACGTGCTCATATACCACTAGGGATTCGAACTCGCCGTTTTTTGGGTAAAACATTCTGAGTCAATTGGATAATTTTAAGGTGATAAATCGAGCGCGATCATATTGATGACGGAATCTCACTTTCCGAACTGTCCACTTTCTGTCTCTGTAAAACCATTGACCATAAGATATATATATATATACTCTTCTAAAAAAGAAACGCAAAAGGGTACAAATGGGTTATAACTCCGATTTTATGTTTCCTACCGGTTCATGCTTTGTGAATATAAGGTCATTGCATGTCCCAAACACATTCCCACGGTTACATTCGATAAAACGCAGCTACTGTACAATAAAGTTCCAAAATGTGAATATTCGCAAAAACGCAGCCACGTGCAAACCATGTCACCACTGCACGTGCAACATGAACACCGACAGTATAAAAGTGCAGGGTGTTCGCTTGCCTGGCCTCTGTATCTGGCCGACAGTTGACAATCCAGGACATGCCACGTCTCAGTGAACCGCAGAGAAACAATGCCATCGGCCGACTAGACGCAGGCGAATCCAGAACGGCCGTTGCCAGGGCATTCCATGTGTCCCCAAGCACCATCTCCAGACTGTGGGACCGTTACCAGCAACATGGATCAACACGTGACCTCCCTAGATCCGGTCGACCACGGGTCACTACCCCCGGGCAGTACCTCCACAGCCGCAGCAATACCAGGTTTGCGCAGGATATCCGACCAGACCGTACGGAACCGCCTACGTGAGGTAGGAATTCGTGCCAGACGTCCAGTTCGAGGTGTCATCTTAACACCACAACACCGTCGACTCCGACTGCAGTGGTGCCAGATTCATCGACAATGGCCTCAACTGCGATGGAGACAGGTGTGGTTCAGTGACGAGTCCTGATTTCTGCTCCGACGTCATGATGGAAGATGTCGCGTGTATAGGCGTCGTGGTGAACGTTATGCGGCAAACTGCGTGCAGGAAGTGGACAGATTCGGCGGGGGTAGTGTCATGGTGTGGGCAGCCATCTCACACACTGGCAGAAATGACCTGGTCCACGTGCAGGGCAACCTGAATGCACAGGGCTACATTGACCAGATCCTCCGGCCACACATCGTTCCAGTTATGGCCAACGCCAACGCAGTGTTCCAACATGACAACGCCAGGCCTCACACAGCACGTCTCACAACGGCTTTCCTACAGAACAACAACATTAATGTCCTTCCTTGGCCATCGATATCACCGGATTTGAACCCAATTGAGAATCTATGGGACGAGTTGGACCGACAGCGACAACCACAGCCCCAGACCCTGCCCGAGCTGGCAGCAGCCTTGCAGGCCGAGTGTGCCACCATCCCCCGGGACGACATCCGTACTCTGGTTGCTTCAATGGGCAGGCGGTGCCAGGCAGTTGTCAACACACGCGGAGGCCACACCCGGTATTGACTCCAGATGACCTTGACCTTGGTGGTGTGTCCTATCACTTACTCACAATGGACTAGAGTGAATTGTGAACAATCCTGCAACATTTGGTAATTATCGGACTCACCATTCAATAATTAAATCAATTCTCCAAATGTTACGACAATGTGGTTTTGCGTTTCTTCTTTTGAAGAGTATATATATAAAATAGACAGTAATTAAAAAAAAAAAAAAAAAAAAAAAAAATGAAATGTAGTCTTACAGAGAGAGAAATATTCCTTCTATCTTATATATTCGGGTTTTCGCCCACCGTAGCGAAATTACATGCATCGCCATAGAACCGATACCTTCCCTCTAGAAACACACATCTGTGATATTTGGAAGACAAAAAATGTGTAAAGTACCCGAGTATGTAAAATAAAATAAAAATCATATATGGCTTCAGTTTACTTGATTATCAAAAACATATTTTTTGGTCGACTCTTGACAATTACAACTAATTAAATTCAATTCAGTTGGTTTTACGTGCACATTTAGAACAAGATGTTGTAGCGCACGCCTCTCTTGGGCGTAGGTTCTGACCACTGCCAGCTCCGTCTGAGACAGGAAAGATTTTGGGGAGGGAAAAGAAAGCAGTCGCATTACACACGCCTTAGAAATGGCAAATGGACAATACTGAGTTCACGTTAAAATGACAAATAAAAATATTTAATTCCAAGAATGTAGAATATAGGTCTAATAAGAATTTGAAGCTTTAATTATTATTTTTTAATAATATTGAATTTGAAAACAAATAATAATTTAAAAATGTAAAAATCCAGATATTTAGGTCTCACTACACCGTTGACATCCGGGTGAGAGTTCATTAATCACGGTCCACTATAGTTCCTAATTGTGACATATGTTGTGGTTCACATATTCACTTCTAGTAATTGGGGAAGCATTAAACCAACTGGGACCGGCCTCGGTGGCGTCGTGGTTAGGTTATCGGTCTACAGGCTGGTAGGTACTGGGTCCGGATTCCAGTCGAGGTATGGGATTTTTAATCCAGATACCGACTCCAAACCCTGAGTGAGTGCTCCGCAAGGCTAAGTGGGTAGATGTAAACCACTTGCACCGACCAGTGATCCATAACTGCTTCAACAAAGGCCATGGTTTGTGCTATCCTGCCTGTGGGAAGCGCAAATAAAAGATCCCTTGCTGCCTATCGTAAAAGAGTAGCCTATGTGGCGACAGCGGGTTTCCTCTAAAAAGGAGTGTCAGAATGACCATATGTTTGACGTCCAATAGCCGATGATAAGATAAAAAATCAATGTGGTCCTTAACCATATGTCTGACGCCATATAACCGTAAATAAAATGTGTTGAGTGCGTCGTTAAATAAAACATTTCTTTCTTTTTTTTAAACCAATTGGTCTTTTTCAAAGGTAAGCCTTCTGGCTGGATTTTGGTAAAGCGCTCGCTTGATGCACCTTCGGTCTGGGATCGATCCGCGTCGGTGGACCCATTGAGATATTTATCGCTCCATCCAGTGCACCGCGACTGGTCTATCAAAGACCGTCGTATGTGCTCTCCTGTCTGTGGGATGGTGCATATAAAAGATCCCTTGCTACTAATGGAAAAATGTAGCGGATTCCCTCTCTAAGACTATATGTCAAAATTACCAAATGTTTGACAACCATTAGCCGATGATTAATACATCAATGTGCTCTAGGGATATCGTTAAACAAAATCAAACTTTTTCCTTCTCCAAAACTGAACAAAACCTCATTTACAAAACGTGTTGTGTCTGTTTTTACTTCAAATTGGGACTTACGGGTAAGTCTTAATTCGTTTATATGTTTCCGTCCGTTTTATTTGTCTTTTTGTATACGTTTGTATCCATGTCCGCATATATGTGTGTATTGATGTATGACAGCATGTATGGATTTGTGTGTATGTCTGTGTATATGTAGGTAGGAATGTACGTATAACATTTCTGTAGACCTATGTGTAGTACATGTTTTATATCGCTACTTTTTTCTCAACCTGTGTAACTCTGTGTCTATTGTGTGTGTGTGTGTGTGTGTGTGTCTCTCTCTCTCTCTCTCTCTCTCTCTCTCTCTCTCTCTCTCTCTCTCTCTCTCTCTGATTCAATATGTGTATGTATGTGTGTGCACGTGTGTGTGCGTGCGTGTGTGTGTGTGTGTGTGTGTGTGTCTGTGTGAGTGCCAAATTAAAACCTACATGTATATATTTATTAACTCATTCCTGTCACATTACTAGTATCTATTGTGTCTACTGTTAATATTGCTTCCGTGAATTCACACTTTGTTGTGCAATTATCCATCATATGACACTTTATTACATTACGTCAAATATGGAAACCTAATAGCACGGTATAGTGTGTACTCGATATAATGTAGAATGCACAATGGATGCTCATACTGCGTTATGAATTGTATTATTGTCCTATCAATGAAAGGTATGACATGAATACGGGTGTTAACACGCTTTGGTGGTATTTATAATCACAACAACAGGCCTACAGATATTCAAAATCTGAATCACGGCAGGTTTCAAAATATCATTATTTCAGTTGGTTACTGACCGTAAGCGTTATATAGCTTTCCGATAAAAAGAAGCGCGTGTTTACTGCAGTAAAGCAATAGCTCAAACAATAAGTAATGTTTATGTCGCTTCTTTTTACGTGCACTAGGGTGTCTGCGGATAATTATGCTAATATACATAAAATGTATCATATTCCTAATAAATGGAATGACACTTTACTAATGGATTAGACGAAATTTATACGCTGTCCTTATATGCGCATAAACTGCTGAAGAATAAACACACAAGCTACTATTTTCCGTCTGTGTGTATGTGTGTGTGTACGCACTTATAAATATTGTTACTGCTACTGCTACTGCTACTGTTACTGCTACTGCTACTGCTATTGCTACTGTTGCAGTTTGTACAAATAGCCAATGATTAATAAATCAGTGTGCTCTAGTGGTGTTGTTAAACAAAACAAACTTCATTAAAGACTATTGAGTTGTGATATGTTACTGTGATTAGATTCCTTGCTTTAGACAAGAATGCAAAAAGTTAAAAGATCATTTTGTTTAACTGGAGCACATTGAGTTATTAATCATCGGCTATTGGATGTCAAACATGTGGTAATTTTTAGCAAGTATACAAGGGCTGAATGTTACATTTTGTGATAAAACGAGAAACAAAAAGTAAAACCTAGAGTAAACAAAAGGTGGTTTGTTATTTTTGTAATCCTATAGGATTTTATTGATTTATCCATGGACATATACTCTATATAAAATCACTTAGCATATCTTTACATTAAGCTAGGCGATTTTACATAATCTCTATCTGTAGAATACGATAAATACACATAATCACATAATGTACGGTTTGTCATTTGAATGTTGTATGTGGCTTTTAGACTATCACGTGTAGAGAAAAAATAAAGGTATTAGTCAGGTAGATTGAAAAGCAGAGATTATAACTGCATGAATATTTTCAAACTGTATTTTCATTTTATTTTACTATTCAATACTCACTCTTTTTTCTAGTCAACCCCTCCCCCCTGCCGCCCCCTCCCCCACTCCCCCTCATCCTATTACTGATGTGGTATTTGGCGCAATCCATCCACCCCTCCTTTCTCCATTCATCCCTCACTTCTCCATCGATCCCTTCCGCATTACTCTCTCTCTCTCTCTCTCTCTCTCTCTCTCTCTCTCTCTCTCTCTCTCTCTCTCTCCCCCTCCCCCCCCCCCACCCTCCCTTGTCCGTGTTCGGTACACTGTTGGAACTAAGTTCTGCAGTATATGCCGTTGACAGCATTTTTTGTATATGCATATATATAAAAGAAGGGGAACTCTAATAAGAATTTACAATTGCGAAAATTGTAAGGTATATTAGCTGTGGGGAATGGTTATATGATAATAGTGAATTAGTTGGGCAAACATTACAACCAGTAGTTCAGTATTACAGTAGGTTTTATGACCACCAAAGATCTTGAAGGATGATTGGGGTCAGAAGTGAAATTTGAAAGTTGACGTTTTTTTTATCAGTAGTGGGTGATGCCGCCACGATGTGTCAGACATTCATTCAGTCGACGAGGCATACTGCGTGCGAGTCGGCCATTTGGCCATTTGAGGTGTTCCACACCTCTTGCAGCGCCTGGTCAAGTTCCGCTAACGTGATCGGCGGTCTTTGGCGTTGACGCACACATCTCCTTATAGACGTGTTCAATGGGGGAAAGGTATGGGTTCATTGTTGGCCATGACATTCGATAGATGTTGTGCTGCTGGAGGTGCGCATCGACAATTCGTGCACGGTGAGCACGGGCATTGTCGTCCTGAAAAACAAAAAACGTCGATCCACACGCCTAGCAAACGGGACGACAAAGGGTGTCAGTATGTTGTCCCGGTAGTACTGCCCAGTGAACCTTCCTTGCACAATATGGAGGGGAGGGAGGGGGTTCTGTCAGTCATAGTGATACCACCCCACACCATAAGCGATCCACCGCCAAATCTGTTATGAAATCGCATTGTGACGTTGGCGTGTCGTTTTATTTCGTCGTCTCCAGACCCGACCACGCCTTTCAAGGAAGTCCAAAATGGATAGGGACTCGTCTGAAAACATGACACGTCACCAGCGACGAATACCCCAGTTCTGACGCTCCCTGTACCATTCACGTCTGTGAGCAATGTGACGATTTGTCAAGGTAGGCACAACCCGGGGCCGTCGAGCATGAAGATGGGCTGCATGAAGACGATTTCTAATCGTCTGACCCGTAATTCGTGTTCGGTACATTGTTGGAACTAAGTTCTGCAGTACATGTCATTGACAGCATTTTTGTTTTATGTCTAACTACATGTAGGGTTATGTTTCCAAAGGTAATCTTTAGCATAATTACTTCTGTTAATATGTAACAGTAGCACATGACTTATTTTACGGGTTAGCTTTTAACATCTGACCGTATAATCATAAATGATATGTTGGAATCTATATTTTTTTCTAGGTTATTTAATTCCATTTTCTTTCATCACATGATGATTTAGACTAATTAGCATTCCCTAACGTGTTTTGTTATCGACAGATTAATGACGGTATATGGTGTGTGAAAAAAATCTGCTCGGTTATATGTCCATTGGGAATCGGTCACAAGCCCACTGATGTATATCTTTGAAAAGAGAACCGTCAACGATAACGCAACGGTTAGATTACCGGATTACCAGCTTTAATCTTGGTAGAGTAATGTTCGTACCCCATAAAGATCCAATATCGGGCGAAAATGTAAAGTTTGGTTTATTTAACGACACCACTGGAGTACATTGATTTATTAATCGTCAGCTTTTGAATGTGAACAATTTGATACGTAGTCTTCAGAGGAATCACGCTACATTTGTTTTTCCCATTACCAGCAAGGGATAATTTTTATGAAATGTTCTGTATAGACAAGACAATCACGTACCATGGTATTTGATATACCAGTCGTGGGGTACTGGTAGGTACGGGGGAAAATCAAAGAATGGGTCCACCGTTGAGATTCAATCCTACAAAACAAGTCTGTCTCTCTCTATCTCTCTCTCTCTCACTCTCTCTCTCTCTCTCTCTCTCTCTCTCTCTCTCTCTCTCTCTCTCTCTCTCTCTCTCTCTCTCTGGATTTGCTATCAACAACTTTCGCTCAGAGAATTCGTCAAGTGATGTGTTCATCGATGCCTTTTTGCCTTAAATCACGAGCTTATTGCTTGTAACAGGTCTGATGACATAACCTCATAACCTGGGGTTTATTTTTAGAAAATTGCAAATTATTACGGGAAAACTCCCCTCCAAACACAAATGCATTGCACCAGCAAGTAAACCAATGCTCGTAACAAGCCAGTGTTAATAAAGAGTCTGAAATATGTTGTAATTTGTATCTGTAGCAAATCGTGAATGTTTAGTCTGGACTAGCTAGAGTCACCTATAGCTCTCCCCTTTAGATATGGTGTAGGGGAGGGCTAGAGACGACTGTGTGTAATACTTCGACAATCGTCGACGACCAAATGGTAGCCAGCTACTGTGTCTAAAATACACATTTTCCCCTAAATCTGATGGCCCTCGACTACAACATATCTATAAGGAGAGAGCTAGAGACGACTCGAGCTAGGTCTGGACAAGCAGCATTTCTAAGGAACGACGCGACTTGTTTCCAGAAATACAACTGCCAGAATGCATGGTTGACACGCAGAGCTTTCTGTCTTTGTCTAGGGAATTTTGACAGAACAATGGTTGAGTGTCATCGGCCAACGTGATGTTAGAATGTCCATACTATTGGCGTAGCTCGTATTCATAATTATATACGGAATACTGGAAGGAAGGAAGGAAATGTTTTATTTAACGACGCACTCAACACATTTTATTTACGGTTATATGACGTCGGACATATGGTTAAGGACCACACAGATATTGAGAGAGGAAACCCGCTGTCGCCACTTCATGGGCTACTCTCTTCGATTAGCAGCAAGGGTTCTTTTATATGCACCATCCCATACCACGGCCTTTGATATACCAGTCATGGTGCACTGGCTGGAACGAAAAATAGCCCAATGGGTCTACTGACGGGGATCGATCCCAAACCGACCGCGCATCAAGCTACGATATACTGATGTATGAAGTAAAGTGAACACCAATGGTAGACGTTAGATTCCATTGCTTAATATACTTCTTTCTTATATGTTTAATGTACGCACATAAGTATTTATATAAATTCATACAGAATGAATGAATGAATGAAGGAATGAATGAATGAATGAATGAATGAATGTTTAACGACATCCCAGCACGAAAAATACATCGGCTATTGGGTGTCAAACTATGGTAATGCAAACAAATAAAGTGATGATCAACATCGATGTAAAAATACAAGATTTATATAAAAACAGTGCAAAGAACTGTGCAAAAATACAAATATCACAGATAGATACTGACTTTTACTCAAAAGGTGCCCCAAAAGGGGGGCTGTGCTGTATTAGCCATTCTCAAAGAGAATGTTACACCCCTGCACCACGGTGAGGTTACAGCACGCGCAGGGGAAATTCATACAGAGGCAGACAGACAAACATTAATATTTTGATTAATCTGAGCACATATACCTACTTAATCACATAAATTCATAAATATATGTATAGAGGCAGATAAATAAACATTAATATCTTGATAAATAAATATAAATTTGATTTTTGTCTGACATTGGAATATTATTTTTTTAAATGCTTCCACTAATGGTATAATATATGATGCGATAAATGAATTTTCACGCTTTAGTTTTCCTTTGCCAAATATCCAACCAGTATCTAATGAAGAATAAAACAGGAAGGAAAACCATTTTCTCCCAAAATAGTAAACGTCTTTGATTTGTCTCATTTAAACCATTACAGAAAGCTGTGAAAGTTCTTAATAGTCTTGTAACACGATAGGTTTTATTACACATTGTTGTTATCTCTTCGTTAAAGCTGTTAATGTACATTTTGTTATTTCCTTCTCTACCTTCACACTCCGTTCACAGTCTATTGATTGCGAACTAGGTTGAGTATATAATGTAGTGTATATGCGTATATACGGTCGTTATTACACTGCATGCAAACCGGTGACTTGGTGAAAGAGCAATTCTTTGGTCGGCGTCAGGAATGAAACTGTTGCGAAGATAACATCTGCTATGAAGTGTTGGGTTTTACTGTGCATCCTTGTACTAGGGTAGGAAACATTTCGTTAACTTTTTTTCTGGAAAATGCAATAATCCGATTATTATACCCTGGACACGATATCTAACAGTCACCTTTTCTGATTTCTTTTTTTCTCTTTCTTTCTTTCTTTTTTCCCCCTTTTTCTTTTGTTTGTTTGTCTGTTTGTTTGTTGTTTTTTATCTTTCTATTTATTTATGCTTCTCAAGAGCTAGAGAAGTATGTTAGTTTCACACGACTGGATATTATTGTAATTTACCAAAGATTAAAACGGTAATTATATTCAATTATTAATCCATCTGTCTGTGCGTTCTCTCTCTCTCTCTCTCTCTCTCTCTCTCTCTCTCTCTCTCTCTCTCTCTCTCTCTCTCTCTCTCTCTCTCTCTCTCTCTCTCTCTCTCTCTCTCTCTCCCTGTGTTTGTCTACCTGTCTATCTACATTTGTATGTGCAATTGTGTGTGTGTTTGTATGTGCATGCGTGCGTGCGTGCGTGCGTGCGTGCGTGTGTGTGTGTGTGTTTGTACGTATGTTTTCGATATGTTTTAATTGTCTATCTCTTCTGCTTTTGGTTGCTGTTTGGTTGTGTGGTTTTTATTTTTATTCATTTTATTTATTTTGCTTGCTTGCTTGCTTGTTGTTTATTTGTGTTTCTGTTTTTGTTTTGTTTTTATTTTTCTTGTGTGTGTTTGTGTGTGGTTATTTATGTGTGTTACTCTGTCTCTTAATAACCATTAAATATATTTCCTTTTATGCTGTTCAACAATTCTATTAAATGGTTCTGTCTTATCCTCCTCCTATTAACCAGCATGTTTAAACATGAACACGGGAAGACATTATAAAAACGTATTAGTTTTGCATTCAACATAAATAGATTCAGTTCTCTAATTAAACTTTAAAAAGAAACACAGCGAAGTAAAGCTGTAGAACGAATAAAGCGGAACACCTTTTCAATATATGTAAATTAATGTTCAATAAAACTCTAAACTATAACGGGTATCATATAATTTTGTACCGTCACGTGTCTGTAAAGAAAATAGGCCTATTGTCTACTAGGAACATTGTGTGTGTGTGATTGTGTGTGTGTGTGTGAGTGTGTGTGTGTGTGTGTGTAACTAAAGCCGCAAAAATAGCCTGCGGATTATTTTTAGTATCCAACTCCGTTACAAAAGTATCGTTCATAATGGATATAGTGTTTGTAAATCCACAACTGTATTAGTAATGCATTATGGGGTGACCGTGAGACGACCAGTATACATGCCTTTGTCATACTATACAATCCCACTTGTAGGCTAATGCTCGCTCCCCTTCGAGATCACGCATTACGCGTACGAGTGCGTAAAATAATGTAAAACTTATATTGAATTGTTTAAAGCCAAGCTAATTGTTAACAATGAGTTTAATATGAAGATTTGCGTACGGAATCTGTTAGGTTTTTGGGACTCCTTTTCATTCACAAAAATACATTTTATATTGGATCACTATACGTTGTGGCAGTGGTTTTCGTGCCTTTATTTCACTTTAGTTTTGCATTAACCATAGTTTGACACCCAATAGCCGATGTATTTTTCGTGCTGGGGTGTCGTTAAACATGCATTCATTCATTCATTCGTGCCTTTATTTGACAAGTATACAAAACTGGAATTTATTGAAACAAGGTAATCTGAACGAAAACTCATTAATACTTTTAAAATCATATCTCTGCACAAGGCAGAGTTGAAAGGATGTTTAGACAATGCCGTGACTGCTGCTATAAATCACTTGTCGGGCGATTCGTACAGAGCTGGACTGTCACTTCCCAGAATGATACATCCTTCCTACTTTGCCTTACCGGCCTCGGTGGCGTCGTGGTTAGGCCATCGGTCTACAGGCTGGTAGGTACTGGGTTCGGATCCCAGTTGAAGCATGGGATTTTTAATCCAGATAACAACTCCAAACCCTGAGTGATCAGCAAGGCTCAATGGGTAGGTGTAAACCACTTGCACCGACCAGTGATCCATAACTGGTTCAACAAAGGCCATGGTTTGTGCTATCCTGCCTGTGGGAAGCGCAAATAAAAGATCCCTTGCTGCCTGTCGTAAAAGAGTAGCCTATGTGGCGACAGCGGGTTTCCTCTTGTCACGGGGATTCTATAATTCCCGTAACTGAATAAAACACGATTATCAAAATCTCTCTCCTAACTGTATATCTATTAGATCTCTCTGTAACAGGCTGTTAACCCTAGTATGGCTCGTCTCTAGGTATGATCAGAGATACGATCTTATATAAAGTATATATTAATATAGCACGTAGTTCTCTAGAAAACACAACAAAAACACAATACACTTTGGAATCTGTATTATCCTACGCTGACAAATGTACAGCCGTAGTAGTAAATTAATAACAGCAATAATAACAACCCAGAACTGATCACTTAATTAGTTAATCTCTAGGTGTCTAGTTACACAATATGCGAATCACTTCATCGTTACACCACACCCACACGTGTGATAATTGAGAAACGCTACAGGAGAAGTTAATTAATAAAGGAATTACAACACCATTCCTAACTGGTTAATTTTTAATTAACCCTTACTACTCGTTCAGTAACGTGTGATAATTTAGGAACGCTTCTTGGGGAACTTAATTAATAAAGGAATTACAGCTCTATTCCTAACGGGTTAATTTTTAATTAACCCTAACTACTCATTCAGTAACCTTGTAACACAGAATTAATACTTATCACAATAAAGACAATAACCTACAGTGTACCTAGGTCGGCTAGGATGACTGGCTAAGCTTTATATTACCAAATACTCATATAATGTTAGAACAATAAGTCTACGATTTACTTCGTCAGATGACCGAAGACACTGTCTAAAGAATATTGGTATAATACAGTATTAAAATAATTAAAGTCACATCAATCACATCAAGGTTATACACAGAGCAGAAATGATATTTACCAAGTCCTAACGGACTACGTTCCCAGGAAGCTTCCTAATTCGTTCTCCTAGATATCTCTAAATCCTAGCTATTTATTCCAAAATCAGAATTGGCCTGGGGGAACAAGGCGGTACCTCACGTATCATCTCATATTCTACATTTACTAGAGTCGGTATATCTCTCTGATCGTCAGTCTGGCTGTCGCCAACCGCGAGCAATCTCCTGGCCATAAACAGCACTACCGGAGATATTACGTAACTACTCGCCACATGGCCTCCGCAGCTGGACTCAGTGCATATTGGAATGTCCGATCGAGGACGGTCGCGCAGAAGTCTTACGTAACAAGTTGCCCATTTGGGCTACGGGCAATAAACTGCACACGGCCCTCTAACACAATTAAAATCGCCACAGGCGAAACAAATTTAAGAGCATGTTCCGTGACACCTCTAAAAAACTGTGTCAGAATGACCATATGTTTGACGTTCAGATAAAAAATCAATGTGCTCTAGTGGCGTCGTTAAATAAAACAAACTTTACTTTTCCTACTTTGCCTTTTATATAAGAGGACTGCCACTCTCAAGACTGATCAATTTAAACTTGAACAAGACAGAGATATAAACAGTTCTGAAGGCTTGTTGTTGTTTTGTTTAGTATGTTGATCTGAGATACAAAATCTAGTGTTCGGAATTGATTCAATACACGTTAAACAAAATTCTTTTAGATTTTAAAAATATTTTTGGACCAGTTTATTATTTTTTGTTTTAGTTTTTTTTAGTTTTTTCCCCAATATACGTTAAATTTAATCTATATCACGAACGTCTGAGAGAGAAGCGCACGCCCTAACGAACCGTTAACATAATAATCACATCATGGAATATTTAGATGATGATTTAAATCTGTTGAACTTTCCTTTGTTTTTCCATACGTAAATAATTGTTGTTTTCATTTCTTGACAGTGATGGACTGCGGACGGAAAACGAAAACTCCGTGAAGTCGGTGATTGACAGAATTCTGAATTCAAGCAGATACGATTCAACTATTCAACCGTCCACAGGTAACATAACAACCATCATGTACAGTGGCGGATCCAGAACATTTATATGGGGGGTGCATGCGTAAGGCCAGACCTTTTTATTAGTTGTTCCTCGGAATCTTCAACGTAAAAAATGAAAACATGAAATAAAAATATAACTGTCGCCATTGATGTATTAAATATATATGTTATCTTTGTTTTAAAGGAAAATTAAATTTTGTTTTGTTTAACGGCACCACTAGAGCACGTTGATTGATTGATTGATTGATCATCGGATTTTAGATGTCAAACATTTAGTAATTCTAACATAGTCTTAGAAAGGAAACCCGCTACCTTTTTTTTGCTATTAGTAGCAAGGGATCTTTAAATGCATCATCTCATATACATGATGGCACATACCATGACCTTTGATATACCAGTCGTGGTGCACTGGCTGAAACGAGAAATAGCCCAATGGACACATCAATGGGGATTGATCCTAGACCGACGGCGCATCAGGCGGGCGCTTTACCCCTGGGCTACATCCCGCCCTACCTTTGTTTTACGTTTTAGCCGATATGTTTTCGTGTTGATTGTCGTCATTATCTCATTATTCCATTCACCCATTTTATTTATTCGTGTATTATTTATCTTCTTTAATATGTTTCAGGCATCCATGTTAAAACAAAAAGGAGGGGAGTGATTAATTGCTCCCATAACTTAGATTATGGGGAGCCTGTTAAGATGTTATCATATTTATACCATATAACCGGCGAGGTCCGTTGTTCTAATACAAACTATCCTGAAATGTGTTATGCCGACCTCGGTGGTGTAGTGGTTAATCCATAGGACAAAAGACTAGATGGTACTGGATTCGCCTCCAGGTACTGGCTCTCACCCAGAGCGAGTTTAACGACCCAGTGGGTAGATGTACGGCCACTACGTCTCTCTCACTAACAACTAACAACTAACAACTAACCACTTACCACTAACAACTAACCCACTAACCACTTACCACTTACCACTAACAACTAACCACTAACCCTCTATCTTGGAAAGACAGTCAGATAGCTGAGGTAGGGGTGTGTGTGTGTGTGTGCACGTGCGTGTGCGTGTGTGCGTGTGCGTGTGCGTGTGTGTGTGTGTGTGTGTGTAAGACAGCGTGTTTGAACCTTAATTGGATATAAGCACGAAAATAACTATTACTACTGAATCAATGAATCAATCAATTAAGCAATCAAAGAATCAGTGATTGATTTAATGAATGTGTGATCAATGTGTCATCGTCGTCTGCTTAGCTCTCAGTAACCTAGGCTTGTACATAAAACGTTGTGGTTTGTACTAACCTGTCTATGCAAAAAATGCATATAAAAGATACCTTGCTGTTTTGAATAATACATGGAGTGGAAATTACTCAAATTAAACACATTCCCGAATTTGGGTAACAACATTTATTCATATTAGCTTTACTGCCAAAGAGCTACATGTACGTTCTATATAGAGTGTATACTATACGTTTTAGTCCGAATTGAGAATTTGCTTCAGCACTAGGGAGGCAGTTGTCCCATCCCCTGCGCACCCCCCCCCCCCTCCCAAGTCCGCCTCCTACCCCACCCCGTGTCGTGCGCCTATTCGACCACGTTATTATCTCTAGTATTGGTGCCAAATGCGAAGCTTTAATATTTTTGTACATCATTTAGCTTTAAAAAAAAACACCGTTATACGATTATTATAATTATTATTATCTGGCAAAAGATGTAATTAGTTTATTTCTCGTGGGATTGTTGTAGCAGGCGAAGCAAAAATAAGAATATGGTATAACATAAATAGGTTTGTGAGTTGGTACACAAAGATCTGTCATTCTGTGTTCACTATGGATAATATACATAATAACGATGAATGTATTTTATTTCTTTATATTTCTTTATAAGTTTGATAATACGGTTGATTATAGAGATTATCTGTTATATTTGTTTTATTTCCAGTTATTACATGAAATATTAAAACATTCATTGAAAGAACGAAAGCAAAACATATTGATTAGTGCGCAATTATAGCTACTCAAAGGTTTGTAAGTGTAACCTGATAGAAGATGAAACAAAACAAATACAAAATCACCGAAAACACAAAGCATAATTATGTGAATCTGAGGATTTATAAATTATGATGTTCATAACGTCCGCCGAGGGATTCCTAAGTAATGCCAGCCCTAAACGACAAGCTGGTGTACTTTCACGTTAAGTCGAACCGTAAACATGAAACGTCGAATCACAGAAAATGTATCTGGTGTTTGAACCGGCCTCGGGGACGTACTGCTTAAGTCACCTGATAATAAATGGCTGATAATTTGATAGATATCCTGTGAAATGTTTTGTCACGTATTCTTGAGAAAACCACTGCTTACGCCGAGTAGCGTGGCATTACAGTTTTGATATTCTTGAGTTAAATATGCAAATGTGATATGTGTTATCGAGTAATTTCTATACGCCCGTGTATGATGGGTCGTATTATGGTATGGCGTTGTCCGTCTGTCCATCTGTCCGTCCGTCTGTGCGTACGTACGTCTGTTGACGTTTCTTGTCCGGGCCATATCTTGCATACATATGCATATAGGACCATCAAACCTCACATGTAGGAACAACTTGGGATGGTGGTGTGTCGCGTACTATTACTAGATCACTGTGACCTATTTTTCACGGTCTACTGCACATAACAGTAAATCCTTGTCTGGACCATATTTTGCATACAAATGCATACAGGACCATCAAACTTCACATGTAGATACAACTTCGGATGGCGGTGTGTCACGTACTATTACTATGTCACTGTGACCTACTTTTCACAGTCTATTGCACATAACAGTAAATTCTTGTCCGGTCCATATATTGCTACAGATGCATACATGACCATCAAACCTCACATGTAGGAACGACTTGGGGATGGTGGTGTGTCAAATACAATTACTAGGTCACTGTGATAATTTGATTAATCAGACTGCACTTTTCCCACTGGATACAGTATCATCAGTAGTTGGTCCAAAACAAGGTGTTCATCTATCCCATTGCAAATATTTCACATAATTAGAATTGAATCATACCTGTAACATATTCATTAACATCTATGGTTTTCCATCAAACTCCTAACGGTACCTCACCGCCTCGTACAGTGTGCTCTTTGGGAGGTTTTCGGTTCATGTATGCAAAATTTAATTCACTATCGTTACTACACTAATAGTGGATTAAACGTTATTTCAGGGGAAGCCACAGATGTCTACATAGACATTACGTTGATTGCTATAGGACCAGTCAACGACATTGATATGGTATGTAATAATGTCTATTTTTAAATATTACATTTTATTTACATTAGAACAAATAATAGTAGACCCACAATGTGTTTTGTTAAAGGAACCATTTTTTCCTATTTGTCTCTTTAAAAAAAGGTGCGTCGTTAAATAAACAATTTTTTTGTTTTAAAAAAAAAAAAATTTACAGCAAAATCTATGGAACATTATATATTTTCATTCTTACATTATTACACTTTTAAAAAATATATTTTTTTAATTTGATCTGTCTGTGTTACACTGTGTTTGAATTTAACTGTTGATTTTTTATAATTGATGTGGTTCGTCACTTCATGTTTGGGTTTACCACAGTTTGACACCTAATAGCCGATGTATTTTTCGTGCTGGGGTGTCGTTAAACATTCATTCATTCATTATTACACTTTTATGTAAATACCCATTGTGTTCCAATTCATATCAAGACATGAGTACAATAAATGGGATTCCAATTTCATGTTTACGGGAAATAAATTATTACAGGACAGGTAATAGGCAATTTATAAAACAGAATTATGATACTGTCATCAGGTCAATATTACAGCATGTAGATTTTTTAAAGTGAATGTTGTCAATTTTAAAATTACATGCCAGCGAGTATGTTGTGTGCTATTTTCTATCAGAAGCGATTATCTCTTCTCACTTGACCGTGCTTTAAGTGCATACTACTTATAGTGACTAATGTCAAGTGTGCTTATAGAATTCATTTCATATCTGGTTTGCTGCTAATCGAAAAGAGTAGCCCATGAAGTGGCGACAGCGGGTTTACTGTCCCAATAGCTCTGTTGTTCTTAACCATATGTCCGACGCCATATAACCGTAAATAAAATGTGTTGAGTGCGTCGTTAAATAAAACATTTCCTTCCTTCCTTTATGTCTGACTAGACATGTCTGTAAAAACAGTTATTGCACAAGAGTAATGGTTAACTGGTTTTCTTTTCAAAAGTATAATGCATTTAAGTAAAAGTGTTTGGTAGATTCCAGACTTGTTTTGCTTGGTCTCTCTCTGTCTGTCTGTCTGTCTGTCTCCCTCTCTCTCTCTCTCTCTCTCTCTCTCTCTCTCTCTCTCTCTCTCTCTCTCTCTCTCTCTCTCTCTCTCTCTCTCATAATAATACTTATCATTATTTTTTTATTATTAATATTAGTAGTAGTAGTAGCAGCAGCAGCAGCAGAAACAGCAGCAGGGGTAGTAGTAGTAGTAGTAGTAATAGCAGCAGCAGCAGTAGCAGCAGCAGTAGTAGTAGTAGTAGCAACAGCAGCAGCAGGAGTAGTGGTAGTAGTAGCAGCAGCAGCAGGAGTAGTAGTAGTAGTAGTAGTAGTAGTAGTAGCAGCAGCAGTAATAGTAGTAGCAGCAGCAGTAGTAGTAGTAATAGTAGTAGTAGTAGCAGCAGCAGTAATAGTAGTAGCAACAGCAGCAGTAGTAGTAGTAATAGTAGTAGTGGTAGCAGCAGCAGTAGTAGTAGTAGTGGCAGCAGCAGTAGTAGTAGTGACAGCAGCAGCAGGAGTAGTAGCAGTAGCAGTAGCAGTAGTAGTAGTAGCAGCAGCAGCAGCATCAGCAGTAGTAGTAGTAGCAGCAGCAGAAGCAGTAGTAGTAGTAGCAGCAGCAGCAGCAGCAGCAGCAGCAGCAGCAGGAGCAGTAGTAGTAGTAGCAGCTGCAGCAGCAGCAGCAGCAGCAGCAGCAGCAGCAGCAGCAGCAGCAGCAGCAACAGCAGCAGTAGTAGTAGTAGTAGTAGTAGTAGTAGTAGTAGTAGTAGTAGTAGTAGTATATCAGGTATGAAAGTCATTAATGGGTTAAGGAAGGAAATGTTTTATTTAACGACGCACTCAACACATTTTATTTACGGTTATATGGCGTCAGACATATGGTTAATAGTAGAGCGGCTAAGCACCAGAATCGTTCACTTATTGAAGAAAGCATGAAACTTTGCCTATATCTCCTGTTCTATTGCACCTAGGACCAAAATTAAAGTGTCTATATCTGTTTTCGATGTCTGAGAACTTTTTGGCAGTGTCAGAATTTACGTCAGAGGGCCGCCATATTGGATTTCAAGATGGCCGCCATATGTTTTACATTACTTCGTATCTCACATGCTATAGCACTTAGGAAGAAAAATCAAGACTCTATACCCATGTTCTTGATACCTAGGAACATTTTTAATATGTGAAAATTGTCATCACAGGGCCGCCATATCGGAATTCAAGATGGCCGCCACATTATTAGACATGCATTTTTCCATGATAGACTGATTTCGCGTACCATGTCACTGAGAAAGTTGTTATATCGATATATGGGTTGACTGCTTTCAATAATTAGTAGCATCTTAATTTCGTTCAGATGGCAGCCATATTTAATTTCAAGATGACGGCTGCATTGCAGGTCCTTTTCAGTGTCAATGAGCATACCAAGATATCTGTCCACATATCATAGTTCCCGTCTCCTACTTATAGCAGATACCGCAACATTTGCAAAGTGGGGTGCATTCCAGGTCTGCCTTGAAGTACTTGCATTTGCATGATATCAGTTCAAGGCAAGCTGCCTCAGCGATGGGCAAGGTGGTCCAGTTCGGAATATAACCGGCAGTTTGGGATGTCTCCCATCCCCAATCAGTAACCGTGGAATCGTTGCACTGATTGGTGTCTCGTTTCTCAGAAAGCATTCCTCGATGAAGGTTAGGTACTTGCTCTCTCTTAGAGTGTGAATTTGCTCCAGACTTTCCACCACACTCTGCGGCATGACATCCTGCGAATCAATCGTTAACAAGTCCTTAGTTCGATCAAGGAATGGATTCCCCAACTCATCCATCACTGCAACGAGGGGACGCACATCATCGGCAAAGGCTTTTTGCTGAGTTGTGCTCTATTCATGATGTTTTGGGTTGGTGTCCACATGTGAGTTGTCAATACTGCTCTCGTACTCCCCGATGATCATGACTAGATGTGGTCCGACTACCATCCAGCGTCGTAGGGCACCTGGATCTTTTGTCAACCCGATGGCTCCACCATCACCCTTGACATGAGCATTCATCTGCTCATGCGCATGATCCAGACCAATCGCAGAGTAGAGATTTCCAGTCGTATTTGATGTGAATGCACCACGCATGAAGTGTTTATGAACATCTAGGCACTACTGAGCAAGGCTTGTCATGTCCCTTATGTGTACAGAGATCCAACGGGCATAGTGGACATTAGAGCAACAGACAATTATGGAAAAATAATGTGGCGGCCATCTTGAATTCCAATATGGCGGCCCTATGATGACAATTTTCGCATATTAAAAATGTTCCTAGGTATCAAGAACATGGGTATAGAGTCTTGATTTTTCTTCCTAAGTGCTACAGCAAGTGAGATACGAAGTAAGGTCTCACTACACAGATCACTTCCGGGTGACAGTTCATTCATCACGGTCCACTATAGTTCCTAATTGGGACACATGTTATGGGTCACATATTCACTTCTAGCAAATGGTGAAGAATTAAAACAATATGTATGTTTAATGGTAAGCCTTCTGGCTGTATTTTGCCCATGTTATTTTGTAATATTGTGCATCGACCTTTTGGGACATGGGTATATAGCGCAAGTGACAGCCGGAGTGAATCGGTTAATGAACCACCTATTCGGACCGGTACTACAGCCAGATGCGGTCATATAGCAAAAAACTGAGACGGAAATGTTCTCAATTTTGGAGTGAAAATAAATGCTTATATAATGTATGTTTGCAATGTTGTATGTTGTTAGTGCCAACGAGAACCCGTTCTATGGGCAATCTTCGCTTGAAGTTGGGCAGTTTAACATGGGTTTCAATGGCAGATGACATCTGTGTAGTGAGACCATAATGTAAAACATGAAATTACTGTCTATCCCAAAATATATAAGTTTAGCAAGCCAAAATGAAAATGTACTAGTGTAGCATCCTTATAAAAGGTAATTACATCGATGTGGATTTCAGCCAAGTGTATGGGGGCCCTATTTGGGTAAATATTGCAAACATGTCAATTTTATTTATTTTTATTAGTTTTCTTTTTCTTTTCTTTTTATTTTTTAGGGGTGTGTGTGTCAAAATGTATATTCTAGTATACTTACATGTAATAAATAAATTGATCTGAGTGTCTAACACTGAGTTTCTTATTGTAAAAGGTCAAAATTCAAGGTCACAAGGTCAATATCCAAATTCACCCTAATTTCTGTGATTTTGTGCATAATGCATTTTTTCGAATGTACAGTCATAATGACACACAGTTTTGATGGTATTGTGAATATATAACATAGTATTCTACTATGAAAGTAGAATTTGTATCTGCCATTAATAATATGTGGATCTTCATGCTGAAATATACAGAAAAACACAGGATTTCAACACTTCATTATGAAACAATTGTTGCCCATAGCAACAATTGATGGAAACTAATATTTTTAATGAACTAACTAGATAATTAGCTTCTTGGTATGTTCCCCATATCAGAACTACCAACAAGGTCATACATTACGATATAGTGGCTGCTTGTTTGATGACCATCTATTGTGTGGATGACCAAGGAGTAACAATGTGATATGAAGTTTTATTGCATGGTATGGTGCATCTATCTTTTGGTGTATTGGTTAGAGTTCATAAGTTACATGGCTCTAGTATAGCTTTTCATGGTGTAAATGACCCAAATTATCAAACTGACTTCAAACCAAGTTTGACAAAATCGGTCACTAGACTTTAAGGTCTCACTACACAGATCACTTCCGGGTGACAGTTCATTCATCACGGTCCACTATAGTTCCTAATTGGGACACATGTTATGGGTCACATATTCACTTCTAGCAAATGGTGAAGAATTAAAACAATATGTATGTTTAATGGTAAGCCTTCTGGCTGTATTTTGCCCATGTTATTTTGTAATATTGTGCATCGACCTTTTGGGACATGGGTATATAGCGCAAGTGACAGCCGGAGTGAATCGGTTAATGAACCACCTATTCGGACCGGTACTACAGCCAGATGCGGTCATATAGCAAAAAACTGAGACGGAAATGTTCTCAATTTTGGAGTGAAAATAAATGCTTATATAATGTATGTTTGCAATGTTGTATGTTGTTAGTGCCAACGAGAACCCGTTCTATGGGCAATCTTCGCTTGAAGTTGGGCAGTTTAACATGGGTTTCAATGGCAGATGACATCTGTGTAGTGAGACCTAATGTAAAACATATGGCGGCCATCTTGAAATCCAACATGGCGGCCCTCTGACATAGATTCTGACACTGCCAAAATTTTCCCAGACATCGAAAACATAGGTATAGACACTTGAATTGTGGTCCTAGGTGAAATAGAACAGGAGACATGGGCAAAAATATGGTAATTTTGGTGGCCATATTGGAATTCAATATGGCGGCCAACAGGGGGCGCGAATTTTTCATGCTTTCTTCAAGAAGTGAACGATTCTGGTGAAAAATCTACCTTAGCCGCTCCACTATAAGGACCACACAGATATCCATGGGCTACTCTTTTCGATTAGCAGCAAGGGATCCTTTATATGCATCATCCCATATACAGGATAGCACATACCACGGCCTTTAATGTACCAGTCGTGGTGCACTGGCTGGAACGAGAAATAGCCCAATGGGCCCACTGACGGGGATCGATCCCAAACCGACCGCGCATCAAGCGAGCGCTTTACGACTGGACTACGTCTCGCCCCATTAATGGCATTATGGTTATTATTAATATGACATTAACTACGTTTCCTTCATTTTTCTTCAGAAATTTGGTGCCAGCTTTTACCTGCGGCAAGAATGGCAAGATAAACGTTTGCAATATAATGAACTTAATAGAAGTATTTTGTTGAGCTATAAAAGACTGAGAGATATTTGGGTTCCTGATCTGTTTTTTCCAAAGTCTAAGGAAGAAGTTGGTTTTGATATTACTACGCCGAATGTATTACTACGCATATCCCCAGATGGAACAGTGCTATACACTCAAAGGTAATGTTTGAAATATAAACCCTCTAGAATTTGTGCATTTTCATGCCCAAACGTTAATACTTTTAATGTGTTAAATAATTAATACCATGCAGTCTGGTTAGTATTTAATTTGTCAAAAGCATTAGAATGAATGAATTAATTAATTAATTAATTAATGAACGAACGAACGAACGAACGTAGGATGGACGGACGGACGAATTAATTAATTAATTAATTAATATGTATGAATGAATGGTTAACGACACACCAGCATAAAGGAAAATGGACTGCCAGGGTCAGACAAAGATATTTTAGAACAAAAGCCGATACAGTTTCTGAATTAAAAAAGCCCCATATACAACCAGCCTCGGTGGTTCCTGCTATAAAGCTGGTAGGTACTCAGTTCGTCTCCCGGTACCCGCTCCCACCCAGAGCGAATTTAACGACTTTGTGGGTGGGTGGAAGGCCACTAAACCGACTTCTTTCTCACTAACAACTAACCTACTGTCCTGGACATATAACTGAGGTGTGTGCCCAGGATAGCGTGCTGGAATCTTAATTGGATATAAGCACGAAAAAAGTATAAATGAATTAATCAAATGAAGAGATACTGATGACTGTTTACTGAGTTCGCCATTATCATGAAAAATCCACAACAGACCAAAAACATAAGAAATTGTCACTCCTGTGCCATGGCGAGGAAGAGCACTCGTGTGGTAAACATCACGAATACCGAAAATCGGTTAAATATGTATTTTTTAAAGTACTGGTTTGCTGCAAATACATGTACATGTATACATCAATGATATAACTTCGATTTTTCAATTCCACAACAAACAAAAAACTACTAGAGAACACTTCATTATTTGTTCACGGCAAACACAAATCTATAACTGTCTTCCGCGTCTCTAAAAGTTAAATATTTGTTGTTTAACGACATCATTAAAGCACAGTGATTTATTTATCATCGGCTATGGATGTCAAACATTTGGTAATTTTGATATACAAGTCTTAGAAAGAAAAGCAGATACATTTTTCAGTTAGTAGCAAGGAGTCTTTTATATGCACTATCTCACACGGCCTCTGATATATCAGTCGTGGCTCACTTGCTGGAACGAGAAATGGGCCCACCGATGGGCATCGATCTTGAATCGACAGCGCATCAGGCGAATGTTTTACCACTGGGCTATGTTCAACGCCCATCCCCCGTTTCTTATCTACACAATTATAGTTAAGTTACAGTGGAACCTCGATAATCCGGACTACAATCGTCTGAAAAACCTACTTTAAGGACAAACAAAACATAACACTCTGAACACGTGTTCGTTAATCTGGACAGTCAGCTTCCGGAACTGGATAATCGTTATCCAAACCAGATAACTAATACTTACACAAGCTAAAATGGCATCAAGAAGGTCTCACACTTGTGAGTTTTAGTAACTGTTGTAGGTTTTATAGTTTTCGTGCAACATGCGAGTGCCCACGTTCACTGGTCTAGATCACTGTTTTATTAAGGTAACACACCACCATTAAATACTCTATGCAGTTCAATACAATTTATATGTCAGAATATAAACTCTAAAAAATACAAATATATCGAGAGGATCATTTGACTACTAATTTGTAAGGAGTGCTCTCAATTGACAAGTATCAGAATATAAACTCTAAAAATACAAATATATCGAGAGGATCTACTAATTTTAAGGAGTGCTCTCAACTGACAAGTATCAGAATATAAACTTTAAAAATACAAATATATCGAGAGGATCATTTGACTACTAATTGTAAGGAGTGCTCTCAAATGACAAGTATCAGAATATAAACTCTAAAAATACAAATATATCGAGAGGATCATTTGACTACTAATTGTAAGGAGTGCTCTCAACTGACAAGTATCAGAATATAAACTCTAAAAATACAAATATATCGAGAGGATCTACTAATTTTAAGGAGTGCTCTCAACTGACAAGTATCAGAATATAAACTCTAAAAAATACAAATATATCGAGAGGATCATTTGACTACTAATTTGTAAGGAGTGCTCTCAATTGACAAGTATCAGAATATAAACTCTAAAAATACAAATATATCGAGAGGATCATTTTTAAGACTACTAATTGTAAGGAGTGCTCTCAACTGACAAGTACCGAGCAATTGACAAGTATCAGAATCTCTAAAAATACAAATCGACTACTAGGTAAATGTTTCAACGTTATCAGCCTAAAAATACAAATATATCGAGAGGATCATCTACCTCTCAACTGACAAGTATCAGAATATAAACTCTAAAAATACAAATATATCGAGAGGATCATTTGACTACTAATTGTAAGGAGTGCTCTCAACTGACAAGTATCAGAATATACACTCTAGTACTACATATAAGAGGAATTTGTAACCGATGGGTGCTCTCAAACAATACCGCGATCAACCTCGACCATGAAATGTTTCCGTTAGCAGCCCTTATGCCTTATCACCACCTTGTGTTGCTGTTATACAAGCGGCACTATACCACTTGCACAGTTGTTACACGTTAGTACTACATATAACAAGTAACCGATGGGTTATTTAAATAATACCGCGATCAACCTATGTGTAATCATCAATGAAAGATTTCAAAAAGCATATCAGAATTTTATAGTATTTTTTATGAGGAACTATTTCCTAAACTAGAATATATTAAAGGGACAGACCCTAGTTTCAGCCCATGAAAATCTGTGACTTTGAAACGGTGAAATACCTTCTAAAAATAGACTAAAACTAAAACTCCATAACTGTTACTTCTCAGACGCACGTGCGGTTTTAAAAATATGAGAAATGCATTTTGTGATATAAACACTCCGAATGTACGGAAATGGATATTCTAAACAATAAAATCTAAGTAAAGTATGATTTCAGTTATCAAAAACGGCTCTAATAGTAAAACATACGCCTTAGTGTTTAAAAACTAGGGTGTGTCCCTTTAAGCTGCTGCAACAAGTAACGACACGACAAATGGTGGCGTGGTGCTTTAACATTGCCATTATTGTTACATAGTTAATAAAATTAAGATCGCCAGTTATTGATTAATGCGTAAAATGTAAGTATATGTTATTGTGACACCAAACGTTTTTAGCACAAGAAAGAAAAATGACACTAAATTTCAGCCTTTGAAATGAAGGAAAGATGTCAGTGCACATGAATTACATAATCCTAAAACGTTTACCTGCTCAGAAATATGGTTATGTTATTCTGATTAGACTAGTTTGATTACTTTGGAGTGGCTGTCCTCTTCCATATCACTTAGGGAGAATGTATCGTCGACTGCTTTCAGATTAACGAAACACTTGATACTGAGTCATGGATGCATACCATCAAAAACATAGTTTAGACTTGTACTAAAACACGAGCTATACTATGCTGCTGGCAAACAACGTTTCTTCGTATCAACATTTTGCATATACGCTACAATCCTTATAATATACTTTGAACTGTTATAATTTAGGGCATACACAGTATGATACTGTATTTATTCTATGTTGATTACGACCAATGTTGGACAATCTGGGACTGTTGTATAATATTTGTATGTTATTTTGTTATAGGATATTTGTGAATTACAATTGTATAGTGTTATTTTTATAGGCTGGTTGTTATTTACAATAATCGTATCATGTTATTTTGTTACATTTTTATGAATTAAAATTTATCAAAACTTTGTTATAGGGTGTTTGTGAATTACAACTGTATGATGGATCTGAGAAAATTTCCTCACGACAGCCAAACATGCCGAATACAGATGGAAAGTTGTAAGTAAACGGTCGGCTGTGTACACTCGCCTTTCGCTATTATCTCATATCATTACTGTTTTAAAAGTGATTGTTGATTTCATTTCATTTCAACTTATGTTCGTGCTTATATCCAATTAAGATCCAAGCACGCTATCCTGGGCACACACCTTAGTTATCTGGGCTGTCTGTCCAGGACAGTGGGTTAGTGGGTTAGTTGTATGCTATTTTGAAATACAAGATACAGGGATTTTGTAAGCGTGTCCCAGCATTGTATTGGCTCTTTCTTGTTTCTGTCAAATTAAGAGATAGGTTTTCCTGTATAGTTTATAGCTGGAAGCTCTAACATTTCTGAGAAAAACATTCCCGTTGTTATAAACCTTCGTTATTGCATTAGTAACCTGCCATTTACGACAGACAGAGAGACAGACAGACAGACAGACAGATAGTTTTTTAACGTCTCACCCACAATATTACATAAATACATAAACATTGTTAATAAAATAATAAAGAGGCCACTCCTCATGGAGTTACGAGAAACTATTAAAATAAATACATATTGTAATAAAATGCGCAGTAGACATACAAGTGTTGAACTATATACATATATATGACATGGATTAACCATATAAAAACCATTTACGTCTTTTTAAAATATACGAACACCCATTAAGCTTGACGACGCCATGTAAAGTACGGGTTTTCTGCTCGTCGGAAGTCTGCATACAGACACATGGCGTCATCACTTGCTAAAAGAATTGGTACGCACGACCGTCATTCCCTGTACTTTCTGTAGCAGTTTTATATACTCAGGTTTAGGAAACAGGTCTTCATTAAAAAGTAATAATAATATAAAATCCCGAAATGCCTTTTAAAATCTTTCTTTTATGATTACAGGTAAGATTATCTTTGTGGTATTTAAATAACTCGTTGGTTTGAAACTACTTGTTATTAATTTTATATTACTAAATGATAATAACTGTACATGTGGTACACTGCCACTTATATATAACAGTAAAATGAGGTAGTGCTTTTTCTAAATGGCGAATAACTAAAAAAAATTGTGGTCAACTTACATTGATTTTTTTATATGATAGTTACCAAGTGGCTGTACATACCTCCTTAAAAAAGGGAACTGCATATCCCTGTTGACGTTGACCTATATTTTACAGAATATATTTTGACATAAAAAAAACAATTGTTTTGACGGGCATGCAGACGTGAATGGTGATGTGCAACCTACAGCATTTTGTAGAAATATCGCAGGTGTCTTTATATTTTACAGTACATTTATAAGACTATAATATCTGTACATAGTAGTTAGGCCAGTAGCATTAATGCAAGTACATGCAGATGCTATACATATGCTTGCATCCCAGTGACCCAGTGGTATAGTGCTCGCCAGATCCGCGGTCGGTCTGTGTTCGGTCCCCGTGGGTTGGTCCATTGGGGTATTTCTCGCTAAAGCTAGTTAAGTGCACCACGACTGATATATTAAATGCAATGATATGTGCTATCCTGTCTGTGGGACAGAACATATAAAATATTTATTGCTACTAATGGAAAAATGTAGCGGGTTTCCCCTCTAAGACTACATGTCATAATTACCAAATGTTTGACATCCGATAGCCGATCATTAATAGATCAATTTTCTCTAGTGGTGTCGTTAAACAGAACAAACTTTAAGCATCCCAGTACCGAATCTAATTCAGAGATAATTTTATCTGCTCAACGGTGTAAGGCTGATAGGTACTGGGGTCGCTTCCTAGATCGGCATTTACCCAGAGTGAGTTTAACGTGGTAAGACCACTACACCGATTTCTTTCTCGCTAACCACTAACAACTAATAACTTATCCACTGTCCTGGACAGATAGCTGTGTGTGCCCAGAACACTGTGCTTGAACCTTACTTGCATATAAGCACGAAAATAACTATCAATGAAGTGAAATAAAATGCTCAGCTGAGAGGTGAAAAGCCACTATACCCCAACCAGTGCACCATGGCTAGTATATCAAAGGCCGTGGTATGTGCTGTCCTGTCTGTAAGATGGTGCATATAAAAGATATCTTGCTACTAATGGAAACATTTAGCGGGTGTTCTCTCTAAGACTACTCGTACATGTCAGAATTACGTCAAATGTTTAACATCCAATAACCGTTGAGTAATCAGTGAGCTCTAGTGGTGTCATTAAACAAAACAAACAAACTTCAAGTCCGCTGCTCTGACTTCTCTTTTACTAAGCACTAACATCTAACCATTAACCTCTGTCGTGGACAGCTGAAGTAGTGTGTGTCCTGGAAAATTCGCTTGATATATTAATAGATAAAAATATGATGAACATGGCATTCGTCTCAATAAGGAGTTGGGCGTAGCTCGGTGGTAAAGCGTTCGCATGATGTGCTGTTTCTCTTTCCAGCCAGTGCATCACGACTAGTATATCAAATACAGTGGGTATGTGTTATCCTGTCTGTGGGAAAGTGCATATAAAAGATCCCTTGCTACTAATGGGAAAATGTAGCGGGTTTCCACTCGGACTATATGTAAAAAAAAATGTTTGACATCCAATAGCCGACGACTGATAAATCAATATGCTCTAGAGGTGTCGTTAAACAAAACAAACAATCTTTAAGGCTACTGCATACACTGATTTTACTGCCCGTTCACTAACCACTAACAACTAACCATTAACCTCTGTCTTAAACAGACATGCTAGATAGCTCAAGTGTGTATCCAGGGCATCTAGCTTGATATAATATTAATACATATAAACATAAAGTAAAGTTTAAAACTTAAGATGGTACTCGTCTCAATAAAACGCAATTCATGACATATACAAATGATTGGCCCTGACACTGATTTTGAGACTCCAGGTACTGAAAGCGATAATATACGAATACGAATATGTTTATTTGGATTGCCGATCATTTCACCGCGTGCTCCACACATAAATACATTACAGTGCACATACACACGAATACGAATACGAATATGTTTATTTGGATTGCCGACCATTTCACAGCGTGTTCCACACATAAATACATTACAGTGCACATACACACGAATACGAATACGAATATGTTTATTTGGATTGCCGATCATTTTACAGCGTGTTCCACACATAAATACATTACAGTGCACATACACACGAATACGAATACGAATATGTTTATTTTGATTACCGATCATTTTACAGCGTGTTCCACACATAAATACACTACAATGAATATGCATAAATACACATCTAGTTAATTAGCATTAATGTTAAAAAATTAATATAAAATTGAAATGACAAATGTCAAACTAAGTATGAATACTAATAATATATATTAAGTATTAATACTCTTTTTCTGACTAATTGAGCCTTACTTTGTATTAAGTATGAATACTATTTTGTCTGAAACAAAAATACTTTGTATATACAAACTATAAAGATGTGAAAACGCATTATCCTTTGTTTTTAGTATTGTTCTCTTTTTCTCTCTTTTTTGTTTTTCTTTTTTTTCTTTTTGTCTTCATCAACCTATAACAATGTCAGGTCTATACGCAAATAAAATAATAAAATCCCGAACAATGGTCCATCAGTTATGTGTAATAAGAAGCTTGTATAGAAAGCCAGATTTCCCCTCTATTATACGGAAGATGTATCGATCAGATTACCTTTTAATGCGTTTCATTTAATTATTCGTACAAAGTAGGTATTCAGTTCCAGCCTCTGTCTTTGATAACATATAGGTTAACGTTGAAAAACAACTCACGCACTTCATTGATTACAACAATCGGTTAATGGGAAACTAATACCTCCAAGGTCTTTTGATGCTGTGTCAGATTTCTTTTCTTTTTTCTCTCTTTTTTTTTAAATGGAATAAAGGCCAACACCTTTGACATGGTGGTGGTGGGGGGGGGGGGGGAGGTCTCTACAAAATAATATATAAGAATTGTTTGTAATTTTTTGGTGAATTTATCGATGTATAATAGTCACAAATTGTGTAAAATCGCGTAGCTTTAAAATCAATATTATGTCGAAAGCCAATATATGAAAGAAGTTTGTTAGGTTTAACGACGCCACTAAAGCACATTGATTAATTAACCATCGGCCATAGGATGTCGAACATTTGATAATTCTGACACGTAGTCATCAGAGGAAACCCGCTATATTTTTCCCAATGCGGCAAGGGATCTTTAATATACACATTCTCACAGACAGGAAAGCACATACCGATCCTGCGACGCAAGCACCTCAAGCGAGCACTCAACCGACTTAAGTAAAGTCAACTAATTAGTTTCCTTTGCTTTGTAATTGTATAGAAATACATTTTTTTATGTTGGTATGATTATTTTTATGACAAATAATTAGAGATGATCAAAGAATAGTTCACGTTTCGTGGCAATTTAATAATTCATTTGAACCTATTACAGTACGAGTAATAGGTTGGTTGACTGACGTTGCTGGCAATTAGCAAGCTGTTGATTATAAAATGTAGAGTACATATTCGTGCATTAGTTTATGTGTTACTGCAAGCGAAAATTGTTATGTGGATGATTTCGTTTATACAATTTTAATGCCTTTTTTCTTGAATATTGCTGTTATGTTATTATCTATGTTTGTTCGTAGTTTTAACATTTGATTGATTTTAAAACCCTTTTTGTAAGAAAAGAATATTATTTTAATGAGCTCTAGGATAAAGGTGTATCTATTAAAGACGGTGCTTACGCGACACGTCCTCCGTCACAGAGGGCATCGATTGTTTGTGGTTGGATAAGGAGGAATCGGAGCATTTTAACTACGTCTACTTGATATTTAACGTGCGCTAAAGGCAACGCAACACTATACGAGTGCCTCGTACGAGAATCCGTCGGTGGGCCGATTGGGCTATTTCTCGTTCCAGCCAGTGCACCACGACTGGTATATCAAAGGCCGTGGTATGTTCTACCCTGTCTGTCGGATGGTGCATATAAAAGATCCCTTGCTGCTTATCAAAAAGAGTAGCCCATGAAGTGGCGACAGCGGGTTTCCTCTCTCAATATATGTGTGGTCCTTAACCATATGTCTGACGCCATATGACCATAAATAAAATGTGTTGAGCGCGTCGTTAAATAAAACATTTCCTTCTTCGTACGAGAATAGCCACGAGAATAGCCGATTGCGCAGCAACTGATAAAACTGTTATGTTTGTCTCGCCAATTGGCTATTCTGATAGCTACTCTCTTAGGAGTCACTTATTGCACCATGTTTCCGATAAAAGAAAGTTGTAGAAGTTGCTGTTGTTATTGCTTTGTTAGTTGTTGGTTTTTGGTGGTGTTGTTGGTTATTGGGGGATGTGTGTGTGTGTGTGTGTGTGTGTGTGTGTGTGTGTGTGTGTGTATATAAGTGTGTGTGTGTGTGTGTGTGTGTGTAAGGCAGTTTTATTGTTTATCCTCCACTACCCATAAAATAGAAATTAATAATTTCCAGATACGCATAGAACATCGCGAAATATTATCCCCGATCAAGTACAAACTATAAAAGTTAATCATGTGGGACATAACATGTACACACTAGGTGGTGGAAATTTCGACCTGAGACGCAGCTTGTAACATATTTCTTAAATGTATACATTTTTCATACGTGCCAATATATTTTATTTTGACAAACATTGTTCACACCTACACATACCGGTATATACATATATTCAGAAACATTTGTTACACATTTTTCAGACAGTTTCACAACGGACGACCTGACGTTTGCGTGGTCATCAGCTCGCAAAGCTACCAAGCTTCTCCCCGACGCCAGCATGCCCGACTTCAACGTCATCAGCATCAGTGCTCATGACTGCACTGCAACATACGCTACAGGTTTGTTGGAAACGTATGCTAGCATCTAACTACCAACTGTCACTATGGAGTTGGCAAATCGGCGATTTCTCGGCTTCTATGACTATCCAGTTACTAGTCTGAGGGCTCTTACAACTCGATTCTCAACGTATACGACTCCTACGACCGATTAGTTGTTAATCTGAGCGCACCCGTCGTAACTTGGAAGTTTGGGAAATTACAACGCAGCTGTTGAGTTGGCCAACTCCGTCGTGACAGTTGATAGTCTTATCCTAGCATTAGAAGACGACGGAACACTATTCTACCGAATAAACAAAATAAGATATTTTTATTCAGTATGTCGAAAAGGCCATTATTCTCAATAACAAGATTAGACTGGTGGGTGATAAATTTATTTACTATACGATGTGGTTATTATATGTTGTGACTTTGGAATTATTCGTAGTCTGTACCAAATTAATATACGAGTACCTTACTAAGGTTATTCAAAACATTATTGTGGGGGTCAAGAAGGCGCGGTCCGTGTTATAGTCAGTTGCGTTCGCTGGATTCCGTTTAAAATGATGTAAAGTGAAATCTGCTCAAGCTCTATCTCTATTAAGCAGAAGAAGCCGCCTAACTAACCCCTATTCCTCCAAAATCATCTTATATACTGATGGAAAGAAATAAGGGATCACATCAACCGTAACAGGAAAGAGTGATTGTAACCAAAACCCTCATCCACAGTGTCAGGAAGTTAACAGTGTTACTGATATTCAATCTCATATTAGCGACATTCAGTTCAACATGGCATCTTTGTACGTTTTACAGACATTAAGACGCTAATAGTGTTTGAAATTTAGTCTATAATCATTTCATTCTCTCAGTGTATATATCCTTCTATCCAAGAACCAAAATTTAAAATTCCATGGAAAAGCACGCCAGAGTAAATACCCCGCTCTCACTTCCAGATACCTTGTCATCATCGTTTCTCCAAAAAATACACGCGGACACATACACACGAGCGCGCGCACCCACTCCCACCAAAATACATATACACGCTCGCATTTTATGGGGCTTGTTTTGGTTTGGACAGGTTCTGATTAAGAAAAGGATTGGGATAATCTGCACTTGACCTCAAAAACTGTATCGGTTTGACAAACAGTAATTTATTTTCCTTATCTTAGAAACCGCATTTATTTTCATAGTTACGTTTTAATTGCACGTGTTTTGCAGGGACATTTCCCTGCCTGTATGCCAAACTGGTGATGAAGCGACAAGTGGGCTTCTACCTAACGCAGACGTACATCCCCAGCATTCTTATCGTCAGTCTGTCTTGGATATCCTTCTGGATCGACCATCAAGCCATCCCAGCCCGCATTTCGGTCGGCTTGCTCACGGTTCTCACCATAACGACGCAGAGTTCCGGGGCAATGGCGCAGTTACCCAGAGTTCCCTACATCAAATCCATCGACGTGTGGATGTCGACATGTCTGGTGTTCGTTTTCGCGGCCTATATGGAATATGCCTTTGTGACGGTGTTGTCGCGCCGTCACCGGAAAGCGTACATACGACAACCTCGAACCACCACCAATAACGACAAAACGGTGAGTCATTGTCGTGAAGTAACACATTATGTTGTAGCTTAAACCGGATGTTACGATACCAACGTTAATGAGGTTTTTTCAATCAATATTTTTACCTTAAGACGCATTTAGAGAATAATTAGTGATGGTGCGATACTGTCACATTGTCGTATTGATGTTTTGTCCACCAACTTGCAGCACTTTGCAGTATTGGCAAGCATTTAGTCTCTTTTTTCATGATTGTTGATGGAAATATATTTTAGATCATTGCTGCTTATCTGTAAGTGCAGCATATGTAACGCATGCTGGGTTTATTTGGTTGGGTGGGGTTTTATGTTTGTTTTTTGTCTTTGTTTGGGGTTTTGGGGGCAAGGGGGTTGTTTGGAAGGGGATTTGTTGGAGGGGGTTCACTTTTGAATAAGCTAATTTCGCAATTACCGTATCAGATTTGTTTGTTTTTTAATATTTAGCCATATTATTGGGGGAAAAATAGCACTATTCTCCTTTTTTCCAGTCAATAGAAGATATCAGTATTGTGGACACCAACGGCAAATGCGACACTACCACTGGTGTAAGAAGACGTGCCTTTTTCAGAAAGAATAAATCAGACGAACAAACGAGTTCTGCCAGTTTGCCGCCAAGAGACATCGGTGCCCATATCGATAAAATATCCAGATTCGCTTTTCCGATCGCTTTTGTTCTTTTCAATCTCTTTTACTGGATATTTTATACGATTATTTTATGAGGGAACTAACAGTTCTTTTCACCAGTGTAGACAAAACAGCTATGTCTTGTCATTGTGTTCGCCCTTCGCCGTGACCATCCTTTGACAGAAACCTGATGAAAACACTGTCAGTGTCACACTTCATAACTGTTTCTCCTGTTAATGAGTTGTTTTGCTGTATTCAACTGTAGCTAGACAATCAGTAACAAATGTGCAGAGGCCTGATTCACAAAGTTCTCTTAGGCTCTGCTAGACAACAAAGCATCCTCTTTGTAAGTCGTTTAGCATTGCACTGCGAGATCGCAAAGTTGCGAGAGTTTAGTGAATTAGGCTCCAGGTCATTAATGTTCTATGCTATTTCGTTAATGCGTTATTTTATTTTAGCAACATTGTCAAGAGATAAAACTGTATAGAACTTGATAAGAGGTTCGTGGGGAGAAACTGAAGGGAATGGAGGGCGTGAGAGGGTACGACCCGACAAGTAAAATCTTTACACATGTATATACTTGCTGTTGCTCTGCAACAGGTTTATTCCATTCCTTCGTATCTTCTGGTTTCTCATGAACAGAGAAGATAAATTATTTACTGTGTATAGATTCTTTCATATCACCAAGGTGCTCTAGTGGTGTCGTTAAACAAAATAACTTGTGTATCAGTGTTTATGTCATCATTCATAATAATATCTACAGCAACAGTGTCTATGCTTATAAAATTTAAAGTCTGCACTCAAGACTTTAATAAAGTATCGCCTAAACAAATAGTTAAAATCTGGTGACTATGTTAAAATCTTGAGTCAGAACTTTAATGTTTTACAAGCACAGGCCTTGGTTGGACTATTGGCCTTGTGGTTTGCAGGTCATTGTCGAAAGTAGGCCCCAAGCTAATAAAACTTTGATAAAGTATCGCCTCAAAAAACACCATATAGTTAAAATCTGGTGACGTTGTTAAAATCTGAACTTCGATGTTTTATAAGCACATGTCCTGGTTGGACTACTGGCCTTGTGATCTGCAGGTCACCATCTAAATCAGGCCCCAAACTAATAAAACTTTAAAGTCTGTACTCACGGCTTTTATAAACAAACAGCGTGTAGTTAAAATGTGGTGACGTTGTTAAAGTCTTGAGTCCGGACATCAATCTTTTCTAAAAACTGTCTCACGTCTACGTCTGTGTCAGTGCTTATGTTATCATCGAAACTGTTCTACAGGTCCTCATCTGTAGACATCGTCCACAACCACATTACGACCAGCAGATACACATCTGGAGTCTTCATCCATCCATCCACCCATCCATCCATCCATACATCCATCCATCCATCCATCCATCCATGCATGCATGCATACATACATACATACATACATACATACATACATACATACATACATATAACAATACATACATACGACACCATGCTATGCCATGCCATACCATACACCTAAACCAGCCGGTTAACGTGCATATTGTTTTATATCTTTATTCATGTTCAGATATTCAGATTAAAGTCATTTGCCTCTTGGATTAGATTACATAATACACAATTGTTGGTTTTTTCTATCTGCATCATTAATATTCACATATATAACCTGTTGATAATAACTATTGTAAATACTGAATGAAAACTTCGATATGTTTGCTGTTTGCTGAATTGTAATATATACATGTATCGTTTTGTCTTGTAACTCCGTCACTACATCCTTGTGCTTGGGACAGATAAATGGTTTTGTGAATTAAAACCCCAAAAAATCATATCCAAATACTAGTATGTCCCAGTTGATTCTGATTTAGTAATATAAAACTTTCGTCGTTAAAATACCCAGTTAAGACTCATATAGACTGGATGCGGTGCGTGCGTGCGGTCCAGATTCAAAAACAAATCGAAATATATTTGTTTCAATGACAGCGTCTAGATTGGATGTGTGATATGAATGCGTCTGCAAAACAAATGCGACCATTCACAAGAAAATAATCGTACACGGTGTATATGCTCAAAACGCGCGCGCGTGTATGTGTGTGTGTGTGTGTGTGTGTGTGTGTTTGGGTGTGTGTGTGGCTGTATGTAGCTGTGTGTGTATGTGTGTGTGAGAGAGAGAGAGAGAGAGAGAGAGAGAGAGAGAGAGAGAGAGAGAGAGAGAGAGAGAATTCTATAAATGATAATCGGGCAGGTTTCGTTCCACTCATCTGATAGACCTTTCAGTTGTAATTATTTTAGAAAACGACAGCTTGGTTTTTAAATTAGCGCTTCAAAGTTTGCAAGGCCAAAAGCCATTAAACCTATAATAATGGACATAATTTACTTTAAATATCGACGTTTTTCAGTTTTGTATGTTTGATTTTTTGAACTCTTTTATTACAAGTCTCTCTCTGTGCGTATGTGTGTTTGTGTGTGTGTGGCGTGTGTGTGTATGTGGCGTATGTGCGTGTGTGTGTGCGTGTGTGTGGCGCGTGTGTGTGTATCTTGGCTGCAGTAAAAGTGGTCCAGATATCAAACCTCCAACCTAGAACTAAAACTGCAAGCCCAAAACAGTGCCCAGTAAAAAGGCGTCGTCATAAATTGCGAAAATGCTTCAATTTGTTACTCTTAAGCTGTTTTCACATTTACGCTGGTTTAACTATACCGGTTTAGCTAAAACATTTTTGGTTGGGAATGATGAGCGTGTAATAGGTAGAAGACCACATTTATTTGTGAATCTTCAGCAGAGAGATGTATTCATACCACCCCATAGCATCATAAATGCCCACCTATGGTTTAAAAATAAAGAAAGATGCAGGTGTTTTTAGTCTCAATGAAATAACAAAAAGGGTCATAATTATAAAGAGGACTTATTTTAAATATTTTTTTTAATGTTTATGTTACTTTCATCATAATGTGTCCAAACTGCATGCTTTTGGGTGTGTTTTTTGGCAATGTTCACATCCATAGAAACCACACCCAAGTGGGAGCTGGCGGATATCACACATATATTTATGGAAACTTTGCTCATCAAACATTACACAAACCCTCACTTGAGTAAAGATATACTATTAAATTTTTCACAAAATCAGCTTGTTTGAAAATTACCCAAAATTATCACGCCCCACTTTTGTCACAAGGAAAACCTGGTGTATGAATACCAAACCTCATTACAGCTAAACCGTTTGCACTGCTGGTGACAAAACAATTGTCCTTAAAAATAACTCCTTGGTTATTACTAAGCTTAAGAATTTACTTCCTATTCAAAATAATTAGCCTCCAAACATGGATCTGCGCAAAACCAACAAGCGAACTTTTTGCACACGGGTACACAAGGGAATTAACAAAACAATTGACTGCGAGTCTGTTAGGTCGTTGGTAACGCACTTACTGCTTATTCTGACTGTGACGTAACTGTCACTTCTGCCTTATATTATACTGGTTTAACCAAAACAATTTGCGTTTACACTTACATCTAAACTGTGTTAGTTATACCAGTTTAAAATAAATCACACACAAGTGTTTTTAGCTATACCGGTTTAGTGAAAAGATCGCGTTCACACTTATATTTTAAACTGGTTTAGTTATACCAGTCTAGTTAAAACAGTTTACTGTGTAAATGTGAACGCATCCTACTTAACTACCCTTTGAAACGTTTACGTAAAAAAAAACCCTCACTTTTCTTCCTGTGATGTAACAGATGGTCACCTTTAGACCAGGTGGTGCAATTATAGTATTTTGTAATAGTATTAATAGTTGCACATTTAAAAAATACTTGATGTGTTATCAAACACATTACACATTCAATTTTGGAGAGGAATGCAAGGGAAACTCTTTTAATGTGTCCATATTAACAGGCATAACCCCTGAATCCGTCAGCGACTGTGTCCTTGAATCCCTACTTACTGAATGAAACTATCAATCAATCAATGAATTAATCAATGAAAAAATGGTTTAGTGGTTAAGCCATCGTTCTTAAGGCTGGTAGGTATAGGGTTAGCATCCCAGTTTCGGCTCTCACCCAGAGCGAGTTTAACGACTCGGTAGGTAAGTGTAAGGCACTAACCCACTGTTATGAACTGACAACCTGGATAGCTGAAGAGTGTGCCCAGGACAGCGTGCTTGAACCGCAATTGGATATAAGCACGAATATAACTGAATAAATAACATGTTAAAACCGACTCGCACTAGAGCTCAAGTCGTTGATCGTCACTTTTAACTCTTGTGGAATCATATGTACATAAATTATATACACATCTTGTCGACAGTTACATCTAGTTTTAACGTCATTGTCATTTTGTAGTTTGCAAATCACCCAAACATTCCAAAGTAAAATTGTATACGATTATTTGTTGTGTATATGATTGATATTATTTCAATGGACATTATTAACGCACATTTTGCAATATTTTCTTCTTCTGTTTTTTCTTTTGGCCATATAAACACGATATAGTTTATGTATGTAGTAGATAATTTATTTTATATTTGTACCACAATCTCTTATTGATATGTGTTACATCCACCTATTCTGATTGCTAATAAAATTATTACAACATGTTTACATATAATTGTGTTGTATATCAGTCGGAAACGTTTAGGAAATAAAGATCTTGAGGTGTAATGGTGTTGTTTTGTTGATCTTTAGTTTTAATTTATGTCATTTTGTTATAAAAATAATCACATTTACCCATTTCTTTCATGAAAATGCAATGATAATTGCAGTGTAAATAATTTATTTTACTATTAATTACTTAATTTTGTAACTAAGCTTCTTTTTCCAAAGTCATCGGATTTGAGGTAACTAGAATATGCGTTGCGCTGACAGGCTGAAAAGCACTCTCGCCACCCCACCCCCCGCCCACTACCGTCCTGATCACACAAAGGCCCGAAATAGGAGTGGTAATCTTACACAATAATATTTTATATTAATTTTTTAATATTAAATGTAATATAACTTTTCTGTGGGCTGGGCTGACCCTCCTACCCTTCCTCCTTACCTGTGGGGTCTAAATCAGTCTTTTTCTATTATTATTATTATTATTATTATTATTATTAATTTATTTACATTTAGATCACCCCATCTAAACGCGTCAAATTAAATTATTATTAATTATTTTAGAGTAAGTCTATTTATGTTTAAGGACGCAGTCAAAATTTCTTAAGGTCCCCTTTCCCTATTTTATTATTTTGATATTAATTTCCTAAATTTCCTAATTGTCCTATTAGTTAGGTTTTTCCTGCCCCGGGTCAGACTACCGATCATATCGGAGGCCGGACTCGGGGGGTAGGCGTGTTCGAAACCATAGAGGTACAGGAGCACGTTAAAACCGTATCTAAGTCTAAGCAGAAAAGCGAATCAACTGACTGACCTTCCCCAACCCATCCTACCCCACCAGTTACTGGCGTTTTCCGACACCTAAATGTTTATTATCAACTTCATCCTTCTCCTTTTTGGGCGGGACATAGGCCAGTGGGTAAGCGCTCGCTCAATGCGCGGTCGGTCTGGGATCGATCCCTGTCTGTGGGCCAATTGGGCTATTTCTCGTTCCAGCCAGTGCACCACGACTGGTATATCAAAGGCCGTGGTATGTACTACCATGTCTGTAGGATGGTGCATATAAAAGATTCATTGCTGCTAATCGAAAAGAGTAGCCCATGAAGTGGCGACAGCGAATTTCCTCTCTCAATATCTGAGGTCCTTAGCCATATGTCTGACGTCATATAACCGTAAATAAAATATATTGAGTGCGTCGTTAAATAAAACATTTCTTTCTTTCCTTCTCTCCTTTCTTCCTTTTCTCCTTTTTCGAGTGCTTTTCGTAAAATTAAATGCTAGTTGAATTCAACAAACTAAAACTGCATATGTTATGATAAATGTACATAAAGCTACAGGAGTTATTTCCCATGTTGGTATCTTTTGTTCTTTTTTTCGATGGTGGGACGAAGCCTAGTGGTAAAGCGTTCGCTTGATGCGCGGTCGGTCTGGGATCGATCCCCGTCGGTGGGCCCTTTGGGCTATTTCTCGCTCCAGCCAGTGCACCACGACTGGTATATCAAAGGCCTTGGTATGTGTTATCCTGTCTGTGGAATAGTGCATATAAAAGATGCCTTACTGCTAATCGAAAAGAGTAGCTCATGAAGTGGCGACAGCGGGTTTCCTTTCTATATCTGTGTGGTCCTTAACCATATGTCTGACGCCATATAACCGTAAATAAAATGTGTCGAGTGCGTCGTTAAATAAGACATTTCCTTCCCTTTTTTTTTCGAATTCGTAGTTTTTAAAATAGTTCACAAAATCACAATTGTTCAGTATTAATTTCATTCACTGAAGTTTTTAGTCTGTGCTGTTACAAACTCGTGTTTATTTACAAGTAAGATAAATACATACTTATCTTAAATAGAAGTCTTGAGTTAAAGTAATATGAAAATCGGGTAGATTGTAGGGCCTATTGTATACTTGTGTATATAGATATGATAAAAAGTAAAGTAAAGTTTGTTTTATTTAACGACACCACTAGAGCACATTGATTTTTTATCTTATCATCGGCTATTGGACGTCAAACATATGGTCATTCTGACACTGTTTTTTAGAGGAAACCCGCTGTCGCCACATAGGCCACTCTTTTACGATAGGCAGCAAGGGATCTTTTATTTGCGCTTCCCACAGACAGGATAGCACAAGCCATGGCCTTTGTTGAACCAGTTATGGATCACTGGTCGGTGCAAGTGGTTTACACCTACCCATTGAGCTTTGCGGAGCACTCACTCAGGGTTTGCAGTTGTTATCTGGATTAAAAATCCCATGCCTCGATTGGGATCCGAACCCAGTACCTACCAGCCTGTAGACCGATGGCCTAACCACGACGCCACCGAGAAGCCGGTCATAGATATGAAAATGCGATCATGATGCGTGTAAACGTTTGTATATAAACTTACACTGACAGTTTTCATTTAAACAATACTATTTTAAGATGTGTCTTTTTTTAATACCCTAAATTGCATATGAGTATATGATTGCAATAGTCGATTAAATTTTTAAATGTAGACATAAAATTGAAGGGAACTCACTTTTTATTTAAAATGTCAAATATATTCAGGAGTTGTTTCCCTTACTTTCTCTTTAGGTAGAAGATCATCGGCCTCGGCGGTGTCGTGGTTAACCCATCGACATAAGGCTGGTAGGTACAGTGTTCGCAGCTCGGTACCGGCTCCCACCCAGGGCGAGTTTGAACGACTCAATGGGTAGGTGTTAGACCACTACACCCTCTTCTCTCTCACTAACAACTAACAGCTACCCCACTGTCCTGGACAGACAGCCCAGATAGCTGAGGTGTGTGCCCAAGACAGCATGTTTGAACCTAAATTGGATATAAGCTGAAATGAAAATATTTGTGAATTTTCAGCTGAGATTTATCCCCTGGCATCCTCCTACATGAACTCATTTAAAATATTTCGAATAAAATGTTTGTGTTACTGCCATCATAATATGCCGCAAATTCCAAAATGTGATCCCAAACTGCATGATTTTGGGTGTATTTTTTGACAATGTTCGAGCACACCCAATCGGGAATTGAAGAATATGATGCATATATTTATGAAAACGTTGATCATCAAACTTTACAAAAATCCTCATTTGAATAAAGGTTTAGGGCGGGATTTAGCACAGTCGGTTGAGTGCTCGCTTGAGGTGTTTATGTAGCAGGATCGAAACACCACGGTGGATCCAACTGATTGGGGTTTTTTCTCGTTCTAGCCAGTGATCCACAACTGGTCAATGGCCGTGGTACGTACTTGCCTGCCTGTGGGAAAGTGCATATAAAATATCCCTTGCTGCATTAGGAAAAATGTAGCGGGTTTCCTCTGATGGCTACGTGTCAGAATTAACAAATGTTTGATCGTAAATGATTAATTAATCAATGTGCCCTAACAAACTTTAATAAAAGTTTAACTATTATTTTTTTCCCCAAAATCAGCTTGTTTGAAAATTATCCACTTTTGCCACAAGGAAAACCTGGTGAATGAATATCAAGCCTCATTACAGCTAAACTGTTTACACTCCTGGTGAAAAGAATCCCAAATGTAATGTTTAAAAATAACTCCTTGGCTATCAATAAGCTTAAGAATTTACTTCATACTTCAAATAATTACCCTTCAAACATGGATCTATACAAAAACAACAAGTGAACTATTTTCGCGACCCCCTACCTTCATTTGTTTTTCTTCTGATAGTGCTTTTTGTTGTTGTTTTGTTGTTTTGTTGTTTGGTTTGTTTGTTTTTTGTTTGGGTTGTTGTTGGGTTTTTTGGTGGGGTTGGGGGGGGGTTCCGGGGGGGGGGGATTTGTCTTATATTATATGAAAATCTAGGATTTCTAAACAGTATCCACAGCATATCTGGTAATCAGAGATCAATCTACGATCCGTAGATATGAAACAGACAAATGCTAATAGATTTTAAAGTATTGTCAATAATGGTAAAATATCTGCTATAATGAAACATCGGCACTTTATACCATTATATTTCAATTATAATAATGCTTTTATTTCAGTTACCGTTGTCTTTGTAGCATAAGCGTACGAGACGGGGAGGGAGGGGAACAATTACCTCCCTGGTCCTGGAGCAAATTCTCAAATTCGAGCAAAAACGATATCTAGAGATATTCGGGCAAACCGAGCAAGCCTAAAACGTTTTTACCATGTATTTCCATCATTCTAACCACAATATTAGTTGTAATCCCAGTACAAAATGTACAGTAAATCGTTTGCAACCCTACATAACTATTTGGCAGTCCTGCTACTATAAATACATGTTATTATCTAGATTCAGACATTTTTATTTAATTCGGGCAAAACTCGATCTGCACCCTTACACAAAATTAATGGGAGCCGGTGTACGCCTTGAAGAGTTATGATTTTGGTTTGGTTTAGTGTATATTGCCCATGGGTTGTCCAATTTTAAAGGTGCATTCTCATAGCTGAATGTGTCATTTCGCTAATTTTACTAATTTTAGTAATAACTACAAATTAATCGACCTTTGCATAATTAATTCAAGATTATTAAAACCAATTGCAATGGTTTGCCATATGCTTTGAACAGTGGTTTCCTTAAGAAATATGTGTGTGTTTGTGTGTGTGTGTGTGTGTGTGTGTGTAGATATGTGTCTGTGTGTGTGTGTGTGTGTGTGTATGTCTGTGTGTGTATGTGTGTCTGTCTGTGTGTGTGTGTGTTTGTGTTTCTGTGTGTATGTGTGTATGTGTGTCTGTGTGTATGTGTGTGTGTATGTATGTGTCTCAGTGTGTGTGTGTTATGTGTGTTTGTGTGTGTATGTGTATGTGTGTGTGTGTCTGTATGTGTGTGTATGTGTGTGTGTGTGTGTGTGTCTGTGCCTGTGTCTGTGTGTGTGTGTCGGTGTGTGTGTGTATGTGTGTGTGTGTGTGTGTCTGTGTGTATGTGTGTGTGTGTGTCTCTCTCTGTGTGTGTGTGTGTGTGTGTGTGTGTGTGTGTGTGTGTGTGTGTGTGTAACTATAGTATTCGTACTAGGGGTTTCTGTTTGGCAATACCTGTGCTTTATTCAAGTTATAAATATAATAAATAAAATTATTAGGATGTAATATTTGTGTAAATGTAATTGAAAACATTGCAAATAAATATCATTGGTCATTTTTCAACTTCGAGACTACCCATTTAAGTAAACATATACTGTAAATATCAAAGCAGTTGAACCTGGTGCATATGCATTCACCCCATCACTAGCGCACATACCAGCCACACACAATTAACAGTCTATATGATGTCCTAAATATTCAAAGACAGAGCAGCTGAGTGCAGAATTATTAAAACTGCATATAGTCCGTCCCATCCTCCTACAAAAAGTAGTTTTTATAAATAATTTCAGTTTGGTTTGACGTAAGAAGAAAAGTAAAAGTGTTTTGGAAGTAACAAAATCATACTATTTTTTGTGTGCAACTTAGTAAACAATCGGCTCAGAAATAAATAACTTGTAGTAAATTCCATAGTATGAAAAAGGCGTTCCCTGTGGGAAGGACTATATATCGTTACTTCTTGAACTAAGTATCAATGACTACGCATCCCCTCCCCAATCACAGTGATGAAAAATAACTGAACAAGAGTCTATCGACCTTTGCGGATGAATGGCAGGATTTGAAGTGGAAGAATTCGGATAAGCTTCGTTTAGCACACGTTCAATTAGTCACAGTAGAGTGGCAGCATGTTAGCAAGTGCTTCAGGAGCATCTACCTCTGCCCACGTCGGTTCGGTTTTACGACATAGGTCAGGCAGTATGAAACACTTGTAATCACACGATTCCTCATTCTATTGATGGAATGAAATAATGGATTTTTTTTGTTTTTTTAAACACACACACACAATTCTGTTCCTCCTAAGACTATAAATGTATATTAAAGAGAATGAGAAAGAGTTTTCAGTAGATCCTCTTTAAAGGGACATTCCTGAGTTTGCTCCATTGTAAGATGTGTCCGACTCATAAAATATTTTTACGATTAAATTTACCTATTAAATATATTTTCCTGTTTAGAATATCAGTGTCTGTATATTTAATATGTTTCTTGTCGTCTTAATATTTTTAAGAAGCCCAAACTGGATTTTGTCTTTAAATAAATTCGTACGTACAAAAAAAAAAGAATATTTTAGGAAATAAAATGAAATTTAGCCTAGTACAAATATTAGAACGATCAGAAAAACGTCTAATATACAGCCACTAATATGTTATGCAGAAAAATATATTTGATATGTAATTACAATCGTTAAAAAGTCTCTTTTAGTCGGCAACATCTTAAAAATTGTAGAAAACTCAGGAATGTCCCTTTAACGACTACCATTACAACTGCAATGTAGTTTCTATATATTCAACATGTTTCTGGTCATTCTAATTGTAGTAATACAAACTAGATTTTAGTTTAAGCCACCAGCCACTATAAACATTACAACGATCAGAAACACGCTGGATATAGAGACACCGATGTTCTAAATAAGAAAATGTTGGGGGGTGGGGTTCAAGTATAATTTTAGACGATAAAAAGGCTTTATTAATTGTAAATATCTTACAATGGCAGAAAACTAAGGACATTACAATTCACGAGTTAATTATGCAAATAGTATGTGTGTGTTTCAATTAACTGGTAGTCATTTTGTCACATATGCATATTTATAAACAGCGAAATAATATGTCAATTTCAACTTTAAGAATGCACGTTTAATATCCTTATTTTTGTTTTAGCCAAAACTGTGTTCTAAATAGATAGGCTTTGAATATGTTGGGTCCACTGCCCAGCATATTCCAAATTATACTTTTTTTAACTCTAAAATGTTACATTAAACCTATACTAGTTGCAGTTATCTTAATAGTCCAACCCACGTGTAAAGTTATAGACGAGTCTAAATGGTAATGATAATGATGTTAAATTATCTCACTGAGCGGAGCGGATAATTTTACCATGCTCATATACTACGAAGGTTTCGAGCATGTTTGTCCCGGGTCCCGTCTCTGGATAGCCAGGGACCCGACCTGGGACACATCTCATTGAGGAGTATTTGTTTTGCAACTTAAAAACACACCCCTTGAAAAAACTAAATACGTCTTTAACTTACTTCATATATAATATCTTATTTCAGTCGATAAATTAACTTAATCGTTTTCAGTCTACTGATCGTTGAAGCGATCGTCGTATCCTCTTTGTCGCTGTCAAGAGCTCTCTTCGTGTGACGTCACAATGCGATTTCTGCGACATAGTTGACAACGTGACCGCCTTAGCAACGCCACAGAGAAACAAGGACTTTGTGGGTTTTTTGTTTGTTTTTTCTACATTGCACTGTGTGACATATTTAAGGGGTTTTTTTTAATCAAGAGAACTTGAGATCATTAATACAAGAAACAAAATCACGGCACGTCAGATCATTTATTCTGATATAGCGTCTACACACGCCAGGTTAATTCTTGTCTAGAAACTTGACAGGCGAATGTTGTCGTTATAAATATTTTAACAGGTAGTAAAAGGTGAACTAGTGGAAACATTTAGTTGCCTTGTTTGTACAACGCTTGACTCCTGTACTCAGTCAGTGTAGCTTGTTTTGTCATGAAGCGGTTGGAGAGGTCAGGATGAGTGTAGGTGTGTTTCTGTACTTGATTTTTTCCAGCACGGGGCTTTCCTAAAGAGCAGCAATGGGTCTTAAGATGCAGCCAAGATTTTAAATAGGCTAGATGAATTAATAAAGTTTTAGTAAATGTTTAAATGATGATTATGATAGCATGATGATGATGATGACGGCAACGACCATGATGACGACGACGACGATGATAAGGATGAGGATTATGAGGATGAGAAGGATGAAGATGGTATGATGATGATGACGACGACGATGATGAAAATGTCGATGGTGATGGTGATTGAAAATGTCGATGGTGATGGTGATGCATAACCCACCTCTTACCCCCCCCCCCCCCCCCCAATACCGTCGAAGTCAATGGTCGGGGCGGGGAAAACAGCATGGCAACCCTCCCGATCGATTTTACAACCCATCGCACTTATGGTGAGCGTTCTACGGCTGTGATCTTTTATAGCCGTCAAACAATGCACTTTAGGTGGAAACAAAATACAATGTTAACTTTGTTAATATTTTGACACGTTTAGTACCACAGTCATCATAATCATATCATAAATTTAAAATCAAATAACCAGATGGTTTACATGGTATGAAAAACACCATATCTACAATGGGGACACATATGCATTGAGAATAATATTATAATCTTAATGCTTCTTGGACACTGAGATATATCGCGCAATTCATTTTAAAAAAAAGTATCACTTTTTAAAGTTGAATAGAGGGCAATGTATGCAACATAGAATACTGACAGTTTGCACAAAACCAGGTAATAATGTTGTTTATAGCCTGTGATAGTCTCGTTTCCATTCATTGTTTGCGTTTGAAATGGTGCCTGATACAAGAAATAATGGTTAAAAATAAATGAGTTTGGTTCTTGACATCTACTGTACGTACGTATCTACTGGGCGTTACTTCCTCCACTGTACCCCCGTAAGCATTTATATATTTCGTTTTTACGTTCTTCTATCGTGAACCTTTCCCAATGACCGCTGTGCACTTTCGCGAAGAGTCACATATCGAAACATCCATTTCCAAATGTTGAGAAAAAAACTCTCAAGGAAGTAAGGAAAAGAAAGAAAGAAATGTTTTATTTAACGACGCACTCAACACATTTTATTTACGGTTATATGGCGTCACACATATGGTTAAGGACCACACAGATTTTGAGAGGAAACCCGCTGTCGCCACTACATGGGCTACGCTTTCTGATTAGCAGCAAGGGATCTTTTATTTGCGCTTCCCACAGGTAGGATAGCACAAACCATGGCCTTTGTTGAACCAGTTATGGATCACTGGTCGGTGCAAGTGGTTTACACCTACCCATTGAGCGTTGCGGAGCACTCACTCAGGGTTTGGAGTCGGTATCTGGATTAAAAATCCTATGCTTCGACTGGGATCCGAACCCAGTACCTACCAGTCTGTAGACCGATGGCCTACCACGATGCCACCGAGGCCGGTCAAGGAAGTAAGGAAGTGCATTTCATCCTGGGTACAAAAAGACTACCGGTAATGGTAGAAGAAGATAGTGGGCCAATTGACGATCCTGTTTAGTAATTACAATATACGTTAAGTAGCTTCTCAATACTTTTACAATGATTTTTTTCATCCGCCGCTTTAAACGTAAGCTCTGTATCATCAAAGAGAACGTTTTACTATCTATGGGCAAGATAATAAACTGATTTTGTGCAAAATATCAATTTTCTATTAGTCACACTATTCAACTATAAAACTTGAGACGCTTTTTATAAATCATTCGATATATCTCTTCATCAGGATTGGAAGAAGAACAGTAATAATACATGAGGGTCTAGTTGGTTAATAAAATAATAGTATCTAGGCGTTTAAGATATGCTATTTGTATTTAAATTTTTAATAGCAGAAACACAGATTCCCGATGTCTAGAACATAATATTTAATTATTTTGTATTACTTCAAGGAAATGTGAGACTGAATCAAATGAACAGAGAGAGAGAGAGAGAGAGAGAGAGAGAGAGAGAGAGAGAGAGAGAGAGAGAGAGAGAGAGAGAGAGAGAGAGAGAGAGAGAGAGAGAGAGAGAGAGAGAGAGAGAGAGAGAGAGAGAGAGAGAGAGAGAGAGAGAGAGAGAGAGAGAGAGAGACACACACACACACAGAGAGAGAGAGAGACACACATAAAGAGGCAGAGAGAAAGATATACAGAGAGAGAAAGAGACAGAGACAGAGACAGAAAGACAGACCAAAAACAGATTTTATTTTCAATAGCATTTCCTGTCAAAATCTTCATAATAAGACATTTTATGTTTAGGGTTAAAATTAAGTAATTCATCACCACTCACAAAATACAAGATAATTTGATACCTTCTATACAATAGCCATCCTGTATGCATGTGTGTTTGTACCCCTGCATAAAATATGGAGTGTAGCAATTCCGCTCGCATACCTCTTGTTCTAAGATATTTTAATAGTTGTTCAGTATACATATTGCGATCACAAGTCTTGAGAAATGTTTTAAAAATGTTTTAAAAAACAAAAACAAACAATAATTTAAAAAAAAGTAAAGTTTTGTTTTATTTAACGACGCCACTAGAGCACATTGATTTTTTTTATCTTATCATCGGCTATTGGACGTCAAACATATGGTCATTCTGACACTGTTTTTTTTTAGAGGAAACCCGCTGTTGCCACATAGGCTACTCTTTTACGACAGGCAGCAAGGGATCTTTTATTTGCGCTTCCCACAAGCAGGATAGCACAAACCATGGCCTTTGTTGAACCAGTTATGGATCACTGGTCGGAACAAGTGGTTTACACCTACCCATTGAACCTTGCGGACCACTCACTCAGGGTTTGGAGTCGGTATCTAGATTAAAAATTCCATGCCTCGACTGTGATCCGAACCCAGTACTACCAGCCTGTAGACCGATGGCCTAACCACGACGCCACCGAGGCCGGTCCAATAATAACAAGCCAATTTTGAATAGTCATGGGTATAATACAAACCAATATTTTTAAGAATAGTTAGTTATTTTGTCAACAATAATATCTATGCAGACTGATTTATAACAACGTGGTAACAGTATTTTAACAAGGTCGTGACATTATCACGACTTTTATGGCTCAATTTTAACAGTTTTCGTCTTCAGCCTATTACAGTACACAGCATCGATTCAAGTTCTGTATGTAGTCAGTGATTGCAATAAATATTACAGTATTCCAACATGATGGTACTTATTTTTCGTATATATTGAAATAATACACTTTTCATATTGAAAACTGGCACAAAAGCGCCATTATTAAACATATATGCCTAACTATTTTCAAACAATCTAAATGAGACCTGATCGTGTACTGTTAAACAATTAAACCCATCTAAAATGGACGTGCACAGGGCCAAGTTTAAAAATCTGGATGTTAGGGGTGTCCGGGTTAAAGAGGTTGTCTTTTGTACAGATATTTATTCAAAAAGGAACTGTGAAAAACTAATCAAGAAATAAAAGTTCTTACGAGTTTCTAAAGTACACTGAACTCCAAACCTGATCCTAACCCCAATGAATGAGCATTTGATGACAGTGGAAGCGCAAAAGAAGCAATCATTTAGAGGTTTAGTCTACCCAGCGACCGTTTGATTGACACATCCCAGTCGTTTAGCACCCAATAAAAGAAATATTTCACTGCAGCAATTTATTTATTTTATTCTTTTAAGAAATTCTTAAAATTATAAACGTGTTCCACATTTTTACCAAAATAGTTTTAACCCGTGAAAATTAACACTAAGTTTAATTAATCTACATTTCTGAAACACATTTGGATAAAGATACAAGAGAGTGAAACATGAGTCTGTGACTTTGAAATGGTGAAATACCCTCTAAAAATAGACTAAAACTCGACTCCATAACTGTTACTTCTCAGACGCACGTGCGTTTTTAAAAATATGAGAAAGGCATTTTGTGATATTTAAAACACCAGGATGACCAAAAACACTTCGAATGTACGGAAATGGATAATCTAAACAATAAAATATAAGTAAAGTATAATTTCATTTATCAAAACGGTTCTAATAGTAAAACATATGCCTTAGTGTTTAAAAACTAGGGTATGTTCCTTTAATAATAACTGTGCTACAAACTGCAGTAAAAAAAAGGTTCATAATAAGATATCCTAAATGACTAACGAGTTTCTAAACTACACTGAACTCGCACCTGATGCTAACCCCAATGGATGAGAGTGTGATGACAGTGGAAGCGCAAAGAAGCAATCATTTAGAGGTTTATACGAGTCTACCCAGCTGTGAGCGCTGACACCCAACGACGGCCTGATTGACACATCCCAGTCGTGTAGCACCCAATAAAAGAAATATCTCTCTCTTCATCGTGACGCGAAGATAATGAACAGAATAACTGGGACAGACGCAATGAGACATACGGCATCAGTGGAGTCTTCTATTGGAAGCTTTGAAATACCATCACTAAGGTAACCCCGTTCTTGTGGACACTGTCAAAAGCCTGATGGCTTGGCTTAATACGGTATAAGAATGACGCTTGTATGAAATAAATATGAATGCCGTGTACAAATGTCAAGTCTTATTAATAGTGAGAAATATGATTTAGATTAGTGATAGACAGTCCGCCCGAAGTGCGAGAGGTAGTAGGATCGATACAACTAAATAGAACAAAATGACCAAAAAAAAATCCAGTTTGATTTTGTTTTAAAAATTCAATGTTAATGCTTTCCTGTTTTGGATTTTCTGCTGCTAAACTGAAAGAGAAACAAATGGCATTATATAAGAAGATTTCTTATTTCAAACACTACTTAATGTGTCACAGTCACAATGTGATAGGTGCCTGTTGGTTGGTGATGAAACAATGTGATCGGGTATCATTATACATCATGCTATCCTGTTGGCCAGCAAAAAACCTTGTAGTATAAAACCCTGTACCTATCATCTTACCCTCAATTATAGATCACGATTTTGTTTTGTTCTACTATACATAATTATCAATAGAAATTCAATTTAAAGGTTGTCATCCAAGACATTCCTGCTTTGTTCTGCAGGTACCAGGGATTCGCGTGTGAGGCTATCCAAAGAGAAATATTTTGCGGGTTATATGTCCTCACCATGTAATACTAAATTATAGGTTGAATTTACAAAGCCTACTTTTGACTTACACGCGTTTAACTGTATATATTTACAATGCTTAAAAACCCGCGTTTAAAAAAATGAAAAAACAGGCTTCGTAAATTCGGCACATTATATCTACGGAACCGTCCTACAACCAGCACTAGCATCATGATAATTGTATCACCTCATTAGCATTGTCATCATGATTCTGTTTTGACATAATATAGTTTTCATCACCACATTTACTATCAGATGACTTGGTCGTCTTCCCGTCATAATCGTTATAATTGTAATTATTGATATGCAGTATTATTTGATTTAACATTTATATTATTATGTTCCAGAGGCGGATCTAAATTTTGCGATAGATATAATTTTATTATATATTAATTTTCATTTTTTTGACGATCCCTCTCCAACTCCAAACCTCCCCGAAAGTTCCCTTACCATTCTACCTCATGTCACTGCCCCCCCCCCCCCCCCTGGATTTTCTGGATCCGCCACTGTGATCAGTCTTCATCTTCGTTATAGTTATTACTTTTCATCATCACAATCATCTTTTATATCAACTTATTTCTTTCTTCTTCTTTTTTTCTTCTTCTTTTTCATCTTAATTTTGTTTTCTTCTTCCTGTTTTTCCATTTCTTATGCTTTTCTTCCACGTTTTCTGGGGGGGTTTCTGGGGAAATCTATTCCGATATCAATAATCCGCAAGTAGATGAAGCTAACGCAGCATATACTTTTGGTGGCTTAATTATAATTATTTTAATTGGGGTCAGATGAGCTTTATAATTAAATTATTTTTTAATGTTTCATTATTTTGTTGTTTTGTTATTTTAGCTTAGTAAGTATTTAAAAAATGTAAACATTTGTTATTATGAAACTACTTTAAATTTTACAACACATTCTACTGATTATTTGTTTATTGAAATGAAATACATTACTACAAAATACTCAAGAAATCCATGAAAATTGTTAATGTGTTTTACATGTGAAGTAAAGACGACATAATCATGTCATAATCAATATTCGTATCTCTGCACAAAGCAGAGTCAAAGGGAAGCATTGTCATACGTTTTGTCTGTGGAAGGACTGCCACTCTCAAGACTGGCTCGATACATTTGAACCAGCATAAGACAGAACTCAGTGAATGTAGTTGTAGACTCATTAATCATTGCCAAAACAACGATGATATCAGATTTTCCCAAAAGTTGATCATACTCTGTCCAACAAATATAAACATTATATATAATATAGCACATCAAAATATGACCACTTTTGAAAAGTACATGCATATCGTTAGTTAGTTTGTTGAAATATTTATTTTAATCTGTTTAGAATTCGTGCCTGTCGAAGTCTCTCTCTCTCTCTCTCTCTCTCTCTCTCTCTCTCTCTCTCTCTCTCTCTCTCTCTCTCTCTCTCTCTCTCTCTCTCTCTCTCTCTCCCTCCCTCCCTCCCTCCCCCCTCTCTCTCTCTCTCTCTCTCTCTCTCTCTCTCTCTCTCTCTCTCTCTCTCTCTCTCTCTCTCTCTCTCTCTCTCTCTCTCTCTCTCTCTCTCTCAGTTGTTATTCTTCACCGCTTTTGGACAAATCCTGGATTTCCAAAACGTGTTAATGAACTTGATTTTATTGTCGGTGGAGCCTTAACGTTTAAAACTGCTCTCTTACACCGGAGCCGAGCGTTCCGACAAAGTGTTTGATCGCTCGGAAGCACATTCCATTACCTCGGGACCAGATTAGTATCTGCCAATCGCGCCGTGATGAAACCCAGGACGACCCATCGATTAAATTTATCACCTGCCTTGCCTGACTCGCCGAATGTTGGACTTTAGAATAGAGTTCTGGCGCTGTCTTATCTACCAATCAGCGCGTTTCTACCCTTCACTGCTGATCCGCTTATCTCTGGGTAGCCATTGAGTCCCCAAAGCTGTCCGTAACTAAGCGGAATATTTGATTTTTTAGACAGTTTATTCAGGAGTATGTAAAAAAAAAAATTAATTTGAAAAATGGCACATATCGTAAGTGCATTTGAAAAGATTTCATAATGTCATTTTATGGATTTATATATTTAGCTTGGATGTGAACTTTAAAAAAAAAAGTAACAATAGTAAAAACATTTCCATGATGCTTCATGAAAACACAAGCATCAAGTGTAGTTAGATTTGTTTAGCTTGCCCATTGAGCTATAAAATCATGTTAGATTTTCTTTATACTTACTGGAGCGTTATAAATAAAATTGCACCACGTTTTTGTTTGTTATAATGTTGTAAGTTTACTCATGGCATTTTATGTTTACTCGCCATGTTACGTAATAACAGTTTGTAAAGACGTGTATTGGAGTGTCGTTCAACACAGGAGAAGAAGAATGCATGTATCTGTTATACAGGCTATCACTAGTATTTTCAATAAACACTATGGCTATTTTAATATAGCTCCCAACTTTGGCATTGTCAGTTGATTTGGATAATTTAAATAAAGTATACTAACATGACCGAGCAATCATTGATGAGCTACGTGAGCTAGGTGCGAGAAGCGATACTGATAGGTGTGAAGCGACACAGATACCAAATAGGTGTGTGACGTGACAGTGTTACCATATGGGGGTATGACGCGACACTGATACCAAATAGGTGTGTGACGCGACAGTGATACCATATGGGTGTGTGACGCGACACCGATACCAAATTGGTGTATGACGCGACAGTGATACCATATACATGTAGGTGTATGACACGACACTGATACCAAATAGGTGTGTGACGCGACAGTGATACCATATAGGTGTATGACGCGACATTGATACCACATGGGTGTGTGACGCGATACTGGTAAGTGTATGACGCGACTCAGATGCCAAATGGGTGTGTAACACAACACTGATATCACATGGGGGTGTGACACAACACTGATACCACATGGGGGTGTGACACAACAGTGATACCACATGGGGGTGTGACACAGCACTGATACCACATGGGTGTGTGACACAACACTGATACCACATGGGTGTGTGACACAGCACTGATACCAAATGGGTGTGTGACAAAACACTGATACCACATGGGTGTGTGACACAACACTGATACCACATGGGGGTGTGACACAACACTGATACCACATGGGGGGGGTGGCACAACACTGATACCACATGGGGGTGTGACACAACACTGATACCAGATGGTGGTGATACAACACTGATACCAGATGGGGGGTGACGCAACACTGATAGATGTGTGATACGACATAGATACCAAATAGCAGTGTGACACAACACTGATACCACATGGGTGTGTGACACAACACTGATACCACATTAGGGTGGGACACATCACTAATACCAGATGGGTGTGTGACAAAACACTGATACCAGATGGGTGTGTGGCACAACACTGATACCAAATGGAGGTGGGACACAACACTGATACCACATGGGGGGGGGGGGGGGGGGGTGACACAACACTGATACCAAATAGGTGTGTGATACAACACTGATACCAGATGGGGGTGATACAACACTGATACCAGATGGGGTGTGACGCGACACTGATAGGTGTGTGATACGACACATATACCAAATAGCTGTGTGACACAACACTGATGCCACACGTGGGTGTGACACAGCACTGATACCAAATGGGTGTGTGACACAACACTGATACCAGATGGGGGTGATACAACACTGATACCAGATGGGGGTGTGACGCAACACTGATAGGTGTGTGATACGACATAGATACCAAATAGCAGTGTGACACAACACTGATACCACATGGGTGTGTGACACAACACTGATACCACATGGGTGTGTGACACAACACTGATACCACATTAGGGTGGGACACAGCACTAATACCAGATGGGTGTGTGACACAACACTGATACAACATGGGTGTGTGACACAACACTAATACCAGATGGGTGTGTGACACAACACTGATACCTAATGGAGGTGGGACACAACACTGATACCACATGGGGGGGGGGGGGGGTGTGACACAACACTGATACCAAATAGGTGTGTGATACAACACTGATACCAGATGGGGGTGATACAACACTGATACCAGATGGGGTGTGACGCGACACTGATAGGTGTGTGATGCGACACAGATACCAAATAGCTGTGTGATACAACACTGATACCACATGGGTGTGTGACACAACACTGATACAACATGGGTGTGTGACACAACACTGATACCACATGGGTGTGTGACACAACGCTTATGCCACTTTGGGGTGGGACACAACACTGATACCACATGGGTGTGTGACACAACACTGATACCACATGGGAGTGTGACACAACACTGATACCACATGGGTGTGTGCCAGAACACTGATACCACATGGCTGTGTGACACAACACTGATACCACATTGGGGTGGGACACAACACTGATACCACATGGGTGTGTGACAAAACACTGATGCCACATGGGTGTGTGGACACAACACTGATACCACATGGGTGTGTGACACAACACTGATACCACATTGGGGTGGGATACAACACTGATACCACATGGGGGTGTTACACAACACTGATACCACATGGGGGTGTGATACAACACTGATACCAGATGGGGGTGTGACACAACACTGATACCACATGGGGGTGTGACACAACACTGATACCAGATGGAGGGGGTGACACAACACTGATACCACATGGGGGTGTGACACAACACTGATACCAGATGGGGGTGTGACATAATACTGATACCACGTGGGGATGTGACACAACACTGATACCAGATTGGGGGGGGGGGGGGTGTGTGTGTGACACAACACTGATACCGGATGGGTGTGTGATGCAACACTGATACTAGATGGGTGTGTGACGTGACACTGATATCAGATGAGAATGTCACGTGACACTGAGACCAACGTGGTATGTCACGTCACACTGCAAATAAAGTTTCTGAAAACCTTATTTGCCATGAACTATGCAAAACTTTTATATGCGTAACTAACAAGATGGTTTATAAATAGTGCTAGTTGGTGGGTCATAGATACCATTATTCAACATAGTTTAATAATAAAGTTCTCATTTTAGTTTTAGACATATTTCTTATAACCAAAATATTCTCATGACTTTTTAATGGAATCTTTCTTTACTTAAAAACCAGATTATTTTCAAGAATTATCAAACCATCATTAATGTAATCTCGAATTGCCCATTTTTTTGGTGTTATTTTATTACACTCAGGCTGTTCCACAACGGCATTAGAACAACATACAAAATAAATAGAATAAACAATGACAAGATGGTTTACAGGAGGATGAAATAATAAACTATAATAATATATAATACAAGTATTTACTTGTAAGTGATATTAATTGATAATAACTGTAACAGAAGTAGTAGTAGTACTAGTACTAGTAGTAGAAATAGTAGTAGTAGTAGTAGTAGTAGTAGTAGTAGTAGTAGTAGTAGTAGTAGTAGTAGTTGTTGTTGTTGTTGTTGTTGTTGTCGTTGTTGTAGTACTAATAGTAGTGGTAGTAGTGGTGGTGGTCGTAGTATACTAATATTAGTAGTAATAGCAGTAGCAGCAGTAGTAGTAGTAGTAGTAGTAGTAGTAGTAGTAGTAGTAGTAGTAGTAGTAGTAGTAGTAGTAGTAGTAGTAGTAGTAGTAATAATAATAATAGTAGTAGTAGTAATAATAATAATAATAATTGTAATATAGCTAGGAAACAAGTTTTGATTGTGACATGAGTTATTCAGTTGCCACAAAATCCCATGACTCCTCAGGCTTCGAAAATGACGTCAGCTAATTTCACGACTGTTCAGCTGCTTTTCGTGACCTCTTTGAGGATTGATACAGGGGTGAAGCTTCAGTGGTGAAGTAAGTTGTAGGTTGTACTATACTAAATAAAATCTCATAGGCGACCATGTTAACGTTTGTGTTTAAAAACACCATATGCAATATATCAACCAAACTATGACCCATACATACCAGTACTACAATCCCTACCTCAAAGTATTAATGAAGAAAATGGTACCTTTCATGGTTGATTTTCGGTATAACCAGATGTTTCGCACAAAAATGTAGTACCATTTTGTGCAGGTACCCCATACATGTTTCAAGCACAAGGCTACTTGACACAGTGATACTAGATGACATAAAATTGCATACATTCTTTGCCCAGATGAAACAAACAAATTTTATTTACAACTAACACACTCACATTTATCACCAATCACAGGACTTGTGGTGTTAACTTCTCTATCAAAAGTTCGGTGCACCTCGAACTTTGACTCAGCCGGAAGTTATTTGGTTTAATAAAGGAAATGTTTTATTTAACGACGCACTCAACACATTTTATTTACGGTTATATGGCGTCAGACATATGGATAAGGACCACACATATATTGAGAGAGGAAACCCTCTGTCGCCACTTCATGGGCTACTCTTTTCGATTAGCAGCAAGGGATCTTTTATATGCACCATCCCAGAGACAGGATAGTACATACCACGGCCTTTGTTACACCAGTTGTGGAGCACTGACTGGAACAAGAAATAGCCCAGTGGGGCCACCGACGAGGATCGATTCTAAACCGATCGCGCATCAAGCGAGCGCTTTACCACCCGCCCTTGGTTTAGTACTACCTGTAAGGAAGGCCACTACACTGATTTGTCCCACCAATCACATCTAACCCGTCCCTGCCGTCTACAATTACAAAAACAAAGAAACCCCTTGTACTGTATTTTCATGGGTGGTTTGTTATTCAAGGGTTGTGGGGGTGGTGGCCTATTTTAAATGTTTTCGCCATCCTCAGTCACATGTGAAGTCACACACGTGAGTAGTGTACTACTAGTGTACTACAGCCATTCCATATAATAATACCGTGTTTAAAAATACTCCACAAATATGACTTAAAGTTAAGATAGCAGTATTGGAAATCTGGACTGACACAAAGTCCTTTGTCTACGGCGCAAGAACGCTAGACACTTGAGAAGGGGCTTGACATAAATATCTTCAGTTCGATGTTCTTAAACGTATAGCTATACAAATGCGCCTTCCTCTCATACGACAAAACAGCTCAAGGGCTATAGGTCTAAGGAACTGTACGCAAATAGGACTACTCTGGATAGATTTAGAGTATAATATGAGTTCGATTTTGGCGAAAAGAGTTGGATATTCAGAACAATTTAAAGAAATATATCCTACTTAAAGAACGAGACTTCATCAAAATGGCTGTTAATCTCAGAAGAGCTTGGCACATTTCTAAAAACGAAATACTCTCCATTTATTTCCAATGCACGTTCGAAGAAAACCGGAAACTTCCCGTAATCGTTATGGAAGTAGTTTGACCACACAATGCCTGTGTTTCACTTTAAATTATTCGCTTGCTTCTTTTTGTTTCTTTGTAATTTTATTTTTTATTTTGTTCCATTTCGAAAGTTATTCAGTCTCTATTCTATTCTATTGTTTATTTTAGTTAAATCCAATTTAATGTAATTTAATTTAATTTAATTTAATTTCTTAATTTAATTTAAATTATTAATTCAATTTAATTTTAATTTAACAAATTTAAATTTAAACGTAAACATAAATATAATTTAATTCATTTTTTAAATACTACTAGTATTACTGTTTTTACTATCAAACTGTGTCCTCATTTATCTCTCTGTTTTTAACTGGTTCAATACCCCGCATGTGAACATGTGTTGATAAATCGGCACGTGAACCCAATACATCTTTTTGACTTCTGCTTCCCCTGAGCGCGCGCTTCTCGTCTGCTTTGACTTCCTCCGTTGCATACGTGTGTCTCTAGTGTGGCTCGCTGTATTGTCGCAACACAAAAACCATGTGGCACTGGCTTTAAACAAACAATTTTAAAATGTAAAATGTCCGCATTGTAACTGGGGCGGCCAGGGGAGGATTTTGAAGTTAGAGGCTTATAAGTGTCTATGTAATGCCTGATGTTTCTCGATTCCTATGGCTCCACCAAAACAAAGTAATGACGGCTGCTGGTGTGGGACAAATATTTAATGATTGCTACTGGATACTTTCATAGGGACCATAAACTAGCAGTTCAAGGCCTCGAATTACTTGAGAAGAATTTTGAGATGTCGATGCCTTTTGAGATGTTCCAATTAGCAATGGATCATTAAACGGCCGTGGTATTGGTTGTCCTGTCTGTGGGGAAAAGTACATCTAAAACATCACTTGTTGTTAATAGAAAAATGTAGCGGGTTTCCTCTAAAACTAAGTGACAAAAATCACGAAATGTTTAACATCCAAGAGCCGATTATCAATAAATCAATGTACTCTGATGGTGTCGTTAAACAAAACAAGCTACACGTAACTTTAAATTTAAAATGCATTTCTTCCATCGACTGAATAGCACACATCATGACTCTTAATACACTAGTTGTAAAGCCTTGGTTGGGGCGTAAAATAGCACACATCACGACTCTTAATACACTAGTTGTAAAGCCTTGGTTGGGACGTAAAATAGGACACATCACGACTCTTAATACACTAGTTGTAAAGCCTTGGTTGGGACGTAAAATAGCACACATCACAACACTTAATACACTAGTTGTAAAGCCTTGGTTGGGGCGTAAAATTGGACACATCACGACTCTTAATATACTAGTTGTAAAGCCTTGGTTGGGACGTAAAATAGCACACATCACGACTCTTAATACACTAGTTGTAAAGCCTTGGTTGGGACGCAAAACAGTTCTATGGACGATTCATCCTATTGGAAAAAGGCTTGAATAGGAACAAACTGCAATATAAGATTTGGAAATATATTTTCTTTTAAAGGATACATAAAGAACAGTAGTAAAAATGCATCAGTACCATGATGGTGGATTCTGACATCTTAAACCTCTCAAAAGTTAAATTCATTTTCTCATAACAATTTTAATTGCAAAATATGCATAATAAGAAATATTTTACTGAACATTTTATTTGTGCACTTATTTGGCCATTGACCTCTATGTTTGATCTTGTCCACCAATGGTCAGTCTTAGGAATTGAATTCTGAATATCTTATGATGTAGTCTTTTCAAAAATACCCATCAAACACCTTGTCACTTCCAGTAAATAAATGACCCCTAGCTTCTGTTGGCATCATCATTAGACAGGTTTCGCAACCACGCCACTCCAGTTACGGATAACCATAATGGGCAGAATATACAAAGCCTGTTTATGTGTTACACGCGTGTAACTACTTACATTTACAATACTCAAAGACCTGCGTTTAAGAAAAACATGTTTCGTAAATTCGGGCTGTTGATATGATAATACACGGCTGTTGATATGATTCGGTAACAGTACGAATCGTTTGACTAGTTTTGCAGATCGGCTCGATGAGTGACTTTTTTTTTCTTTTTTTAAATTTTATTTCAAGTTTATTGTCCCCAGAAAAGAAATACGGTACTGCCAGGGTTGGGGGCTCTGATATCACTACCTTACATTAATGTTATAGGATACACATTATATAATAATACAAATAATATGTTTTGATATTAATAAACATTACAACAAAAAGGAGGTAAGAAATAAAGGAAGGAAGTAAAATAAACAAGTAGAAAAACAAAAATAATAATTATACAAAATTAATAATAGAAAAAAAATGAATAAATTAAAAAAAACATGGCGTGTGGATCCACGTCTTTGATGGCAGCCGCCTGCCAGTTCAAGAATCTGTCAGTTGGTAAGTAAGATGTACAGAGAGCAATGGAAAAATAAATGTTCTTCTTCACTGCAAAAAGTACATAAATTGTCACTTGTCGATGACTGACTTAAAGATGGCGGCATTCTGAAAAGTGTTATTATTAGAAATTTAATTATATATTAGACACGAAATTTATTACGTGCTGTAAGCATTCTAATCGTAAAGAGGAGGAAGCAAATTGCTGTGTCATCAACAATGTGTGACGACATCCGTAACGGTAACGGCGTGGTTGCGAAATCTCTCTATCATCGCTGGTATTAATATATAGTGTAATTGTCGTAAAATTATTTAAATCCACGTCATATTAAAAATATTTTTAAAAGAAGCAAAACAAAAGATTTGGTTATTGCTTTGAAATTGTAACTACTGATTATTCACACAATATTGTGAACGGGATGTGTTTTTTCTCAATTATAGGCTTACCATTGTGATAAACACCAAATAGCCGTATTCGTATATGCCCTGATGAAGAGTCATTAAACATAAGATTTCGTTCTTCCGTTTCCTCTCCTAGACTACAAGTGTATGTGTATTATCATATATCTCATTTAAAAAGAGATTTAAAAGCGAAAACAAGCGTGGTCTATGTAAAAGAAATTGATGTTACTTTTAGAACACTTTACAGCCGATGATTTAATAACGAGCTACTGCGTCATTAAGCAAATGAGAATATATAAATAACAAAAAAAGCGAAAAATGTTAATGATAATTTAATGCTTTGTTAGTTTTACACACACACACACACAAACACAAAAACAAAAAACACAGAAACAAATAAAAAAAACTAGGAGGGACCACTTATTTGTTTAGCTAGGATCGAGTTTAAACCAACAGATAAGGTGGAGTTTATTTGCCAGTCTTCATGCTGGGCGAATGCGTGTTTTAACACTCGTCGTGCACAGGGCAAAACAATATTCGTTTAGGTGGTGCAGCTGAGAGATGGGGGCAGCCAACTGGTGAGGTACATTGACCTAGGGCACAACAACATTTGGATAAATAAAAAACAGAAAAGAAAAAAATCCCTATTGACAAATGTCCTGTATTGTTTGATAATGATGATGTTGACAATTTCGATTTTTAAAAAATAATTATTTTAAACTGTCTTTGCGCTTATATCCAGTGCCAGTTGCAGTACGATGTCATAGTGATGCATCATAGTAAGCAAAGCAAAAGCTAAACTGTGTTTTGTTTAACGACACCACTAGAGCATATTGATTAACTGATCATCGGTTATTGGATGTCAAATAATTGGTAATTCTGACATGTAGTCATCAGAGAAAATATGCTACATTTTTCCATTAGCAGCAAGGGACTTTTTATATGCACTTTCCCACAGACAGGAAAGCACAAACCACGGTCTTTGACCAGTTGTGGTGCGCTGGTTGGAACTAGAAAAAATACTTTCATGCATTTGTACCAACGGGCGTTGCGCAGTGGTAAAGCGCTCGCCTGAGGCGCAGTCGGTTTAGGGTCGATCCCCGTCAATTGGACTATTTCTCGTTCCAGCCAATGCACCACAACTTGTATATGAAAGGTCGTGGTATGTGTTATCATGTCTGTGGGATGGTGCATATAAAAGATCACTTGTTAATGGATAAATGTAGCGGATTTCCTCTCTAAGACTATGTCAGTCTTACCAAATGTTTGACATTCAACAGCCGATGATTAATAAATCAATGGGTTCTAGTGGTGTTGTTAAACAGAACCCACTTTAAGAAAGCTCAGTGTTGTAGTCTGATATTTGTTTAGATAGAGGGCATGATGTTTGTTTGGGGGTTTTTTTCACAATGTACGGAATAAAAATGATAAATTCGATAAATTCGATAAATAGTGGTGTCGTTAAACAACACACTTTAACTTTTAACTTTTGTACCAATTAATAGCATTTAAACTGCACAACAGTACAAGATGCTCATAGAAATGATACCAGGGCAAGGTAGTCAGAAACAGTATAAGCGTAAAGTGAAAACAGCAATTGTGCAATATACTATATAGTGGGGTAATGACATCGACTATAAAATAGTATGGGTAGCGAGTGTAGTGTTTGTTAAAGTTAGTAGTGTTCCCTATTCATGTCTTTTGATGTAGATCAAAAAGACTGTTCTGAGATGTCTACATTAAGATACTTTTTAACGACTAAAATTGTCTTGTTTATGATTTCAGTGTCTAAATATTCAGTGTTTCGTTTTGTGATCGTTCTGATATTTGTAACAGCTCAAACTCTATTTTATTTTCTAATTGGTTTTTGCGAAATTAAGGTAGGTAAAATCCAATTTGGGCTTCTATAAACAATAGAATTACCAGAAACACATAAAGTCACTCAATATAAAGACAGTGATATTCTAAACAAGAAAATATATCTTTTAAATCTTCAGTAATTTAGTCAAAAACTATCATGGCTTTGATATTCCAGTTTATGGAGGATATTTAATGTGTTTTGTCAAGCGCAACTCGTGAGATATGATTGCAAACTTCACTCGATGATATATAAATCATATTTGACAAAAAACATGAAATTTTCTATTTATTATATATAACTTTCAGCAATTTACCTTTATTTTTAAAATGCCATCAGCAAAATAGTTCTGGCTTTCTTACAGTGAAAATAACACTTTCTACAGTGACGATAACATATTTCTGTGATATTTTAAGATATTTCACTTAATGTTATATAATAAATATTCATATAGTATTGTTTAATACACTTACACAAAATCAGATTTTTGTTTTCTTCGATCCTACTTGTATGTAATTAAACATACTTTACTTTGTTACTTCTTTCTTTCCTTCATCCATACATTCATTTTTTATTCATTCAACATTCATTCGTTCTTTCATCCATCATTTATTCATTCCTTTATTCTTACGTGCCAGAACTCACAAACTTGATTTACCTGCCTATATCCACTAGGTTTCAGGCATGTCTCCCCTGGGTCCTACCCCTGGCAAGGACAGCGGTTTGATCCGGGGGGGGGGGGGGGGGGGGGGGGACTTACGTGCCAGAATGAAAGGTTCTTTAAATAAGTCGACATATGGTTAGTCACAGAATAATACCATCCAGTCGACTACCCTCGGTCAACAGTGATCGACTGCTAATGAAGAACGAATATTGATTGAAGAGCTTTCCACTCAAACGATTTACAAACACACAGATTGCTCTGTGGACTTATTGTAAGAAACATAATGTTCACAACATTCTGTGGGATTTCTCCTTCCCCTTCCCCTCCTCGCATCCCGGATATCAGTCGCTGCTTGCTGTGTGAAACGAACCAGGGACAGTGGTCAGGAAAACGGTTTTCAAATTAATCTCGTTTAGTGCAGTTGTCGTGCATATAATTAATTTATCGTCCATTTATTCGACCGGCCGAGTTGATTAATAAGTGTCGTGATAATCAGATTTCGGAATGATTACCGGATCAACCTTGTTGACAGGTGACATAAACAGTGTGTTACACCTTCAAGACAGATATCGGCATGTAGATCGCTCTGGGTGTGAAGGGTTGTGGGATCGATTTCCGTCAGTGGAAACTATTGGGTTTATTTTGAATGAGTTCTTTGCGGCTTATAGGCTAGAAATTTGGCACGCGACACGAATGCTCCTGATTGAATGATGTCCAGATTCGAAGTGTCTTTGTCTTTTTACCCAAAACCAATTTCTAAATTATAAAAGAAACGGGTTTATGATGTCATTTAAAAGGTATGTGTTTGTGTGTGAGAGAAACAGGGACGGAGTGAGACAGAGACAGATAGAGACAGACAAACAAACATATAGACAAAGAAAAGATAAACAGAAAGACAGATATAGACATATAGAGACAGTCTTTGTTTCTTGTCTCTGTCTCGTTTTTCGCTTTTTATTTCCCTTACACACATGCAACTACCACACGAAGGTATACATAAACACAAACACATACGCGCGCACGCACACACACACAGACACAGACACGCACATACACGTACACACACGCACACGCACACGCAAGCTCACACACCATTTTATTATATACACATTACAAGTGTTGGAAAATTTTCTAAAATTACATACTTAAAACTGTAAAACCAAGTATTTGGACTTTTTTTAATATGCACCTAGTATTGATCTCCCCTGTTTAATGGAAATTCTGGCAATAATCGACATCTCCATCCTTGATTGGAATTAAGGTACGTACTTACGATGCGACTTATTGTAAGAATTTGAAGTATCGTGTGTGATTGATCGAGTGTTTTCAGTTACCCGTAATAGATTATTTAATTCCTTCATAATGTCTCCATTGGGCTATTTCTCGTTCCAGCCAGTGCACCACGACTGGTGTAACAAAAGCCGTGGTATGTACTATCCTGTCTGTGGGATGGTTCATATAGAAGATCCCTTGCTGCTAATCGAAAAGAGTAGCCCATGAAGTGGCGACAGCGGGTTTCCTCTATATATATATATATATATATATATATATATATATATATATATATATATATATATATATATATATATATATATACTGTCTGGTCCTTAACCATATATCTGACGCCATATAACCGTAAATAAAATGTGTTTAGTGCGTCGTTAAATAAAACATTTCCTTCCTTCCTTTATAATGTGGATGTAGGAATCATGTTACATGTATAAAAATTAAGCCAAACTGTCATATGAATCCGTTTTCAAGAAAATTAATATTGTAGCTTGCATTATGTACACAACACGGTCTTTTTTAATGAACGAATAATAGGTATTACGATTCTCAATGTTAAAAAAAAATATGTCTTTAATTCAAATAGTTTTTCTCGCGAATATAAAAAATGTTTGAGTAAGATGCTCTTTGCAGGGTGTATGGGGTTGTGTGCTCTGGGTTTGTTTTGGGTTTTGGGTTTTTTTTCCTTCTAGAATAAACTTGAAGAGTAATTACATTTTAGGGCGAGGAACATTTGCTACCTAGTCCTTGAATTATCAAAATGTACCTAAAAAAATCTAAAATTGTGACGACTAAGGTTAACGCTAAGGTACTTCGTATGCGTTTTCATACGCAAACCCTAATGTGTTGCCGAGAGAAACCTTTTTGTGCTGATGTTGACTGGATTCAACGCATGCGTATCCGTAGATATGGAAGCAAAGTATTAATATGCATACGGACTATGCATATAGATATGCACACACAGACTACGCGTGTGGATATGCATTAGGATTACATATGTGTGCGTACCATGTGTGGAAATGTATATGGATTTCTTGTGCGGGAAAAACATTCGAAACATACGTGTGGATAAAACGTGTGGATATGCCTATGGATTGTATATGTGGATACACATACGGACTGTACGGAGTGGAAATGTATTCGGACCGACTTGTCGGTTCTACAAAAATCGGAACGTATAAGACTAAAGTCGTTCTAATGTAGGTGTTTTCACAGAACGATTCGATCGCGTGCGACAAGTCGGTGCGACTAAACGCATATTGAGAATGCCATTTTAGGCATTTTTACTACACGACCGAATCCTGCTATAAATCGTTATTAGAAGTAAAACCGTGAGAACGCACCAGTAGTATGGTGGGTGATGTTTGAGGTTGGGATTTAGAGGTGTATTTGCTGAACCCTGCAATATCTCACAACGTACGGAATCCTAAACAGTGTCGAAATTCATTACACGCAGGTTCGATACAAGACAAATTCGTGAAAAATAACATTTCTGTGGACCTTTCCATTCTGAACTTGTTTCCATAATTCGTCTTTTTAAATTTTTACCATTATTATTTTGTTTGTATATGTGTATCTTCCTAATATACATTTCTAAAGTAAATAAGCACTGATCAAGCAATTAAAAATGATGTTTTGTTATTTAAAATAGTAAAAATACTAAATCAGCCAAAAATTGGTTCTGTTATTTTATCATACATATGTTCAGTTTAACGTACATTTTCTTACGTCTTATACCAAGAATAAACTTAGTTAAATGACGTGTTAACTCATCTATCTTTCTTTTCAGTGATGGCTTTACACCTCCTAAAACCCTGTTCGGCTAGAAAGAAGACACCGCGAATCTGTTCTGCAGAAAATGCAGTCACCACGAGTCAAATTTCCGTCTCCAATAGTAGTAATCAGTGTAGAAACTTTATTCAACGTCAAAATTTAAAACAGGTTTCGTAAACATGTATGAATTCTTTCCATTACCGTTCGGAATATTAAAGAAATTAGCATATTTTATAAGTGTAATTATTAACAACTTTAAACGTCCCTAACCAAACCAAACAAAAATATATAATTATTATTACGATGACATGTTTGCTTATAAGTACTTGGCCACTTAGACTTAGATATGTATTTAACGTGCTCATATACCTTTATGGTTTCGAACACGCCTACCCCGAGTCTGGCCTGAGAATTTTTAAATATTGGATAAAATTACGTAACTCTACAAATTGTATTCTAAGGGGTATATATGAAGAAATGGCACACTATAACGATAATTGGTTAATTAACATTGGGCACGAATTGTATTCACTTGGATTAAACTATATTTGGAATTTGTCGTATGTTGACGACAGTATCTACATTATAATCAAAGAAAGGATATTAGATATTTTTAAGCAATTATGTTACAGTAAAACAATGACAACGTCTAGAGGACTTTTATATCAACATTTATTAAATGAATTTAGATTACAAACTTATTTAAGATTGCCAATGGAAACGCGTTATATAAAAGAAATATGTAAGATTAGAATATGCGCTCATAAATTAAATGTAGAATCTGGCAGGAAAGAATATGTACTCTGTGTAAAGCTAATGCCATAGAAGATGAATATCACTTTATAATAGAGTGTCCACAATACAAAGATTTACGTTGTAAATATATAAAAATGTATTATTATAAGAGGCCAAGTGTGTATCGTTTTATACAGTTATTAACCACCGGTAACAATAAGGAATTGAATAACCTAGGCAAATATTTAGTGCAAGCGAATACAATTAGAGGTCGGTTAATGCAGGATAATAGTTAATGTAATAAATGTAACTTATATCACTTCATTTGTCCATGATTATATATAAACCACACCCACCATTGGTTTGCACGTGTGTATTTTGTATAACTATGTTGTATTATTTATGTTATGTATCAGCTGATGAGTTGTAAAACTCAAAGCAAATAAAGAACTTGAACTTGAACTTGGCCTCCGAGATGATCGGTGGTCTGACTCGAACTGCTAAAACAACACTAGATATGGTTCAATGGTCTTACTGACATGCATGTTGTTACCTCCGTCATTATAATGAACTGTTCCAGATTATTTGGAAACCGATTATTATTGTATAGATGGTATAGATATCGCTTAACGCATAAAGTATGCAAATATGACAAATATCGAAATAATCCATGTATTGAATGTAGTGAATGTCTGTAATTAATTAAAAAAGAAGGTCTCCATCTAAAAATATTTATTTCACAAAAAGCAAACAAAAAATGCTACATTTTAAGATATTAATTCTTTCAAGTACACATACAAGTACAAATGTCCACTTAAGCAGCAGTTTCTTTCAGAATGTTACACTCACAATGTCACAATCACTGTAGCTTCATGAGGTGGCCAATGTCCATCTATAATCAAAACTTGTATAAACATGAAGAGGCCATGTTAATTACATACACAGGTAATCAGGTAGTGGTTATTTAACAGACGAGTACTTATTTTTCGACCAATTGGCATTTCGACCAATTGGGAATTCGACCAAATGGGACGACACCCCTGTATAATACCCGCGTGTCCTGTATAACAACCATGTGTCCTGTATAACACCCATGCGTCCTATATAACATCCACGTGTCTTGTATAATACCCACGTTTCCTGTATAACACCCACTTGTCTCTAGTATATGTTGTAGTATAGGTATGTACTATCCTGACTGTGATATGATCTATATAAAATATCCCTGATCGAAAAGAATATCCCATGGAGTGGCGGCAGCGTGTTTCTTCTCTAATTATTTATGTGGTTCTGAAGCATACGTCAGAGTCATATATTTGTAGATACAATGTCTTGCTCAAGTGCGTCTTCAAAATAAAACAATTCTTTTTTCTTTCAGTTAGAACTCATACAGAACATTATTAGCCTACTTTTTTTAAATTTAAAACACCCATTTTATAGGTCGGGGCGTAGCCCAGTGGTAAAAAGCACGCCTGATGCGCGTTCTCTCTAGGATCGAAGGAAGGAAATGTTTTATTTAACGACGTACTTAACACTTTTTTCTTCTTTTTTTTTTTTTTTTTTACGGTTATATGACGTCAGACATATGATTAAGGATCACACAGATATAGAGAGAGGAACCCCACTGTCGCCACTTCATGGGCTACTCTTTTCTATTAGTAGCTATGGATCTTTTATATGCACCATCCCACAGACAGGGTGGTACATACCACGGTCTTTGATATACCAGTCGTGGTGCACTGGCTGGAACAAGAAATAGCCCAATGGGTTCACCGACGGGGATCGATCCCAAACTGTGCTCGCATCGAGCGAGCGTTTTACTACTGGGCCCCTCACGAATAAAAATGAAATATGTATCCTTCAAACTATACTAGTTGTGGTTTAGTCGTAGATTTACGTTTACCATGTTTGGTGAAATTGGCCCAATGCCTGAAGGAACGAGGGCCTGTGCCAACCCCGCAGCTAGCCTGAGGCCCAAAATATTTACCTTTTTTCTGTCTTACTAGAATATACATTTTAAAAATGTGCTTGCCCAGCCCCACCACCACTACCACCACCACCACCACCACCATCACCACCACCTCCCGCCTCTTCCATACATACATATCATAGCGTGTGCTCCCTACTTCGTTCCAGCGGTCTTCCATATTATGTATCGATTAATATTTTACTTAAATTTGATTTGCACTGCTGTCTTCTGTTTCTAATACGTTATTAATCATTTATGTTGTGCGGTTTCTATATTATATGCATGTGTTATCACTATAAATAATATATATAAACATTATGTTTTAAAAGGTCATACTGAATATGCTATCCGCCATTTGAACATGCTATTAACATTTGCACTTCTCACTTCGACAGTATAAAATGAGGCTTTTGTTGTGTCTGTCTCCACCAATTTTCGGCAATCTGTGTTTGTATATTATTTTCAAGCTATTTCGCCAGCATTAAATGTCTACAGGCATTGTTTTTACATGTGTTGTGAGAAAAGCTACGACCATGGGTTAAAAGTTTGATTCTCCATCTGTGTACACATCAGTGTTGTTTCTTCCAATAGAAATGTGTATAAGAAATGCGGTACTTTTACCTGCTGATAGCAAAATATGCAAAGTATGTCAGTTTATTGCACGCAAGGGAAAATAAAACGGTGCGTTATTGTTATTACTGTTACTTTCAGTAGTGGAGTTTCTTCGTAGAACTGCTACACTGCCCGCAAATCAAAGCCTAACGCATGCCCAATACAATTATCGGAGCGTAGAAGTTGATAGACTGTTTCTGGTTGATGCGAGAGGATCACTCTACTACTTCTGATTGTAGCAGACGATAGAGCAGACGGCAGTGGAAGCACGGAAACATGGGTACACTCGGCCTGTTTTCGCTTTTAAATGTCCTACTTGTCATTATCGTGCCAAATCTCGTTAATGGAGTTAACAACAGCCATTGCCCGATGAAATTACGAGAGGCAACTAAATCAGATGGGTAAGTTTTTAATGTGTTTTTTAAACTTTTATGTTCCGTTAATAGCTTCTGGTGGATGTTTTTATTTGTTTGTTTTTTTCTTTCTTTTTTCTTTTCTATTATCTTTCCTTTTTCTTTCTTTTTCAAAAATATGTTTCTATTTTCTTCATTCTTCTTCTCATTTTAAAACAGTAGTAGCTATTAGGGCCTAATTTTAATAATAATATTATTCTAGAAGTAAGTTTGATAGGTTTTTGAGGTATATTTGTTATTATGGTGTGTTTTTTAAATAAGTGGCTGTAGTAAATTTTACTTATTTCGTTAGAAGTATGTTGTATTTAAGGGATAATATCACTGTGTTTCGTTGTTAACTATAACTAAATTCAATTTTTTTGGTGATACATCCTTATAGTTAACAACGAAAACACAGTGGTATTATCCCTATTCTAATACTACACATATTAGGTGTATCTGTAAGACATTTTATTTTGTTTTTATTAAAGAAATCCCACAAATATATAAAAAAATATTATCTATTCTCTTTACGATATTCAATGAAAACGCTTGTAGTAAGTAAAAGTATGACGTAATTTTTTTTTTCGTTCTCTTCACATATTTTCACTTAAAGTTTATATAAATACATAAAATAATATGCATTTACTAAAGGGTTTCAGAATTGTGCGATATTTTAAAACAGTTAATGTTGTTTAAAATTGCTTTTTAAAAATCAAGTCATTTCCATCTAGTGTTCTTTAGCAATTTTATTGTCACAAAAAGTATGTTCTAAACAAAAATAAGGTACTTCAGATTGTGATATAAGTATTTCTGATGAACCTGCATGCACCCTTTTGAGAACACAAACTAGAAGAGCAGACCACAAGATACATGCTGGGGACTGCTGCGATCGATCAGTGACCGGACCTTACTTGGGGTGGGTGGGTGCACGTTTATTACTGCTAACAAAGTGTTAAAAGTTATAATGGCACGAAATAATAACAAAATAGTAACAATAACATAATTTTCATCTGAAAATTATTTATATCGACGTTTAAATATAATGGAAGACGCGGAATTAATATACTAACGCGGAATTAATATACTAACGAAAACACAACACATGAGGCTAAGTGACAGGATATTGGACGAGTTCTCGGAATTTTGTCATCGTGATAAATCCTGTTTGCCCATGACAGCGTACATCTACCGTCCGATTTATCACGAAAATTAACCAATGGAATAAAAGGTTTATATGAAAGTTGTATTAAAATATTGATTATAAGCTTTAGCTTTATTCCTTCAATCTAGTATGTTTCCACCACAACTGGTATATCAAAGGTCGTGGTATGTGCTGTCCTGTCTGTGGGATGATGCATATAAAAGATACTTTGCTAATGAAAAAAAAATGTAGCGGGTTTCCTCTCTATGACTGTGTCAAAATGACCATATGTTTGACATCCAATAGCCAATGATTAATAAATCAATGTGCTCTAGTGGTGTCGTTAAACAAAACTAACTTTCTAGTATGTTTCCTCTTCTACTATAGGTAAGCTGTTATAGCCCTGACCTATTTAGAAAACACCTTTTCTTGCAGCGTCTATCTAATAAACGACGAGTCTATTCTTGTGGCTTTCTCTTATCCGTTCTTTTTATTCTTATTTTTTCTTCTTTTCTTTAACTTTTTCAAGTCCTTGTACTTAATTGTTTTAGCAGATATTCCTTTCAAGAGGTATCTCTTCTCGGCAATAGACAGTTGTGTTGTTGGGTTTTTTTTCTCTCAATTGTTAAGATACTAAATCTGTTGGAAGAAACCAACAGATGATAAACACCGGCGCGTGTTTGATTGGTGAATCTAGGTTTACAAACAGCATATTTAAAATTGCCTTTCGTTAATTAAAACTCTAGTGTTTGATACGGCGAAACAGAATGTATAATTTAGTATACTAAATAATTCTTGTATACAAACATGTTGTGCACAAATTATAGTTTTCAAAGTTGTGGTCTAATAACGTTTTTCCTTTCAATGTCAAGTATATACTACTCCTAGACGTAAATGAATTACAAAATGATATTGGAAGTGTCCATTAGCATACAAAGATATATTAAGTATTAAGTGTTAAACTAATGGAATAAATCAAATGAGTAAATGTGTATTTGAATTTAGGAAATTGATTGATACATAGCTATTCAAGTTTAGAAATAGTTTGAATGGTCAATAATATGCATGTAAAATGTTTGAATGCTGACGTATGGGTATTTATGTTTTATAATTCATAATAATCTTGTGTGTATTCATTATTCTTCTGCACTATATTATACAGCCATTGTGTTTTACCGATGATTCATTTCAACTTATTTTCGTGCTTATGTCTAATTAAGGTTCAAGCACGCTGTCCTGTGAACACACCACAGGTAGTGGGTTAGTTACGAGTTACTCGTGGTTAGTGATAGAGAAGAGGGTGTAGTGGTCTTACACCTACCCATTGAATCCTTAAATCTTGCTCTGGGTGGGAGCCAGTACCGGGATTGGAACCCAATACCTACCAGGCTTATGTCCGGTGGCTTAACCACGACACCACTGAGGTCGATATGTTACTCTCGCAGTCTGTATAGAATTCTATTAATTAACTGGGTGTGGAAATCCATGTCTTCAGCATGTACGTTTTGTATGATGCCTCTGAAAGTCATTTTGGGTTGAAAGTAAAACATGCATCTTGTTACAAATAAAAACCAATACACACGTTAACTTTTCCCTGCTTTATAACAGTAGTTTTCGACAACTTCAGATACATTTACAATTTAATAAACTTTGTCCTAAATAACATCTTCCATAATTTGCTATATAATGCAACTGACACACTTTCAGAACGATATTGCATAATTGGTATCGCTAGGATTCTTAGTAGTCTCCATTTAAAAATACAGTTGGGGGTGGGACGTAGTCAGTGGTAAAACGCTCGCTTGATGCGCGGTCGGTCTGAGATCGTTCCAGCCAGTGCACCACGACTGGTATATCAAAAGCCGTAGTATGTGTTATTCGTCTGTTGGATGAAGCATATAAAATACCCTTTTTGCTACTAATAAATGTTTTTAGCGGGTTTCCTCTTTATGACTATATGTCAAAATTACACACTGTTTGACATCCAATAGCCGATGAATGTGCTTTAGTGGTGTCGTTAAACAAACAAACTTTTTTTTCTTTTTTAAAAAACCCCACAGTTGTATGAAAAGCCAGAAATTATAATCATCTTTAAAATATCGTCATAATATGTAATTACCATGACCATAAAAAGTATACATTGGATACATACCTCTTTCGGCGTTTTTTATTTGAAGTTGTTGGCTGTTTTGTTTGGGGGGTTTTCATAGGTGGGGTGGGTTTTTTCATAGCATGGGTGGGGTGGGGGTAAGGTGGGATGGTTTCTTAATTTAATTATTTAGAAACTGGTGTCATAGTTTCTAGATATGGGTCAATTCCTCATGGCTCGTCTTGTTAAAGCAATTTGAAAGGCAGCCCCCAATTTATCAAAGTTGGTTATTTTCCAAAGGTCTTATCGTTTAGATTAAAACATATCTGTTGTGCAGTCGTTTCCCATGATGTTATGGAATGACCGGACTGTAATATAAAAGGAAACTGTTCCATATACGGCCCTTGACAAGATAATTCCATCCCAACCAGGAAGGAAATGTTTATTTAACGACGCACTCAACATATTTTATTTACGGTTATCTGGCATCGGACATATGGTTAAGGACCACACATATTGAGGGAGTAAACCCACTGTCGCCACTTCATGGGCTACTCTTTTCGATTAGCAGCAAGGGATCTTTTATATGCACCAGCCCATTTGACAAGATAGCACATACCACGGCATTTAATGTACCAGTCGTGGTGCACTGGCTGTAGCGAGAAATAGCCCAATGGGCCCAATGACGGGGATCGATCCCAAACCGACCGCGCACCAAGTCAACGCTTTACCACTGGGCTACGTCTCGCTCCTCAACCAGAAATATGTCTCAAACGAGCCTTGGCGAGTTTTAAACAAACCTGTAGAGGGTAGTGATTTCCGTGCCTCGAACGTACACGAGAGATCGATTATTTCTTTTCTTGCCTACTCAAGTATATATTTATAACTTACACTTCAAAAATACAAAATATTGACCCCAAGAAATTATACTTGACACACAATACACCTCTTAAGAAATGCTTGACGTCTTGCAACCTGTCTTGTAGTGATTGGCTGAGATACGGGGCGTGCTACCTGCCTGTTCCCTAGGAAATGGACAAAATAATTCAACACATCTCAAAACAATTAAGAGTAAATCCATCTAGAAGCCAATATTCTGGTCTCTTTTGTTACTACAAGCTTGCTAATCAGGGGCCTAATTCACAAAGCTTTCTTAGGCTCTGCTAGACAACAAAGCATCTTCTTTGCAAGTCTTTTAGCATTGCACTGCGCGATCGCAAAGTTGTGAGAGTTTAGTGAATTAAGCCCCTGGCTCCGTATTCATAAATGTACTTAAGTCAATGTATGATACTTATTTATGTACTTTAAATATGTATTTAGGTATCATACATTGACTTAAGTACGTTTATGAATACGGAGCCAGGGCTGTAATGAGCGCGAGAAAGGCGATGGGGAGAAAATACGATAAAAAAGGAGTCCCTTTTGGTTTAAAATTGTTCCGTGTATCTATATAGTTATTTAAGATATGAGGTACTACCCCACTGGCGTAGGAAGCGGGGGGGGGGGGGGAGGGGCATATGCCCCCACCTTTTAGATATTTTGCTTTATATTTGCTTTATAATAGTGTAAAAGTGTGCAAATATAAAAGTGTTCCCCACCCACCCACTTTTTGGCATCTTCCTACGCCACTGTTACCCTACATAATTCTGTTATACCATTAACCCTTTTTCCTTTCTCAGTTGAATTTCATCTTATGTATACCCGATCTGACAGCTTATCTAAACGTTTTTGCTGTCCACCCCAAGATCCTAGTCCTTGTTTCTCCAAGCGCGACAAGTTCTTGTCCCTTAAGGCCATCCATGCCACACAGCTATTATATTTCGATCAGCTTCAGCAGTGGGTTTAGTCTGACCACTTCAGAGAGTCTTCAGTGATTACTTTTATGACCCTTCAACTTTGTTGAAGGTATTTTTATATATGCTTAATATCTATTTTTACCGTTTTCAGTACATATATCCGGATGTGAATATGATCACTCCGATCGTCGCATACACATATTGACTGAAGTCCTATTAACACACTTTCCGACATACAATTAGTTTTCTAAAACTCAAAATTAAAAGTGCTCCCACGGTTTGTTTTCTGTATATTGAACGTCTGAAGTTCCCGTTTATACCAAGAACAAGACGTCTGTGTTGAACAGGATGTCGCACAAGATGTTATAGTCAATCAAAAATTTCATATGTCTATGTATGTATAAACAATACTTTCCAACTTTGTCTGGTTCGTGCAGAATATAAAAACAATCCACGCATCTCATAACTGTTGCATCTGCATTTGATTTCCATGCACGTGTCGGTATTCGTATCGTAAAGTTGCAGAACTTAGTTTCAACCCATGAAAGTGGACACTAAGTTTGGTTAACCTACAAACCTGTAACACATATGGATAATGTTGCAATAAAGTGAAATTAGACTGATGTTGAAACGGGAAAATACCCTCAAGAATAGACTAAAGCTCGTCTCAATAACTGTTACTTCATAGAAGTACGTGCGTAAATAAAATAAATGCATTTTGTTGTATTGTATTAGAAACACCAGGATAACCAGAAACACTTCAGATGCACTGGAATGAGTAAAGTTTGTTTGTTTTATTTAACGACGCCGCTAGAGCACATTGATTTTTTATCTTATCATCGGCTATTGGACGTCAAACATACGGTCATTCTGACACTGTTTTTAGAGGAAACCCGCTGTCGCCACATAGGCTACTCTTTTTACGACAGGCAGCAAGGGATCTTTTATTTGCGCTTCCCACAGGCAGGATAGCACAAACCATGGCCTTTGTTGAACCAGTTATGGATCACTGGTCGGTGCAAGTGGTTTACACCTACCCATTGAGCCTTGCGGAGCACTCACTCAGGGTTTGGAGTCGGTATCTCGATTAAAAATCCCATGCCTCGACTGGGATCCGAACCCAGTACCTACCAGCCTGTAGACCGATGGCCTGCCACGACGCCACCGAGGCCGGTGCACTGGAATGAATAAGTTAACAATAAAACTAATTAATGTCTCATTTCAATTACCAAAAACAGCTCTTATAGTAAAAAATACACCGTAGTGTTTAAAAATTAGGGTCTCTCACTTTAAGTTCAGCCAGCTAACGTTTTGCTACCGTTCGCTTGATGCGCGGTCAGTCTGGGATCGATCCTCGTCGGTGGGTCCATTGGGCTATTTTTCACTCCAACCAGCGCACCACGACTGGTATATCGAAGGCCGTGGTATGTGTTATCCTGTCTGTGGGATGGTGCATATAAAAGATCCCTTGCTGCTAATCGAAAAGAGTAGCCCATGAAGTGGCGACAGCGGGTTTCCTCTCTATATATCTGTGTGGTCCGACGCCATATAACCGTAAATAAAATGTGTTGAGTGCGTCGTTAAATAAAACATTTCCTTCTTTCCGTTCGCGAACTATTTGATTGGTTCCCAACGTGGCCATTTGGTTTACCGCGAAGCGCATTCACCAGTCTAGCGGACGTTTTTCTGCTCGTTTTTCTGCCTGAACTCAGCCCTGAGCTTCGTGTCTTGGTCGTTGTTTGAACTCCAATTAAAAACAAACAGTTAAATATTGTACAAGACCTTGCTAGAAACCTACAATCGCGTGGCTGTACTTTAACGATTATCGAATAGATTTGCTACACGACACAGGCCACTGACGTTAATATAACAACTATAAATGCCGTTTAGCTTAGGACAAAAAGGTTAACGGTTTTGTAAACGTAGCTTAAAGGTTAACAAAATAGGAGAAAGATATCCGGGAAGATAGGTTGAAAATAAATTATTTAAATAGAAATTACTGGTGGTTGTATTGGGTGGCGTGGGGGTTGTTTTATCGTTTGTGTTCTGTTGATTGTCTATTGGAGATTTTTGTATAGGATTCTTTTGAGCTGTCAATTTTGTTACTAAGTAAGCTATAAAAATATAAGAAGAGTTTTGAATTATTATAATTTTTGTATCTCGTATATTAGGTTTTAAATGTACTTAAATATTTTTGTTGTTGGAATTTTTTTTCTGTTTATGAAGCACGTTATTGGTCGTAGTATTTGTGTGTGTCGACCAATTGGGTCGGTCGGTACCACATGGGGGAGGGGACGAATATAAAGACTGGAAAGTAATGTTTGTATTGCAACACTCCAGCCCATTATTCACTAAGCACCTATCATGTGTAAACATTTGTAGTCTTTTCCACAGTTGTTCAAGATTGATAGAGAGAAAAACACTTGTCGCCACGTACATGCTGGTTGCTGAGTTCATTTGTTTTATTCAACGACACTACTAGAGCATATTGATTTATTAATTATCGGCTTTTGGTAATTTTGACATATAGTCTTAGAGAGGAAACCCGCTACATTGTTCCATTAGTAGTAAGGGATCTTTTATATGCACCATCCCACTTACAGAATAACACATACGACGGCCTTTGATATACCAGTCGTGGTGCACTGGCTGGAACAAGAAATAGCCCAATTGGCCCACCGACGGGGATCGATCCTAGACTGACCATGATCGATCTTAGACCGACCCCGCATCAAGCGAGCACTTTGCCACTGAGCTACGTCCGGCCCTAGTTGTTACAGAAAGACGTGGCCCATAAGCTTTGTACGAGACACTACCCAGACAGTTAAAGAGTTGTAGAATTAGTTGAAGCCTGCATAAGAGGATGCACGGAAAGTGTGACGACAACATTAGAGCTGTTTCGCCCTTCAAAAGGAAATTCTTATTTCCGAAAAAAATATTAGTATTCGGTAATGTGCGTTCATCTATTCACCAGTACGGGTGGGACGCAGCGCAGTCGGTTTGGGATCGATGCGCGGTCGGTGGGCCCATTAGGCTGTTTCTCGTTCCAGCCAGTGCACCATGACTGGTTTATTAAAGGCCGTGGTAAATTACAAAATGTTTGACGTCCAATAGCCGATGATTAATAAGTCAATGTGCTTTAGTGGTGTCGTTAAATAAAACAAACATTTTTCTACTTACCAGTAATACACCAAACCAATGTAAAATTTTAAACGAGTGTAACACACATGCCCATTATAATAAACAATACCGCATCTCTGCCCAAGGCTGATGCCAATAGAAGTTACGACAAAACCCTAAAGGTACGAAGCCATGACTCTCTATGAGGTGTTGTCTACATTGAGCTGATCTTGACCACAACATATTGTTCTAACTCCGTTTATTTATACTTATTTTCGAGCTTATATCCAATTAAGGTTCAAGCACGCTGTCCTGGACACACACCTCAGCTATTTGGACTGGACTGGTTAGTGGTTTAGTTATTAGTAGTTAGAGAGAGAGAGAGAGAGAGAGAGAAGTCGGTGTAGTGACCTTAAACCTACCCATTGATCGTTAAACTCGCTCCAGTTGGGAACCAGAACCGGAATGTGAACCCAGTACCTACCAGCATTATGTTCTATGGTTTAACCACTATATCACCGAAGCCGGTATTCCGTCTATTGGATTTTTCGCTCCAGCCAGTGCACCACGACTGGTATATCTAAGGCCGTGGTATGTGCTATCCTGTCTATGGGATGCTAAAAGATCCCTTGCTGCTAATCGAAAAGAGTAGCCCATAAAGTGGCGACAGTGGATTTCCTACCTCAATATCTGTGTGGTCCTTAACCATATGTCAGACGCCATATAACCGTAAATAAATGTGTTCCTTCCTTCTTCCGTTTATTGGAGGACTGCCAGTTTTACAGCGCCCCGAATACAAACGCTGAGCACGTTTCTATAGCCTTCGTAAACAAAGAGATGTCTGAACCCACACACGGATGTACATAGAGTAATATTTCAGGCAAGGAACTTATTATTTTAGAAATATTGCTCAAGTTATTTTAAGAGAGAAGGACCTTTAAGGGTGTCTCTTGACAGAACTTGGCTCTGACTTGACATGGACACTATGACGATCACGTTACGGCTGATTTTTCATGGAACCTGTGATGACCACGTTAACTATGTCACTTTATATGAGAACTATAATGATCACATTAAAACTGTAGCTTGTTTATGTATGTTTAAACTAATAAAGTCTGTATAAAAGGTTTACGGAAATTAATATACCCGGCCTCGGTGGTGTCGTGGTTAAGCCATGGAACATATGGCTGGTAGATACAGGGTTCGCAGCTCGGTACCGGCATCCACCCAGAGCGAGTTTTAACGACTCAATGGGTAGGTGTAAGGCCACTACACCCTCTTCTCTCTCACTAACCACTAACAATTAACAACTAACCCACTGTCCTGGACAGACAGCCCAGATAGCTGAGGTGTGTGTCCAGGACAGCGTGCTTGAATCTTAACTGGATATAAGCACGAACGTAAGTTGAAAATGAAATGAAAAGAAATTAATAAAATTAGCTAAATACTGTCCCAGACTGTACATGACAACTGCGCTAATATTGAACTAGCTTTCACTAGTACGTCTACAAAATTTGCTAAATATATATATAAAAGATTGTGCTCGGAGTGTGTGACGACCGTGTTATTCGTGGCGGTGGAAGTAATACATCGTCACAGAGGTGTTACTAATTTGTCAGTCAGAGACTGTGGAAAGCCACAATTTCTGTAAGTGCTAGCGAACACGGCAGTTTAGTTAATGGTCGGGATAGTTACGTGTCTTATCTGGTATATGATCATGTATCGAGGGAGTTACTATTTATGATAAGCTTTCCCAGATGGCAAGGTCTTGTATGCTCTTAACCTAGTGCTGGCGATAAATATAGGTTGTACGGTGAACCGCTGATGAGGAAGGAGATAGCAGGGCTGTGGTTGTGTGTATTGGTGGCACTGGTTCACTTGTCTGTGTAATTCACGTGCAGTGTGTCTGTGTAATTTAGGTAATGACTGAACGAAATTCCACTGGTTCCCGTGTCTGTCTAACTCTGGTAATGAACGAATGAAAGTTCACCGGTTCCCTTGTCTGTCTAACTCGGATAATGAATGTACGAAAATCCACTGGTTCTTTTGTCTGTCTATATCGGGTAATGAATGAACGATATTTCACTGGTTCCCTTGTCTGTCTAACTCAAGTATTGAATGAACGAAATTTCACTGATCCCCTTGTCTGTCTAACTCGGGTAATGAACGAATGAAAGTTCACTGGTTCCCTCGTCTTTCTAACTCGGATAATGAATGTACGAAAATCCACTGGTTCTTTTGTCTGTCTATCTCGAAAGTTCACTGGTTCCCGTGTCTGTCTAACTCGGATAATGAATGTACGAAAATCCAGTGGTTCTTTTGTCTGTCTTTCTCGGGTAATGAATGAACGATATTTCACTGTTTCCCTTGTCTGTCTAACTCAAGTATTGAATGAACGAAATTTCACTGATCCCCTTGTCTGTCTAACTCGGGTAATGAACGAACGAAAGTTCCCTGGTTCCCTCGTCTTTCTAACTCGGATAATGAATGTACGAAAATCCACTGGTTCTTTTGTCTGTCTATCTCGGGTAATGAATGAACGAAATTCCATTGAATCCCTTGTCTAACTCAAGTATTGAATGAACGAAATTTCACTGGTTCCCTTGTTCCCTTGAATTTCGACATTCAACTGGTTAGCGTGTCTGATTAACTTAGGTAACGAATAAACGACTGGTTAGGGGTTTCTGACTAATTCAGGTAATGAATGAATGAATGAATGAATGAATGAATGAATGAAAGTTCACTGGTTCTCTTGTCTATCTAACGCAGGTAACGAATTCACGTGTAAACGTATATTTGTCTGTTTTGTCGTAAACAATAACTATCATTACCAGTTCGCCTATGAATGAAGTTAAGAAAAGTTGACATGTTGAACTTACTTGGGTTCATACGTATTCAACTTTATGCTTTTACGTATCCATATGTATATCGAGAAATCAACGGTTCTTAATCAGTTCGGCTATCAAATGAATGTTCGGGTTTTTCCCCCCATCCCAATCAGTGCCTTACGAGTGAAACATCAAAGGCTGTAGTACAGATTGTTTTTCATGATCCCTTGTTGCTTCATCGTTATGAGTAGCATATGACATTGTGACGGCAGCACTCTCTCTCTCTCTCTCTCTCTCTCTCTCTCTCTCTCTCTCTCTCTCTCTCTCTCTCTCTCTCTCTCTCTCCCTCCCCCCCCCCCCCCAAATGTGAAAATAGTCGTAAGTTAGACACCAAATAGTCATAGATTAAATGTTCCAAGGTATCACTAAACAAATATCATTTTCCTTCCCTAAAGAATGCAATGTGAAATTACATCCGAGGTCATGCCATTTATTTCGTAAGCCTATATTTGGATATTAGAAAACAAACAAACAAGTAAAACTAGACATTTACATACACACTAACATAACAATGGTGGCGAGATCAAATTAGGGCGTTTTTAATACACCGACGCGCGTTTATTTACAATTATGTTCAGCAATGGCATAATTGTAGTAAACTTTCCCAGATTAATTACTTTGTCGCCAAAGGTCACGGAACTCATTCGGTGTGAAAATGTCACGCTGAGTAATCAGCTAGCTTGTACCAACGTTCCCACTAGCTCCGTGTTAAATTGTCAACACAGGAGCATGGGATGAAATCATATTACAACTGTGCCATCCTGCCTTAGTTTTGCCCCATAGTTTACAAACTTAGCTCTATAATGCATAGTGACTTTCTTTTGATGGTGCGTAACGTAACTGGGGCAAAAGCACAACACAAATATTGTAGACTGGAACCAGGCATTAAAGGAGAGGGCAATTAAGGCATTTGACCTGGTATGCATATTAAACTATATATAATACACATTATTGCTTAATATCAACACGTATAATCATATAGTTAATTAATAAAACGGTTAAATGAGACGGCTATTATATATAACGGGCGCAGCCATTTTGTACCATCTCAGTTAGTACGCCCTCTGGCGAGCTGGTGGTTACGTAATACTTAACGCGTAATGTCAGGAATGAGCCTTAGAACTAAAGAAACACAATCTACCTGTTTTTTGCGGGATGATAATGTTCTGTAATAATACACATCCCAGTAAGCCAGCAATAAGTATATCCAGCACTATATATATTATTTTTTAATACAAAATAAAATACCATTGTCAAAGTGGCTACACAACAAGTCGAAATAATTAACAATGTTTTGCCCATGCATTAACCTACGTACTGAAATGATACACGGAGTGTTTTCTTAGTTAATTGGTCTATGATTCCTGTGATTCCTGATTGGCAGGTGTGTATTTGATTGGTAACCAGACGAGCCAATTAATTGTCGCTGTCTAGACACAAAAATACATACCGGTATTGTGGAATATTACCCGTCGCCCCTAAAATTGTAATGGACATGGTTTATTACTGTAAATAGTTCTGTAAAACTATTGATTAAGTAGACTTTTCCATCTAAAACCACAGAACTGACCAATTACGTAGTCTCAAAGAAAAGAAAATTATCACTTGGGTATCGTGGGTTGTCGTTTTTGCTCCAACGTAGCATATCAATAGGCCTAATAGTGTACATTTTGCCTTTGGATTATTTAACAGAGAACAATACTATAACCCCATTTTGTTCCGTTAATGCAACTTGAAATATATTTAGTTAAATAGTTTATTATATTATTAGGTCATTTATGCTGTTTTACAAGGCAGGTTGATCGAAGAGAAGCGCCTTGTCGAAAATTACTGCTTTTGTTTACACTGTACATACAGGAGATGGTCAGGAGCTGACGTCACTTCGCCCCAAGCTATTCCACCGGACGTCACAAAAATGAAACAAAATGGCTGCCCCCGTTAGCAGGAATAATCATGGTTTTTTATTAACTCTAAAATTACGCGTTTTTCATTTGCTAAAGTATTAGTATGTGTTGGTGGTCCGGGTATGCATCTTTTCAACACATAAGGCTCTTGTGTGAGTTGACCCTACCGTTAAAGGTTCCAATGTACCAAATCAGTTAATTTTGTCGATAATGTTAACGTGTATTAATAAAACTGATATAAGCAGCGTATCAACACACACTTACACCTCTCCGTCCTGGACCAATGAATGAATGAATGAACGACACCCCATCACACAAAATACATCGGCTAGTGGGAAGAAGGAAGGAAATGTTTTATTTAACGACGCGCTCAACACATTTTATTTACGGTTATATGGCGTCGGACATATGGTTAAGTACCACACAGATTTTGAGAGAGGAAACCCGCTGTCGCCACTTCATGGGCTATTCTTTTCGATTAGCAGCAAGGGTTTCATCCTGTTGTGTATACTACATAATACCTGTATAACAAAAAAGTGTAGTTATTTATTTATTTATTGGCAATGGATAATAGTATTTGCACTAATAATCAATGTCACATATTACTACCAATCAGAGCCGCAGCTGTTCACTGTTCACCTCCAACTTGGACACGGAACTTTCTTCTTTGGTACAATGCAACCTAAACGTTGCATTATTCCAAATATCATCTTGCTGTTGTCGTGTTCAGAAGGGCGAGCGTTCGCGAACAATTTGACTGGTGTCATTCGTCTAGTATGTGACCACGAGCGCTCGTCCACTTGAACCTGTCTCTGCTGTGCGTTCGTTTTGGTGGGACATGTTGCAGGACTAATCATAACGTGTTGTTTTATCTGGCTACTAAATTCGTGTAATTCTATTTCAACTTGGTGTAATTTACATCCTCCATTCTTGTAAAAATTGTGCGTTGTTCGCGCCCAACATCAAGTCGCGAAATTTATAGGCGCGCATTATTTTTCTTGCGGATACTATCAGTAAATTCGCGAAAGTTACACTTCGCGAACATGCCCTAAAGTGCACTGTAAGCGAGCGATTGTTGGCGCGAATTTCGCGTTGACGTTAGCGACAAGTACATGCACACTGCTCGGGAGTAAAACAAAAAATTCGTGCGAATTTTCAGTTGTCAGTGACAATACTCGCTGTTTCGTGAAGCCGTTTCTGCTGAACAACGATTAGCAATAACTTTGAGGTATTGTATGCATTTATTAGTTTCATAAATAGTAAAAACAGACAATAACTTAAAATTGTCTATCCCCATGTTGTAAAAGAAAGAAAGAGCTGTTTTATTTAACGAAAGGGGTCTTTTATATGTACCATCCCATAGACAGGATAGTACATATCACGGCCTTTGTAACACCAGTTGTGGAGTTGTAGTTGCAGCTGCTTTTATCATAAAGCACTGGATGTTCTTGGATGACTGTTATCAGTTCTTTCTTTTTATTTTCTTTAGTTGACGGTGCCATTTTTTTTAACCACGTGTTTCTTGACCGGGAACAGGAAATGACGTTGCAGGCAAATTGTCAACGCGTACGAAAAAAATAGGATTGATTCGGGGCCCTGGTGGTATACGAACACGTTAAACTAGTTATCTATCTATCTATTTTCTTTTTGACCGCCCGATCTAATCTAGCGACCAAATTTAATGAGTAGAATTTTCTTTATTAATTATATTAATTGGAGATGCGCATCAAAATTTTAAAGGCCCACTTTTGGATGTAAATTTCAAAATTGTCCACTTAATTATTATTTTTTCTGTCCCAGAGCAAGTCACTGGCTATCCAGAGACAGGCGCCGGGACGGACATGCTCGAAACTCTAGTGGTATATGAGCATGTAAAAATTATTCGCACTCGCACTTGATTCTATTTTTTAAATTCGCTCGCCTAAGTATTCGTTCGCTCTCCATTCATACGCGTGCAGTGTGCATTCACAGTATAGTTTGTGTTTGTTCTATATTTTTCATTCGCTCGCGAATTCGCGTATAGTGTGTAGAGGCCTTTAGGTGCGTATTCGCAAGAACAATAACAAACATGCAAACAAGCAAAAAACTTATTAAAATACCAAACAAACAAAAATTAAAAAAACGTCGCATTATTAATGCGGTTTACAGTATTAAATATATCCAAACTGACGACAATTTTTGGAGGGCAACAACTTTTTGCTTTATAATTTATACTAAATGGACAAAACAAAAACGCACAACAAAATATTACCTTTTAAAACTGGGTTTTTATAGTCTAATTTATAGTTATTTGCTAAAAACAATTAACAGAAGAACAAAAAATTAGAAATTGGGTGCACAGAAGACGGTAAACGTCTGCCTGGTCGATTCTGAACTCTCTTGTTAGTTCTGTCTTGCTTGAATAACACAAAGGGGCCCTAGAGGATATTTCAATCATTTACGTTTGATGTTTCGCAAGAGTTTGGTAACAGTCTATGATGAATAAGTGATGTCAGGGTCGGCAGAGAAGGATGTTTAGGTGGTAGTCTTGATTCTGGATAGTCTATTTACTTGCTGAAAATCAAGCAGAGGTAAAAAACACAAAAACACAAAAACAAACAAGGTATTAAATAAATTCTCCTGCATCGTTTGTTTTTGTTTAACAACACCACAAGAGCACATTGATTTAGTAATCATCGGCTATTGGATGTCAAACATATGGTAATGTTTTGACACAGTCATAGAGAAAAAAACCGCTACATTTGTTCATTAGTAGCAAGGGATCTTTTATATACACCATCCCACATACAGGATAGCACATATCACGGCCTTTGATATACCAGTCGTAGTGCACTGGCTGGAACGAGAAATAGTCCAATGGGCTCACCGACGGGGATCGATCCCAAACCGACCGCGCATCAAGCGGACACTTTACCACTGGGCTACGTCCCGCCCCTCTCCTGCATCGATGCTTATACGATTTTGAGCATATCTAATCTGAACGACACAACCGTATTCCCTGATCAAAATCCTATCTCTGCATAAGGCAACGTCGAAAGGATGTTAGCCAAAGTTGTGTTTATTTCCATGATCCACTGTCAGGTGCTCGTCCTTAAGGGGACCGCCACTCCTTTAGGAGAACTGTAAACTATGGCTCAAACTTGACCCTAACGTCAAATAGAATGAAGATTTCACATTAAGTGATTTTATGTTTAAACTCCATATCCGAATCTGAGTGTATTAATGTATAAACGAGCTTATACGTACAACCTGCATGACATTGTGTTGGTAAATAATCCCTAACGACCTCAATAAATGATGACGGTGGTGCTCTTTCTTTCTTTCTTGTTTATGTCTGTACTGGCCATGATGTTGACGGTGATGGTGATTATGCTGGTGGTGATTGGAGTTGATTGCGCTGATATGGTAGTTATTGTAGTGGTCACGAGATAATGTTGGTGGTGGTAGTGATGTTTGTGGTGTTGGTGCATTGATGATGATGGTCGTGGTTGAGATATCCATAGAGTGATTGACATATGATGGTCGTAGTGATGATGGCCACAGTGTTGGTAGTAGTTTATTATTGAAAACGTTGGTGATTGTCATAGCGATGGTGGTGGGGTTTTTTGTGGTAGTGGTAAAGCGATTGTAGTTTAATTGTGATGGCGATCTTATAGTTATTACTGGTTACTTAATTGCATCAGTCTCCAACCCCACTCACTCACCGTGTGTATATACTCGCCTGTGTGTATCTGTATTGCATAACTGTGACGTCACATTATTTTTCTAGGTACAGTCTATTTTTCAAGAATCAACACCTGCGAAACGATACAGTTTGAACTTCTTATGCGTCCAGGTCAGGGATTCGAACCCACTATTAACAGACTTGTACATTGTGAACAAGTACAACGCTTTAGCCCACGAGGCCAAGCATCTGCATCATCAAATGAACATGTAATTTAAGCCTTATGAACTTGATACTAGTGATACATGTAGTAATGTGTTCTGGCGGAACACAACGAAGATTGTCGGAAACTAAATCGGAAATCAGATATTATACTTCTAGTACGTGCATCACACTTAATGCCAGCTATCCACTATTAAGGTTTTCTTGACCGATTCGTTCAGGTTAGGTCTGAAAGGATCCTGCCATTTTTGGTTATTAGTTTTCAAACAAAAAATGTCATTTTAACCAATATTTTCATTTAAAAAGATCAAATACAAGTTAATTTAGGAGTCACGTAATTTGTTTTAATGAATAATGGATTAAATTAGAGAATGCAATCGGAAGTGTAGATTTATGAAAAATAATTAACTCGCACCCACGGGACTCTACACCTCCTCATACATTCTCCATTATATAACTGTGTGTGCTCGCGCGTGCGTGAATGCGTGCGTGAATGCGTGTGTGTGGTTGTGCTCGTGCAGGTATGTCTAATGCGTATAATATTATGTACTTTACGAGGGTTTTTTTTCTGTATATTATAATCAAAGGTGCTGCAGAGAGACGTCATAAAAAAAAAAAGTTCATTTAGGTTTTTTAGACTACACATTTTATAGGTGATAGCTTCAGGGAATTAATGTGAAGACTAATTCTGAAAGACTCCACATTGATTAGTTTCATCATTGAACTGGTTTACGAGCCTCAGTTCTGAGCCTCAGATGATGTCCTGAATTATATCGTCACCATATTTATCCACTGACCTCATTCAGAGATGTGATTTGCACCACCAATATCACGTGGAACAGCAATTTGTGTTAATGAAATGTTCCACTGCCTTTCGGCAAGGTAGTTAAAGTTAAAAGGAAGTCCTAACAGGATAGGTGGAAATAATATTCCTGTTATTTGAGTAAAAATAGTTATTAAGTAGTAATAATTGGTGGATCATTCGGTGAGGGGGTTTGATGGGTCTTTTGGGGGGAAGAAGGAATGAGGTTAATTGTATTCTTAAATAATACAATTAAGATTTGTTGGTACAGAAATATGAAATGTAAATTAACTACTAACACCGACTTCATTTATATTTCTTTGACATCAGTTTCATAACTTCCATACAACACACGTGTTTGTATACTTATTTCTGTTTATGTCATAATTGTGAGGTTCTACATATCGAGCTAAATACATGTAGGAGTCGCTATCATAGGGCTCTATGTCCTTGTTCACTGAACAAAACAATGTATCGACCTCGGTGCAGAGAGGTTAAACCATCCAATGCATGGCGTGTATCCTGGTAGGTACTGGGGGGGGGGGGGGGGGGGGGGTCCTGTCCTGGACGGAAAGAAAAAAGAAATGTTTTATTTAACGACGCACTCAACACATTTTATTTACGGTTATATGGCGTCAGACATATGGTTAAGGACCACACAGATATTGAGAGAGGAACCCGCTGTCGCCACTTCCTGGGCTACTTTTTTCGATTAGCAGCAAGGGATCTTTTATATGCACCATCCCACAGACAGGGTAGTACATGCCACGGTCTTTGGTGTACCAGTTGTGGGGCACTGGCTGGGACGAGAAATAGCCCAATGGGCCCACCGACGGGGATCAATCCCAGACCGACCGCGCATCGAGCGAGCGCTTTACCACTGGGCTACGTCGTGGACGGAGAAGCCGACCTGTGCTACATCAGATTGTTCTGAATGTGCACGTTAAAACCCTATGACCAGGTACTGGGTTCCTATCCTACTACGAGTGCATTGTAATAGGTCATTGTGGAGGTATACGGCAACCACACTGAGTTCTCTCTCACACAAACTTGGAGATCATTAACCCATTGTCTGGGATAGACAGCTCATATGCTCGTAGCTGGGAGGTGTGCCAAATTAAACATGGATACACACACAAACCTATGACGGTTGTAGCTTTTATACACGTATTCTGTACCTATTCCCCGTTGTTGTTTGTTGTTTTTGTTTGAGGGGGGTTAGGGGGTTGGGGGTAATTTGTTTGTTTTTTGTTTTTGTTTTGTACATTTTTAATCGGATGTAAGTATTTGACATTGTAATTTCGACACGAAGATTATTCGATACTAAATAAGAAATCATAGATTACACGATTAGCACGTGTAGCAAAAAAAGAAATGTTTTATTTAACGACGCACTCAACACATTTTATTTACGGTTATATGGCGTCAGACATATGGTTAAGGACCATACAGATATTAAGAGAGGAAACCCGCTGTCGCCACTTCATGGGCTACTCTTTTCGATTAGCAGCAGGGATCTCTTATATGCACCATCCCACAGACAGGGTAGTACATACCGCGGCCTTTGATATACTAGTCGTGGTGCACTGGCTGGAACGAGAAATAGCGCAATGGGGCCACCGACGGGGATCGATCTCACTCCGACCGCGCATCGAGCGAGCGCTGTATCACTGGGCTACACCCCGCCCCTAGCACGTGTATGACGCGTATTGCTAGCCTTCCACTGCCGTACTAAGAATTTACTAGCCAAATCGTTCAGGTCAGATCCGAAAGGATCCCGTCGTTTTGGTTGATTAGTTTTGTAAATATTTCTTGCCATTTTAACCTTCTTTTTTTCAATAATAATAAAATATTGGTTAATTTAGCAGTCACGTTAGACAATGTAATGAATAATGAATTATGTTGGAGAATGGACTCGGAGAGTATGGATTCATGAAAAAATAATTAACTCGCCCTTACGGCACTTTTGAATTACTTTTCATGAATCCACACTTCCTCGTACATTTTCCACTGCATATCCCTTAGACCAAGTCTCGTACAAGGATACGAGTTGTGATATGCTAACGGTTTTGTCGTTTTAATTTGACAAAGGACTTTAGCTGTAAGTGGTTCTGAGTGCGATGAGCTGGTGATTCTCCGCGTTAATATCACGCCGTCAACGTCCGATTCCGTTTAGTATCGGACCAATTTATTCAGAATCAATGGCATCAGAATAGGATTGGTAAAATTAGCGCACGTATCGTTGGCATATTGCTTTGAATAATAGCACCATAAAGATCTAATAGGATTTTGATTTATCGCAATAGATATGATTAATATTTTGCATATTCAGACGACGAAGTAAAAGAAAAGAAGAGAAATTGTTGTTTAATGGCATACGCTGGGATATTGTTAATGATGATGGAATGGGGAGAGATGCAGTTCATTCATGGATGCTCGTGTAAAGCGTGACGGGTCGTAGGGTCGATCAGAATCAGTGGATTTTTTTTTACATTTTAACCAGTGCCCCACAACTAATATAGTAATGGTACATGTTGTCCTCTTTGTGGAAACGTGAAGGTGAAAGACACATTGCAGCTAGTCGATAGGGATACAGTGCTCGCCAGTTGAGCTTGAGTCGTAAGATAGACCCCCCCCCCCCCCTCCCAGGTAGACCCATTCTCTGATGGGGTTTCCCGTTTCATCTAATGTCCCTCGACTAAAGAAATATTTGAAACCCAGTAGCCGATGACTATTAAATCAATGTGATCTAGTTGTGTCGTTAAACAGAACGATCTTTGACAAACTTTGTATCACGTTAATATGCTAGTTACAGGGTCCTAGTATATCGGTTGTACATGAGAGTATCGATTTACAAACTCTTGCATTTTACACACTTTTTCTCAGTCTTAAATAGCGCTCGCCTGAAGTGGGATGGGTGGCAAAATTGATCGCTCTCTATGGACTGGAGTTTTCCCCCCGTTCCGACCAGTGTCTCATGGCTGGTACATCAAAGACCGTGCTACGTACTGTCCTGTCTATGGTTAAGTCATTTCAAAGATATCGTGCTACTTTGTATTCAGGGATAGCCCACGTAGCAGTAGCAGGTTTCCTCTCTTTCGTAAACGTTTTGAATAAGCTTGTTTTAGAAACTTAATTAGCCGTAGTTCAAATATATGCTGAAATGTCGTTAAACATTTATGCATTTCCTTCCCTATATGTTAACAACAGTGAAGTCAATGGTAAACATTTCAGTCTGTCGGTTTTGCTAACATAGTAAGTTGACAATTGAATATTTTGTTTACAATTCTTTATGTACATGTACCTGTTTGGCAAATCTTGTTTAAGTCAGATTCTTTAAAATGTAGAATAAAAGATTATCCGATATTGATCTAATCGACCCGAAACCACTGACATTATTACACTGGTTTCAAACCTTGATCTTTGCATAGAAATTTAAATAAATAGTGATCTCTATACAGCATTCAACGATAAAATCCATGACTTCAACTTTTCAATTGTCAGTGTCCCTGTTATTTAGTGTAATATACCTTTTATTCAAGCATGTGTTACATGTGGCAGCTTCTGGAATATTTTTAGAGTAGGTTTATTACACATTGATTTGAAACTCCGCCGTGCAATCCCAGCCCAGAATTTACTGCATCAGAGTTTTAGCGTCCAAGGGGTCATTACAGCTTTCAGAAAGTTTTATGGTAAACATTCAAGCACCATTTTACCATATGGTTCCTCCTCGACTACTGTCTGAGGCATTACATTGCGTTTTGACCTTATACATCTGTGCATGACATTAAACTACAGCGATGGTCGTCCAAGTCTGTAAAGTTGTTATGGCCACTTGTGGTGAAGGGCAATGGTAAGAGATACTCTCTCTAATAATAAAATGGAATAAAATTAAATAATTTTTCCTCATTGGTATTTTTTTTTTTTTTTTTTTTTTTTTGGCAGACATGCAAGAGCCTATTTGATGTTCTGCCACATAAGATCTTTTCTTGAACCATTTGTTTCTTCGTTTTTGTTTAACGACACCACTTGAGGACAATGATTTATTAACCGTCGGCTATCAGATGTCTAACATTTGATAATTCTAACATATGGCTTTAGAGAGAAAACCCGCTACATTTTTTCCATTTTATATTCACAATTCCACAGACAGGATTTTCTTCAACAGTCATCATCTTAACTGCCAATAACTATTTTACTATTCTGTTTTACATGGAATGGTGTCTTTGCTGAGCTTCAAATTTCCGTCTTGAGATTGTGATACACAATAAAACTAACACAGAATAGAAATAATGCTATTGCCTAATAATTAATACACGATGTCCCAAAGTGGGACAGCTGCAATCGACTTTTAATATTTGTTTTCTTTCTTTCTCTTTCTCATAAAATATATTGGCTTCGTTATAGAAATATTTTATTTTATTTTATTTTATTGTATATATTTTATTTTATTTTATTTTATTTCGTTTAATTTTAATTTTAATTAGTACTATGTATATGGATGCACTGTTTTCGTCAATAATACGTACACCCCTATGTATATTATCTTCTCTCTTTTTTGTAATTCCCTACTTTAATAAACCATTTCTCTTCAGTTATTGCCTTCTTAAACAAAGACTCAGTAATAGATGATATTCCGAGAAACAAATTTCTATTGATATTCTTATCTCTGTCAGGCAGCGAAGACGTCGTTCTCCTGCCCATCTTCGTGAAACATTCCGCAAGATCGTCCGCCGTCCATACGTCACTTGGCGGTCACTTACGTGTGGGAATAACGAGCGAACAATTGAGCTAATAGGATCAACAGAGATGCATCCTTCTTAGCCCGGCTACTTCAAAGTCCATAAAGACATCAGGGCAGGATTAGCCGGCGTCATATGCGTCAGAATTATTCGCAATATTCCCGGGCTCAATTTGTTAGGATTGCGGTTGACGAAATTAGATCTCATCCGCACATGGACATCGGCTTTGTATATATTGGCATTATTTAATGCACGTATTTGCCTAGATCAGTTTCGGCGTGATGAATTTTTTCCAGCACATTTGTCAACTGTCAGTTGCATATCCAGGCAGGTTTATAGCCACGTGCATATCCATTCATTTCAACTTATTTTCGTGCTTATATCCAATTCAGGTTCAAGCACGCTGTCCTGGGCACACACTTCAGCTATTTGGGCTGACTGTCCAGGACAGTGGGTTAGTTGTTAGTGGTGTACCCTACCCACTGAGTCGATAAACTCATCCTGGGTGGGAGCCGGTACCGGGATGCGAACCCAGTGCCTACCAGTCTATGTATGATTGCTTAACCACGACGCTTAACCACTGCGCCACCGATGCCGGTTATGTTTTTCAAGAAGAATCGCAGAGACATGCCATTGTGATGAATCCAGTTAAGTCTCCAAACACTAGGGATGTATTCGTCAAGCTCAGCATCAGTCATTGCTCGAGTATACACGGGTTTTTTAACCAATAATAAAGCAACAAACATAAAAAAAAACACATCTTAAAGTCACATGGTCGTCGGAGCCAAAGTGCCTGTTTAGCCATTCCCCCACCACAACTCATCATCTTCATACAGATACACCTTTCCCTCGTTTCAGTTTTACAATGACAGAACAGCTGATTTAAGCACTTTGTCAAATGTATGGTATAATACAACAGACTGCAGCAATAATGTCGATTCGGTTTTGTTACAGTTGAAGGAAAGTGCAAACTTCGAGGCTGGTTCTTGTAAATTAAGAAGGTGGGCTTATATCACGTTTAACGTTTAATGAATTGCAGTTATTTTTATACAAAGAATAACACACAAGTGTTGCATAATTAACCTCTGGGGAGAATGGAATGGGACGTGTTATAAATAAACCATGGTTAAATAGAACGTGTTATAAATAAACCATGTTTAAATATAAATGACTTTGATTGCGCAGTGACGGCAGTATCTAGGTCAGTTGGTAGAGATTTCGCGTGAGGTGCTTCCGCCATAGGATCGAAGCCCTCTCCCTCGTTCTCTGATTGGGTTTTCCCCGTCCCAACCACAGTGCCCCACGACTAGTATATCAAGGCAGTGATATATACTGCCCTGTTGGTGGACAAATTCACATAAAAGATTTCTTGCTGCTAATTTTAAAAAATGTAGCGGGTTTCCTTCGATGACCACATGTTACAAATGTTTACATCCAATAGCTGATGGTTAAGGAACCAATGTGCTGTAGTGGTGTCGTTAAATCAAAATAAACTGTATCACTTGATTGTGCAGTTGACATGTCATCGAATGCAATATGCAATATTGGTGTGTACAGAGTTCGTATCTCCGTACCGACTCAACCCAGAGTAAAGTTTGTTCGACTATTAGAAGGAAGGAAGGAAATGGTTTATTTAACGACGCATTCAACACATTTTATTTACGGTTATATGGCGTCGGACATATGGGCTACTCTTTTCGATTAGCAGCAAGGGATCTTTTATATGCACCATCCCATAGACAGGATAGCACATACCACAGCCTTTGATGTACCAGTCGTGGTGCACTGGCTGGAGCGAGAAATAGCCCATTGTGCCAACTGACGGGGGTCTATCCCAAACCGACCGCGCATCAAGCGAGCGCTTTACCACTGGGCTACGTCTCACCCCTCGGCTATTAGAGGTCAAACATGCAATAATTCTGACACATAGTCTTTCAAACCAGAGTGAGTGCAAAGCTAGACTTCGAAAAATTGTTACTTAGGCCATAAATATTCGGCTCTTGTATATGTTGTGCTGTTGCAAAATGCATATAAAGAACCCTTGTTGTTTTTCGACAAGAGTACAAATTGCTAGCAATTTCGTCGTTCATTAATCTTTTCACATCTGTCCAGGACCAATAGCTCATGTAAATTGGATGTCCAGGACAACATACTTGAATCGCAGTCAGATTATAAGTACAATAACGTATCACCCTCTTGGCATCTATCAGGTTGTAAAAACTAGTCTAATGATAACCTAACCAAAGGGCAAAACTTTAATCCCAGACTTGAGCTCTTACAGCGCTGAAGGGTATGTTTGTAATCTTGTTATAAAACAAGAAATAATGGTGATTACTAACGACATATCCTTATAGGTGCACATCCCCCATTCTCACGAGTATATACTCAAGTCACCGTCACCTTAGCAAAGCAGCCACTTGTTAACAATAATCTTCATCATCCCCCATTCTCACGAGGATATACTCAAGTCACCGTCACCTTAACAAAGCAGCCACTTGTTAACAATCATCTTCATCATCCCCCATTCTCACGAGTATATACTCAAGTCACCGTCACCTTAACAAAGCAGCCACTTGCTAACAATCATCTTCATCATCCCCCATTCTCACGAGCATATACTCAAGTCACCGTCACCTTAACAAAGCAGCCACTTGTTAACAATCATCTTCATCATCCCCCATTCTCACGAGCATATACTCAAGTCACCGTCACCTTAACAAAGCAGCCACTTGTTAACAATCATCTTCATCATCCCCCATTCTCACGAGTATATACTCAAGTCACCGTCACCTTAACAAAGCAGCCACTTGTTAACAATCATCTTCATCATCCCACAAATTGTCTGATTTTATAAAACCTGACCTGCATTATGAGACCATTTTAGACTGTTCTGAGAGCATTGGCATAGCCAGGAGTTTATATGGAGGACATCCATTATGGATTACGGGGCGATAGGCAACTATACATGTTGGTGAGAAAAATAGGTATGTTTGGGAGGTGGCTCACACCACACCTGCCTACACCAGTGTCTGAGTGGTCACATACGGAGGCTGGACTGAGATTGTGGTGTTTTGGCGAACATTCTTGGACTAATTTTTGCCATAATTTGTGTCTTGAGCATTCATTGTTTATCTGTCATTGGTCTAGGATTTGATGGGGAAATTGTTGAACGCATTTGATGGGGAAATTGTTGAACGTATTTGACGGGGAAATTGTTGATCGCATTTAATGGGGAAATTGTTGAACGCATTTGATGGGGAAATTGTTTAACGCATTTGATGGGAAAATTCTTGAACGCATTTGACGCTACATATACAAAGCTCTGTACTAATTAATTAGATACGGTGTTAAATAATAAATAGCTTTTTTGAATGTGATTTTATTAACTCAGTTATGTGTACAAACAGTTATATTCTTGATTACGTCTGTCGTCTTGCAGAACGGTATGAGTGTAATTAAGGTCGTGTGCCGTTCTGTTCTGTTTATTATACTACAAACGTAATGACAAAGCTTTTGTTAGATAATTAGGCATTACACAAGATCAGAAACGAGTGTGGCGTTTTAAAAAATAGATTTTTCTCTAACGGTATTTATATATAAGACCCACCGTTGAATAATAGATTCTTCTAGTGAATCGTATCTTAACCATTCCAATTACTGTAGGAAATGCCAGCTTGGTACGTTTAAGATGTTTAATTAATATATAATAAATACGGAAGGAAAATCAATGCACTACTATTTATAAAATAATAATTAATCTGACTACTGAAATAGCGTGTATACTAGCTTGTTATACATCCTTGTAAAGACCTTACTTTTCCTTATTTAGAATATTATTTTTCGTACACCTGAAGTGGTTCTGGTCATCCGTGTGTTTGCAGTACCCAAAACTCCGAAAACGCACGTTCGCCTTGAAAATAATGGTTATCGAGACAAACTCTAGTTATTTTAGACGGTATTTCACTGTTTAAACATCACAGACTTTAGCTTCTCTCTGTTATAACCTTAACTAAATGTGTGTTGTAGGTTTTTAGATTAAATGAAATTAGTATTCAAATAATTTCGTATGTACGAAAAAAAATATTTTAGGAAATACAATGAAATTTAACTCAGTATAAATATTAGAACGATCCGAAACACGTTTAATATACAGCCACTAATATTTTAGGCAGAAACATATATTTGATATGTAATTACAATCGTTAAAAAGTCTCTGTTAGTCGATAACCCTATAAAAATGGCAGCAAACTCAGGAATGTCCCTTTAAGAAGGGATTCTATTACCACTTATTGCGATTCAGGTGAATTACAGGTTGATACACAGTTTGCCATTTCACACCTATACTAATTACAAACTACCTAACTATTTTATAAACCTGATTTGCGTCTGTTTTAGCGATCTCTATATGAAATTAAGTTTTAAGCACGCTATCTGGCCATACACCCCAGCTGTCTGGGCTGTTTGCATATAACGGTTAATGAGAGAGAAGTCCGTGCAATGTCATTACCACCACCTTCACCCGCGTTCCCGCCCCCACCCCCATCCCACTGAACCATTAAAACTGGTTTAAAGCCGATATTGAATTGCGAACCCAATACCTCCCAACCTTAAGACCCATAGCTTAACGACTACGCCATGATTTATTTCGTGGTTATTACCAATGAATGTTCAAGCACGCTGTCCTGGGCATGTATCTCGGCTGTATAATCCCTTTAGATAGTAGAGCACTCGCCTGGGGTGCAATGGGTCGTAGGATCGATCACCCTCGAAGGTTCCAGGCTACATCTCCTCCCATTTAGTTCTCCATGGCAATGGGCAACTCGTTTTCGTTTTACGTGCCCCTATCCACGAAGGTTCAGGCACGCCCACCACGGATTTAGCCTCTGACTTCGCCAGTGACTAACTCCGGAGCAGGGGGGGGGGGGGGGGGGGGTAAGTTTAAGGTGGGCGGAATTTGGAAAAAAGCCATTTAGTAAAGTCAGCGCGAGCGCGGACCAAATAGTAGACACTTCGCAAACTTGAAGTACACCGAGTGGGAGCCGTGCTCTGATTTGCTGAATTTCGATTCCTCGGTGAAGCCTGTATTTTACCTAAGTCTACAAAGAGTAACTGCATCCAAAGACATGTCTGGACTCTAAAATTTGACCCAAAATAGTTAAGACTGCTCAGCCAAAATGTTTTTAAGGTGATTTTGAGCAATTGAACGGGCGCCGAAATAAAATGCGTTAGACTACTTATAAAAAAATAAACATAAGAATTTTGAACTCGATCGAAAACATTTAAAGTCTGACTAGCCCAATAAAAGAGGTTGGTACTCACGGAGGAAAAGGTTGACTAGGGGGAGGAGAGCTACACCCTCGTGTCCAGATGGGGGATCAGCTGGTGTATATCCGGCTTCGCTAGCAGTCTAGTGATCACAGGATACTGTTTGCTGAACACCTTCTTCATCAGGCGATGTATCGAAATGTTGTCCATTTCTGCGAACAGTAGAGCCTGGCTGTAGCGGTTGTCCAGATGGTGGGTAATACTCACAGCTGACCGCCCATCCTTGAAGGTCACTGGGTGCATCTCGTATTCGCCTTCAGCGTTCGGGATGTCCTCAAAGTTCCGACATCGAGGCGCTGCCAAGAGACGTTTGGTGTCCGGCACGTCGATTACCACGCACCTGGAATAGCGGCGATCAAGTTTCCCGTGCAGAGTCCAGGAGTCCATGGATTCGCCGGACTCTGCACCTTCAGGTGGTGGCGGAGGTTGTTTTGGCGGTGTTCTGATCTTGGTAACCGCTGTCGCCACTTCTGCCTTGCGCTTTCCAACAGCTCCTTGGCGGTCCGGGATAGCCTTTGGTGACACCGGTAAAATTGGTGACACATCAATGCTATCCAGAGTATGACGTGGCGAAGTGTTAAGTCGAGTCGGAGTTCTAGTTTCAATAGACTCGTGGACTCGGGCCGTCTCCGAAGTAGCAGCTGGGCCGGTCGAAGCTGGCTTCTCTTCCTTCTTCTCGGTTGAAACTGCAGGTAACGGCGAAGCAGAAGGAGCCGCTGCCGGTGGTTTAGCCACCGGGGTTGGCCCCCCCTGAACCGTTCCTGGCGGGTTTCTCCTCTTCTTCCTCGTCCTCCTCTTCTTGGTTGGAACCGGGTCGCCGTACACCAAGGTCACGGTCGCCCGTGACCCGGTGTACGCGACGCGGTATTCCAACAACACTCCATACGTTGTTATGAGTCCCCCCAGGTGGGGGGGGGGGGGGGGGTAACTCCAGAGAGCATGAACACAGGTCCTGCTTCATCTTAAACGAAATTAGAATGAGTTCTCCATGACTTATAAATACACAATTCTCCTATTTATGGGAATTTGCATCTAAAAGATCCCTTAATATCTATCGGTAAGGAATAGCTTATTTGGCCGTAGGAGTAGCTTGTTTTATCGTAGGAGTAACTTATTTGGCCGTAGGAAGTAACTTATTTGTCCGTAGGAGCAACTTATTTGGCCGTAGGAGTAGCTTATTTGGTCGCGGAAGTAGCTTATTTGGCTGTAAGAGTAACTTATTTGGCGTAGGAGTAGTTTATTTTGTCGTAGGAGTAACTTATTTGGCCGTAAGAGTATCTTATTTTGTCGTAGGAGTAGCTTGTTTTGTCGTAGGAGTAACTTATTTGTCCGTATGAGTACCTTATTTAGTCGTAGGAGTAACTTATTTGGCCGTAGGAGTAGCTTGTTTTGTCGTAGGAGTAACCTTTTTGGCCGTGAGAGTAGCTTATTTGGCCGTGGGAGTAAGTTATGTGGCCGTAGGAGTAGCTTATTGTGAGGTAGGAGTAACTTATTTGGCCGTAGGAATAGCTTATTTGGTCGTAGGAGTAGCTTATTTAGCAATGGAAGTAATTTATTTGGCCGTGGAAGTAACTTATTTGGCCGTAGGAGTAGCCTGTTTGGCTGGCCAAGAAAATGTTCAGGAAAACGAGCGATCGTAGTAGCTCAAGAGACAGTTGTTGTTTGGGTGGTGGGGGGTTGCGCCTAACCTGAGATGAATGTGATATGCTAGAAGACAATGGTACCAGTCAATTTGTTCGCAAGCGCTCGGTCTCCTGAACACGCCACGAGTCTCGAGATAACTACATGTTACTTTGTTAGACAATAAATATCCGTAATTGTCTCCAGACAAATGTGTCATGTCCTCTCTGATTGTGTCCGCACTTCGTATTCCGGGCTGGTACAGCCGTGTACGGATCCATTTGGATTGTTAACCTGTGCGTGCATGACAGAACCACGAGAAGACTATGAATATCTGAACAAAATTAATTAAACCCCGAGCGTCTCATTCGTTCACGAGGAAATAAGCTTCTCACGCAAGAAGCAATCACGTTTTGGAGCCGTTTAGGGGCCGTTTGGACCCGCTATTTATTGCGAGGTATTACCTAACAGTAATAGAGACCACGTGTCTTGCGACAAAAGAACATTTCACCGCCACCATTCGACAGATAGTATCTGCTTCGTAAACTGATCAAATGACTATTAACTAAATCAGTTGAGATGACTTGTTTCGTCTGATCGATACCGTCCGGTGTGTTATATTGGGGATGAGGTTTAACACCAACATTTTCAGATCTCATTTTACAACATGGTTTTGTTTAAAATGTATGTGATGCAAGTCCGCTGAAACGGAGGCGCCTGGACTTTTTCCTACACTTACCCACCCGTCCTCATTTAAAGATACACGTTTCTACTGTAATACTATTAGAACAAAAATAGCCTTTAAAATTGGAAAATTATCATCTGAAACATTGCAATGTTCTCTAGATGCTAGAAAGACGCTTTTGATGTCATCCAAAGATAAATAGTCTAAAGTAGTGCCTGCCCCCACTATTTCTAGTTCCAGCCAGTGCACCGCGACTGGTATATCAAAGGCCGTGGTATGTACTACCCTGTCTGTGGGATGGTGCATATAAAACATCCCTTGCTGCTAATCGGAAAGAGTAGCCCATGAAGTGGCGACAGCGGGTTTCCTCTCTCGATATCTGTGTGGTCCTTAACCATATGTCTGACGCCATATAACCGTAAATAAAATGTGTTGAATACGTTGTTAAATAAAACATGTCTTTCGTTTTTCTTTATGTCCCTTTATTCATAACTGTATGGTATTTTAACCAATGGCGATTTTTATCAATTTTAAAATTAGGTTCCATACAGGTTTTATGGTTGAACTTTAATAATTTCTGCACATAGGATGGATTATTATAGATTGGGTTTTCGTGCCTAACGTTAGATGAATGTCATATGATAGGATCCGATGGTACCAGTCACCCAATAACCGATGTGTTTTTCGTGCTGGGGTGTCGTTAAAAATCCATTCATTCATTCATTCATTCATTCCAGTCAAATTTTTCGCGACCGCTTGACCTCCCGAATACACCACAGGACTGAAATGTTTGTGCAGCTTTGAACTATCGTGTCCGTTTGCGAAAATGTCCGTTAAGTACTAGGTGTTCTTGCATCTCTTATAAGCTAGGCTAGGTGACAAAATATTTGTTCATAAAATATCATCCAGTTTATTGTTAGCTGACACGTTAACAAATAATTATCATCAATAAAATTAGACAGACCTTTAACGGGACTTATCGTCTGTGCATTCGTCATCAGTTGATAAATGTCATAATTAATTGTCAACAATGACGAATATAGATATACACGTGAAGAATAAGTCAGTATGGACGAATATAGACATACAAGTGGGGAATAATGTCAATATTGACGAATATAGACATAGAAGTGGAGAATATAGTCAATATTAACGAATATAGACATAGAAGTGGAGAATATTGTCAATATTGACGAATATAGACATAGAAGTGGAGAATATTGTCAATATTGACGAATATAGACATAGAAGTGGAGAATATTGTCAATATTGACGAATATAGACATAGAAGTGGAGAATATTGTCAATACTGACGAATATAGACATAGAACTGCAGAATATTGTTAATACTGACGAATATAGACATAGAACTGCAGAATATTGTCAATATTGACGAATATAGACATACGTGTGAGGAATTTGACAAATGTGCAACCAACATGCTTCAAATGTTAAAGCACGTCAGTCATGAGTACACCATGACCTCGCCAATGATTCTGTTTGAGACAAATACAAAATATACGTATACAGATATTGCAGGCATACAAAACAAAAAACATAATGTCCAATCGTTTGATTCGAATAGCACAAGAAAATCACATTTTAATTTAATTTGTTTACGAACTGCTCTATATCAATACATGTATTGGACAAAGATTAAAGTCCGATGAACTGATTTTTAATAGTGATACTGCTACCATTGCTCTATTTGAAAAATAAACCGTAACGTTATGGTATTGTTATTTTTCTGTGAAAGGCATATGTACCTGGTCCTCTAAAGGCAATGTTCTTTACTTGCGGTTGAAACTAACATTTTTAATTTCATGTACATGTATATCAAGCATGTTCATGATTGTACTAGTGTGTGCAGAAGGTCAAGACAGTGTCTTGTTGTCAGGGTTTAGCGGACGTAACAAGATTTTATTTTGTCAGTACTTTTTGAGAATTTTAGAAATGCATCCTGGTGAGTCTCTAAAAAATGTATCATTATTCAGATAATTTAGAAAGAAATGCGCATAAAGTTCTTTTCCGTGCATGCAGTTTTTTAAGCGGCGCGGGCACGGTTTCCAAAACCGTGTTATGCATATGGAAACGTTGCTACTGATAACCACAGGATCGAGATCTACCATTTTTTATGCGTTTGTTTTCCGCGTTTTGTACGTGCACAGATCTCGCTTATCGCCAATAACCATACACATGCAAAAAGCAAATACGTTGTTAAAGTAAACCCGGTTCTGTCATCTTGCCACTGTAAATACATCATTGTACGCTTACTCTAATTCCCCATATGCCGTCGTTTGACGGCCTGGGTGTACCCAAATAAAGTTTCAAGTTTCAAGTAAAGTTTCAAGTCATAAAACAAAACCTTGAAAAGTAAAAATGGCGTGTGCGTTTCAGCTACTATTAATATCAGAAGCATCAAAACAAATATGATTTTTTTTACAATCAATATTTCAATTAATTTTTTAACATGATATGCAAGTGCACGTGCTATGCTTCTAGGGGCCATTTGTTATGCTTTATTGGGCAATAATAGTTTAGTTGTTAAAAACATTACCATGTGCAGTGGCAGATCCCGAAAATCCATTGGCGGGGGGCAGTGACATGAGGTGGAATGCCAAGGGAACTTTGTGAGAGGTTTGGAGGGGATCGTAAAAAAAATGAAAATTAATATCTAATAAGATTATAACTGTCGCAAACTTTAGGGGGAGGCGGACCCCTGCCACCCAACCACCCACCCTAGATCCGCCTCTGATGTGTCTTTGATTAAAGGTATTAATGCGTTTAAATGTATTGTTTCAGCGTCACGGCTGTTCTCGAGAAGCATGAGACGGCTCTGCTTATGATGCTGGGGTTCGGTGGATTCTCCATCATCCTGGCCCTCCTGCACAACGCCGTCAGGAAGCACTTCTACCACGACGAACACAACCTCGATACGACGTTCGACGCCGGCGGCAACGTGTCCCTCAGTCTGACTGCCGTCACAGTGGCCTCCCAGCTCTTCTGGCCTGGTGATATCCTCCACAGCGCCACCCTGACCACAAAGGTAGGTGTACACTGAGCAATATTACCTCAACCTGCGGGATCAGTCGGTACAGCGCTCACCCAAGGTGGTTTGGATGTAGGATCGAACCTCCTCTGTGGACCCATTTTCTAACAGGTCTTTTTTTCTATCCAACCAGTGCAGCATGACTGGTATACCTAAGGCAATGGTATGTGATGTTCTGTCTTTGGGACCTTTTTTTGTATCCAATATCCGATGCTTAATTAATCAATGTGCTCTAGTGGTGTCATTAAACAACACAAACTTTAACTTTAACCTACTTGCACTGATTTAATAAACAAAATTAACGAAACAACTAAATCACATTGATTAAGTTATTGTCATCGACTGTTAAAACCGGCCTCGGTGGCGTCCTGGTTAGGCCATCAGTCTACAGGCTGGTAGGTACTGGGTTCGAATCCCAGTCGAGGCATGGGATTTTTAATCCAGATACCGACTCCAAACCTTGAGTGAGTGCTCCGCAAGGCTCAATGGGTAGGCCATTGTTTGTGCTATCCTGCCTGTGGGAAGCGCAAATAAAAGATCCCTTGCTGCCTGTCGTAAAAGAGTAGCCTATGTGGCGACAGCGGGTTTCCTCTAAAAAACAGTGTCAGAATGACCATATATTTGACATCCAATAGCCGATGATAAGATCAAAAATCAATGTGCTCTAGTGGCGTCGTTAAATAAAACAAACTTTACTTTACTTTACAATTTATAGATGAACGGCCGTGCTGTTCTGTCTATAGGAAACCACATGTAAAAGATGACATGTTGCTTTACGATGGTAGTCGTGACGTGTTTCCTCTCGGACTCCTCGAAACTTGGGGATGGGACGTAGCTCAGTGGTACAGCGCTCGCCTGATGCGCGATCGATCTAGGATCGATTCCCGTCGGTGGGCCCATTGGACTATTTCTCATTCCAGCCAGTGCTCTACAACTGGTTTAACAAAGGCCGTGGTATGTAGTATCCTGTCTGTGGGGTGGTGCATATAAAAGATACTTTGTTGCTAATCGAAGAGTAGCCCATGGAGTGGCAACAGCGCGTTTTCTCTCTCAATATACATGTATGTGTGGTCCTTAACCATATGTCCGACGCCATATAACCGTAAATAAAATGTGTTGAGTGCGTCGTTAAATAAAACATTTCCTTCCTTCCTCCTTCCTTGAAAGTTAAAGTTTGTTTTGTGTAACACCATTAAAGAGCGCATTGATTAATTAATCATCGGCTATTGGATGTCAAACATTTGGTAGTTCTGACAGTCTTCAGAAAGAAAACCCGCTACATTTGTCCATCAGCAGCAAGGGTTCTTTTATATGCACTTGCCACAGACAAGACAGCACGTGCCAACGGCCTATGATATACCAGTCGTGGAGAACTGGTTTGGACGGGAGAAACCCAATCAGAGAATGAGTCCACCGAGGTGGTTTGATCGTCCGACCTCAAGCACCTCAAGCAAGCGTTCTACCGACTGAGCTAGATCCCGCCCCTTCCTGCGTATGTACAGATTAATTTATATTCATTAATTGTGTATACATATTCATGTCTTTTTAACTCATTTAAGGGATTCCTGTGTGTTCTAGCTCTTCGCATTCTCAAATCGTGTAATATATATATCTGACATTGACTTATTGGTGGGTGGGTTTCTTTGTTTTTGTTGTTTTGAGTGGGTTTGTTTGGGTGGTGGGGGTGGGAGATGTGTGTGTGTGTGTGTGTGTTGTTGTTGTTGTGTGTGTTGTTGTTGTTGTGTGTTTGTTGTTGTTGTTGTTGTTGTTGTGTGTGTGTGTGTGTGTGTGTGTTGTTGTTGCTTTTGTTGTTGTTGTTGTGTGTGTGTGTGTTGTTGTTGTTGTTGTTGTTGTTGTTCTTGTTTTGTTTTGTTTTGGTTTTGTGTGAATTGTTTTACACTTTTCGTTTTAGTGTTAGTAAAAGTATCCTCGTGAGATAATGATAAAACAAATATTTTTGAGTTTACATGACAAAAGTATTGCTGATGTATTTACAATTGTTTTTCTTCTAAAAAAAAAAAAAAGGTGCAATTTGGGGGGTCGAATGTTTATGTATTTACTATAAACTATTAAATCTACACAAAAATATACTCTTTTTTATATTTGTTGTTTTATGAAAAACAAAGTCATTATACCTCGCATGTATAATGCATGTATTTAATAGCGATTACTGTCAAAGTAAGTTTCACTTGGTAATCATTGCAAATTATGCGTGTTACAAAATGCGCTAATTTCCTGCCCATTTAAGAGAGATTACCGGGAATTATTTTATTTGTATTTATTAGTAATAAGATCAGTCAATAATAAAGAAGTTTTGAGTCCATGTGAACACGATTGCCTTGTTACAGTTAAGGGTTTTGTGGGTTGTTTGTTTGTTTTTCTCTCCTCTTTCTTTTTTTTTTCTTTTTTTTTTTTTTTCATTTTCTTTTTTTAAGTGTTGTTGTTATTGGTTTTGTTTTGTTTGTTTGGGTCTTTTGTTTGTTTTTTTGTTGTTGTTTTTTTTTTGGGGGGTTGGGGGGGGGGGGTGGCGTTGTTTTGTATGTTTTTGGAAGGAAGTTTTGTTTTTTGTTTTTTATTTAGATTTTTGGTTGTGTTTTTGGTTGTTGTATTATTTTCATGTGTTGGTTGTTGTTGGTTTGGGGCTGGGGGTGGGGGGGGGTGCAGTTTTTTTTTTGTAAAACAAATTATTATTATTAAACTTCGTATTCTGAAATATATTGACAGGGACTTAAGTTCACAATGTGAGTGAACATTATTTTCCATTCATAATCACGTTTCCCTCTTCCAATTTCGTATTTACAATTTCTTTCGAAACCTTCTAAAATAACCAAGCAAACACATTTCCGACGACGTCAACAATATGAAACAAGTATAATACGTATAAACCGATATGGGATCGGGACGTAGCCCACTGGTAAAGTGTTCGCTTGATGCGCGGTCGGTCTAGGATCGATCCCCGTCGGTGGGCTATTTCTCGGTCCAACCAGTGCACAGCGACTTGTATATCAAAGGCCGTGGTATGTTCTATCCTGTCTGTGAGATGGGGCATATTAAAGATCCCTTGCTACTAATGGAAAAATGTAACGGGTTTCCTCTCTATGACTGTGTCAAAAGGACCATATGTTTAACATCCAATAGCCGATGATTAATAAATCAATGTGCTCCAACCTATAAATTATTATTACCATAGTGTCGTTGGATATTTCGCTGATAGCAGGGAAAATCACTGTTTTATGGTATTCTTAGCTACGATTATCACAACTGAAAAGTCGTCACCAATTATTGAGCACGGTTAACGATTTACATCTATATACAAATTCACGGCGTCAAACTTAAATCGTATTCGTAACCAAAAACCTACAATTACAAATTTAGCAAAACTGAAATAAAAATCTTTGTTAAAATGATATGGGCGATTATTAAAAAATTTATTACTATATTTTTTTCTATTTCCACCAAATTGCTAGACATCTGGAGTCGCTTGTTAAACAATGTGCTGGGGTGTCTTGATCAAGCATTCCTTTCCTCTAAATATCAGAAAATGGACTTCTGCAGTATTCCATACGTCTCATGCTAATAGCTAAATTCAATTTGCTGATCAATGTAATTTCTAAACAAACCTTCCGTTAATTGCGTGCATTGAGACGGCTGCAAGCAGGTTTCTCATTTAGTGATAATGGGATGATCATAGTTACCTAGTTTGAAAACCGGCCTCGGTTACTTGATGAATGAATGAACAAACGAATTGTTGAACGAATGAATGAATGAACGAATATTTAATGACAATCAGCACGAAATATTTGTCGTCTATAGAGTAAATCCAAGTGAATGCACAACGCACTAAAACACATTGGGCTATTACTCGTTCCTGCTAGTCCACCAAGACTGGTATATTACATGCCATGGTATGTGCTATCCTGTATGTGGGATGGTGCATATAAAAAAGTTCTTGCTACTAATGGAACAATGTAGCTAGTCTCCACTCTAAGACTATTTCAGAATCACCAAATGTTTCCCATCTAATAACCGATTAATGATTAATAAATCCATGTGCTCCAGTGGTGTTGTTTAACAAAAACTTAAACGAAGTTTTAACTCAGTAAACATATGTACTAGATGTTTTAAAAATAGTAACCTATATCATGCTAATGGGTTTCCTTTTTTAAACGACGCTAGTTTAACGTGCCCATATACCACTAGGGTTTCGAACACACCCATCCCGAGTCCGACCTCCGATAAGATCGGTGGCCTGACTCGGGATGGGGGGGGGGGGGGGGTGAAAATGGGCAGAATTTTGAAAATAGCAATTAGTAAAAAAAGTTAATAGAATAAATAAAATAAATAAAAAGGTTACAAGCCAAAAATAAAAAGAATTGACTGCTCGGCCGAATATTTACATAATTTGGAGCATTTTAGAAGGACAATCCAAAACTAAATAAGAGAAAGAAGAAAAGAAAGAAAGAAGTGTTTTATTTAACGACGCACTCAACATATTTTATTTACGGTTATATGGCGTCAGACATATGGTTAAGGACCACACAGATTTTTTTAGAGGAAACCCGCTGTCGCCACATAGGCTACTCTTTTACGACAGGCAGCAAGGGATCTTTTATTTGCGCTTCCCACAGGCAGGATAGCACAAACCATGGCCTTTGTTGAACCAGTTATGGATCACTGGTCGGTGCAAGTGGTTTACACCTACCCATTGAGCCTTGCGGAGCACTCACTCAGGGTTTGGAGTCGGTATCTGGATTAAAAATCCCATGCCTCGACTGGGATTCGAACCCAGTACCTACCAGCCTGTATACCGATGGCCTGCCACGACGCCACCGAGGCCGGTTAAGAGAAAGAAGAGAGGATCGGACTATTTAATAATATTAAAACGTTATCTGCTCTTTTGTATGTCAGAATTGCGCATAAAAACCCTGTAACCTAATTGAAAAATATCAGCTTACGTGGTAACTTCAGATTTCTCATGTACTCTAGATCGCATTTCACTATTAATATTTATTTACATGTAACTGCTGTTGATTAAGCAATGTATGCGGATGTTCTTAAACAATCTTCTTCTTTTTTTTCCTGTTCCTTTGTCCCCGTATATCAACTAGTTCTAAACATCAAGCTAGGTTATTAGATTCCACGGCCAGATTGACTTCGTTTGTAAGACACTGCAGATGCCTGCCAGCATTGTTTGCAGGATAAATTGCCAATATTTGTGTTTAATGGGGAATCACTGGTCTGCCAAGTAGACCGATCATTGTTTTACTTGGCATTAGCACAGTTCCGAGCCTGGAGGAAGGAAACAAATTGTTACCATAAACCTCCTTGTTTCTCTTTGCAAATGTGTCAAGTTTAACTATGATTTGCTCAAAACCAAATAACAAGGTGTGACGTCCTAATGTGAATGATACATCTCTATTTTTAAAACAAAATGAGTTCAAAAGATTTGTTTGATGTTAGTGGTTCAGTATTAGATAACAAAACTTTGACGCGTATCATCTTAAACGGATTATACTGAGTTTGCAATCATTGTAACATATTTCAAATGATAAATAATTTTTAAACAACTAAACTTACATCTTGAATACAGATTATTGTTTAGTATATTAGTTTCTGTATAGCGAATGTGTTTCTGGTCGCCATAATGTTTGTAGTAACTCGAATTTTATTTTACTTCCTAATTTTTGTTGTTGTTGTTGTTTTGTTTGTTGTTGTGTTTTGTACGTACCAAATTATTTGAAGGTTAAATACAGTTTGAGCTACCACAAACTTTAGGATAACAAAAAAACACAATGTATATACAGACAGACACTGACATTTGAAACAAGAAAATGTATTTAATCTGTAATTGTAGCTGTTCAAAATGCTCTGGTACAATGGCAGCAAACTTGGAACAGTGTCTTTAATTGTCTAGTAATTGTATTAGATTGAATCCAATATACGTTTCTAAACACCAAGTGGCTAAATATCAATAGTCAGTCAAATTAACAAAATATATATTTCTTTTCTTTATAACTGTATTTCTGCACAAGACAGTCTAAGAGTGTTTTTGCCAATCTAATTAAAATTAGCTCCACTATTACATGTGGATCTAACAGCAGCCCGTTGGAGCTCATGTCCAGCTGACCTTTCATTCGACCAATCAAAACCTTACTTGCGAAATCATGCCAGTGATTTGAAAAGAATTTGAAAACATTCGGGTTTATGCCGAGGGTATACGAAATGATTCGGGTGAATTACGAAGTATGCCGGAATGTAATTGCAATATAAAATCTGTCTATACTAGTCTACAATCCATAGTTTATTACTGCACTTTTCCCCCTGTTTTTTTCAATGTTGAAATAGACCAACAAGTTCGCCTGTTGCATAAATATAATCTTGCCCGATATTTTTGGAATTTGTATGCTCCCGAAGTGTAATTGGTCGATATTTAAATTGTTATTTATAGTTGAATTTTCCCTTGGACATGGAAGTCCACGCAATGCTGTTAGATCTACTGGTAGACCCAGTAGAGCTAATTTTAATCAGATTGTGTTTTTGCTTAACACTAACAATCAAAACGACAGTACTATTAGCATATTTCTCTACTTCACAAAACACACTGCTACAGTGAAATTACCTCTGCATTTCTACCATAAAACTTGTTCAAAGCTTTAATGAGTCTTTAGATGGTAAAACCCTATTGTCTCAAATCACGGTAAAAAGAAACTGCTATCAACTGTGATGTATAAACGCCAATTGCTGAAGAATAAAAAGGAACTGAGTATTCGAAAGATGGTGTCATCAATTTTTTGATGCAGCTATGTTCATATGCCTGTGTTTCTTTGAATACCTATGCAAAGATCAAGGTGTAGTGGGCTTGTTTATATATACTTCTGACTGGTAGATCAGTGGGATATGATGTGCAGATTATCAATGTACAAATTTAACTCATGTGAATAGAGAAACAAATGAGCGAGTAAAGTGACTAGTTTGCTCCCATGGTGAAACCTAGTTCCTGCCTGTGTAGGTTATTTCCCCAATTTGACATACAGGTGTATGATTTTTGTGGAGAGATTCAGGTTTCCGCGGATTGTCATACACTAAATGTTGTTCACTTGTTTTAGAAACAAAAAATGTTTGCCTTAAAGGGACTAACCTGAGTTTGTATCCATTTTAAAAAGATTTTCGGCAAATAAATAGGTTTAAATTAATAAAATTACAATTCACTTACATGTTCGTGCTTTGAATATAAATACATGTATTTTAATAACTTATTCATTTCTGATCATCGAAATGTTTTGAAGTATCTCAATATCGACTTTTGTCTAAAATAATTTCGTACGTTCGAATTTATTTCTTCCAAAGACTAAACGAAATTTGAAACAATTCGGCTAAAGGTAATTCCAAATGAATTTATTTGTATAATGTTTTATGTTTAAAACGTTAAAGATAGTGCTTTTTAAAAGCAGGATGTGTTCATTTTGTTGGGAGGAACAAATGGAAGTCTTGCTATTGAATCAAAATGAGGATACTCCCTTCAAATAATCGAAATAACTGAATCAAAGTAATAAGAAAATTATTATAGTTTTCATAGCTGTATCTCTGTACACGCTATAATCAAACTTAGTTTTTAATTTTAGCTACGGCAGCATCACTACGCTTGTAAATCAGTGTCAACACTGGCCGTATTCTCTTTCATGCTCATTTAGCATCAGTTATTTTTGTACGGCGTAACTATGCCAGTAAATCAAGTTAGTAACAACTTGCAATCACCTCTAGACATTGTAATGTGACCAGATTCCCTGGCAGCCTAACGAGCTCCGATTCCATTCTGAATGGAAAATAAGCTGATATGTTGACACTGGCAACAGACGTTCAAGTGTTTTCTTTCCACCTTGTTAGTGGAGAATAGTCTCGGTCCGCCTAGACTCTTTGCGAAACAAATAGGGGAACACTGCAGACCTCGATGTTTATGTTGAGATATCACTCTCGCTCCCCATCATTCCCCTAAGATTAGTTCAAGAAGAGTTATTTTTAGCTCCCCTTACCGTGTAAATTTATATGGTATCAATATGCTTATGTATATGATAGTTATATAAACAAAAGTTGGAGAACACCGATGCCGAAGGTGTGAAGCGTACCGTGGAGGTGTCTGAGAGCAGTTGAACATTTATAAAGCATTCATTAATAAATACGTTTTCCTGGCATTTGGGAGATAAATTGTAATGTGTAATGGATGTAACTGTTTTAGTAGTGTTAAATATCTCACCAAAAACGAGGACAATGGTAAAGAAAGGGGCACATAGTGTGTGCGCGCCCGTGCGTGTGTGTGTGTGTGTGTTTCCCCTGTTTTTGTTTTATTTGTTTGTTTGTTTTGTTTGTTGTTTTGTTGTTGATGTTTCTTTCGTTTTGTCTTTTATGTTTGTACTCTGTGGATCCGCACCTGAACATTAACAAATAGCTAGAAAAAAGGGATCTTTGTATTTTTTTCTTAGTCATCCTAAAATACATGAGCGAATATGTTGTAATTCACATAGACTATTTAATATAAACTAGTTTCATTCCAAAACCAATACATCTTGACAGTGTACTGTGCAGCATTATTTTTGTTGTGCATCTGTAAATTCATTTAGTTTGTGTCATAACAAAAAGGCAAATGATCTAAAGTGATGCACACTGTTATCATATTACATTTGTTTTTCGTCGTCCCTTTTCTTATACATTTTGGATGAAATAACGTTCTACTTGTCATGGATGTATCGGGCACAAAACATTCCCACGATACTGTCATTTCATTACAGCCCACATACTGAGCCCGAGTATTTAATTTGAGGGTTAGATGCAGTGTTAAAATGATAACATGTAGGAATTGTAATGTAAAAACGTCGGAACTTTCATTGAAATCTAACGACACTGGTATCATATATGTTAGCTTGTATTATATCTGCTGGGAGTGCGGGGCGTAGCCCAGTGGTAAAGCGCTCACTTGATGCGCGGTCAGTCTGAGATCGATCCCCATCGGTGGGCCCATTGGGCTATTTCTAGTTCCATTCAGTGGTATATCAAAGGCCGTTGTGTGTGCTATCCTGTGTGTGGGATTGTGCATATAAAAGATCCCTTGCTACTAATGGAAATTCTAAGACTGCGTTAAAATGACTAAATGTTTGACATCCAATAGCCGATGATTAATAAATCAATGTGCTCTAGTCGCGTCGTTAAACAAAACAAACAAACATATCTGTTTGGCGACATTCAGAAGTGTCGGTTTAGCGGTGTTGCCTGTATCAAGCATTCGACTCGGATATAATGAACGACAGTTATGAAAGCGTTTTTAACTGAGCATAGCTTGGTTTGTTGTGACTCTAAGGTTTGATACTACTTGTTTGTTTTCATAACGCTGAAAAAACTATTAGACATTTTGTACCATTTACCAAAAATGGATCTGAAGTAAAATTACCATAAAATATATATCATGTATTGTGTTTGAAGCCAAACCGATGATCTGTTTGTGATGTCGTCGACTTTAGCTCAGTAGCTGACAAGTCTTGAAATGACCGTCCGTATTCACGTACCTTGGTCCTTTCCTTGATAATGTTTAAAATTTGTTTTTGTTTAACGACTCCTCTAGAGCCAATTGATTTATTAATCGTCGGCTATTGGATTGCAAACATTTGGTAATATTGACATAGTCTAAGAAAGGAAACCTGCTACATTTTTTCCATTAGTAGCAAGAGTTCTTTTATATGCACCATCCCAAAGACAGGATAGCACGTACCACGGCCTTTGGTATACCAGTCGTGGTACACTGGCTGGATGAAGGAATATACAAATGGGCCCACCGACGGGGATCGATCCCACACCGACCGTGCATCAAGCGAGCGTTTTACCACTGGGCTATGTCCCGACTCACCCCCCTTGATATTGTACCCAGTTGTGATTCCCCTGCCACGCACTGCAAACATGTTATACGGTGGTACGTCTAGTTTGTAGTGGTGTCATCGGGAATTGACAGCGATTCATTGAAACAATCACAACCTTTGCCAATGCCATCCGACCTGCCTTGTGCGCAGATATAATTTTGATCACGATAACCATTTTATCCCAACTCCAATCACACCTCATCTTCCCACCACCTCTTATATGTTCCTGTATCCCCATATCACGACTCATAGACAGCGCGGTTGCCAGTGTGGATGCCTCCTCCACTCCCCACTAAGTATAAAGATCCTGGCTTCGCCACTGGCCGGCCATTTTGGCACTGCTGTTAGGCCAAAAGCTAACAGATTTTGCTAGAGCCATTTTCTCGAAGTATTCGAAGTCAGTATCGCATTGATGATATATGCATTCATCCTTTAACACACACACAAACACACACACAGAGAGAGAGAGAGAGAGAGAGAGAGAGAGAGAGAGAGAGAGAGAGAGAGAGAGAGAGAGAGAGAGAGAGAGAGACATACACAGACACACATACACACACACACACACATGCACATGCACAGACACACACATACACACACACATACACATACACACACAGACACACACACACACAGACACACACATAGAGACACACACAGACATACACACACGTACAGGCACAGACACACACACATACACACACATACACACACACACACACAGACACACACAGAGACACACATACACACACACATAGACATACACAGACACACACACACACACACACATACATACACAGACACGGATACATACACAGACACACATACACACAGACACATACACAGACACACACATACACACGCAGACACACACACCCATACACACATACATAGACACACAGACACATACACAGACACACACATACACATACACACAGACACAGACACACATACACAGACACACACACATACACAGACACACACATATACACAGACACATACACATACACATACACAGACACACACACACACACACATACATACACACATACATACATACACACATACACACACACACACACACACACACACACACATACATACACACACACACACTCTTATTGATAGCATGGAATACGAAAATGAACGATACAGGACTCTGGGAGTAGATCCATAGCTAACCAGAGACTTCGAACTTACCTACTTACTTTCTTTCTTACTTACTTACTTACTTACAAGTATTTGCATGCCTATATCCAACTAAGGTTCAAGCACGCTGTCCTGGGGACACAGTCCAGCGGCGTGGACTGCCTCTCCAGGACAGAAAGGGAGTTGGACAAAATGTGCTATGGCTTTATTTGGTTAAGTAGTGATCTATACTCAATAAATTAGTGGGTGTACTTTTTAATGAAAATAAGTTTATGATAGTCGTTCTAAAAAAATTAATAATCTGGACGACGATTTTGACGGTTCCCTAAAATAAAAAAGGAAGAAGACGTGAACTTTTCTTTTAGACATTTTATAGGGTCTTGCTACAAGTGGAAATACCAGTTTTTTGTGAACATGGCGGCGATGAAAGTCAGCATAGTGGACATGCTTTTGTAAAATAATGAGGTTGTCGCTAAATCTAATACGTGCAAACATTAGGGCGTCCAGAAACACAATGGATGTGAAAACTGTAAGTCGTTTTAAACTGGCAAAACATTAGGGCGTCCAGAAACACAATGGATGTGAAAGCTGTAAGTCACGTTAGCTAGGTTTTAAACTGCCAAAACATTAGGGAGTCCAGAAACACAATGGATGTGAAAATTGTAGATCACGTTAGCTAGGTTTTAAACTGCTAAACTTTTAGGGCGTCCAAAAACACAATGAGTGTGAAAATTGTAAGGACGTTAGCTAGGTTTTAAACTGCTAAACTTTTAACGCGTCCAAAAACACAATGAGTGTGAAAATTGTAAGGACGTTAGCTAGGTTTTAAACTGCTAAACTTTTAACGCGTCCAAAAACATAATGAGTGTGAAAATTGTAAGGACGTTAGCTAGGTTTTAAACTGCTAAAATTTTAACGCGTCCAAAAACACAATGTGTGTGAAAATTGTAAAGCACGTTAGCTAGGTTTTAAACTGCCAAAAGGTTCTATTATCAAAAACTTAGTTAGTCCACCTTGTATAACTAAGGTCAGCGTCTTTAAAACAAACGAAGAAAAAGATACATAGAAGGGCAGAAAAAAGATAGACAAAAGGGGAGAAAAAGATAGACAGAAGGGGAGAAAAAAATAGATATAGCGGAGATGAAAACGAAAATCACAACAGAATCGGGTATACGTTTTAGCACTATTTCGGGGTGACAAATCACGACGCAGGACATGACATTTGGCACTACGTGTCACCCGATTTGTAATAATTAGTCACCCTGATAACAAATCAAATTAAGGTTCAAACACGCTTGTTCTGAACACAAACTCTGGCAAGCCATAATATACTCATGGTTATCTTTCAATCCTTTACACCAGTGCGAGTGCGAATAATTTTTACATTCTCATATACCACTAGAGTTTCGAGCATGTCCGTTCCGGGGCCTGTCTCTGGATAGCCAGGGGCTTGTCCCGGGACAGAAAAAAATTAGCGGACAATTTTGAAATTTACATCCAAAAATTAAATAGTGGGCCTTTAAAATTTTGATGCGCATCTCTAATATAATTAAAGGAGACCGGACACCAAAAGACATGTAGTGTGTAATGGATTAAGTTAGCGTCAAAGACCGCATTACTCTAACGTCCAGCTCGCTGCGAGGCACCGGTCAGCTGCTCGTCTTAGGTTTGGGGTAAAAACAGAAGTGGGCGGGATTATGCATAGATCTGAACGAAAGCGAGGCAATACGTCATCGGTGAGAGTTACCAAGCAATACCGGTACATGTGTTGATTCTTTGGTTGTGCCTTTTAGTCGTCTTTTTTTTTTTCTCCAGGTTTATCGGAAATTTAATTTACTAGATAATTAGTGTTATTATATACTGTCGACGTAATTATATGATGGTTAACTGCGCAGTGTTTAACTGCAATAGTAACAGCAATGCATCCCAAGAAACGGCCAACATCATGGTTTCGATTTCCAAAAAAACGAAAGTTGTTTTAAAACATGGACGCATTATTGTCGTCGAACGGGCTTTACACCAGCTAAATACAGTAGGTTATGGTACATTTACAATGTGAAAATTAAAACAATAAAGTTATTGCAATTTGTTCACATACGAATATTTAAACTTCACATTTATTTACCTACAATTACCAAATTAATTTTCACTGACAGCCCATAACGACTCCATACTAACGTCTCTTGATCTAGTTGGTTTGTTAACCTTATAACAAAACACCTTCAAAACGTTAATTATTACGTTAGTTAATAATGTTTATAGTCAGTTCAGTATATTGGCATTAAAATTAAAATGCTAACACTTTGGCAGGAACAACATATGTACTGTGGCCAGAAGGAATGATGGTTAATTAGTTTTAAAGTTAATGTCGACTATTAAAGCATAATAAAATTGTACTTTTCAATGCTTTCTGTATGTCATATTAAAAATACTCTACACCAAATAATGATTTTAATACCTACCCTGGGTTTCTGCCAGAGGGTGCGGAGGGTAAACTTACATGTATGTACTAACAAATCTCAGAAATTAATGTATATATATATATATATATATATATATATATATATATATATATATATATATATAATGTTTTATTTTTTCGATAGATTATAGTAACATAATTGCTGTTTAAAATTTATAAAAGTGCATGAAATAAAATGTTCAGTAAAATACCCATTTCAAACCTATAACCACCCAATATACTCCTTTGAATATATTTAGTTTTTACAGGCCCGTAGGAACGACATGCAGTCGGGGGGGAGGGGGGGTGGGGGGGGACACTGACGGACCGGGTATAAACTCTATATCAGATTTCGGTTACAATGGCAAAAATTAATGTGATGAAGAAAAGCTCACAAGTGGGGGGGCACCCCCCCCCCCCCCCCTCCACCCCCCAGTTACTACGGGCCTCTTTTATTACGTACCCTCAAATTATTTTCTGGCAGAAAACCTGGTACCTTTGGCAGAGGTTGAAACAATTGGTCGTCTAATTTTCGACTGTTACCATAAAATAATATAATTAATCACTTTTGGCATAATGAAAATTCTACTATTAAATGTGGTTACAAGCCAGAAATAAAAAGAATTGACTGCTCGGTCGAATATTTATAAAATTTGGAGCATTTTAGAAGGACAGTCCAAAAATAAATAAGAGAAAGAAGAGAGGATCGGACTATTTAATAATATTTTTAAAAAAAAGAAGTAATTTCAACATAAACTTTTGAACGAAGGTCTAAAAGTTTTAAAGTCCGATCTGTATGTCCACGTGAGTGGCCTCATTAAGGCCGTTAGGGTGCACAGCTTGTAGGGACGAGATGGGTTGCATCCCGTCAAGAAAACCCCTAGATTGACACTCAATAGACGTTGAAGGTGTAGTGCTGTGCTGAAATACAGATTTTGAGAAGCCGGATCCGTCTGAACGACTCCGGAGGATACGAGATGGTATAATAGTAAAACAAAGTAAAGTCTAGAAAAGAGTAGTAGGGGCCGACCCCGATTCCTATTTCTTCTTAGAGTGGGGCGGTCAATCTTCCAGTGCTGCTAGGACAGGCTCGGACATGTAGAGACTAAACGCGAACAACCGTGGCGTTCTGCAGAATGGCCGTCATACGAGTCACGAAAAATACAAGTCAGCATAGTCAGACGGAGAAATGACGTGGAGGCAAGGAATCTCGCTAAAAAAGAATCCAACCTGGTGGTGCAGACTGTCGAAACGAGAAGCGTTCCAGCGTTCAATCAGTTCCAATGGCCGCATACATCCAAGTAGAAAACTTCACTTCGTTGACAAAAACAACAAAAGTGAAGGATCCCCAAGTCGAGCCGCGAAAGCACGTGCAGTGTGCACGTCTTACCGCGACGAGCTGCAGACTGGGAATGTTTACACCAGTCGCCCATATACTTTCACTTTTACCAGCCTCTGTGGCATAGTGAAGGCCTTACCGTTATAAGCTACAGAGTTAGCACCATGGTACCAGCTTCAACCCAGAGTGAGTTGCAATAACTCTGTGGATAGGTGCGGGACAACGCGTACCGACGTCTGTCTCAATAATTAACAACTAATCCTGAATCCTATTCTGAACAGACAACCGAGACAGCAAAGACGTGTTTATGCAGCATAGAGTGCTTGAAGTGAATAAAAACACAAAAAATAAATTTTAAACGATAATAAATGTATAATAATGATACTTTATATTATAATTGGCTGTTTGTTATGTTTTTGTTTGTTTTGTTGTTTTGTTGTTTAGTTTTTAGTTTTTTTTTTTTTTTGGGTGGGGTTGCTTACTTGTTTTGAGGGAGTTTTTTTAGGTTGTTTTCTTTTGTTATTGTTGTGGTGGTGGTGGTGGTGGTTATCGTCGTCGTTGTTGTTTTTGTGGGAAGATGGATAATTTCAAGTTAGCACTGTTTGTCAACTTCCGCACGGAAGCCTCAAACCTTTTGCTCGGTTGATTGATATCATGCTTTTTGTTCTTCACTGTAGAAACCATTAAAGGATAAACTTAACTAGATCCCCATTACACAAATTAAATTTAGACCTAAAACAGGTGTTTTTTGTGTGCTTTTTCAAATATTTCTAATTTTGGCTATATTAGCAATGTCTGGTGACCTATCTGTTTTTTTTCTAACTGGAGATTACTCGAGTTCATTAGTCAAATGCGAAATCATCGCAAATCATAGGTTGTCGTGGAAAAGTCACTAATTAGCTTCCTCCTCTCTTCTCTCTCTCACAGTCTCCAGTCTAGTTAACTCTTTCGAAATCAGAATTACAAGTCTGGTGCGTAATTAATAATAAAATGCCAAGCATCTTTATTTCTATGTTTAAAGGGACTGTTGTGAGTGTGCAGCTATTGTAAGAAGTTTCCAACTAACAGAGCCTTTTAGCGACTGAAATTACATATCCAATAAAAAAATTGTTTACAATATCAATGTCTGTTTATCCAATGTGTTTGCGGTCATGTGTCAATTTCTGCAGCAGTCACTTTTCTTTTTACTTCGTAATATATATTTTTTGTGCGTACGAAGTTATTGGAAGGTAAAATCTGGTTTGGGCTATACAGATAGTGATGTTCTAAATAAGAAAATATTTTAAATATGTAATTTTAGTCATCGAAAAGGATCTGTTTGTCGTAAACATGTTACAGTGTAACAAACTGAGGATAATACCTGTAATGCGGTAAACCACTGGTTTTATTATTTGTGTTAACATCATTCAGAGTAACCATCTCAAACTTTATGACAGAGTACATATCCGTTTTGCGTGTAGTTAAACGAACGTATATTTGTTTAATGTTACACTTTTCAAGAGATGCTTAAATAGGTTTTTGTTTTGGAACTAATAAATGTATGCAGGTTGGGTTTTTTACTGGTAAAGCACTGATTGTAATAGCTAAACATTACCGCTGCGACAGCATTTTGTTTACGAATGTTTCAAACTGTAAAATGTTAAACACGTTTTGTTCATGGATGCCACAAGTTAAAACAATGGAAAATAAGGCAACCAAGAAAATGGCTATCATGAAGAAGTTAGCAGGCACAAAGTGGGGGACAAATCGTAAGATCCTAACCCAAGCCTATACAGGTGCTGTTCGACCACATTTAGAGTATGCTTCAACAGCATGGATCACAGCAGAAAAAACCAACACAGCAAGATTGGCAAAAATCCAAAATACCAGCCTCCGTTTGATAACAGGTGGGTTAAAAACAACCCCAATCTCTGCAATGGAAAAAAACCTACGAGATTACATACACTTGAAGAAAGGCGGGAAGAAAAACTACTCCGACAATGCGAATAACTCAAGAGAATGCAATCTTATCCACTACATACAAGCCTGAGAGATCCTACCAAGAACAGACTCAAGAGACAGAGCATAAATCACATCTCCAAAATACTTCAAAGACAACATGCAGAATGCTTGCCACGACAAGACCAACAGGGCGAACCACTCCAGGACTATGAAGACTGGGAAACTGAAGATTTTACCACCATCATAGACCTGCCAGGAGTTGGTAACAAGGAGGAACACACAGAGGCAGAACTCAAAGCCCTTACCCTCGAGGTGTTGGACAGGGATTACCACACAGATTCCTGGACCCAAGTCTATACAAATGGCTCTGCTGAAAATGCTGTCAAAAATGGAGGAGGGGGTGTCTTGATCAGATATGTTGATGGAAGCTTCATATCGAAGTCTATCGCAACTGGATATTTCTCCACCAACTTCAGAGCTGAGGCATGTGCACTACTTGAAGCAGCTAAAGTACTAAACTTACAAGACAAACTGTCTCCCAACACCGTTTTCCTTACAGACTGCAGATATCTACTACAGAGCCTCCAGACACATTGTGGTGAACATATCCTGTTGAATATCAGGAGGGAACTTAAAGATATGTCAAAAAGAACAAACATAATCCTTCAATGGATACCATCCCACTGTGGCGTGTCAGGCAATGAAGAAGCAGACAGGCTCTCAAAATCAGGAAGCAAACTTCAGCAGGTATCTCAACCCACATCATACTCGGAGGTGAAAACCATCATAAAGAACCGCTTTAATACCAACTGGAAGATACGGATGGAAGTGAAAAAAGAGGATAACCTTGAGTCACTAGACAGAACACAGCAAGTAACCATCTTTAGAATGAGGACTGGCCACTGTCGCCTGCTCTCCCACCTCTATAGACTCAGACTTGCCCACACTGATGAATGCCCCTGTGGTACAGATGCCCAAACGTCTGAACACATTCTTCAGTCCTGTCCATCATATAGCACCCTGAGACAAGAAACCAGGACGTATCCAGTGGACCTAAAAGAGAAACTTTGGGGATCGACGTCGTCCCTTCGACGGACAGCGGACTTCCTGGTGAGAACAGGACTGGAAGTCTGAGCATGGCCTTGGGAACACAGAAGAAGAAGAGAAGAAACACGTTTTGCACTGATTAAGGCAATGTACAGCATTGTTTAACTGCTGTATCAGAAATGCTTGCATGAATATCGTACACTTTCATATGCTAATAAATTTAATATTTATCTCCACTAGTTAATACAACAGGATATAGGAGTGCAGTTTTGTTTCTGGTTTTGTGCACCACTAATACTGGTGAAGATTGATTGATTGTGTATTAAAATACAAACATTAAACGCCCATGAAGCTAAATGAATTTAAATGAAATAAAGTGCTCTGAAAATGCATAGCGTGAAGGAAGTAAAAAAGAAATCAAGTCACATTAATATAGGGTATTCTTCAGGTGTACAAAAAGAGCATTTCTGTATTTGTATTTTTCATAGGGAAGGCATTTCATTTATGTCTTTTCATTTATACCTATTTTCGTTCTTATATCTAATAAAGGTTCAAAGCACACTGTCGTGGGCACACGCCTCAGCTGTCTGGGCTGTTTGTCCAGGACAGAGGGTTAGTGATTAGTGGTTAGTGAGAGAGAAGTCGGTGTAGTGGCCTTACACACATTGAGTCGTACCGGGATGCGAACCTAGTACCTCCCAGCCTCATGTCCGATGGCTTAACCACTTACACCACCGGTGGGGGTGGGGGAGACAAAACCCTCTTATTACCGCTATGGTGCTGCTTGGGTAGGTTCCTTTTCAAAACTTAGACATGCTATGGCGTCTGATTTTGCAGACAGAAAACTTAGGTTACTGAGATATTAGTCCCTGGATATAGCTGATAAGTAATTGTTTCATTAGCAGGATTAGTGTCAGTGAGGAAATTGCTTTCATTATAATTTTGTCAATCATGTGTTATACCGAGGAGGAGTCTGTTAAGTAACTGTCAAAAAAGTTGTTACAACATGTATTAAACCTTTTGAGACTAACAGCGGTACGCCTTGGACTAGCTCAAACCGATAACATCTTACCTTGTGATTACAATCCGTGTGTATGAAGTGTCATCAGGGTCAACGGTCGTGGTTATGCGCTCGGTGGTGTCGTGCTTAAGCTATCGGACATAAGGTTGGTAGGTACATGGTTCGCTGCCCGGTACCGGCTCCCACCCAGAGCGAGTTTTAACGACTCAGTGGGTAGGTGTAAGACCACTAAACCCTCTTCTCTCTCACTAACAACTAACCTACTGTCCTGGACAGACATCCCAGATAGCTGAATGGTGTGCCCAGGACAGCGTGATTGAACCCTAATTGGATATAAGCACGAAAATAAGTTAAAATGAATGAATATGCGCTGTTTTGCATAAAAAATGGTTTGAAATGTCCCATTGCATTTCATTTCAATTTATGTTCGTGCTTATATACAATTTATGTTCAAGCACACAGCCCTGGGCACATAACTCAGCTATCTGAGATGTCTGTCCGGGGCTCCGTTCCACGAAGCGATCTTAGCGTTAAGATCACCTTAAGTGCATAAGGTAATTATGCACTTAAACGCGCTCTCTCACAGATGGTTGACTTAATTATTGACCCAACAAGGTATTATATGACAATATATACATTTGATTTGTACCTAAAAGTACTTTATTGAACCATCTACATAACCACCATATCACACTTATTATTGATATTTTATAAAAAAAAAATATAAAAAATTGAATTATGGGTATGGTCCATAATTCTGAGAAAAATAACGGCTATTTGGAGATCAGAGGTGTGACTTATTATTTTGAGTCACGTGACGGGCATTCCCCGAATAACCGCAGTGCCAAAACGATTTACCAAGCTCGTGTAACGAGAACGCTTGACCGTTCTCTGCGACGTAGGGTAAATATGAAGAAAAAAAACAATGAAAATAAGTCATTAAAAAATAATAAAAACATGTACTGAATGATAATAAGCTTATACATTAATTTATTTTAGTAACAGAAGCATGTAAACGTCGACAATCCCGACTAGTTAGGCCTTTGCATCTATAGGTAAATTTATTGTTAGTCGTACGCGAAAAACTCTAAACATCTGGATCGCAAACATCGTCATTTTCCACCTTGTCAAATTCATTATTATGCAAAATATGCCATAACAGCTGACTTGGCATAGAAATTATTACATTTTTAAAGAATACTCTGAACTAGACGGTGTTTATATACGATGTGACTATATATACGAAGGCCGTGTCTATAGCCTCCACTAACGAGGGCTGGTTATATTCACAGCAAAAATGTATATAGGCGGTAAATAAGTATATGTATTTGATTTATCCATATTACCGAACCATCTGGAACAGGAGGTATAAATACTAAGTACTGTACGAACAGTGCATTTTCTGAACAGGGGAGGGGGTGGGGGAGTATATGAATTTAGCGGACCCTTTTGTGTACGTTTTCCATAGATATATGAATAGTGTCATATTGTCCCTACAGTACTAACAAACAAACAAAAAATAATAATAAATAATAATAATAATAATAATAATAATGAATAATAAATAAATAAATAAATAAATAAATAAAAATAACAATTACAAATTATCAGCGGCTGAGGTTGATTAACTGAAAGAGAAACTAACTACGGACAGTACACAAACTAACAACAGGGTTTAATAATTATTCACTGATTGCAGTTTTGAGGCTGCTTACGTAAATTTAAAAAAAAATAATAATTTTATCGCAAATACATATGACTAAAACGTTATTTTGATGTATTTAGTCACATTTCAAATGCTCAAAATTGCAAGGGGCAATAAAACTCAAAATACATTTTTTATAGGCTATTAGTAAAGCTGAGACCACTCCCGGGTCCCCCTCTAAATGTAATGTTTCTATAACAACCGCCCCCACCCACCTCACCCCACCCCACTGCGACGTGATTTTACCAACATTATAATACATGTAATAATAATAATAGTAATAATAATAATAATAATAATACACAATTATTATTCCTATTACTATTATTACTACTAATTAGCCAACCTTTGAACGACAAAACATGCAACAGTACACTGTGTTTTTTACGCTATACATTAAAACCGAAATACCACTTTGCAAACTAGTCAAAATAATTTGCACACGCGCCTAATAATAAAAATAATAATAATAATAATAATAAATGATGAGTTCATGTTCCGACTGTTTATTATTTCATTTCAGCGTATTCGCGGTTATTTTCGTCATGAAATAATATATTTTTTATTATTTGCCATGTATATAGCCGGCCCTCATTTGCCAAGTCTCTATACACGGCGATCGTTTATATAAAATCCAAAAATACATTATACGGTTGTCGTATATATAGCCTCATCACTACGAGTCTGTTTTTCCGTATTTTTTATGTCTCATCACAAGAAGAGTTCCTAATTTTAAAAATAAAACGTATCATGGAATTCCCTTGATCGTAGTTCAATTAAAATATTTTGGATCATACAATAACTAGGTTTGGTATTCCAAATGAATATAAGTTTCATTTATAATGTATACTAGGCGGCAATAAAAACGCAATCTCGGAAATGATCATGGTTTATTTTATTATGCGAGATCCCACAAAAATGAAACTGATACCACCAGTGAGACCAACACTGGCCCATCTGACTGGCACTGTTAGCCGCCAACAGTGAATCGCGCATAACGTCTCTGGCGATGTCAACGTCATGGGGGTCAGTATTTCGTGTGACCTCCATGTGCTGCGATGCACGCCTGCAGCCTCCTAGGCATGGACATGCACAGGCGCCTCACCACACGTCGTGGGATGGCTGCCTAGTGATGCTGCAATGCCTGCTGCAGCTCAGCGAAGTTCTGTGGTGGATTCGGTTGGTTTTGAACACGACGTCCCAGCTCGTCCCACATGTGCTCTATTGGGTTCATGTCCGGGGAAACTGCTGGCCAGTCCAACACAGTGACATGGCGGGCACGAAGAAATGCCTGTGTACGCCTGGCAGTGTGCGGCCGAGCGTTGTCTTGCTGGAAGACGAGCCTGTTTCCGCCATGCCGTCTCATCAATGGGAGGAGGACCGGCCGCAGGATGTTGTCGACGTAGTGTTGCGCATTAAGGTTTCCCTGTACCACCACGAGTTCGGACCGGAAGTCAGCATTGATGGCACCCCAAACCATGACTCCGCCGCCCCCGTAGCGGTCTCTCTCCAGAACACAGGCCTGCGCGACACGTTCTCCACGACGGCGGTAAATGCAACGACGTCTGTCCGTGACACTCACGTTAAATCTCGATTCATCCGAGAAGATGACATCTCGCCATCTCCTGGGTCGCAAATGCCCACCATTCCTGGCCCATAAGAGTCTTGCTTGACGATGTCTGTGCAGGAGGATAAGGCCACGGTAGGGTCGATGGCAATGCAGTCGTGCTGCGGCAAGATGTCTCCGGACAGTTCGGGCGCTGATGAGTCGTCCCCTGGTTCCCACTTCAGTCCTGGCAGTGCTTGCGGCTGTCAAAAACCGATTGCGCAGGTGCCGCAACCGTATGTTCCGGTCCTGTCTATTGGTCGTTATGCGTGGTGTGCCCGAACGACGGCGGTCATTGCGGTCCCTGTCGTCTGATATCGGTTGAGGAGCCGATTAATGGTTGACGGGTGCACGTGGAACCGTTGTGCTACCCGCAATTGCGAGTTTCCGGCATTCAACAAGCCAATGGCTTGATTCCGATCGGCGTTGTTCAACCGAGGCATCGTGTAGGAGTGAGATACTCATTGCCACCCGCGTGTTCTGAGTGTGCCCGGGTATCAGGAAATGCACGTGCAAAGTGTTATTTCGTCAAGTGGTTGCGTGTGCGCGATTTACCGGATAATGCGTTTTTAGCGTTGTTCCCCTTATGTTGGGAACAGGCCGGAAGTCGACCTTTACATGCTGCTGAAATAATGTGTACCACTGTACCATGTATATTGACGAATAGCGTCAACGAAGTCCAACCAGAACGTATATTATTTTGACAAAAGGAAATTGCGTTATTAATGACGGCTAGTATATATTTAGAGAAACAAGGCCCACTAAATCCGTGATTGAGTTCTTTAATGTCATCTTAGGACTAAGATAGCTTCGTGTCCCCGGACAGAGAGAGAGAGAGAGAGAGAGAGAGAGAGAGAGAGAGAGAGAGAGAGAGAGAGAGAGAGAGAGAGAGAGAGAGACTGAGACTGACTTACACCTCATCATCGTCAGGAAAGATGTAAATCGGAAACAAATATTTCATGGGTTTGAAATCTTGGCCTCTTATATTTCGCACAGAATTAGTCTACAGGTAGCACTATACTAAATGGAGGGGTGCGACACAGAGCGAAGTGCTCCATCATTGACGTACGGCACTGAATACTATCATATCTTTGATTGGTGAGATATGAGTAAAGTGTTGTTTAGTGTGCTCATTAGTATAGTGTTATTTGAAGATGCCAGGTAATATTCTTCTAGAAAATTGCAGATGCCACTAAAATTATAATGATTTTTTTGTTTGGAAGTAGGTTAGTCAAGGACGATTTTTTTAAATTATATATATATATATATAGAGAGAGAGAGAGAGAGAGAGAGAGAGAGAGAGAGAGAGAGAGAGAGAGAGAGAGAGAGAGAGAGAGAGAGAGAGAGAGAGAGAGAGAGACACACACACACACACAGACAGACAGACAGACAGAGACCGGCCTCAGTGGTGTCGTGGTTAAGTCATCGGACATGAGGCTGGTAGGTACCGGCTCCCACCCTGAGCGAGTTTTAACGACTCAGTGGGTAGGTGTAAGACTATTACACCCTCTTCTCTCTCACTAACCACTAACCAACTAACAACTAACCCACTGTCCAGATAGCTGAGGTGTGTGCCCAGGACAGCGTAGTTGAACCTTACGTGGGTATAAGCACGAAAATAAGTTGAAATGAAATGAAAATAATCTTTCTCTCTTTTTTTTCTCTTTTTTTTTGTGTTGCTTTGCTTTTTCATTTTTTCTACAAAACTTTTAATACTTAAAATATCTTATTTAAAAGACGCAAAACTTTTTATCTCGTACTTATCCCACTATCTCAGGTTAGCTTTAAGTGCAGTTAATATCAACCCGCTGCAAAATGTGCCCCTTATATTAATCTATATATTACAAATGTTGACTATCTTTCGCAGATTTCCAATGCTGCAATAAGAGCAAAATATCTTTTAGCTATTCATAAATTAGTCATTACATTTTATATAGTCTTTAAATACATTTTATTCGGTATCTGCTCATCAAGGAAGTAAGTCAATAACCTATTTTTATTATTTTTGTCTGTTTCATGTTTTGTTTATTAAAAACTAATTATTTATATTACCAATTCAAAAATCGAACAGTTTAGCTAAAGAAACAGTGTTAAAAATAATTATCTGTCGATATTTTAAGTCGTCTTCAAATCTGTAATGAAGATTAAAATAATACAGATAACAAGGAAACAGAAATAATTTACTAATGAAGTACTTAAAAGCGTAAATCAAAATACGGGAGTTTTCTTAGAATTGATCTGTAAAAAATCAATCACCTTTTTGCACTATCGCCTTTTCTTTTCTTTTTTTTTTCTTTTTTTTTTTTTCTTTCCTTTTCCAATCTTTTTTCTCTCACCTCTTTTCCCTAGTCTGATGACTGCTTTCTTTTTTTCTTTTTTTTTAAATTTCTTTTTGCTTTCCAACTCCACATTTCACTCCTTGTTTTTCCAATCATGATAGGTGCTTGTACTCTCTGACCATTCGTGTCACACACCAGTTAATCCTCATTGTAACCATCACTCAGTCTGATCACTTAGAAAAAGGAACGAAATGATGGAGTGGCAGCAGCAGGTTTCTTCTTTCATGATCTTTGCCATCCTTAATTATATGTATGACGCCTTTAACGTGACACCAGCAGATTACTTAAAGGTAGACATACCCCGATGTTGTTGTTTTGTTTTTGTTGGGTTTTTGGGGGGGTTGCGTTGTTGTTTTTTGTAGGGTTTTTTTGGTTGTTGTTGGTTTTGTTTTGGGGTTTTTAAAGAAAATTATATGAAGGTCGTAATAGTGTGACAAAGTTCAAAATAGTGGACCGTATACCTAATATGAAGAGTAGCTTCGGCATTGGACGCATTGGTTGTAACACTGAAAGGTGGAAGTCAACTTTTTGGGGGAAAGGCTTTGCTTTGTGACGCATTTTTTTCAGGCACATTCGTAAATGCCCGAATTAATTAATTATGAGTGAATGAATGTAAGATCACTTGATTATGTATTTGTTTTTGTTGGGTTGGGGTTTGTTTTTGTTTTGTTTTTTTTGTTTTTTTTTTGGGGGGGGGTGTCATAAGCAAACGTAGATATAAATATTATGTAAACTGATAATGATTGCTAGTTATCAAACTTATATTTGTCACACTCAGTGTTAACCACAAGGGGTCTTTTATATCTACTTCTCCACAAACACATACCACTGTCTTTGATTTACTTGGCATCACTTCAGGCTCATTAAATATTGCTGTTGTAAATAACTGGCTATAGGAGGAAATATGCTAGCTCGGCGAGAGTTCATTGCCATAAACCATGGCCGTTCACATTGACAGTCCTGTCGCATCCTGTAAAGGACCTCGCGCCTGGTGTCGCCGACGTGCCAGGTTCCTTTACAGCTACCACAACAGCGAGAGTCAGAGTTCAAAACGTGCACGGCGTACGGAGTTCTTTTAGCCATGCAGCAATCAACACTGGATGAATAGTGCAGCTCGCCGAGGAATGAAGACGTGAAATAAGGATTACCGTCCATACCAAACAACACTAGAATACGCAACAACACTGCAATCAATAGAGAATATAGTATACACAATATTCACAAATACAGCTGGCAGTGGCGTAGCGAGTGGGTGGCACGGGGGTCATGCCCCCCCCCCCCCCAAATCAAACCTATTTATAATATTAAATTTGATAAAATCATACATACATACATCAGTAGTGCGTGTTGCCCCCACCCCCACCCCCACCCCCACCTACCCACTTCAGTATTAAATTATGTGTCCAATTTCACAAAATATCGTAAGCCTAGTTTTGCACGTAAACGTAAATCTATGACTAAAACACAATTCTTATTACTATCATAGTACAACAAATATAGTTTTAAGTAGACATATTCCATTTTCTTTTGTCATTAAAATGATCCATCTTCCGTAATGATGTAATTTTTCGTGTGATATAGATGCCAAACTCGTGTAAACGTCTGCCCGGGATAACTGTTGGTCGCAGACGTAAACTTACGATGTTCAGTGTACGTGGCCCCTGGCTACGCCAGTGATTGCTGGAGAGTTGGACAGTCGCACACACAAGGGTATAAGGGACGATGCGTATTTAAACAGATGTTATACGATTGTATATATCGAAGATCTCTTACTGCGTTAGGGAAAAATGTAGCGGGTTTCCTCTGATACCTTCGAGTCAGAATTACCAAGTGTTTGGCATCCAATAGCCGATGATTAATTAATCAATGTGCTCTAGTGGTGTCGTTAAACAAAATAAATAAACTGTACACAATGTGAAACTGTATTAAATATTTCGTAAGTGTAAGAGATCAAAACGAACAGAACACAATATACTTCCTACGATGAACCATAAACTCTGGACCAATCAAACTGTATGTTACATTGCGCCGTGAGGTCGCACTTCATTTGACAATAATCTCTCGTGGAAATTTATTAACTTCCTTTAGATCCGTGGTCCGCAAATAAGACGCATTCGATTGTAGCGACTTATGGTCATTTGCAGTGACTTACAATCGATTGTAATGAACTACTTTCGAGTGTCGATGTTACATTTGTATTACGCAAGTTTTACAAACGTTTCAGGTTTGGATGTCCGTGGTTATTAAAATCTTGGTTCCTGACGATATATCGGAACTTCTCGGGTGTGTTCGTAAGCATCGAGAATCTCCGACTAATGTCGTTTACCAAAACCACCATTGCCAAAAAAAAATAAGGAAAAGAATATTAGTTTAACAAAAGAAGCGGAATCCACTGGGTTTTCCCGTTACAACCAATGTCCCACGACTGGTCTATCAAATGCCGTGGTATGTGCTGTCCTGAACGTACATATAAAATATCCATTGTTGCTGATGGAAACACGTCGAGAGATTTATTTTTAAAATTACGTGTTAGAATGAGCAAATGCTTGACATCGAATAGCCAATGCTTAATTAATCAACGTGCTTTAGAAGTGTCGTCAAATAAAACACAATACTCTTTTATATGAAATTTCTCACAACGAAAGATATTTTATTTCCTTATTTCAAGTAATATGTGTTTTATATATACCAATGAAGTTCCTTCTTCTTAGTCATCAGATTTATTTTAGAACTACGTCAGTGTCTTTTGGAGTACTCGGTCTTATTTAACTTATGGTCAATTTTTTAACATACACGCATAAAATAAATCATACTTTTAAATGGACTTTTGATTTGATTTTTTTTAAGTAAATAGTATTATTAAAACATAATGATAACTACACACGCGGTCTATTCCATTGCTATGTCATTATTGCTTATTTCGTAAGCATACAACTGTTTAAGGGTATTTTGAAACTCTGTTGTTATTGTTGCTGTTATTACTGGCATTTTACAGATATGCCATTTTACAGTAGCTGTTGTTAATGGCATTTTAAACGTATGACATTTTATATGTTTTCACCTGTTTTACAGTAGTGCATTTTGCTGCATTTTCCTGTATCAGGTAAAATGTAAGATCACTTTCCTCCAACTTCAAAATGCTCGTCAGTGCTTCATACACGAACTAGTGACACAGAAACCTTGTCTTTAAATGCCCTCATACATCACCATGACGCGGGCGATAAAACAACTATAACCTTCTGCTCGGTGTTCAGTGGCAGGACCAATCGCCTGGTAAATACCTTGTGAAGCCCCCGATATGTGAAGATTGTCGTTTTAGATGATCCCACAACCCCAATCAGTGGAGGATATCTAAATTTATTGAACATGTATTAATCTGCCTGACCTGCTGTGGATGTCGATTAAATGGAGCTTATCTGCCCCTGGGCAAGTTTCGGATCACGTATTTTCACAGCCGATAAGTCTCCAGAACGCCAATTTGGCGGCAGTTTTTTTTTTATTCACCAATCAAAACTCAATGTTGTGTATGTAATAGAAAGAAAAAGTAATTTAGGCGTGAAAGTATGTCTTGCGATTAAGGAAATTGTTTTCAGAACAGACTTGCTCAATCCTGTTTCTTTTTCTTCTTTTTTTCTTTTTTTATATGAAAGAAAAGTGGATATTAAGTTGACTTGATGCAAAATAATTTGAATTTCCCTAAGCACTAACATCACTGCCTGTTAAAATCACCTTAAGGTTGTTTTACAACTGATATTTATTAGAACGTGAAAGGTCAGCTGTCTGATACCAAAAGTTTCGATTACATTCTTTTAGTTTTCAAAGGTATTGTTTGGTTTTGCGTACACCCGCGTGCAGTTTGAAAATTGTAAAACTGCTAATGTAATGTCGTGTGTGTGTGTGTGTGTGTGTGTGTGTGTGTGTGTGTGTGACTGGTTGTGTGTGTGTGTGTGTGTGTGTGTGTGTGTGTGTGTGTGCGCGCGCGCGCTCGCTAATCTATTTAAATATGACAACGCTTGGTAGCATCCTCTGATTAAACTTTATTACATTGGTAATAATATAGATTTCAAATGAAATATAATAGCATATATTTAAAATACAATAACATAAATTAAGCATTAACAAAATGTTACTGAACTGTTACAATTTAATAAACGTTATCGCAGACTCCATATGGAGATCTAAATAATAAATTAAGCCTTGTCAGTGCGGTAAATGTTTGATTTATGATCTCCTTGTGTTGTCTGAGTTTAATACCGTGTGACAGTGCAGCAACATTGTGTAAATGTTTAATTCATTATCTCCCTCTGGAGTCTGCAATAAAGTGTAATAACTTAGATTTTAAATAAATACAGTAAATACATACAGATTTTAAATAGATACAGTCAATATTATACATATAACAATTTCGTTGAATTTGTATATCACAAGCATTGCTATTCTCCCTTGTGCGTGTGTGTGTGATAGCAGTGTTTGTTGCTAATATCGAATTAATGGTGAGGTCGCTCAGCGGTTACTTATAAATGACCCAAGACAATATTGCCTGAAGACTATACGTTTAATTTGTCTCGTAATTACTTAATTCAACTGGGGCCGGGTCTAGCTCAGTTGGTAGAGCTCTCGCCTCATGTCGTAGAATCGAATTCCCTCGACAGACCCATTCCCAAGGGCCGTAGCTAGCTTTAAAATGATCTGACAATTTACTGGTTATTGCTACTGGCGTTTTAAGTATGTAACCTCCCTGAAATGGTTGCAAAATGGTATTTCAGAGCGTCTTGATTTCCAGTGTGGCATGCCAGGACTCCCTAGTGTCTTGCGCATTCCATACTCGTTCGTTCCAAAAATTCATCTGCACCACCCCCACCCCCCGACACACACACACACACCTCCTAGCTACGGCCGTTTTCTGATAGTTTGTATTTCAATCCCAACTAGTATATCAAAGGCCGTAGTGGTATGTGCTATCCTGTCTGTGGGATGGTGCATATAAAAGATCTCTTGCTACTAATGAAACAAATGTAGCGGGTTTCCTTTCTAAGACTGTATGTCAGAATGACCATATGTTTGACATCCAATAGCCGATGATGAATAAATCAATGTGCTCTAGTTGTGTTTTTTAACAAAGCAAAATAAGGCGGTGCAGTGGCATATAAAGGGAAGATAACTAAATGATTTCGTGGGCAACCTATGTTGACTTTTGTTTTGCCTGTCTGTTACCAAGAAATTATTTTCTAAAACTAGCAACCATATAGTCAGGGGCTGGATTTAGCTCAGTCGGTTGAGTGCTCGCTTGATGTGTTTGCGTAGCAGGATCGAACCACCTCGGTGGATTCATGGAAAAGTGTGGCGGGTTTCCTCTGTTGACTACGTGTCAGAATTACCAAATGTTTAACATCCAATAGCCGATGATTAACTAATCATCGTGCTCTAGTGGTGTCGTTAAACAAAACAAACTAGCACCCATATGGTCATTTCAACATTGTCCTATTTGCACATAATATATTCCAACATAAAAATTGCATTGGAATGCATGCAAACGTGAATGGTGGTATCCTAAGAGTCAAACACGGCTTGGACTCCACGTGTCAAACCAGATTAGTGCAGAGCAGCAGCATAGACGTACGTGGTCCGATGTTTCTTGCGGGCGGAAGGGGAGGGGGCTGATTTTTCCCGGAATTAAACGAAAATGCTCGAATCTAAATAACGTTTATTCATATTTGCATTATTACCAAACAGCTATATACGGTTCCAAATGAAACACTGCGTATTTTACATTGATTATTATTAATATTGTGGGTAAAATGATGGAAATACGTGGCAAAAAGGTTTTATAATGCTCATTTTGCCAAAATGCCTCCATCGTTTTAGCCCGAATGCGAATGTTTGCTCCATATCTGTGAGGTGTGTGGGGGGGGGGGGGCAATTGACCCCCCTGATCCCCTGTCTTATAGGGCCTACGCTTGTGAGCAGCTGACTGAACCTGCAGATCATGAAACCCCCAGTCTTCACACAGGATGTTTTTTTTTACATGTATACTAAAACACAACACATCACGGCCATTGATACGACCGTGTTGCAATTCCATTGAGCTGCATTAAATTAGATGTGAAGTGAATGAACACAGTGCGACATCTCAAGATTCTCCTGTCAAATAAAGTCGTCGATAGTGCTGCAATCAAGTCGACCACTGCCGTAAACCAGTGTGTGACTTTGTCAACGAGAGGGAAGTGGCTAGTCGAGATATGAGGATAATTGGATGTTAAATGAGATCATAATTAAAGTCCGGCTCGGCGGTCTTCGGTCCAGATTACCGCGGGAATCAGCGGTAAAGCTGACAATTATCAAGAATTGGAAGACATTTTTTTTCTTCTTTAACGTTTTTTCCTCCGAAAAGAGACGTGAGTTCCGGGTCGTTTAGGCATGCATTTCCGGCTTCTATTATGTTGTAAAATTGCTTTTTTGTTTTTCTTCTTTTTTTTTTTTACAAATGGCCCAATCTTTAACAAACATTATTTATAATGCGGGTCAAGCTATCCTGTGTTTAGCTTTTGCTGTGGATTAAAGAAAATGAAAGCTTTTTTTGTTTGTTTGCTTGCTTGCTTTCCACCATGTTACTAATTACTTTTTGGGGTGGGGCTACTTTAACCGCCGTCGACGCCGCTTCTGCTTCTGTTACTACAGCTGCCACTACAACGATTATATACTCTTAAAAAAGTAGGGGGACCTGAAATATTAATTTTAATATAAACTATTTGACCGAACATACGTTTTGACCACAGATATCCTAGTCAAGAACGTTCAGGTCTGTTTACCAACACACCGGAACACATTCCATAGTTTGCACATGCTTCACGCAGTTGCCCCGTACACGTGCGTGGTGTGTCATTCTCGAGTTTGACAATTTCCAGGAAGGTCCATTAATCACTGTGGAACATTATTTCTGTCAATCTCTTTCATTCTGTTGATCATACAGTTGTTATTGTTTTGTTTTTAGTTATTTTTATTGTTGAATTGGCGATTTACTGATTTAAAACACGTCAACTTTCAAATTTCACTTCTGACCCCAATCGTCCTTCAAGATCTTTTGTGGTCATAAAACCTACTGTAATACTGAACTACCGGTTGTAATGTTTGCCCAATTAATTCACTAGTATCTTATAACCATTCCCCACAGCTAATATACCTTACAATTTTGGCAATTGTAAATTCTTATTAGAGTTTCCCGACTTTTTTTTTGAAGAGTATATATCTACTAGTGATACTGGGTTGTATTTAGCGGGGTGCTTTATTTAGTTTTGTAATGTCATTTTTCACCCTAGAGAACACCATGTATTACTGTGGCCTGATTCCTTTTGTACTGCCACCAGACTTATTTCAGTATAGCAACAGCAGCAGCACTATGATGAAAAGATGTGTTGTTGTAGTAGTAGTAGTAGTAGTAGTAGTAGTAGTAGTAGTAGTAGTAGTAGTAGTAGTAATAGTAGTGGTAGTGGTAATAGTAGTAGTAGTAATAGTAGTATAGTAACGGTAGCAGTAATGGTAATACTAGTGGTAATAGTATTAGTGGTAATATTAGTATTTGTGGTAATAGTAGTAGTGGTGGTAATAGTAGTAGTGGTGGTAATATTAGTAATTGTGGTAATAGTAGTAGTGGTGGTAATATTAGAATAATAATAGTAGTAGTAATAGTAGTAGTAATAATAGCAGTGGTAATAGTAGTAGTAGTAGTGGTGGTAGTAATAGTAGAGGTCGTGGTAGTAGTAGTGGTGGTAGTAGTTGTTGTTTTAGTAGTAGTAGTTGTTGTTGTAGTAGTATTGATAGTGGTAGTAGTAGTACTAGTAGTAGCAGTGGTGGTAGTAGTAATAGTAGTGGTGGTAGTAGTAGTAGTGGTAGTAATAGTTGTAGTTGTGGGGTAGTAGTGGTAGTAGTAGTGTAGTGGTGGTGATGGTGGTGGTGGTATTGAAGATGCTGTTGTTTCTGCTACCACTATTGTTATGTATTATTATAAGAGCTGATTTCTGGTGGTCGTCGTGGCGGTGGTAATGGAGAGATGTTGCTAGTGCGCGGTATCCTTCACAATAATAACCGATTTTCTCAAACTAATTACCTGCTGGAGTTTTCAAAGACATGAATGTTCTATTCAGTTACAAGCACTAACTAACCTAGAACTCATGCACTTAACGGAATTATGTTTTCTTGGCTAAAATACCAGTTATTGGATTTCTTTAAACATCTTTTAACAAGTCAACCTAATTAATTAATGATATACTGTTATCAGCAAACAATGCCTGTAGACATAGTTGTGATTCACTTACCAGTGAAGCGTGAAGCGTTAAATATTTGAAGTCCTTTTGGAATCTGTTACGCAAACATAGGCGCCCTTGTAAAAAGAAAGCTTCTGGTCAAACAGGAAGATTTTAAAATAGTAATTATATCGCAATAAGCAGTGTTGCAGGGGTGAAGCCAGGAAATATTTTGCGGGAAAAGGGCACATAGACTAACTCGTCAAATGGAGAAAAAAAAAAAAAAAAGTGGAAAACGGGACGAATATTTTTTAGAGAAGGACAGGTCCCCAGGCCCGCCCTCCCCACCCCTCGGATCTGCTTCCGTGTTGTGGGCCAAATTATTTTATTAAAGATTCCATAAAATCTGTAATACATCGGTACCCAGTTGCGGATGGTCCGAGTTGGATTTGACTCGGATCGACGATGATCGACTGTTCTCAGTAAAATGTTCTTTGATCTGCGTCGAGCTGGGTCAGTCTGCGACGAGCTGGGTCAGTCTGCGACGGTCGCCAACATGATTCAGATTCTATGAAAACCAGGATTTTAATTATTTCTTCAACTAAGTAAATAATTTATCTGTATGACATAAAGATAGAGAGAGAGACAGAGAGAGAAGGATAGAAAGAATAGAGGCAGAGAGAGGTGGAAATGACAGAGCTATACAGAAAGCACACACACAAGAACACATTCAAACACACAAATACACACACACATACACACACACACACACACACACACACACACACACACACACACACACATAAAGTTATTTTTCTAACCATACGTTTCACATTTGACGTGTAGACCAGTCTAAGGGTTTCATTATATTTGCAGTATCAGTTCGATGTGGGGCAAGGACACTAACTTGTCTGTCCTCAACAACCAATCATTAATCCCACTTCTGGACAAGCAGTCGTCAGTTAGTTTATATTAGAACAGAACTTCCTTTCCTTTTCTCAGTTGACCTTGTGTATAGATTCTATTTGGATCAAACTGATTCCAATATATACTATAACAGCAGCTAAAAAAAAGAGTGTCATATTCAAATTGTGGCTCTGTACAAGATGGAGCCCAGGGGGCCATCTTTACAGCTGCTGATCCATGCATCAATCACAGGTCTGCAACGCGGAGGTGTATTAATTAGCTAGTACAGATACGTTTATTGTACTTACTGCATGTACCTGTGTGCGCTAATTATCCAACTTGTGTTCTTTCAGAATGGAATCGCTGGACCGTTTTGGTATTCTGCTGGCATCATGGCAAACATCTTCGTATTTCCGGTTCTTTCCGTACACTTCAAGACGAGAGCTCCCGGAGCCAAGACCTACTTACAGGTGACGCCCTTTAATAGAAACTAGTAATTCAGTGTGGTGGTGCGATTAAATATACTTACAGGTGACACCGTTCTTTAATAGCTACTAGTAACTCAGTGTGTTGGTGCGGTTAGACCTACTTACAGGCGACGCCCTTCTTTAATAGCTACTAGTAATTCAGTGTAGTGGTGCGGTTAGACCTACTTACAGGTGACGCCCTTCTTTAATAGCCACTAGTAATTCAGTGTAGATGGTGCGGTTAGACCTACTTACAGGTGACGCCTTTCTTTAATAGCTACTAGTAATTCAGTGTAGTGGTGCGGTTAGACCTACTTACAGGTGACGCCCTTCTTTAATAGCTACTAGTAATTCAGTGTAGTGGTGCGGTTAGACCTACTTACAGGTGACGCCCTTCTTTAATAGCTACTAGTAATTCAGTGTAGTGGTGCGGTTAGACCTACTTACAGACGACGCCCTTCTTTAATAGCTACTAGTAATTCAGTGTAGTGGTGCGGTTAGACCTACTTACAGGTGACGCCCTTCTTTAATAGCTACTAGTAATTCAGTGTAGTGGTGCGGTTAGACCTACTTACAGGTGACGCCCTTCTTTAATAGCCATTAGTAATTCAGTGTAGTGGTGCGGTTAGACCTACTTACAGGTGATGACCTTCTTTAATAGCTACTAGTAATTCAGTGTAGTGGTGCGGTTAGCCCTACTTACAGGTGACGCCCTTCTTTAATAGCTACTAGTAATTCAGTGTAGTGGTGCGGTTAGACCTACTTACAGGTGACGCCCTTCTTTAATAGCCACTAGTAACTCAGTGTAGTGGTGCGGTTAGCCCTACTTACAGGTGACGACCTTCTTTAATAGCCATTAGTAATTCAGTGTAGTGGTGCGGTTAGACCTACTTACAGGTGACGCCCTTCTTTAATAGCTACTAGTAATTCAGTGTAGTGGTGCGGTTAGACCTACTTACAGGTGACGCCCTTCTTTAATAGCCATTAGTAATTCAGTGTAGTGGTGCGGTTAGACCTACTTACAGGTGATGACCTTCTTTAATAGCTACTAGTAATTCAGTGTAGTGGTGCGGTTAGCCCTACTTACAGGTGACGCCCTTCTTTAATAGCTACTAGTAACTCAGTGTAGTGGTGCGGTTAGCCCTACTTACAGGTGACGCCCTTCTTTAATAGCTACTAGTAACTCAGTGTAGTGGTGCGGTTAGCCCTACTTACAGGTGATGACCTTCTTTAATAGCCATTAGTAATTCAGTGTAGTGGTGCGGTTAGACCTACTTACAGGTGACACCCTTCTTTAATAGCTACTAGTAATTCAGTGTAGTGGTGCGGCTAGCGAGTCGTTTTAGCGATGCCCTGCTTTAATAGCCACTAGAAATTCAGTGTAGTGGTGCGGCTAGCGAGTCGTTTTAGCGACACCTTGTACTCTTTGGTAAAAGCGTGAAATTTGACAGATTATGGGTCATGCTAATTATTTTGTGTAATGAACCCAATGAAAGTTGCCAAAAGGGTAGGGTCAGTGTAGCGGTGCTTCAGAGCAAATGTTCATTCAGCTATGATAAATTAATGTTTGAAATAAATGGGTCATGATTGATCATACTTTCTTTCTTTTAACTTTATTAATGTGCCTAAATCCAAAAGAGGTTCAGGCGCGTTAACTGATATCTGCGCCGCTAATGCTTGGTGGTTATTGGGCGAGAAGTTGGCAAAGTGGCATTACAGCACTCCACTGACCTCTCCATTGACCATTTTATTGACCACGTCAATGACCACTCCACTTACTATTTCACTGACCACTTCATTTACTATTTCATTGACCACTCCACTTACTACTTCACTGACCTCTCCATTGACCACTTTATTTATCACTTCAATTATCACTCAACTTACTATTTCACTGACCACTCCACTTACTACTTCACTGACCTCTCCATTGACCAGTTTATTTATCACTTCAATTATCACTCCACTTACTATTTCACTGACCACTCCACTTACTACTTCACTGACCACTCCACTTACTACTTCACTGACCACTCCACTGACCACTTCACTGACCACTCCACTTACTACTTCACTGACCACTCCACTTACTATTTCACTGACCACTACACTTACTACTTCACTGACCACTCCACTTACTACTTCACTGACCACTCCACTTACTACTTCACTGACCACTCCACTGACCACTTCACTGACCACTTCACTGACCACTTCACTGACCACTCCACTTACTACTTCACTGACCACTCCACTTACTACCTCACTGACCACTCCACTTACTACCTCACTGACCACTTCACTTACTACTTCACTGACCACTCCACTTACTACTTCACTGACCACTCCACTTACTACCTCACTGACCACTCCACTTACTACCTCACTGACCACTTCACTTACTACTTCACTGACCACTCCACTGACCACTCCACTTACTACCTCACTGACCACTTCACTTACTACCTCACTGACCACTTCACTTACTACCTCACTGACCACTTCACTTACTACCTCACTGACCACTTCACTTACTACTTCACTGACCACTCCACTTACTACTTCACTGACCACTCCACTTACTACCTCACTGACCACTCCACTTACTACCTCACTGACCACTCCGCTTACTACTTCACTGACCACTCCACTTACTACTTCACTGACCACTCCACTTACTACCTCACTGACCACTCCACTTACTACTTCACTGACCACTCCACTTACTACTTCACTGACCACTCCACTGACCACTCCACTTACTACCTCACTGACCACTCCACTTACTACCTCACTGACCACTCCACTTACTACCTCACTGACCACTCCACTTACTACTTCACTGACCACTCCACTTACTACTTCACTGACCACTTCACTGACCACTCCACTTACTACTTCACTGACCACTCCACTTACTACTTCACTGACCACTCCACTTACTACCTCACTGACCACTCCACTTACTACCTCACTGACCACTTCACTTACTACTTCACTGACCACTTCACTTACTACTTCACTGACCACTCCACTTACTACCTCACTGACCACTTCACTTACTACTTCACTGACCACTCCACTTACTACTTCACTGACCACTCCACTTACTACTTCACTGACCACTCTACTTACTACTTCACTGACCACTCCACTTACTACCTCACTGACCACTCCACTTACTACCTCACTGACCACTTCACTTACTACTTCACTGACCACTTCACTTACTACTTCACTGACCACTCCACTTACTACCTCACTGACCACTTCACTTACTACTTCACTGACCACTCCACTTACTACTTCACTGACCACTCCACTTACTACTTCACTGACCACTCTACTTACTACTTCACTGACCACTCCACTTACTACTTCACTGACCACTCCACTTACTACTTCACTGACCACTCCACTTACTACCTTACTGACCACTCCACTTACTACCTCACTGACCACTTCACTTACTACCTCACTGATCAGTCCACTTACTACTTCACTGACCACTTCACTTACTACTTCACTGACCACTCCACTTACTACCTCACTGATCAGTCCACTTACTACTTCACTGACCACTCCACTTACTACCTTACTGACCACTCCACTTACTACCTCACTGACCACTTCACTTACTACCTCACTGATCAGTCCACTTACTACTTCACTGACCACTTCACTTACTACTTCACTGACCACTCCACTTACTACCTTACTGACCACTCCACTTACTACCTCACTGACCACTTCACTTACTACCTCACTGATCAGTCCACTTACTACTTCACTGACCACTCCACTTACTACTTCACTGACCACTCCACTTACTACTTCACTGACCACTCCACTTACTACCTTACTGACCACTCCACTTACTACCTCACTGACCACTTCACTTACTACCTCAATGATCAGTCCACTTACTACTTCACTGACCACTTCACTTACTACCTCACTGACCACTCCACTTACTACTTCATTGACCACTCCACTTACTACTTCACTGACCACTCCACTTACTACTTCACTGACCACTCCACTTACTATTTCACTGGCCACTCCACTGACCACTTCACTGACCACTCCACTTACTACTTCACTGACTACTTCACTGACCACTCCACTTACTACCTTACTGACCACTCCACTTACTACCTCACTGACCACTTCACTTACTACCTCACTGATCAGTCCACTTACTACTTCACTGACCACTTCACTTACTACTTCACTGACCACTCCACTTACTACCTTACTGACCACTCCACTTACTACCTCACTGACCACTTCACTTACTACCTCACTGATCAGTCCACTTACTACTTCACTGACCACTCCACTTACTACTTCACTGACCACTCCACTTACTACTTCACTGACCACTCCACTTACTACCTTACTGACCACTCCACTTACTACCTCACTGACCACTTCACTTACTACCTCACTGATCAGTCCACTTACTACTTCACTGACCACTTCACTTACTACCTCACTGACCACTCCACTTACTACTTCATTGACCACTCCACTTACTACTTCACTGACCACTCCACTTACTACTTCACTGACCACTCCACTTACTATTTCACTGGCCACTCCACTGACCACTTCACTGACCACTCCACTTACTACTTCACTGACTACTTCACGGACTACTCCACTTACTATTTCACTGACCACTACACTTACTTCACTGACCACTCCTTTAAGGAGTATTGTTATCTATTAAGTATGTTAAAGGTTATAAATACAAGAAGTTCTATTACCTGTTAGGTATGTTAAAGGTTAAGTGATATAAGATACGAGAAGTACTGTTACCTGCTTGATATATTAAGTTTAAGTGGTATAAGATGTAAATAAGGTGAACTTTTGTAATTTTGGTGTTGAAAGGATCGAACAAAATAGCTCCAGATAACGATGGGTCGAGATAAACATAGTATTTGATGAAAATTATGCCATGAAACTATTTCTGGACTTCGAGATATCCTAGGCTAACAAGATAATAGAGGTCGAGATGTTTCATGGTTTATGCATTTACAAACGACCTAGTCTCAGTTCCACTGCTAAATTTATATGAATACTATATGCTACATTGTAGATCCTTAAATATAGCATTTAATGTTTTGCATTTACCATAGTTTGACACCCAATCGCCAATTATTCTATCTATCTATCGACCTTAAATATACGCACTAAATATTTCCCAAAGTTCTTTATTGATTTCAGTACGATAGTTAGAACCTGGATAATTTTTTTAAAACTCTTCGACGTAAATCATAATATATTTGGTTCTGCATCGGTTCTTAAATCCTTGCTGACTTCGACATAAGACATGTGATTTAATTAACGTTTTGTCACTCTCATTTCACATATGTCAGCACTTTAAGGCATTCATTATGTTTTCCCCGAGTGGAACCGTTTCCGGAACAAAGACAGCGAAATCGACTCCAATTTGATGTAAAAGTCGGGTTAATTTGAGTTAGCTGCAGGTTGTGAAACGCAGTGACGTGCTCAAATTTCAGATACCAGGTCATCATTACATACTCTTACGTCAAGAAATTTGAAATAATTCTTTAGGCTATAAATAATTGTGTCATAGTATCCCAAGTATGTTACTGATATCATGTATATGAGTTCATATCTCGGAAACTTATTTCATTTTATATACTTGAATTTCCTGTGATGCATTTTGCATGGAACTATATACAAAATAATGCTAAAACTTATATTAAAAAAACAAACATATCATTAAGTTTTAAATCTATACCAACTCTCATAAAAAATTTTTTACAACAACAAATAATACTAATTGCCTTGTAAATAAAGACGTTTCCTAACAAATTAAAATAATTATATAGATTAAATTTCATTTTTAATAGAGGGGTGAAGACAAAATGATAGAACAGCCAAGGTATGCAACTTTATCTGCACTGACAGCGAAGTAATCGATAATGCAGCACGCAGTGACTAAAGGGAGAACCGCGCGTGCTTTTACTCGGCTGTTCCATCCAGTTGTCTTCATACCTGTAGTAAAAAAAGAAGATTTAACCTATGCAATTTGATGATAATTTATAAAGAAACTTTTTGTTTACAATGATTTAAAAAAAATTGTTTAATGTTATTTGAGTTGATATGAGTTTAAAACTTAATAACGTGTTTTTATATATGAATTGTAATTCATTTATTGCACAGTTACGTGCGAATTCCTCGGTTTCTGTTTTGACACAAATGGACTAAAGATAGCCGAACAGCAAATATTTGAGTGGGTCAAAGTTCGAAATACACCAAACTTTTCATCCCACAGTTAAGGCTACCAGTCCTGCCATTGGTAATTAATGTGAGAGTGTTTGTTGTGATAAAATGCTGTTTCACCTGGCCACTAAATTCCTGCCATTTAATATGAACTAGTACCAATGTACCAACTACTATTGTGATTGAAACAAGGGTCCTACTAAAAAAAGCATGACAGATTGTGCGGAACTAGGTTAGTCATAGAGGCTTCCTTTTATGTGTGAAACGAGCAGCTCACACCTCCCCCCCCCCCCCCCCCCACCATTTCTTCTGATCTACTTTAATGATGAGAGGTGGTAGTATTAAATAATTTATATCCATGGTGTGTATGTCAATTGAAACGGTATGTGTAGCAGTTTTAGCCACATATGTTACTATTGTCGTCTATGATATTTGATTTGGTAGTATACACCCTATAGTGAGAGAAGAATCTGGCGTGGTGGCCTCACACTCTCCTACTGAGCCGTCAAAGCTCACTATGTGGGGGCCTGAACCGTCTCGCGGATTGACCAAATTAAACTTGTAAGCACCTGCGTTGTTCTTTGATTTCATGCCGTTGCTAAGAAGTTTCCAATTCAAAGTGCGACCACTGGTTGTGATTAGACGAGGGCTGCGCTGTCTGGATGATCATTGTGTGAGACTACAAAGGAAGGACGTGTCCAGTCTGCAAAACACTGACCACTGACAAGTCCACTTGTGTTATGCCAGTAATTATAAAGTGATCGTGCTGGGTACAAAACAAAATGTCTGGCGTGCTGGCTGGATTGTCATCATGGCTAGATGGGATGGTGTGTGGATTGGAGAGTATATACATGGATGGATGGATGGATGGATGGATGGATGGATGGATGGATTGGTGGGTGGTTGGGTGGGTGGGTGGATGTATGGATGGATGAATGAATGCATGCATGAATGAATGAATGAATGAATGAGTGAATGAGTGAATGAATGAATGAATGAATGGATGGATGGATGGATGGATGGATGGATGGATCGATCGATCGATCGATGGACTGATGCATATAAGGATGGATGGATTGATAGATGGATAGGTTGTTTAGTGAGTTCTGAATGTGCACGTCAAACTCTTTGACCTGACTTGACTTGATTTGGATCTATATGGCTGGGTAGGTGCGTAGATGGATGGATGGATGGATGACTCGTTGGACTGATCAGTAGGTGGAACACACACACATACACACACAAACATACATACAACTTTACAACAGCTTTATATGAATTATATGCACAAAATTTAATACCCGATCACACACGTACGTTCTACCATTGCACAGAATTGCGATTTGCGTACCATCCTGCTCATGGAAAGATGCATATATAATACGTCTTGCGACTAAAACGAATAACCTATGAGACAATGCCCAGTATTTGATATCATCGAACCACTGTTGGCAAAAACACTGGACTTTGGAATTGTCAAATAAACAAACTTGTCTAAAGTTTAAATTACCTTTAATTACATTAACTTTTGTCAATTTGCAGATCATGTATGCGAGATTCGGTAAAACTGCACACAAAGTGTTCTGCTGTTTCGCTCTGCTGACCAACCTCGTCATCACAGTGGGAGTTCTCTTGGCGGGCCGGGCCACCATCCAGTCTCTGACGAAACACGCATCCGACGAATTCTCTGTCCTCATAATGGCGACCCTCTTTGGCTCCTACTCTCTGATTGGTGGACTGGGCACTACTTTCTACGTGTCGTACTTCAACGCCGTCCTCGTGTTTGTTTTGTTGATAGTGTTTGTGGTGAAGATCCTGCATAACACGGATTCTGAATTCGAGAATATTGGAAACACGGAGAAAATGTACAGTGCCATCGTGTGTCTGCACGGACCGGAAGACAGCGAACAGAACAGTTACTTGACCTTCAGGTCATTTCCGGCTTTCCTTTACGGCGTCATCGAGGTGTTTGTGTCGTCTGCGGTGACCTACTGCGACCAGGCGTCGTGGCAGAGTCGTATAGCGGCCAAGCCCGTGCAGGGCGTGTGGGGGTTCATCCTAGCAGGGTTTGTGTGGTTCTCCATTCCTTCTACGATGGCCACGACGACAGGAATGGCGTACCTAGCCATTAGCGCCACCAATGGTAGTCATATTCTTACCAGAGGAGAGATTGATGAAGGTAAAGCAGTTTTAGATAACTGTCAGGTTTATTAGTACCCTACCGATCCAACCGGAGGGAACTATAGGTTTTGTATCCGTCCTTCTGTCCGTCTATCTGTATTTGTGTCCATCTGTCCCACATATAGGTTTCCAGATTTTGTTTTTCGCAATGTCTCAAGATGAGCTGAATGTTGGGGTTTTTGGGTTGTTTTGGGTTGTTTTTTGTTGTTGTTTGGGTTTTTTGGCGGGGGTAGCTTTATTATGTACTGTTACAGATCAAGTTTGAATTTCATCGTGATTTACAGGGGTTTTTTTTTCCAGAGTTATGGTCCTTGAACTTCGGAGATACAAAAATTTGTTTTTCGAACTTTTTTTTGTGTGCAAAGCCTCAGTATATTGAGCTGTTATTTTGTGTATAGCTTTATCATATACTGTTACAGATCAAGTTTGATTTTCAGGGCAGTGTCTCCATTTTTCACACAATTATGGTGCTTTATTTTAGGAGATGCAAAACTGTTGGACTAGTTAAGGGACATGTATTGCTGTAGCAGTACTTTAAGAATTCTTGTTTTCTTCATAATTTGGACACATCAGTAATTGTCTTTGTTAGACATACCATTAAATCTGCCTTTCTCATCCTTCGTTACTCTTCTGAAGTGGGTTTTTGTGGTTTTGTTTGAACGGTAGGTGGAACACACACACACACACACACACACACACACACACACACACACACACACACACACACACACACACACACACACACACACACACATACAACTTTACACACATCTTTATATGAATTATACGCACAAAATTTAATACACGATCACACACGTACGTTCAACCATTGCATAGAAATGCGATTTGTGTGCCGTCCTGCTCATGGAAAGATGCATATATAATACGTCTTGCGACTAAAAAGAATAACCTATGAGACAATACCATGTATTTGATATCGAACCGCTGTTGACAAAAACACTGGACTTTGGAATTGTCAAATAAACAAATTTGTTTGTTTGTTTATTCATTTATTTATTTATTTATTTACAATGTATTTATTTATTGCACGTTTTGACTGACAGGTTTGGTGACGCCTCTTATCGCTGAGAAGATTCTTGGGTCAGCGGGAGGTATCTTGGTTCTCACCATGGGGGCAATGGCACTCATGTCAACGGGGTCAGGCGAGGTCATGGCCATATCATCCATCATCGTATACGACATATATCAGACATATATACAACCATTCAGGTAAAATTAGTTCATGTTTATGTTTTGTCATTTCGTAGCTAGAAACACTTTGCTAACCTTTTCATGCTAAGCGCTCCGCTGAATAAGAACCAGCGCCTACCCCACAAAATGAACAGTAGTGGGTAGTGCTTTATTTATCCACACCAAACACCAAAAGTGAAAATATGTGACGTTCAATTCCCCAGACATAATGATTTTTTCCCCACCGTTTACGTTTGATGTACACAATAATTATAATGAATCAGATTAATTGACTTTAAGTTCAGTCGACGTGTCATCAAACTGGCATTCAATAATTTAGGATTTTTGTGCTAAATACGTTTCTTCAATGTAGGTAAAGACGAAATGTCTGCAGGTAAATAAATTCGATTTATCTACGAACTTTGTGGTCACGAAAATTACATTTAAAAAAAAAAGAAACCAGAACTATAACGTTGGTTCCTCTCTAAGACTACATGTTAAAATTACCAAATGTTGACATCCAGTCATGATTAATAAATCAATGTGCTCTAGTGGTATTGTTAAAGAAAACAAACTTTTAACGTTTTTATGAATGTTGGACTAATTCCAAATTGACCATGCTGCTAGTTCTGATTGTGTGCAGTAGAACACTGTCTGCAGCAAATAGAAACTATATAACACTGTCTGCAGCAAATAGAAACTATATAACACTGTCTGCAGCAAATAGAAACTATATAACACTGTCTGCAGCAAATAGAAACTATATAACACGTTAGCATGGTTAAACTACAATAGAGCAGAAACCAGTCGAGATGTTACGGAACTACCAAACTTATGTGCTCAACGTAGATCCGGTAAGAAAGTATTAGTTAATGGTATCCAGGATACAACAAATACACATCAAAATTGTTTTATATACTGCATATATAAAACTGATGCGCGGTTGGTGTTGGATCGATCCCCGTCGGTGCATAACTGCTGGTATATCAAAGGCCGTGGTATGTACTACCCTGTCTGTGGGATGGTGCATATAAAAGATCCCTTGCTGCTGATCAAAAAGAGTAGCGTATGCAGAGGCGACAGCGGTCTTTTCTCTCAATATCTGTGTGGTCCTGAACCATATGTCTGACGCCATATAACCGTAAATAAAATGTGCTGAGTGCGTTGTTAAATAAAACATTTCTTTCTCTCTCTTTTTTGCATATATAACACATTTTGTAATGACTATTTTCAGGAGGAATCTTGAGAGCATTCACTGTTTGCTGTGCGGTCGCACCAAGAAAAGCTTGAAGAAAAGCCAGGGCGAGGAGAACACCGCAGAAGAATACTGCTCGTGCATAGACGTGACCAAGTGTGAAGACTGTTCCCGCGACATGAAACCGCAGAAGGACGTGAACTTCTCGGATAAGAAACATTACAAGTGTACGACTCACGGTCGCTACCGAGAATACCGGGACCTGCTGTTCGAGTTCAAGAACTGGTGCATCGTGTGGGTGACCATCGCCATCATTCCTCTTGGGCTGGCCACCTTCGAGTCCGGCATCGATCTCAACTGGATGTTTTATTCGGGAGCCATCGTGACGATTCCGTGTTTTCCGCCAGTCTTGCTGTCCATCATGTGGGTCAAGGCGACTGGAATCGGGCTTATCATAGGTAAGTATTGAAACACGACTATTCCATACTGGTTTATTGCTGCAGTTTTTTCCGGAAAGTACAATGCATTGGATCACCTGTAACGACCTCTAACATGTGTTTTTAACCTTGGCCCGTGCTTCTAAATGTTTAAGATATAGCCTGAAATCTCTTATGATGTCACACACAAACAGTTTGTGTGGCGTTGCCATGTAGTTGAAAGTCGCAGACTCTGTAAGAGTCTTGAAGTTAAATTCTTCAAGCATTATAAGCCTAGGGCTTGATCCTCTCAATGTTTCTAGAGGTGGTGGACGTGACTGGAAAGTCACAATAGAACCACAAATAGTCTGGAACGAGTCTTGTTCTCGTCTCACAGAAATATCTTCAATGTCCTGCCTGCTTTACACAATATTTTGTCCATATTCATGTTTTTTAAAAGTACAGTATAAAAGATCAATCGTAAAATTAATATATTCGTAATCTTAGTTTATGATGGGTATGGATGGAAATGCATACTGTGGAATGCATACACAGTGATTATGCAATGGTCATGCTGTCTGGTTTAAGGCTGGCATATACTGAATTTATATCCTCGGACCTAAAGTCAGTGCATCATTCAGGTCAACGGTTCTTAAGTTGCATATTTAAGGTCGTGGTGTTTGCCATCCTGTCTGGCAAAATGTTTATAAAATATCCTTATTGATAATCCACTAACTTCTGTTCCGAAAAAAAGCTCAGAATATGTTCAGAGTTTCTTTAGGACAGGGTGTAAGTATAAAACTGACTTATCGTCATAAATGTATCAGGGCCGTAGCTAGCAGGGGGGCAAAGAAAGAAATCCGGAAAGCATTATAGAAACTTAAAGAAAATTCTCTTCTTAACTGTTTAAGGAGTTTTAGACTATTAACTACTCAGTTGCGCCCCCCCCCCCCCAACAAAAAATCATAGCTACGGCCCTGTGTATATAATGTATACTCAAATACTGTTGCAATCGTTATTTCAGGAAGTCTATCGGGTCTGGTTTGCGGCATATCTGCGACGTTACTGACGGCGTCGTTTTACGAAGGCGGCCTGAGCAAGTTTCTCCTGAACACCGCCCAGGACTATGCCCTCCTTGCAGGTACGAGCACCAGCTTCGGCATCAGTCTCACTGTGTGCGTCATCGCGTCATATCTGACCCACAATATCAAGACCCAAGAAGACGAGAACGTCGAATGGCTAAAAATGTACGACATAGACAACCCCATCAGCCCGTGGGAGCTGAATTTCAGGGATGATTTCAAAGGAGTGGAGTATGACGTGCGGCCGTCGGTTGAACAGATGAATACTGCCTTTCGGAAAGCCAAGTTGTGTGCCTATATTGGCGGCGCCTGCAGCATAGCGCTCTTCACCCTGATTATTCCCAGCATCATGGCCAGCTTTTCTGTAATGGATCAGACTCAGTTCTCCATGTGGCTGACGTTCACCCAGGCCTGGGCTGTTATCATGGCCATCATTGTAATCGTTGCACCTCCGGCAGAGGAGATTTCCAGAATCGTAAAGCAGCTAAATAAAAACAAAGGGTTGCAGTTACACGTGCTGAAGATGTCGAATCAGGAGTCACACGAACTGGTTGTTAAGGACAACGAACATATAGTCAATAATGAACCCACACATGTCTGATTTTACATGAATATAAACTGAATACAAACTTGATGTAATACGTTTGTATCCTGTTTTTCATACGAACGTTAGCAGAAGACTTTAAAACAATATTTATTACCAAAAATGAACTGGTATTGGATTTGTCAATAGGCGGCGTTTATTATTAGTATGTTAAGACTCTCCAAAATAAAATAATACAAATGCAGATTACGCAGATAAAATGTATGTGGATTTGATCAAATGTCTGTAAAATAGTAAGACAAGGAACTGAGACGAGTACACGATAGTTAGATGCATTATCATGTAATGTTAAATATGAACGAGATATGGTCGCACTTATTGTTATATGATATTGCTATGGAATACCCCTGTGAGACCCAGGCATATGACCCAATGGCTCTGTTGATGTTGGTGTAAGAAATGTCCAGAGTTAGCTCGTTCATCCTTGAAACTGTGTTGCAGATTGGCAACTGTGGGTCTCATAGAGACAAAAACGATCGAGTGCATATATTGTGGATAATGTAAATACCTTATATCAAGTAAATAGGTGGATCTTAGAATTGTCTCCGGGGAATTTGTGAGCGTCAGTAAAATAGATCCATAATATTTATGAGCAACCGAAAGACCCTTCTGGAAAACGTATACACTGTGAATCGACAAGTGCACGCGTTCTTGCACAACATTGTGGATTGTAGAGTAGGCTAATAAAGGCAGATTATTTCGTACGGGGTTGATGTTTACGGTAAAATACTGACAATAGCATACTAGTACCTCAGTATCTCCTAGTAATATTTGTGTATATAAACACACAACTACGTCATTGTTTCATGTAGTAGGCTAAGTAGTTGGTAACACACAATTCAACGGTTTTAGAATGAAAGTAAGCAGTGTTTCAGGGTGAGGGGTAAAAACTAATGCTCTCCCTCTTGCCACTTGAGAGTAGAAATCGCTGGAGACGAGAACAGTTTAAATGAAAAAAGATTTTGTTTAACAACACCACTAGAGCACATTGATTCATTAATCATCGGCTATGGTAATTTTGACAGTCATAGAGAGAAAACCCGCTACATATTTCCATTAGTAGCAAAGGATCTTTTATATGCACCATCCCACAGACATGATAGCACATACCACGGTCTTTGATATACCAGTCGTGGTGCACTGGCTGGAACGAGAAATATCCCAATGGGCCCACCGACGGGGATCGATCCTAGACCGACTGCGCTTCGAGCGAGCGTTTTACCACTGGGCTACGTCCCGCCCTCAGTTTATATGAAGCTAGTCTACTGGTCCAGGAGATCTGTTCCAATCGGATTAGTATACAATACATATGTTTAATACGGAGGTACGACTTGGGATATTATACCCATTTTCTTGTTTTGATTTGCGCAGATATCACCTGGCACAGGTGTGTGTGCATAGGTGGGTTTCGGGGGGGGGGGGTCGGTACGCCCTCCCCCACCCCACTGCTCCAAGTGAATTGTTTTTTTTAATATATTTTCCGTGGGAGCATGGCCCAAAACACACTAGAAACGTCGCTCGCCAGTCTAGACCACCCCACCCCCCACCCCACCCCTTCCCTGCACAATTTCATGCACACGCGCCTGGCTTCTGCATTTAACAGAAAGATGACCGGATATGCTCACGGTCAGGGGTCAGTATCAAACCATCAGAACACAATAATGTAGGCTATTCTTCAACTAAACAAACAATTGCAGTCGTAAACTGAAACGACAAAAACGTTTCAAATTCCTTAATGAGGGAACTGTTTTCTTGTTTTCATTTGCATAAATTGGTCCTGGACACTGTTTTGTGTAGAGATTTAGCGTAGGATATCTTAACGGTTGTATTACTTTTATTTTCAAACCGTTGAATTTTGCAAAGTGCCAGTCTGTTGTACTGTAGTAATCCGGTTCCATGGCGTGGATAGGATTTGTATCTGTGTACGTCAATACCATCGTCATTACTTCATCACATCAAAATAATAAACTTCTTTTACATTTTGGATGGTTTACCATGAAACTGAATTTATAATGGTTTGTAAAATAGCGTTGTATTTCAGGTGTCTTAGGTTTAGTGTGAATAGTAAATTATTGTTACTGTTAATACATTTGTACGTGTACATGTATATACAAACTTAGATTGCTATAGAATACCGTAAAACTGACCGTTTGGGGCGGTTAAGTATCTGTAGTACTGTATATCAGTGTACAATAAATGTTACGTGTGTGTGGTGACTTGTGTTGATTGGTGATATCATCTACTTAACAAAACTAATGAAGGGACAGTAGACTTTGTTGTGTTTTATATTATAGCAAGTTTTGATCACAGGTTTTGAACACTGTTTCAGTAAAATGTGACACGTGACCCTAGGCGTACGGGCTCCCATATTTGTAGAGGGCCAGGCTGGTTTTTTCCCGAATTAAACGAAAATGCCCGAATCAGGATAACAACATTTATTCATATTTGCATTGCTACCAAACAGCTATATAGGGATGCAAACAAATCACTAAGCATTTTTACATGGATTACAATAATTTTGAGGGTAGAATGATGAAAATACATGATAAAAAGGTCTCAGGTTAGCACATTTTGCCAGAATAACTATAATTTTTGCAATAGTTTGAGGTCTTGCTCGAGTCCCCCCCCCCCCCCACACACACACACACACTCCCCTGTCTCGTACGCTTATGCCCGTGACACGAATCAAAATCCATGCACACTTTGGGGTTTTTATGCATTTATGGAAACTATTGAAATGTACTTTCGACTTGGATTCAAACTGATGCTTGTCATTGTGTTCGCTCTAAATTGTTTAAATCAATAGATTTAATAGGACATTCCTGAGTTTGCTGCATTGTAAGATAAAATATTTCTTCGATTAAACTTACATATTAAATATATTTTCTTGTTTAGAATATCAGTGTCGTACCACTTTTTGGGCCAGGAACGTTCTCTCTCTCGCTCTCTCTCTCTCTCTCTCTCTCTCTCTCTCTCTCTCTCTCTCTCTCTCTCTCTCTCTCTCTCTCTCTCTCTCTCATTCACTATGTCTCCCTCTCTGTATATCTATTTCTCCAATCTCTCTCTCTCTCTCTCTCTCTCTCTCTCTCTCTCTCTCTCTCTCTCTCTCTCTCTCTCTCTCTCTCTCTCTCTCTCTCTCGCTATGGCGCCGCATTGTATAGATCTCATCATATGCATTGCTTTCATGGCCGTACCAACTTTTAATTGTTCCCGACGCTCCTGTTTACTGTTCGGGAACATGCTCCAATGAAAATTCAAATTAAAAAATGCGTTTTCAGGCCAAGTTGTATATTGTGGATGATGAATTTAAAAAAAAAAAAAAAAAATTCATTTTCTTACACACCCGTTGGTAAGAACATAATTTATTATTTGGTTACACATACTAATAGCACATACACGAGTGATGACAATGTAAAGACATTCGACTGACTGCTCCTACAGGGCCGTACCCTGACCAAAATCCATGGGGGGGCACTAAATTTTATAAATAATTTTTAACATACTATAAAGATTAAACATTTCTATGCTATTACTGGAGATATATAAAAAAAAAAAAAAAAGGACAAGATTCTCAGGGGGGCAGCTGCCCCCCCCCCACCCCCCCGGAGGGTACGGCCCTGTCCTAAGTGATGACAGGGCTTGTTCCACTAAGCTATCTTAGCGCTGAGATCACCTTAAGTGCATGAGGTAGTTATGCACTTAAGGTGAACATAGCGCTAAGATCGCTTCGTGGAACGGCCCCCAAGTCACTATTGTCCAAAGAAAAAAAGCACGGTCGAAATCGATTACTCTGTGACGTATCAGTGAATCTTCCAGATTACATTGTGACGCATAAGGTAACTACAAGCGATAGTACCGTAAATAAGTTTTAGTTGGAAAAGATGTTTAAATTGATTTTTGAAGATGTGTAAGAAATAGAATACTATGTTCGTGTTCGTTTCGCTCGTTAGATACGTTTTAAAACAACTCTCTATAAAATAAGTAGTTTCTAACGGCCACTCATGTAGTATTCTCTATAAAAAGTTTAAAATAATTGTTTCCATTCAAAACCCCTAAGTTAAAAGTGTATTATTATAATCGACGTTTCGTCAGTAAAAACAAAACCCACACCATCTTCTGAATAAGAAATAAAATAAAATTGTTGGCAAGTAGGCCAGTAAGGCATAAAATAGAAAAACATGGAAATTAAAAACAATACTGGGAGGAAGTAAAATCTAACCGATAAGGTAACTGACGCTGGGGTATAAACTGTATTAGGTATTAAAACCGGTTGTGTCGTAGTTAAGCCATTGGACTTAAGACTGGTATGTACTGGGTTCGCAGCTCTGTACCGGCTCCCACCCAGAGATAGTTTTTAACGACTCAGTGGGTAGGTGTAAGACCACTACACACTCTTCTCTCTCACTAACCATTAACCGCTAACAACTAATCCACTGTCCTGGACAGACAGCCCAGATAGCTACAGTATGTGCCCAGGACAGCGTGTTTGAACCTTAATTGAATATACGGTCGAAAATAAGCTAAAAGAAAGAAAGAAACCAGTAGGGCACTTCAAACAGGCGGCGGAGATCACGAATCCACGTGACACCCGTGTCTTTCCCGCCAATACGCGTAGATCCTCGACTTATATTGAGGAGCGGGTGTGACTTAGTACATGTGTAGTAAATCGCGTGTGTCGGATTCAATCCTCTTCGGTGGGTGGACCTCATGTGGGCTTCCACTAGTGCATTAAAGGCATATTGTCACAGACCACTGACCTATTAAATGGCCTAACAAAGTATTATGTGAAACATATGTATTTGATTTGTCCCTAAATGTACTTTATTCAACAATCTACGTCACCATCATACTCCACTTATTAATGATATTTTGTAAAAAAAAACAAATTGAATTATGGCAATGGTCCATAATTTAAAAATTAATATTGCCAAGAGGATTGACATGGATTTCATTCCATCATGGTTTAGTTAAGGTGATTCAATAGCCAGATTTGCTTTCCAAACATTGATATAATTTTATCCGCTTTTGGAGAAATAAGTATATCAAATACACTAGTTTTTACTAGTACTTAACAAGGGAATCATTTTCATTTCAGTTCATACGAGTATATCAAATACACTAGTTGTACTACTAGTATTTAAGTAGGGAATCATTTTCATTTCAGTTCATACGAGTATATCAAATACACTAGTTGTACTACTAGTATTTAACAAGGGAATCATTTTCATTTCAGTTCATACGAGTATATCAAATACACTAGTTGTACTACTAGTATTTAACAAGGGAATCATTTTCATTTTAGTTCATACGAGTATATCAAATACACTAGTTGTACTACTAGTATTTAACAAGGGAATCATTTTCATTTCAGTTCATACGAGTATATCAAATACACTAGTTGTACTACTAGTATATATCAAATACACTAGTTGTACTACTAGTATTTAACAAGGGAATCATTTTCATTTCAGTTCATACGAGTATATCAAATACACTAGTTGTACTACTAGTATTTAACTAGGGAATCATTTTCATTTCAGTTCATACGATTATATCAAATACATTAGTTGTACTACTAGTATTTAACTAGGGAATCATTTTCATTTCAGTTCATACGAGTATATCAAATACACTAGTTGTACTACTAGTATTTAACTAGGGAATCATTTTCATTTCAGTTCATACGATTATATCAAATACACTTGTGGTACTACTAGTATTTAACAAGGGAATCATTTTCATTTCAGTTCATACGAGTATATCAAATACATTAGTTGTACTACTGGTATTTAACTAGGGAATCATTTTCATTTCACTTCAACTTATTTTCTTGCTTATATCCAATTAAGGTTCAAGCACGCTATACTGGGAACACACCTCAGCTATCTGGGCTGTCTGTCCGGGACAGTGAGTTAGTTGTTAGTGGTTAGTGAGAGAGAAGAGTGGCCTTACACCTACCCACTGAGTCATTAAAACTCGCTCTGATTGGGAGCCGGTACAGGGCTGCGAACCCTGTACCTACCAGCCTTATGTCCGATTGCTTAACCACGACACCACTGAGACCGGTTTTAATACCTTATACATTTTATATCCCAGCGTCAGTCACTTTTATTGTTACCCTATCCGTCTGATTTTACTCCCTTCCAGTATTGTTAATAATTTCCAAGTTTTTCCAAGGCAGGTACTTGGGAATCAATCTCAAAATAAAGAAATTGAGGTGCAAGGGAAATAAGTGTAATTTCAAGTAATTTCATGATAAAGTGGAGTTACTTCCCTTCTAATTAACTAATTTTATTTCTTTTCCTTTTATTATTTGTCATTATCCTCTAACCATATACTACGATTTTATGTATGGTGAAATTTCATGGGCTTTTCTTTAACATGTTGAAGTTTTTGTTTTTGTATGTTCGTCTTAGCAGAATGTCCTTTGAAATTCTTGAGCTTTAATGTCATTGTATTTACTTTGAGGGGACTTTACTTGTCAACAAAATTTAACAAAAACGTTTTCTAGTGCCCCAGCCCAAGTCCTCTTGGCTCACATGTTTATGTGTTATACACATGTTAAAGGGTGACACGAAACACATATCCTTGTATTTCACATTCAAACAGCGCAACACTTTAAGGATGATAATGTGGATTTAGAATCACTATTAAAATAAAAATGAGATGAGCCAGTTTCACAAAATTTTGTAAGTTTTGGCATCCATTTAACGCAGAAAATTACATCGTGACGGAAGATGGAGCATTGTAAGAATGAAAGAAAATGAAATATATTATGTATAAATCAAACTTGAAAGTGGAGGCAACTTTAACTGTTCATCAATGTGGACGCTACATTGGGCGAGGTATAGAATGTTTACATATACTAGTATACTATAGTTGATTTTGCTTCTCTTTTTGTTTTCTTCTCATTTGTTTTCTCTTCTTTCTTCTTCTTTTTTTTCATTCATAACTAGCTTGGAATAAAATGGGTTTGCTCAATATATTAATTATATCTCGCAAACATAACTATATATGAAATCGAAATTTTGTCTTAATATTAAATAAATAAATATTAATGCAAAAGCCGTTCGATCATCAGTTTTAATACAAAATATTACCTTTGAACAGTATGAAATAATAATACGTATATCAAAACACATTGGTCTACAAATTAACTCACATCCACGTGAAGTTGAAACTGCGACTTAATTAAATACATAAATTCTAACGCTAAAATATGAAATCGATACAATGGCTTTAATATAAAATAAAACTTCAATCACACATTGAATCTTTAATGTCTTACCATCTTCTACTAACTATACAAAAAGGGTTACGAAAAAGCAAGCACACTTATGAATATAAATGTTTGCCAGATTTAATTGTCCATTTCTGAGTTTTATCAAATGTTCTAATACGCTGTACATACAATTGTACTACAAGTACATGTTCTATAAATATATACAGTTAGAATAAAGGGTAACATTTGAACCTGACTAAAAATGGGCGTAGTATAATTTTTTCTGCTTAAAAAACAACCGCCTGCTATAATTTAGACACTCGTGTGCCGCCATTTATACATTTAAATGTATAGTTCTCCGTCATTGAACAAAAGTATCACCTCATTTTTAATGTTCTACCTTTATACCACTTGCAGTTATGACCATTTAGTAATAAAAATATAACAAGTAACTTCAAACCAATGTGGGGGTTTTAAAATACTACAGAGGTCAACCTATTTGTAATTATTTTTTAAAAACTGGAAAAGCATTTCAGTATTTTTTTTTTTTTAGGAAGAAGTATTTTTTAAACCGAACTGCTATACAAAGTAACGACATGACAAATAATGAGGTGGCGCCTGCTATTCTGTCTACGGGAAGTACATGTTATAACAAACGCCTTGCCTCTGCTGAAAGAAATTCTTTTCGGTTCGTCAGCTAGTGTTGCAGTCACCACTTGTTAAGGTTACACACCACCATTAATTATTCCATGCATTTAAATACAATTTCTATGTCAGAATATATTCTGTGAAAAATACAACACTGTCGAGAGGGGGTGCTCTCAAATGATAAATACCGTGTAAAAAAAATCAACATAGGTCTACCATGAAATTTTTCAGTTAAAAGCCCTCAGACCTGAGCACTGCCTTGTGTTGCTGTTATAAAAGTGGCACTATACCACTTGCCCAGTTGTTATCAGTTAGTACTACATATAACACGTAACTTCAAACAAATGGGTTATTTAAATACTACAGAGGTCAACTTACATGTAATCATCAAAGAAAGATTTCAAAAAGCATATTATAATTTTTTTATGAGGAACTATTTCCTAACTCTGATTATATTAAGCTGTTACAGTAAGTAACGACACGACAACTGGTGGTGTGTTACCTAAAGGGACTATCCTGAGTTTTCTGCAGCTGTTAAAGGGACATACCCTAGTTTTTAAACACTACAGCATATTTTTTACTAGTAGAGCACTTTTTGATAACTGAAATCATATTTTACTTAGATTCTATTGTTTAGATTATCCATTTCCGTACAATCGAAGTGTTTTAGGTCATCCTGGTGTTTTTAATATCACAAAATGCATTTCTCATATTTTTAAAAACGCACGTGCCTCTGAGAAGTAACAGTTATGGAGTCGAGGTTTGGTTTATTTTTAGAGGGTATTTCACCATTTCAAAGTCACAGACTCATGTTTCACTCAATTGTAGCTGTATCCAAATGTGTTACAGGTTTGTAGACTAACTAAACTTATGTCCCTGTCAAGGGTATGTCCCTTTAAGATAATGCTGACTAACAGAGACTTTCTGACGACAGTAATTACTTATTAAATATATTGTTCTGCATAATATAGTAGTGGCTGTATATTAAAAGTGTTTCTGATAGTCCCAGTATTTGTACTAGGTAAGATGTCATTTTATTTCCTAGCATATATGTTTTGTACATACGAAATTATTGGGATTCCAAATCCAGTTTGGGCTAATGATAAATATTAGGACGATCAGAAACATATTGAACATACAGACACTGATATTTGAAATAAGAAAATGTATTAGTCGGAAACACAATAAACTAGAAAATCTCAGGACAGTTTCTTTAGACATCTTTCATTGCCACCCTAACTCCCCTGTACAAAGGCCGTAATTCTGTATGAATATAACATTTTAATCAGATTTTAATACAATGTACTTGGAATCCAGACCATTTTGAAAACCTGAAGTAACAAGAAATACACAACATATTATCTATGAGTAATTAACAGACTAACGGTATCGCCGTATCTTCACAGTTACATAGACACAAGGATTACGTCATCTTGCGTTGTAAGTACTATGCCGGATAATCAACACCATACACAATGTAACTCTGAACGTGTGATACTGCACTTTAGTCTAATTTAGCATTCACCTATTTATCATGAGCTTAATATTACAGCACATTTATACATTGCATAACATAGCAACGAAATGTTAAATTAGTGTCTTAGTGGAACGGCTTCCCTGCGTAATAAAACAATTGTGAAGTCAATCAGGCCTTATCTACTGGTATCACCATACATACGGTGATTGTATTATAATCGCCTATCAGTAGATATGACTGAAGCACGTGGGTACATGTCAAAGTAGTAGTGTATGTAAGGTCGTGATGACCATAATAATATTCAGTATGTAATACAGCATTAAATATGTAAAGTTCGTGCATGTGTGGAAGAGACAGGCGAGAGACAGCGATTAAGAGAAACAGACTGATAAAGAAAGAGACATAGAGACAGACAGGAAGGCAGGCAGAGATCTGAGAATGAGACAGTGGGAGACAGGGGAGATGTGTGTGAGGGGGGGGGGGGGGGGTGCAATGGATCTTAATCGAAGGATATTTAACATTTGGCATAACTGTAAATTTGGTTACTGATCGTTTAGTTATTCAAATTATATGCAGATGAACCAAATGGAAATAAATTAATTTGTTTGTTACAGTTTATGTGATGTTCGTACATAACACATGATTTATAACTTCGCGTGGGTTTACTTGGGTGTATTGCTGATTTTGAAACTTACTTGATAACCGATTATCGTTACCGTGAAGTTGTGTAACCGACACACTTAGTCTTAACTATTCAAAGAAGAAGGAAATGTTTTATTTAACGACGCAATCAACACATTTTATTTACGGTTATATGGCGTCGGGCTCTAACTATTCGATTAATATTGCATGCCTTGTACCCATCTGAACAACATACGTGTAATTCAGTGTTGGGTTTTACATGTATTTCAGTGTTCACAATAATATACTGATGTCGCTTACTCGTGGTCACTACTCCGGCTATAAACATCAGTTGTAAAATGAAAATATTGCAAAACATACGAGTAATTAAATTAGTATGTAAAACAATCATTATACTAACACAGTCACGTTTATGTACTATAGTAAACATAAACTGTATATGCAATGCTATCACAATGTAAATGTTATGAGAATACGTAAAATGTTTGCAACAATACATTAACGTACATAATACAGTGATTGTAAAGCAGTAATGTTACTAACTTAGTTATACGTAATACTGTAACGTATTACTGCAATAGTGACGAAGATGTTATTGTGGTCTATATTTAATAAGTGACGTGTTTGTGATAGACTACGGTATACGTATTATAGCGGAATACAGAAGTCGGGTGGACGTTGTTGTCTCACATTCTTAACATACTATCAGTCACGCGTGATAGGACAGTAAATTATAGCTTGTACCAGCCTTTACTTTAAATGTTTGTTGTTCGTTTTTCTTTTCTTCCTTCATTTTTTATTGTTCAGTTATTTCAGTTTGTCTTGACATTAAAAGAAAAGGAAATGAAAACGTGCTTTGTTTTATTTTATGAACAATTTGTAATATTGGTTAATAAAGAAATAAAATAGCATACTAGAAAAATATATCGTCTGCTCATGGAGTTCTTGGTTAATTAATCCACTGCACCTTACATTTAATATTCTTTTGTTGTTTTATTTTGTTTAGACTTGTTCAAAATTCATTTCGTATGTATGTACGATTTAAAAAACAACAACATTATTTTAGTTATCTAATTGTAAACTCTGTGAGCAGACGACCAATTTGCTTGTAAAAATATAAATGTTTTATTTCCAAACCACGTTTACCTTTTCTTTTTAGCTGCAACCAAACTGGAAATTCTGAGGGGGGAGGGGGGATTAAACTGGAAGCTATTATGGGATATCATGCAGCTTCCTTAAAGTTATTTTAGAGAAAATGCACTTAAACGTAAAGTGATTTAGGTATGTTAATGCTTGAGTTGCCGATATTGAAGTCTCTGCTCTCTCTCCACCCTATGGGGAAATGTTTCCTACATCGCTAAAAACAAATCCATGCAATGTTTCAGTTCTTGTGGCCCATATTGTGTTCTATTTACATTAATATCAGTTGTATTAACAGTAAAACAATTCACGAATTTCGTGCATTAAAGCATCTCTGTTTCACGTATCCCCTCAATATTCGTCTTTTTCAAATTACCACCATTGATCTCCAGTTTCTTATTTGCTTTCTTTTTACGCATATGCTTGACGATTATAATCGCCTCTTCCACTGGCGCAACGATTACAACAATGGCGGCCATGAGGAAACACCAGAACTGCAGCGTCATCAGCCACGTGCGAAACTCTGATGACGTCAGTACGTGCAGACTGGCCATGACCCCCGGCATGACGACGATGAACAACAGAAGACTGAAAGCGCCGCCGATGTACGCGGTCAGTTTGGCCTTCTGGAAGACTGTGTCTAGCTGGGCAAGAGTTGGTCTCTCTCTGGCCTGCAGGTTGGGCAGATCTTCCTTGAACTGGTCGGACCAAGGCCGCAGGGGATTGTCGATGTCGCGCAGTTTCTGCCACTCTTTGTTCTCCGCCTGCTGGTCGGTGATCTTGTGGGTTATCAGGGACACGATGATGGTCACGCTCAGAGAGACGATGAAGCTGCTGCTGGAGCCGGCCAGGACGGAGTAGTTTTGGGACGTGTTCGCCAGAAAGTTTCCAAGTCCGCCGTCAAATGTCGAGGCTACGATGAGCGTGGCAGATACTCCTCCAATCAGTCCGATGATGCTGCCTGGAAGAATTATTTTAATAATAATAATGTGATATAGCATTTGAGATAAAAGAAATTAAAGACTATTAATGTATTACCCCGTTCCCCATCGTGTGTCTGTAAAAGAGACTAGAGGTTGGTAACTAGTATAACAAAAAGTGTCATATGCTTTTAAAAAATTCGCCGCAAACGTGTCCGTTCCTCTTCAGACAACACAATATAATTTTATAGTTAGTAATATAAACATACAATGAGCTTGTCCAAGGAAAGGCATTCATTTATATCTTTAATCCAATTTATCGCTGCAATAGTACTGATTGGTCAATTTCGAATATTCTAGATGAAATGCATAAAGACATCAATGCAAACACACAAGATCGTGCGCACTCACACACACATACACATACACAGAGAGAGAGAGAGAGAGAGAGAGAGAGAGAGAGAGAGAGAGAGAGAGAGAGAGAGAGAGAGAGAGAGAGAGAGAGAGAGAGAGAGAGAGAGAGAACCAATCTTATGTAACTTCTACAGATATTAAAATATGGCTCCCTAGGTGCAAGAGTCCAGCTATACTCACTGAACTATTAGGATAAATCTCCACCACCTCTGCTAGTCTAAAGACTTTATACAAACTCTATATAATATAACTATAATTATCACCCTACCAGCTACCACGCCCACGGCGGTCGTCTTCACCCAGATGATGCTAAGCACGGACCCAGGGAAGCAGGGTGTCGTGATGATGAAGCCCACCATCATGGTCCAGTTGAGGTCGATGCCGGCGGCGTTGAGCAGCATGCCGAGCGGGACGATGCCGATGGTCACCCACAGGATGCACCAGCTCTTGAACTGGATCATGCTGTCCTGGTACATCCTGAACTGGCCGTGGTCCTCGCAGCGATATATCGTCTGCTGACCCAGGTTGGACTGGGCGTCGTTCAACAGCTGGTCCTTCTGGCACACCAGACAGTCGGTGGCCGACGGACACTGGCAGTACGTCAGCTGAGGGTCTCTTGAGGAAATGGGTTCTTCTAGTGGCGTCGGCTGCCCACAAAGAAGGCAGCTGCCCGAAGAGTTGTGCTTTCTGTGAAGATAAGATGCAGCATATGATACAGAAGATTATTTGTATTATATTTTGTATTCATTGTCAATAAGATTTAATATAAATCTCTCTTGAGCTCTCTTAAGCGCTCTTAATCTCTCGTAAGCAACATCACATCCCTGCAGTCATTTTGCACTGCACTGCTAGATCGCAAAGTTACGAGAGTTTAATGAATTAAACGGTGGTTACAAAATAAATGTAATATTAGTGTGCCTTATGTGCAATATTGAAGTGGCTTAGTTTAGACCTGAGATGCAGGACGGACAAGAACTGTAAATAATGCTTTGTGCTACAAGTGTAGTTTTAGAAATTAATTAACTAATTTAATGTTGTTGTTATTATTACCATTGTATTAGTGTTTACCAAAATATTCCTCATGGGGCTCATCTCGAACTGTATACAGTTTTAAAGTTCTTGTAGTTAGCAAATATATATTTGCAGCGCCCTCAATAGTTTAAGAAGTAGCAGGCTACAACAGTGACGATAGCAGGGGTCAAAGCGGGTGGTCTGGGGGCCCTCCCCCAGAAACATTTGAAAAATCAAATTTCGATGTGAACTAATCGCATTTCAAGACAAATAAACAACTATTTTGGCACCTTGTTTGGATCCCTTTTGTAGGAGACTTTATTAAAGAAGAGAAAGCACTTTTTTTTACCATCAATGAAAAGTAGGCGGTGGCAAAAGCTGTTTCAGGCGGCGATTTGCCGCCGGAGACCGGGTACTTTTGAGGGCTCTGTATATTTGTTAATATATTGATTTGACAAATATAGATTGACGCAGTTTCTGCGGTGCTCCGAAGACGATAGCTGAAGAATCTACAACCAACCAACCAATAACGGTCACCGTTGATCACATAGAATTTTAACAGCTCGAATAAACAACATAGTAATGCTTTGTTGCTAGTTGACGCTACAATGGATAAACTAAATAACGATGTCGTTAAATGCATAAGATGATTACATGCGTAGTAGCTCTTTTTTGTGTGTGTGTGCTAATGGGACGGTTTTCGATAGGTCGAGGATATTCGTTCAACTACAAACGCTTAATTTTCTAAATATCTACAATGGAATTAAATATAAAGTGTCTGCTTTTTGTTACAGTTTTAAAACCGTTTAATTTTTAGTCATAATATAGTTACATGGAATGTAGTTTAGCTATAGTCCTTCCCACAGGCAGCGCCATTTTCTTACGATGGTATTTCTCAGCAGATTATTTAATTGCACACAGAAATAGTATTTTCGTGTTCTTTTCTTTTTTGCTATTTCCAAAACACTTTTATTTTTTTCTTACGTCATATCAAACTGAAATTATTTATGAAAAAAACATTGTTCATGGAGGCTGGGACGGACAATAGAAATCGGACGTTTGGTGACATTCACCAATCAGACCATGACACAGATAACCTCGAACTTCTGAGTGTAATGGCGGAAAACTCTGTACGCTTGTCGTCGGCACAGATCCAACAGCTCATAGAGTTGTACCAGCGGCACAACTCTTTGTGGGATGTGTCCAGTCATTTATATAAAGACAGAAATGTTAGGACAGCCGCCTTCTTATAAATAAATACACGTTGCGTTGAATGAAGCAACCGGTATAAATCTTCCAAGTAAGTATCAATAACAGACATGGATTCATACTTCGAGCAAAATCCGTAATAATCCAGCTGAGGGTCCAGGGAGTGCTGTAATCCCCCCGTGAAATTCTTTTAAAACAAGTGCTCCCAGAGTGATACTGAGCAACCTTAACAACAATACTTATGAAGCTAAATTACCTACCCATCTTTGTAATTCATAAACCTGTTTATATTATATTAAAATTATCTGTTCAGGTAGGTACTTCAGCTTGCAAATGATGATGTTTACGTTTCCTTTCCTTGGCCTCTCTCTTCTATACAAGCTCTTTCTTATATACAGATGCTGCATGCCGCATATTGTAATTGAGTTTTGTTAACAGGGTTATGTATTGCTTCTGTTCGTGAAAACATGTGGATAGCACTCTTGTGAGCACGGAGCTAGTATTTTACAGTTTCATGAGTTTATATTGAATTAAAGGTCTCAACTTTGAAGTTTGCTGATTTGGTGTCCATAACGTCACCCATGATATTGAATAAGGATTCCACTAATGGACCATGGAATATGCTCAAGGCAGCAGTGATCACTTTCGGAAGGATCATGATTCACAAATAATTTGTGTTTGGAGTTTTAGTTTGAAGTACGCAGGATCCAGGATGTCATAAATACGCTTGCGCAATGAAAACTTCCGGTGAAACTGTAGTCTTGAACCTAAACTTAAAAGACTTCAGACGATTTCGACGACCGACATCCATCTAAACAACTTGTCGGCTATTTCCGCACCTGCTAATCTTCTGGTTCTGATTGTTGTCAAACGAAGAGTATAGTTCGAGATTGGTGTTTCCGTTTTACACTAGTTGCCAAAAACTCCGCTGAAGGTTTATTTGTTTAAAAACCATCACGGTCACGTTATTTAGAATTCTGGAATCTATAATCTAAAAAGGGTCTCCACCCCCACCCCCCCCCCCCCCCCCCCCCCCAAATGAAATTAAAAAAAATTAAAAAGTTTTAAACCGGATTTGTATTGATCTCAAATATGGTCCAAATGACCACACAAAAAGTCGGAAATCCGCGAATCCGCGGAAGAGTGACATCCCTGTAAACAGGAATGTAGAAAAATAACAATTGAATCACTAAACGCGCGCGTGGTACAAAAAAAAACACAAAAAAAAAAAAACACCAAACAAACAATCATCAATGTGTTTAACTTTTGGTATTGGGCATAGCATAGCTTTCGTTTTCTATTTGCTGTACCAACGGCATCGGATTCGCTTTCGTGAACAATATTTAAGTCAGTTGCTCCCCCTTGTTAATTCAACAAGGGTATTGCAATTGACGTTCCACGAATGACTTTATTCGATACGGAATGAAATGTATGATGTGTTGAACATATTTACGGTACCGGTACCAATCACACGCCAGACACGGTTTGAGTTGAGAACGCATTCGACAGTGGCATCTGTTAAATAAATTTATCTCTAAACAACATGCAACATGAAAAGCAATTCGCCGAACGCAACAAAGTCATTAGTCATATTTAGCTGACATTTTATTATTTTTCGTGTGATCGTATTTGATAAAGATATTTCGTAAACGTATTTGTTTTATTGACCAGTTATATTGTACCTTTTTTTCTTTTTCATAAGAAAAGCGTCCATCGTTTGACAGCTCTTGGCTGCACGTTTTTTGCTTAGCTCTCTTTGCTCAGGTCGTCCCATGATAGTCGTAGTTTGTGAGTCGACAAAATAGCGCGCCACAATTACTTACATGAGAGATTGGTTCTCAATTGAATATACCCATAACGATGCCTTGCAATATCATTCGTGTAACACATGTACCATTTTAGCCCCAAAATAATATTTATGGAAATTTCGAACGCTGAAATTAATATTTGAGCTTCTACAGAGACGAGCCAAATAATATTGAAATAATATCAGAATGCGGCTTCCAATAATGATTTTGAATAAACTAGCATTTAATACAGCCATCTGTTAGGATAAACGTTAAAATACTTATAATAGGAAATAAACAGTATTATACATTTTTGGGCGGAACTCCAATTCTCGCGGGAAGGTGCGTTCGTACCCGTCGTACCTCCAACTTCTAAACATAAGCAAATCAGAATATTTTTATTCAGTGTGTTCAACCCCTTTGCACCGAATACACCGTATCCATGTACTCATTTATTATCTGCCATGACACTCCTATTCCACCATCCATTACGCCTTACAGTTGTCTCTGGAAAATGATTCTGTAATCGAGACTGATATTTCCTAAGGTGTATTTAGCTTGTGCTATTTCAGGCATTTTGTACGATCTAAAACACGGTAAGGGTTTACATGTGCGCAGGTGTTTGGGATGGGTGTTTTCTCTGGGCTTGGGAGTTGTTGATTGGGGGGGGGGGGGGGGGGGGGTGGAGACAACAGAAAAATGGGTGTGTCAAAAATTAGATTCTACTGTAATCAATAACAGTGTTTTTACATCAGCGACAAGGTATTTAGTAACCGTGCCCGCACTGAATAAAAACAAAAATCTACATATATGAAAAACGCCTTACGCTGTAATAAAAACAGAACAACATGATAATTTATGAGTTTTTTCATCTTCTGTGGCATCCTTGGGAGATGTCTCAGTGACACCGCCACAACACTACCCCCATCCCCATCCTATGATTCTGTAGTATATCGGCTGCCAAATCAGTCGTTTATGACAGTGTGTGTATTAAAAGCGAATCTGCATATAACCGTATACATGTGCGTGCGTGCGTGCGTGCGTGCGCGCGCGCGCGCGTGCGTGTGTGTGTGTGTGTGTGTGTGTGTGTGTGAACAAACCTGTAGGGACGTAGGTGCGACTGGTATATGTCGTAGACGATGATCGACGACACCGCCATTACTTCGCCAGACCCTGTAGACATGAGTGACATCGTCAACATCGTCAACACCATGAAGCCGCCCGAATAACCCAGCGCCTTCTGAACTATGAACGGCGTCACGAGACCTGTGTAAAACAGAACACAATTTAAAGTTTGTTTTCATTAACGACACCACTAGAACACATTGATTTATGAATAATCGGCTGTTGGATGTAATAAACAATTAATCAATTTGGTAATTTTGACATATAGTCTTAGAGAGGAAACTCGGTACATTTTTTATATGCACCATCCCACAGACAGGATTGCAAATACATGCCACGGCCTTTTATATACCAGTCGTAATGCACTGCGGGAGTGAGGGTTAGCCCAATGGGTTCACTGGGGGGGGGGGGGGGGGGGGTGTCGATCTTAGATCGACCGCGCATCAAGCGACCGCTTTCAAAGTCGTATCTGTACAAGACAGACACGAAGACTGCCCTACTAAAGCAAAAGGTAGCAAGTGGTGAATTAACCATTTTGATGAAATCACTGTTTTGTGACGTTCATCCATCTGATAAAGGTTTTATTAAGCAGACAGAGATGAATTATTTTATTTCTCAAATTTAGTGTTTGAGAAAGATATTTATCAGCACTCGTTGATAAAAGTACTTTTATCAACTCGTGCTGATAAATTATGATATCACAAGACACTCGGGGAGTGTCCTCTATTTTTTTGGTATGCGGTTGTATAGTATATCTATGATCCGCCACTGAAATACCACAACAATGTGGTTATTTCTAGAACACATATATAGCTCAGTCGGTAGAGAGCTCGCTTGAGGTCCTTTGATCGTCAGATCGAACCCCCTTTTCTCTTTTAAAAAAAAGTAGCCGATTGCATTACATCAGATGAAATCGTAATATTGTTTTCTCACAATCGGATGTAGTACACGGCACTCGTATCATGTGGCACCACCTTAAGACTAGATGTCAGAATTACCCATTTTCTGTATATCCAGTGGCCTATGATCAATAAATCAATATGCTTTAGTTGTGTCGTTAAACAAACACATTATTTATTATCCACAGCGAATATTCTAGTACACGGCACTCGTATCGTGTGGCACCATCTGAAGACTAGGTGTCAGAATTACCCATTTTCTTTATATCCAGTGGCCTATGATCAATAAATCAATGTGCTTTAGTTGTGTCGTTAAATAAACACATTATTATCCACAGCGAATATTCTAGTACAAGGCACTCGTATCGTGTGGCATCACCTTAAGAGTAGATGTCAGAATTACCCATTTTCTTTATATCTAGTGGCCTATGATCAATAAATCAATATGCTTTAGTTGTGTCGTTAAACAAAACACATTATTTATTATCCACAGCGAATATTCCAGTACAAGGCACTCGTATCGTGTGGCACCACCTTAAGAGTAGATGTCAGAATTACCCATTTTCTTTATATCTAGTGGCCTATGATCAATAAATCAATGTGCTTTAGTTGTGTCGTTCAACAAAACACATTATTATCCACAGCGAATAGCAATAATCGGTATAAAAAAATGCACTATAATATATACAAGATAACTACCTGCACACGGTTTGTAAAAGAAAATCTTTGTGTGTTTGAACGAAACTTTAGCACCCTGTTTAATAAGCAGTTATCATTAAATGGTGTCCAACCAAACAGTTGATTTTGAAAGTAAGAAGAGAGAAAAAAAAACCACTGAGGTCGCATAAGCTACTCATTCCATTTATCAGTAAAGGAAGTTTAATGTGCACAGACAGGACAACACGTACAACGGCATGTATTATACCAGTCTTGAGGTATACGATTTTAGCTATGACAGTAAAGTTTTTGTTTAGATTATACTTCCTACACACTGCTTACTTTTTGTGCTGTTTAATTCTACAGTCAACTCATTATTCAGGTGTATTTATGCTTGGCTATAAGTGTTTGGTTGGGGTTTTTGTGTGTGATACTCAATGCAGTACATTATATACAAGTGCACGTGCATGCATTTATGAAATCCATTACAGATAAAACTGCCTACAGGTGTAGGATATGGGATCGGGGCCGCTCGGTGCATTTGTATTTCATTTATCAACACAGAGGCACTAAAATGTTCCTAGACACGGCCGATCCATATGGCAAGTTTAAGTGGGAGTCTAGCGAGAGGTTTCCTGTTCCTACTGCGGTGTAGACATATTTATTTCAGGTTTTTTTTATCTACGCGATTTGTCTGCGTTTGACATGAGGCGCAGTTGGTAGTAATTTCTAAACTTGTGTTTTCCATAAATCCATGTCAGATGCACTCCATTGCTTTCTTGCTCACTGTTATAAAATCTTGAATAACGATAACGTACTGTGTATCGGTCGGAGGGCGTATTTCATTATTTTGACACGATGGAAACTGGGGGATCGGTTCAGTAGCAGAGCGTACATCCGAAGTGTGATCGGCAGTAGGCAGAAAGATCAAATCTCATCCCTACCACACACACACATACACACGCACACAAACATATATAAACACACACACACACACACACACACACGCACACAAACATATATAAACACACACACACGCATACACACGCACACAAACATATAAACACATTCACACGCATACAGACGCACATACACACACACACACACACACACACATATATATATATATATATACAGTCGACCTTCGATAACTCAAACTTCGATCTTTCAAAAACGTCGATCTCTCGAAGTGAAACGGCGGTCCCGACCGAACTGCTATACAAACTAGTAATAACAGACTTCGAACACTCAAACTTCGAACATTCGAAAAACTCTATCTCTCAAAGTAATTTTTTGGTCCCACCATAAAAAATTAAGGGATATTGCACTTCCAAAACTCGAAGTTTGTGGAGTGACTGAGCCTTTTAACTGTACCGGTAATACTTTAAAGAAAAATTAATTGTCACCCAAGCCAAGCCAATATTTACTTAGTTTTATCATATACACAGAAGAATGTGCTAACATCTGTGTTGGGGACAGGGATGGAGCAGCAAACGTGTCTTCCGATATCAACGAAATGATAATACTACAATGCACAATATATAAACGCGCGCGCACACACACACACATAAATACACACCGCGATTTAACCAGCGCTCAACGACTCTCTCTCTCTCTCTCTCTCTCTCTCTCTCTCTCTCTCTCTCTCTCTCTCTCTCTCTCTCTCTCTCTCTCTCTCGCCTCTCCCTCTCCTTTTAAAATCTAATTCTACCAAAATTCAGAAGAAACCTGTTTTCAGAGCCAGACTTGATGGATGTTCTTCATTTTTACTTACTACTCCACGACTGGTATATCAAAAGCCATAGCATATTTTATTCTGCTACCGACAAAGTATATTCTTCTTCTACTTCTGCGATACCAAAGCCAGAAAAAAGGTATACAAGACTACTTGTTTTAATCTCAAAACCTTAACTTGAGTTACCGGCCTCGGTGGCGTCGTGGCAGGCCATCGGTCTACAGGTTGGTAGGTACTGGGTTCGGATCCCAGTCGAGGCATGGGATTTTTAATCCAGATACCGACTCCAAACCCTGAGTGAGTGCTCCGCAAGGCTCAATGGGTAGGTGTAAACCACTTGCACCGACCAGTGATCCATAACTGGTTCAACAAAGGCCATGGTTTGTGCTATCCTGCCTGTGGGAAGCGCAAATAAAAGATCCCTTGCTGCCAATCGGAAGAGTAGCCCATGTAGTGGCGACAGCGGGTTTCCTCTCAAAATCTGTGTGGTCCTGAACCATATGTCTGACGCCATATAACCGTAAATAAAATGTGTTGAGTGCGTCGTTAAATAAAACACTTCTTTCTTTCTTTCTTTAACTTGAGTTAACAACAGTTTTCTCTCTGATAATTAAAACCACAACATTATAAGCCTTATAGCATCGTTAACAATTCATCTAGTAATGGAATAACTCTTCTTGAAAACTGTGTTCTAGTGGTCCATATTTTCATTACTTTGGGAACTTTCTTACTGCACCGATTCGTATGATCGTAAACTAGTTTATGTGCCCAATCTTCATTTTATCTCGACATTCTCTCACGGTCCATTAGTGAAACTGTAGTGTGTGATGTGTACTCGCCGATTACCGCGGTGTGTTAGAGCGCTGCAATCAGATTGCAAGTCGTACCTAATACTTATTTAATGATACATGGGGTTCTCTTTAACGATTCTGACTATTGGCGCCAGAGTGTGTATAGTCACTAAGTGATGAAGAATGGTACACGTTATCGTTAACTTCGATAAGTACCCCATTTCCACACTACTCAACTACAGTATCTTTCTCTCTATCTTTCGCTTTTTCGTTTTCTTGCTCTCTTCTTTTGCTTGGTACTAATACTAAATATTGTTTTATTATTATCATTATTTTTTTATTGTTTTATTAATTTGTCAAATTCCTTTGCTCATTCTCTGTCTCTGTCCCTTTCTCTCTTTCTCTATTTGTGTCTGTCTGTATGTATGTATGTATGTATGTCTCTCTCTCTCTCTCTCTCTCTCTCTCTCTCTCTCTCTCTCTCTCTCTCTCTCTCTCTCTCTCTCTCTCTCTCTTTTACTGGCTACTAAAACTAAATGACATCAAATTGCCATTTTTAGCTAAAATGAACAGATTTCAGGCAGGGGGATATCAACCTCTCTCTCTCTCTCTCTCTCTCTCTCTCTCTCTCTCTCTCTCTCTCTCTCTCTCTCTCTCTCTCTCCTACTGGCTACTAAAACTAAATGACATCAAATTACCATTACATAACAGTATCTTTCTCTCTATCTCTCGCTTTTTCGTTTTCTTGCTCTCTTTTTCTGCTTGGTACTAATACTAAATATTTTTTTTATTATTATCATTATTTTTTTATTAATTTGTCAAATTCCTTTGCTCATTCTCTGTCTCTGTCCCTTTCTCTCTTTTTCTATTTGTGTATGTCTGTCTGTCTGTCTGTCTGTCTGTGTGTGTGTGTCTCTCTCTCTCTCTCTCTCTCTCTCTCTCTCTCTCTCTCTCTCTCTCTCTCTCTCTCTCTCTCTCTCTCTCTCTCTCTCGCTCTCTCTCTCTCTCCCTCCCCTACTGGCTACTAAAACTAAATGACATCAAATTACCATTTTTAACTAAAATGAAAAAATTTCAGGCAGGGGGATACCAACATACCACCCCACCACCCTTCCATACATAAGCCACAGTTGGCCATTCATTAACTCATTATTAATTAATTAGTTAACCAAGGCTACAAAGTCCAGTGGCGTACCTGCATCTATGTCTTGATCAGACAATTTGAAGGTCGAGTTGGTAGCGCTGAGTGCCAAATACGCCAGACCGGTGCTGGTTCCAATAGACGACGGAATCGCGAACCAGATGAAGGAGGCTGCGAGGAAACCAAGCACTCCCTGCACGGGTTTGGCCGCTATCCGACTCTGCCACGACGCCTGGTCACAGAACGTCAACGACGACGTCGCGAAAATACCTTGTATACCCCAGATTAACGCGCCCTCTGACCAAAACGTCAGGTAACTCTGTTCTTCGTTGCCTTCCGGACCTTTGAGGCACGTGACCTTTTCGTATATATTGTCAATGCTTCCAAGTAAGGCGGTTTCTCCGGAATTCTCCTTATAGAATATGTTGATGATGAATATACAGAGCATTACGAACACGAGAACCGTGTTGAAGTACGACACGTAAAATGTGGACCCCAGTCCGCCGATGAATGAGTAGCTTCCGAACAGCGTGGCCATTAGCAAGACACAGAACTCCCCGGATGCGTCTTTCGTCAGTGATTGGATGGTTGCTGTCCCGCCTGTCAGAAGACACGTCATCACCACTAAATTCGTGAGAAGGGCAAAAAAGCAGAAGACGATGTGGGCTGTTTTACCAAATCTGGCGTATATCACCTGAAATTAAAAAGTGTGCAGCAAATTAATCTTTATTCGCTGCATTTTGTTCTATAAAAAACAAAATGCCTGCAATTTGCCAGTAAACTTTGGTGCGGGTATACTAAATAAAGCGTAGAGAAATAATATGCAAGGTCCCGTGTTCATAAAAGGTTCTGAGTCTAGACTCAAGACTTAATAGAGCCTGAGATTTTAATGCTGTAGCACCGTCAATATTATATACGTGTGACGTCATTAGAGATTTGAGTTTAGTCTCTAAAGTTTTATAAGCCTGTGCACACTGTAGTGATTAAAAAGTCAACAATGGTTGTTTGCTCTTTTTATTTTTGATTCGAACTGAAAGATGGTTGTATAGGGCGTTTTGTTGTGTTTTCATATCAGACAGGGACGACAATAGGGCCTCCACGAGTACTTGAGTACTCGAGCACGGGCCGAGTCTAGCAAGACTCGAGTTCGTTCACAGTCACAAGACTCGAGTACCCGTGCAAGGAAGATCACTCATTTAATTATACATTTTTACATAATTTTGCCACATGCATGTTACATTTTAGGGCTATGAGACATGAAGTAAAATAAAAGACTACGTCGAATGTGTGGAATGCAATACAATGGCATGATTTGGCACCCATGTTTAGCGCTGGAGTGTAAGAGTCGGGTTTTCGGGTCCGGGTTGAGTTTGACCCTTGAGTACTTGAGTTCGATAGTTTGGACTCGCGGAGGCCCTACACGACAAAGATCAACAGCAGCGGCTGGAAACAATTTATCATAATATTCAAAATCTTAATAACACTACTTTCATTTTCGTTTTAAATCCAGTCCTAGTGATATTTCTTTTTGAGTAGATCACGAGTCATAACAAGACAAATCCAGACAACTTAATTAAGACGAGGTCACAGGGACCATTCATTTCAAATAGACAAGATGACATTAGTTTATTATATTTTAAATTCATTTATAGGTACATAAACACCATCAACATGAAACATTCACACAAAAAAAGAAAAATGGAACTTATCTTGTCATGAAGTCATGTTCGTGGTCTGGGTTAGGAAAAAAATTACATATTCTTACATGCAAGTTTATATTATAGCTAGAAAATAAGTAATGTAATACAAATTTTTTTAATAATAAATTGGTAACATTTTGTAAAGTTTCTTTGTGTCAACCAAGACATATTACTGTTCATGGTGTAAATGCATATACGAAATACACAACGTGTTCTTGCAGTTCTGTGAGACACGTGTTTTACATTTATCGTTTAGAATTTAGAAGCCAGTAAAGGTTACCTGTAGGAACGTTTTAGCACCAGGAGATCTTGTTTTGAAGTGGACGGAGAGAACGGGGAAAAGAATCATGTTGACAACCGCACCCACGGAATACCAGAACGTTCCTGCAATGCCGTTCTGTTAAACCAAAACAAACATGTACATTATTGTTATATAAACATGTAATATAACTCGTGGGAGCGGGACGTAACCCAGTGGTAAAGCGCTCGCTTAATGCGCTGTCGGTCTGGGATCGATCCCCTTCGGCGAGCTCATTGGGTTCTTTCGCGTTCCAACCACGACCGATATAACACAGGCCGTGGTATGTGTTATCCTGTCTGTGGGATGGTGCATATAAAAGATCCCTTGCTACTAATAGAAAAACGTAGCGGGTTTCCTCTCTAAGATTATATGTCAAAATTACCAAATGTTTGACATCTAACAGCCGATGATTAATAATCAATGTGCTCTAGTGGTGTCGTTAAACAAAACGAACTTTAATATAACTCGTGTTTACTGAAACACTCGTCTATAAAATATTCATAAAAATAACCTCAAGTTGGATCAGAAATTGTCTGTGTGAAAACTAATTATATTACCAGTTCACCGCAATCGTTACTGAAACAATTGTCTATATAGAGAATAATACATGAGTGGCCGTTAGATACCATTTATCTCACAGAAAGCGAGTTTGATACATTTTTAAACAACGAGTTGTGAGATTAATGGTATCTAACGGACACGAATGTATTATTCTATTTCTTACATATTCTAAAAAAACAAACAGGTTTTAAGCAAATTTTAACATCTTTTTACGACTAAAAGTTATTTAAAGCCGTTGCACTTGTAGCTAACTTACGCGTCACAGACCCATGATTGTCGGGTTAACTATACGTCACAATGTAATCGATTTCCATCGTGTAGGTTTTCATTGAATGTATGTGGTGACCTAGTCATCATCTAGGAGCAGCCAGTCGTATGTCTTGAAATTGTTAACACACGTATATGTGTAACCAACCATGTGTTATCAAAAATAACACATGGTGTTCTCACCAATGGGTGTGTAAGAAAAATATTTCACAAAATAACTTTTAATATCTCAAGTTAGATCAGAAAATGTTTCGTAAAAAAATAATAATGACATTTTGACTATATTGCAATCTGAAATAAAAATCGGCTCCATTTGTCTATAAATATAACCTGTTGATGTAAACCAGTGGAGCTGATTTCAATCTCACTGTGGTATACCGATGTATTTTGATTCAAAACGTAAATTAATAGACCTGTTACGATACAACCTGCATATAAAGCATGCAGGCATGCATGAAGCATATAACGGATTGAATTTCATCCCGAAAGCTTTCCACATTTTGATATTTCTATATCAGCAAACATTTTGTATGGATGGTGAGGCCTAGTTTCAAACATGTTGTATAGAGCACACGCTTTACGTGTCCCAACAACAGCGATATCCACGTTAATAAAATCTAGACGTGAAAATGACGGATGCTAGCCATTTCTTTCATCTCGACATTTATACGTCTGTGGTGGTTTCAATCTGTACAAAGATCTAGGTGTAAAACGGATGGTGCACTTTCATTTGCATTTTGTGTCCAACTCTGGTGGAAAAATAAATGAAAGGCGACCTGTTTGCCTGCTATCATTGAATCAGACTTTAAAAGAATTCTGTTATTGTCAAAACTGTTAACTGAGAATAGAACAGAATAGACTTTCACTTCTTGAAAGTGCATTCTTTCAAGACAAAAAAAATAAATAATAAAGCTAGTACATGTAAACTTCAATTTAGTAATCTCGAATATTTATTTAAAATAAGTCATCCAGTGTTGCTTCTTCCTGTAATGCGTCATACCTTTTAGTTATTAAGCTTAACATTAACTCGTGCAAATACTTTTTTGTTCATAACGACGTTCTGATTATGATTATAACTAGTTTAATGTGCCCATATACCACTAGGGTTTCTAACACGCCCATCCCGAGTCCGACCTCCGATAAGATCGGCGGCCTGACTCTGGATGGAGGGGGGGGGGGGGGGGGGGGGGGGGGGGGGGGGGGGGTGAAAATGGGCAGAATTTTGAATTAATAAAATAGAATAAATAAAATAAATAAAAAGGATTGACTGCTCGGCCGAATATTTATATAATTTGGAGCATTTTAGAAGGACAGTCCAAAATTAAATAAGAGAAAGAAAAGAGGATCGGACTATTTAATAATATTTTTAAAAAAGAAGTAATTTCGACATAAAATTTTGAACGCAGATCTAAAAGTTTAAAGTCCGATCGATATGTCCACGCGAGTGGCCTCGTTAAGGCCGTTTGGGTGCACAGCTTAAAGGGACGTTCTGAAGACGAAGAATGTCGTACCTGGCCCGTTTATTCATACAAAGTAATATAAAATACCGACCAAACACATATGTTGTATGAAAACAGGTGACGATATCCGTTGATAGTAAAATCATACTGGTTTGTTAAAGCTACATGTAATTTGTTTTTTAGTTGGTTGTTGGTTGTTTTTGTTTTTTTTGGGGGGGGGGTTGTGGGGAGGTTCTTGAGGGGCTTTTTTGTGTATGGTTGGGGTTTTCTGGGGGGTTGAGGGTGGTTTGTTATTGTTGTGTTTGCTTGGGGGGGGGGGGTTTGTGGTTTTGTTTGGGGTTGTTGTTTTTTCCCCTTTTAAAATGTTGTCAAGACGATGTTAGTCTGGCAACAAGATCCATCACATTATTAATATTACGTCACCTTAATGGCTACTGTTGCGCTCTGTAACAAATCACCCGGCCACAGGAGTTGCGAGGCGACCGTCACGGCTGTCAAGCTCATGCTCACATTGCCGCCGGCGTCGAACGTCGTGTCGAGGTTGTGCGAGTCGTCGAAGACGTTTTTGCGGATGAAGTTGTACAGCAGGCCCAGCAGGATGGAGAATCCGCCAAAACCCAGCAGAATGATCAGAGTGGCTTCATACTTCTCGATGTCGTGGCTGACTTTCCTGAAAATACAATATCCAGCAAAATAATCTCATATGTCGTGGCTAACTTTCCTGAAAATACAAAACCCAGCATAATGAGAAGGTGGCCTCATACTTCTCGATGTTGTCACTAACGTGTCTGAAAATACAAAACCCAACAAAATTATCAGTGACCTCATACTTCTCGATGTTGTCACTAACGTGTCTGAAAATACAAAACCCAACAAAATGATCAGAGTGGCCTCATACTTCTCGATGTCGTGGCTAACTTTCCTGAAAATACAAAACCCAGCAGAATGATCAGGTTGGTCTCATACTTCTCGATGTGGTGACTGAGGTGTCTGAAAATAGTTACAGGTAAATGGTACTCCATTAAACAAGGGCGGGACGTAGCCCAGTGGTAAAGCGTTCGCATGATGCGCGGTCGGTCTAGGATCGATCCCCGTCGGTGGACCCATTAGGCTATTTCTCGTTCCAGCCAGTGCTCCACAACTGGTGTAACAAAGGCCGTGGTATGTACTATCTTGTCTGTGAGATGGTGCATATAAAAGATCCCTTGCTGCTAATCGAAATTTCCTCTCTCAATATCTGTGTGGTCCTTAACCATATGTCTGACGCCATATAACCGTAAATAAAATGTGCTGAGTGCGTCGTTAAATAAAACATTTCCTTCCTTCCATTAAACAATGTACATGCTACGTTTGCTTGAAACATATTAGGTCATATTTATGCAAGCCTATTTGGGGTTTTTTCTTAAACGCAGGTGTCTAGTCTGGGAGTGGCAGTCCTCCTTGAGCGGTATAGGAAGGATGCATTGTCCAGTGTATGATATCCCCGGGAGTGGGTGTCCTTTTTAGACGAAGCACCAGATAGAGATTTATGATATCAACTGAATATATGTGTTTTCCTCTAATGTAACATTGTAGTCTTGCCCCAACATAACATTCGAAAGGTCAATACTATCACATCAGTTTATTTTCTCATCCAAATATAACATGGAAAATGTAACGTAACAACAATTGATTGTAACATTAGAAAGGTCAGTGTTATAAAATATGTTATTGTTTTATTCGAATGTAACATTGAGTCAATACCGTCATAGTATGTGATCATAATTCCATCCTAATTTAACATTTGACATGTCAATACTCATACAACAGTTTAGTGTGTTATCTTATTGTAACATTAGAAATGTCAATATGAAAAAAAAAGGTTTGCTTTGTTTAACGACACCACTAGAGCACTTTTTTTTATTAATCATCGGCTATTGGATGTGAAACATAAAAAAATTATGGTCATTTTGACACAGTCATAGAGAGGAAACCCGCTACATTTGTTTTCTATTATTAGCAAGGTATCTTTTATATGCACCATCCCACAGACAGGACAACACATACCACGGCCTTTGATATACAAGTCGTGGTGCACTGGCTGGAACGAGAAATAGCCCAAAGGGCCACCGACAGGGATCGATCTCAGACCGATGGTGCATCAGGTGTCCGCTTTACCACTGGGCTACGTCCCGCCACAAATGTCAATACCGTCACAGCAATCTATTGATTCTCCTTATTGTAAGACTGGAAATGTCAATACTGTCACAGCTATGTTGGCTTTGTCATATGCATTATGGTCTTACACAAGTTTAAATGTAGTATTAAAAGGTTTAATCCTGTCACGGGGAATGTTGTCTTCGCCTGATGTAAGATTGGATATACCAGTAATTGTTTAAAATTTATTGCCTTACCCCAATGTAATATTGGAACGTTCCAAAATTTCACAAGAATTGTTGTCAGTAACTTCGACAGCGTCCGTCATTGTCTGAATCAAGACCAGTAGTCCCACCACGACCAATGTGTTTGGCTTCCACATCGTTCAGGAACTGAAAACAAATATATAAATATTAATCAGGTTGATGAATTTGCAAACCCAGCTTAAATAGAGAACAATACATGAGTTGCCGCTAGATACCATTTATCTTATAACGAGTTATTTTAAAACGAGCGAAAGCGAGTTTGATACGTTTTTAAACAACGAGTTGTGAGATAAATTGTATTTAACGGACACGAATGTATTATTCTATTTCTTACATATCCTCAAAAACCAGGTTTTAAGCAAATTTTTAGTCATGACATCTTTTTCGACTAAAAGTTATTTACAGCTGTTGCACATGTAAATTTACGCGTTACAGACACATGATTGTCAGGTTAACTATACGTCACAGTGTAATCTATTTCCACCGTGTTGTTTTTCATTGGATGCATGGCACTGGTGACCTGGTCATCACCTAGGAACAGCCAGTCGTATGTCGTGAAATTGTTAACACACGTACGTGTGTAAACAGCCCATGTGTTACCAAAAATAACGCGGGATGCTCTCACCAACGGGTGCATATGAAAAATATATATCAGGTTACTCAATATGCAAACCCAGCTTAGATATATTATATAACATGTGACAAATTATTGGTGGACACATAGCTAGATGGGGCGGGATTTAGCTCAGTTGGTCGAGTGCTTGCTGGACGTGCTTGCATCGCAGGAAGGAGGCAACTGAATTATGTTTTGTTAGTGGTATTAAATTTGGTAAATTTATATATTTTACAGTTTCTGTACATTGATATAATCGTCACTGGGTGGACTCGAACCTTTAACCTGTAAGTTATAGAACTATGTTGTATTTTACAGTGGCATAGCTGGGGGGGGGGGGGGGGGCGCTCATCCCCAATAAAACTGTATTAAAGTTTATAAAATCATACATACTTACCTACCTACGATTTTTTGTTGCGGGGTGGGGGTCAAATGAGTAGTTAATAGTCTAAAACTCCTTAAACGGAATTTCCCTTAAGCTCCCTTGCCCCCCCCCCCCCCCCCCCACACACCCTAGATAGCTAAGCGCCTGGTGAATATATCCGTTTTATTGCCTCCGCTTCGAGTCACCGATAAAATATAGTTTGCGACTGTAAATACAAATTAGCATATATATCCACAAATGGACAAATACAATATAGTTTAATTTAATATTACAGTCTGTGGCGCTTAGGGGCCGTCCATAATTGTCAACATTTTCACAAGTGTACAAAGAGTACGCTTTTGACACACACACACACACCCCCACCCCACCCCCCTCCCCACCCCCCCCCAAAAGTGTACATCCGCAAAATGAAAAATGTTGATCGACAATTTTCATTTTCAAGAAAAGTGTACGCTGGCCCGTAACACACACACACACACACACACACCGCGTACGGTTTGTACGCTCGTGAAAATTATGGACGGCCTCTTAGCGCGTTCGGCTGTTAACCGAAAGGTTGGTGGTTCAAGCCCACCCAGGGACGTATTGTTTTATATTTAAAAGCTATTTATTTAAAAAAAAATATTCGTGGTTTGTTGTTTGGTTGGTGTGTGTGTGTGTGTGTGTGTGTGTGTGTGTGTGTGTTTGAGCGCGCCTGCGTGCGTGCGTGCGTGCGTGTGTGTTTGACGCAAGAATGATGCGTTTCATTTTAATATATCATATTACAATATATGTTAAATACCGATATTGTGTTTCGAATGTTTAGTATTCCGTCTCTGTGGCGCAATCGGTTAGCGCGTTCGGCTGTTAACCGAAAGGTTGGTGGTTCGAGTCCACCCAGTGACGAATTACTTTTATTTATTTTTTCTAGGAATGTTTTTTTTTTTTTTAATCTTGTAGAAATCAGCTAGGATCTGTTTAAATTGCGCATTCGCAAATTTCTCCATATAAACCAGCGAATTTCTTTTTAATGCAATGTTAATGGCAATGCGAAATGGTATTAAAATGCTATTTAGTATTGCTATTAACATTGAATTATACAGTACATATCTTCAATAATCGAAAAGAGTAGCCCATGAAGTGGCAACAGCGGGTTACCTCACTCAATATCTGTGTGGTCCTTAAACATATGTCCGAGAAAAAACAAAGAAGAGAAAAGAGCTCGTTCAAATAATACACGTAAAAGTGATCTCCTGGAGGACATCAAGATGACAGGATACACGTGGAAACAGGTTGAAATGAAGATTCCGGGGAGCTGTTGTCGACGGTCTATGCGGCATGCCCCAGGAGAGAGGATGGGCATAAGTAAGCAAGCACTGCGTAATGGAGAATATACGAAGAGGTGTGGATTCTGTTTTTAGCGAAATGGTCGAGTAATTTTCATTCTTGAAAAATAATGGAGGCGAGGACCCGTTAGGGTCGAGTTCAATTATATTTCGGGAATAGAGTGTTACTATGATAATACCTATTTAAAATAAGTTTTTTATAACCGGTAAATAATAATGTAGGCCTAATTATGTGTATGTTTTATGGTAACATGTGCACGGACGTTTTGTGTGCAGACTACTGTTCACCACTAGAGCACATTGATTTATTAAGCCATTGCTACTGGATGTCAGACATATAGTCTTAGAGAGGAAACCCGCTACATTTAGTAGTAAGGGATCTTTTATAAGCACTATCCCATATTGTGTTTCGAATATTAAATATCCAGTCTCTGTGGCGCAATCGGTTAGCGCGTTCGGCTGTTAACCGAAAGGTTGGTGGTTCGAGTCCATCCAGTGACGAATTATTATTATTATTTCTTGTCTTTTTTTCTAGTTTTTTTTTTTTTTTTAATCTTGTAGAAATCAGCTAGGACCTGTTTAAGTTGCGTATTCGCAAATTTCGCCATATAATCCAGTGATTGGTTTTTAATACAATATTAATAGCAATATGAAATGGTATTAAAATGTTATATAGTATTACTATTAACATTGAATTATACAGTACATATTTTCAATTATATGGTCTTAATGCACATGCAATGCTGGTATTATGCCAAAATATGAATGTAAAAGAAAAAATCGCAAAAAAAGACAAAGCAATTAATGTAATTATACGTAAATAATATCACTGTTTCACAATGCACCATGTTAATTTTCACTATCTGGAGTAACCGACGACCGTTGGTAAAAGTAAAAACAAAAACAAAGGTACGCTGTTGCTAAACTGTTCAGCAACATTTTGCTAGTTTTGCGCCATGATGTATTTATTGTCGACAAGCTAGTGCTCCACAACTAGTGTCACAAAGGCCGTGGTATGTACTATCCTGTCTGTGGGGGTGGTGCATATAAAAGTTCCCTTGCTGCTAATCGAAACGAGTAGCCCATGAAGTGGCGACAGCGGGTTTCTTCTCTCGATATCTGTGTGGTCCTTAACCACATGTCCGACGCCATATAACCGTAAATAAAATGTGTGGAGTGCCAAAAGATAAGCAAAATACATGTTTCATTACAGAGGCACTTTAAATAAAACATTTCCTTATTGTCGACATGATGTACATGACATGGAGCCCCCGGGGCAAGAGGAAAAGAGCTCGTCCAAAGAATAGACGGCGAAGTGATCTCCTGGGGGACATTAGGATGACAGGATACACGTGGAAACAGTTTGAAACAAAGGCCCAGGAGGAAGGACGGGCATAAGTAAGCAAGCATTGCGTAATGGAGAATATACGAAGAGGTGTGTATTTTAAATAGAGTGTTACTATGATATGACCTATTTAAAATAACCGGTAAATAATAATGTAATTATGTGTATGTTTTATGGTAGCATGTGCACGGACGTTTTGTGTGCAGACTACTGTTCACCACTAGAGCACATTGATTATTAAGCATCTGCTACTGGATGTCAGACATATAGTCTTAGGCAGAAAACCCGCTACATTTAATAGCAAGGGATCTTTTATTAGCACTATCCCATATACAGGATAGCACATACCACAGCTTTTTGCTGCACATGCTGGAACGAGAAATAGCTCAATGGGTCCACCGATCCCAGTCCAACTGCGTATCAGGAGAGCTCTTTACCACTGGGCTACGTTCCGTCCACCGACGGGGATCGATCCCAGACCAACTGCGTATCAGGAGAGCTCTTTACCACTGAGCTACGTTCCGTCCACCGACGGGGATCGATCCCAGACCAACTGCGTATCAGGATAGTTCTTTACCACTGGGCTACGTTCCGTCCCTTCTACGTCCCGTCCCTTCCCGTCCCTTGTGAAAAGTAGTCTACAGATAAAACAATATTATAGTGTGGCGTCACAGGTATAGATTAAATTAACGATAACACCGTTTTGAGAAGAAAAAAAAGTGTTGTCTTCCTAGTGGTTGATAACTTACAGCACAGATATTTTCAGATGTGTCACTAATTGCAATATATAATAAGTGTCCATATTATATTTTTATATTTCTTGAAATGTTATTTTTGGAACTCTTTACTTTAATGGCCAAATATGACTACACCAAGTTTGCGAAGAAGCAAATGGGTTTATGATGAAACATTTGGCAGACTTTAAAATGAAAGCAATAATTGCATAATGACATTTTCGTACACTGTCTAACCTGTAGCTTAGACTTAGTGGTAACTCGCCAGCCTCGATGGCGTAGTGGTAAAGCCATCGGACTAAATGCTGGTAGGTACCGGCTCCCACCCACATCAAGTTTAACGACTCAGTGGGTAAGTGTAAGCATAAGCGTACGAGGCAGGGGCGGGTGGGGGAGGGGGGCAACTGCCTCGCTAGTGCTGGAACAATACTGTAAATGCGGGTAAACATTATGGAGATATTCGGGTAAAATGTGCTGAGACCTTTTTTTCATTTATTTCCATCATTCTACCCGCAAAATTAAAAATGTGCAGTGATTTGTGTGCACCCTATATAGCTGTTCTGTAGTAATGATAATATGAATAAATGTTATTATCCCGATTCGGGCATTTTCATTTAAAGGAGGGGACAATTAAGGCATTTGGCTTGGTATGCATATTTAACGATATATAATGCACATTATTGCTTAATATCAACAAGTATAATCATATAGGCCTAATAATATGCATTTTTTCTTTGGATTTTTTTAAAAAGAAAAATACTGTAACTCCATTTCGTTCTATTGATGCAAATTGAAATATATTTAGTTAAATAGTTTATTATACTATCAAGTCATTTATGTTGTTTTACAAGTCAGGTTGATGAAAGTGAAGCGCCTTGTCGTAAATTAGAGCGTTTGTTTACACTGTAAATAGAGGAGATGGACGGAGCTGACGTCACTTCGCCCCAAGCTTTACCACCGGATGTCACAAAAATGAAACAAAATGGCTGCCCCCAGTTAGTAGGAATAATCATGGGTTTTTTATTAACTCTAAAATTGCGCGTTTTTCATTTGTTAAAGTGTCAGTATGTGTTGGTGGTCCGGGTATGCATCTTTCCAACACATAAGGCTCTTGTTTGAGTTGATCCTACCTTTAATTCGGGAAAAAAACAATCAGTCCCCTTACAAAAATTTGAACTCGTACGCCTATGGATGTAAGGCTTTTGAGTCACTAACTACTAACAACTAACCACTAACCCAGCTTGCTTAAAACTTAGTTGGATATAAGCACGAAAATAAGTATCAGAAGAAGAAGTGGTAACTTGGTCTTCCTTGAAAATGAACCTGCTATTGCTACAAAAAAAAAAGTTCTGATAAACCAAATGTTAAAAGCTGACAACCATGTGGAAATGGTTATTTACACATTACTGATTAAATTAAATCAGGTTATAATTTTGAGAAATGCCACTTATGGGTCAAAAGGGTAAAACAAGGTCAATCCGAATAAAATAGATGACTTTTGTTTTCTTTGTTAGGGTTGTGTTTGTTTGTTTGTGTGTGTGTGTTTTGCGTGCGCGTGTGTGTGTGTGTGTGTGTGTTTGTTTTGTTTGCTTGTTTTGTTTGTAAAAAGTTTTTAGTTTTATAGTTAAAAAGTTAGTGCCAAATTGTTTTTGCAAAATTATTTACGTTTATGATGATATAATGGAGTACTGAACTGATGTCTTCACCAAACATCTATTTTAAAACTCCGGTTATCGGAAAGAACATAAACATGAGTCTTTTTTATACTGCTGGGTTCAGAACGCGGTTATTCTATGCGTATCGCCCCACGAACACGGGATTAGGTACGAATGTTTCTTCAAATATATCTTAGCATTTTGTTAATTATCTGCTAAAAGGTGTTAAACCTATAGTAACAATGGCACATGGTCTAGAGTACAAAAGGAAAAAAAACAGTTTCTTTTACATGCATATTAGGTATTTTTTTTTAGGTAAGACAGAAAGCCGCCGAGCGGGTTAGAATAGTACAGACATACAGATATAAACGAACACACGAACGGACTGGCAGACGAACTAGGCAAAAAAGGAAGACAGAAGTAGGTAGATGGTAGGCATGTATTTAATACAACTGAATTTACTTCTTTTTTTTTTTTTTTTTTTTGCAAGGACAGGTCTCTCTTGTTTTCGTTCTGTCTCTCTCTCTCTCTCTCCTCTCTCTCTCTCTCTCTCTCTCTCTCTCTCTCTCTCTCTCTCTCTCTCTCTCTCTCTCTCTCTCTCTATCTCCATCTCCATCTCCATATAAAAATAACTTTCATATTATTTTCATTTTAACTTTATTTCCGTGATTATATCCAATTAAGATTCAAGCATGCTGATCTGGGCACACACCTCAGCTATATGGGTAATGTTTGTAATGAGAGAAAACTAGGTATAGTGGCTTTACACTTCCTCAGTGAGACTTGAAAGTGAGAGCCAGTACCGGGATGCGAACCCAGCTTCTACGACCATTGAGGTCAACGACTTAACCACTACACCACCCAGACCTATGCCCTTATTTTCATAAAATGTAATTTATACAGCAGATTTTCTATGGCGCGTTCCTCATGCTGAAGGACCTTGTAATTAGATTTGTCGAAGATAAAGAAAAGCTTTTAAACTTACTGTAACATAAGACTGACTAAGTACTCGCCGCATTAACGTACGTTGGCATTAATTTGTTTGTCCTTTTTGAAGTCCTAGAACCACATGAGGTTTGTAAATAAAGGTTATAAACACAATATTCTCTCTATAAGTAAAAACGCCAGAAAACGGTTTATTTAGCACGATATTTGTTTTCCTTTCTTGTATTTTTTGCTCTTCTGTGTTTTTTCTTCGTTTTTTCTTTTTTTTTTCTTCGTTTTTTTTTTTCTTGGGTTTTTTTTTCGTGTTTTTTCGTTTCTAATTTCTCTGTAATATTTTAATCTTTTTTTTCTTTTTTTTTTTTTCTTTCTTTTTCGTCTTTTTTCGTTTTTCGTCTCTAATTTCTGTGTAATATTTTATACTTTCTTTTCTTCCATTTCTTATTCTTCTTCTTTTCTTCCATTTCTTCTTCTTCTTTTCTTACTTTTTTCTTCTCTTTTTCTCCAAATATCTGTCTAGAGTTTATTATCAGATCTACCATATCTATTGTATTGAAAACCTAAGACAAGATGACATTTATCATGATCTCTATGCCTTAATTCGGTTTTTTTAAATATAGTCTTTACAAACTAGAATATATCTGTGTGTCAAAACACATTTGCTTTTCTCAGTACTACAAGGATATGTGCACAGTCTCACAGTGTAAAGGAGAAAGAAAGAAACAAGTGCACTGGTTGGGACGGGGGAACCCCCATCAGAGAATAGTTCCACCTACGTGGTTCGATCCTTGGGCGAGCAAAGAAAGAAAACGTTTGTTTTGTTCAACGACACCACTAGAGCACACTGATTAATTAATCATCGGATATTGGATGTCAAACATTTGGTAATTCTGACACAGAGGAAACCTGCTATATTTTTCCTAATGCAACAAGGGATCTTTTATATGCACTTTCCCACAGACAGGAAAGCACAAACCACGGCCTTTGAACCGTTGTGTTGCACTGGTTGGAACGAGAGAAAAAAATCAGCTGAATGGATCCACTGACGTGGTTCGATCCTGCGACACAAGCACCTCAAAAGGAGAGGACAATTAAGGCATTTGGCCTGGTATGCATATTCAACGATATATAATGCACATTATTGCTTAATATCAACACGTATAATAGTATAATTAATAAAACGGTTAAATGTGACGGCTATTATATATAACGGGCGCAGCCATTTTGTACCATCTCAGTGAGTACGCCCTCTGGCGAGCTGGTGGTTACGTAATACTTAACGGGTAACGTCAGGAATGAGCCTTAGAACTAGAGAAACACAATCTACCTGGTTTTTGCGGGATAATAAATAGTCATACATTGCAATGTTCGGTAATAATACACATCCCAGTAAGCCAGCAATAAGTATATCCAGCACTACATATATATTATTTTTCAATACAAAATAAAATACCATTGTCAAAGTGGCTACACAACAAGTCGAAACAATTAACAATGTTTTGCCCATGCATTAACCTACGTACTGAAATGATACACGGGGTGTTTTCTTAGTTAATTGGTCTATGCTGTTAGTTGCTTCTACCTGTGATTCCTGATTGGCAGGTGTGTATTTGATTGGTAACCAGATGAGCCAATTAATTGACGATGTCTAGACACAAAAATACATACCTGTATTGTGGAATATTACCTGTCGCCCCTAAAATTGTAATGGACATGGTTTATTACTGTAAAGAGTTCTGTAAAACTATTATGTAGACTTTTCCATCTAAAACCACAGAATTGACCAATTACGTAGTCCAAAAGAAAAGAAAATTATCACTTGGGTATCGTGGGTTGTCGTTTTTGCTCCAACGTAGCATATCAATAGGCCTAATAGTGTACATTTTTCCTTTGGATTATTTAACAGAGAAAACTACTATAACCCCATTTTGTTTCGTTAATGCAACTTGTAATATATTTAGTTAAATAGTTTATTATATTATTACGTTATTTATGCTGTTTTACAAATCAGGTTGATCGAAGAGAAGCGTCTTGTCGAAAATTACTGCTTTTGTTTATACTGTACATACAGGAGATGGTCAGGAGCTGACGTCACTTCGCCCCAAGCTATCTCACCGGACGTCACAAAAACGAAATAAAATGGCTGCCCCCAGTTAGCAGGAATAATCATGTTTTTTTACTAACTCTAAAATTAAGCGTTTTTCGTTTGCTAAAGTGTCAGTATGTGTTGGTGGTCCGGGTATGCATCTTTCCAACACATAAGGCTCTTGTTTGAGTTGACCCTCCCTTTAACTGACTGAGCTAAATCCCGCCCCAGCAAAGAAAGAAAGGCAAATAAACCGAGAAAAACAATAACAGGCAGGCAGGCAGAAAGTCAGATAGGCACATACATCTGTAAATTAGCTTAATAATCTACATATAACGCCATTCGTTTTATTTTCCCATGGGATAAAACAATGATATATATATATATATATATATATATATATATATATATATATATATATATATATATATATATATATATATATATATATATGAAATAGTCTTTGATATAATAAATGGAAAATGAAAGGAATGTTTGTTTAACGACACCCCAGCACATTGTTTAATGGGAGGTTGTTAGGTGCAAGTCTGTAACTTAATCTAGAGAACGGAACAAGAAGGGGTTACTCCCACCAGTTAGAGGGAAATTATTTTATTCCACTTTTTCAACAGAATACGGGATAGCATCGTATGCCACGACCTTTGGTATGCCAGTCGTAGAGCGCTGGTTGGATTGGAATTGATCCTGCTATCCACTGTACCTCATGCGAGTTTTCTACCAGTGATCGAAGTACTTGGTATTAATAAAGAATACTACACGTTATGCATATTAAACTAAAAAATTGTATATTAATTTGATTAAGTATACATATATTATTATGGGCAGGACGTAGCCCAGTGGCAAAGCGCTCGCTTGATGCGCGGTCGGTCTGGGATCGATGCCCGTCGGTGGGCCCACTGGGCTATTTCTCGTTCCAGTCAGTGCACCACGACTAGTATATTAAAGGCCGTGGTATGTGCTATCCTGTCTGTAGGATGGTTCATAAAAAAGATCCCTTGCTATTAATGAAAAAATTTAGCGGGTTTCCTCTCTAAGACCATATAACCGTAAATAAAATGTGTTGAGTGCGTCGTTAAATAAAACATTTCTTTCTATTTCTCTAAGACTAAATGTCAAAATTACCAAATAGCGGATGATTAATATGTCAATGTGCTCTAGTTGTGTCGTAAAACAAAAACAAAGTTTAAACATATTTAAATTTTTATTAAAGAATATTGCACGTGCGTGTATACTGAAACAAACAAAAAAATCTAAATACATTTGATAAAGATATTTAACAAGAAGTAAGGTTTAAACATACCAGCATATAACAGAGAAGAAGGGGGGAAAAGTCTTTAATGGAGGGGAAAAAACGTCAAAATATTGTTGGAATGTGCTCTGAAGGGAATATCAAATGCTGTTCTCTGCACGAGAATATACAGAATGTGTAATTTAACACTTGATTTCCCGGTGGAATCATCAGTTTCTCAGAATAATACTTATAACCTGTAAACTGTTTCAGTCACATTCCAATACACCTACGTAAAAATAAGTTGCATCGCACTTCAAGGTCACAGTTCTAGGTACATCTATAGGCAAGACTTATAATGTAGCAACAGCATAGTCTGTAGCTGTGATTGGTATTATCGAATGTCAGCCCAATAAATGCAAAAATTATAATTAAAAATCTGGCCTATATGCCCTCCCCCCCCCCCCCCCCCCCCCCCCCCCCCCCCCCCACCCCCCCCCCCCCCCCCCCCCCCCCCCCCCCCCCCCCCCCCCCCCACCCCCCCCCCCCCCCCCCCCCCCCCCCCCCCCCCCCCCGCCCTCATTTTACATAATATGCAACGATTCTATTTTTGTTAATATGATTCTTAAATTGTTATTACTGGTATTAAGATACAGTTAAACACAACATAACCAATAACATTTCTCTCCCATCCCTCATTCAGATTATTACTTTTTTTCTCTTCATCTTTTTTGTTTGTTTAACTCTTTTCTTTGTTTGTCAGTTTGTCAATATATTTTCTGTTTATCCCCTCCTTCCCCCCCCCCCCCCCCCTCTCTCTCTCTCTCTCTCTCTCTCTCTCTCTCTCTCTCTCTCTCTCTCTCTCTCTCTCTCTCGCCTTTCCTCTGTCTTTCTCATTCACTATGTCTCCCTCTCTGTATATCTATTTCTTCAATCTGTCTCCCTCTCTCTCTCTCTCTCTCTCTCTCTCTCTCTCTCTCTCTCTCTCTCTCTCTCTCTCTTTCTATGTATTTCTTTCTTATGTACCATTTAAAATATTGTTCACCATTGTAGAAGATTCAAAGGTAATGTCGACGCTATTAAACACACGATCACATAAAAACTACGTACCTAAATGCAGGGATAGGAGGGAAATGTCTCAACTTCGTCGACCAAGAAACGTTAAGCGGGAGTTTGCAACCAATACATAATTCCCGTCGTTATGAGAAAAACACCGTATAATAAACTGCGGCCGAACAAAAACATGATAACAATAGAAAAAGACAGCTGACAGGGTCATCGGAGTTATCTGTTTTTTTATATCCCACTCTCTTTGGACAAAAAGGCGGATTTAATATACAGCACGTCCAAGGCCAAGAAAACGTTTTGTCATCACGTATTTAAACCCGCGCTTGCGGTGGGTCCTACCGACAATAAAATGGGCGGAGCTTCAAGCCAGAGATAATGATCACGTGATCTAAGTCTAGCGACAAGGTCAGTCTATGAGTTATAATTAAACAAATATACGTGGCCTCAGAGAAAGAAAGCTGTACTCACGCAACGTTAGAATGAAGAACCACATTCCCGGTTTTTTTTTTTTTTTTATCATTTAGATTAGAAATAAATATGATCTACAACAGAATCCCAAATATCTCGTGCAAAGTTGCGAGTCTTCGGTTTTAGATTTTTTTTTACCAACTGTTTCTGCGTGGACAACGCGGATCTTCATAAAATGTCACCGAGGTAAAATCGCGACCAATGTTTTCATTCCAGTCTAAGATGGCTAGGTTACTTCTTCGTTTATATTCCTTGTCAGAGAAGGAAATGCGTTTGTCATGGTATACCAAACAAGCATTGTTGAATGATTCCACATAGTGTGTATCGACACATGTGACGTAGTCTTCCGGTGTTTTGTATATGACAAGTCGCTTGATTGCGCAATCGAAAAGTTTGATGGCGATCGGGTCTCGCAATATGATTTTGCTGGGCTCGTAGTTTTTATCAGTTTTGCATCTTGATTCAGGCAAACAGTTATCGTGTATATTTTGATAATGTAAAACTATATTGTCAAGAAGACTTCTCAGTTTTTCTGATGATCCACCACAATATTTCATGGCGTAATAACAATGCGTTTTCACCGATGCCGCTTTGTCAGACAATTCACCGTGCCATTTCACAGCATGGAACTTAACAGGGCCAGTGCAGACTTTTTTCATTTCTTTACTACTTCCCTTTGTTGCATGCCATGTGTCATTTGCGTTAGTAACACCAACACGGTTTTCTGACAAGTATTTATTTATGGTGACATTTCGGTCGTGTCCGTGGATGTTGACATTGATTCCACATTTATCAAAGTGGTCGTATAATTTCTTTACACCGAATGTCTTATGTCTTTGGCTTACTGGATCGTCATCTTTGGAGACGACTGCCAGTCCTATGACCTTTTTTGTTTCAAATCCAATGGCAACCACGTCAGAATGCCGTGCATTTTTTCGCCACCCATGCCTTGCGTCTGTCAATATCGTAATTCCTTTGAAGTCAGAATTAATATCAGAACATTGAAGTGTTGTGATAGCCGTTTCTTCGTCAACAGCATCTTTAATAGATTGATAAGCGATGTTATTTGTTTTGCAGCAGTATAAATCTAAAAATCTACTGACGAAAGTCTCTGATAACTGACCAAATCCTGCAGATGTGACAAAAACGTTCATACTGTGAATATCGCAAACCAAACACAAAAAGTGCATGCAAGAGATGCGAAAATTTGCGAGGAATGATCCACCCGGCAAACGAGGTGATGTGTCCACTTTCATGCTGTGTTGATTCTCACAGTGCAACGAAATTTTTTCCTGTGTGCCCTGAGTATTCTATGGTTTCAATTTTCCATGTGTTTCGAACATTCATGGGCATGCACCTGTAATCCGACACAAAGATTTTGTATTGCCGATTCAGTAATGAGGACACATCTTTTCTGTACTCTGTTCCTTTGGACATGGTAAATATGTTGAAAATTTGTGAGCGGTTCCCAAATCATCTGCATCGGTGTTGCTTGGTGGCAAATGCATGTTGTTGAAGATAAAAATCAAAAACCTCGTGTAGAATTGTGCTGTTGCTTGTATTTGAAACCCTGTCATCCAATAATAGTTTTGCGCGATCTATTTTGTTGAAGAGCAAAGTTTTTGTCATCATTAGATTGGGCATAGAATCGAATATTTCCTGTCACCAGAGGAACGTCTTTTAATTTTCTTCGTTTATTTCTTATTCGCATCTCATCACCCTCATCTGACTTTCTTTTCTTTCTTCCGAATTCTTGTCTGTTTTCGTCTTTTATACGCTGCATTTTCGATCTTTAAATAAGCAAGCTTCTAATTCGGAATATGTTCACATTGAAGAAACGTGTTGATTATTTTAAAAAAAGGGCGCCACAAATACAGGTTGGTGTTAATATTTAGTTTAGTCCATTTTTCTAAAAGGGCGAATTTTTCTTATCTACTAACAAAATACATATGAGAAAACGACAATATTATTTTATTTAATAATGCACAGTGAAATTAAACGTAGTATATATACATGCATATATTTGTTTTTATTGCGACACTGAACTCACATTATTCGAGTCAGAATATAAGATAACGGAAGAGAGTTTTAGTAGCTTTGTCTCCTTTACAGCGGAATGTCGCACATTCCTGGTAATTAAATTATCGGGGCTATTGTTTTAGTTTCCATCAAAAGTGCGCCAACGTTTGGCTGACAAATCATGAGTGAAAAAAGGGAATTATGTTTTTTAAAATAACCCAAGGATCAAGCGGAAGCTCTATTGGCATTCTGTCGCTTTAGCGATTTTGATTTAGACAATGATGTTATAAAAAATGAATGGTTCAGTTTGTGAGGACGAAGGTAGTGCTCACTTTGAGAGAAGCGTCGGACGCGCACACGGTTGACAGCACCGGACCGGGATTGCTAAAAATACCTGTTCTGGCTCTCGGGAAGGGTCGCAGAGAATTCTCGAACAAAGTGATGGACACGGCAGAACCTCGGCCAGACAACACAGCACACCTACTGACGATGAATGTTCATCTTGTTTTTGTGTGCCATGTGTCACGTCCGATAGACAGAATTGGTTAGGAAATGGCGCCGCACCCCATATTCGTAATGCTGGTTTACGGAAAGAACGTTATAAAAAATTCTGGAAAATGTTGTCTCGCCGAGGCGCATAGCTTGATGCCCGATATCAACAGAGCAAAATGCGATCTTTTGATAGAGGTACCACCCAGGAAAATGTCTGGACACTGAGAGAAATGATGCCGCACTGTGTTCTGTCGTTGGTCAGGTCATTATACCCAAACTCCGATGGTATATCGTATATGGGGCATAAGTGGCAATAAACGGTGAGTAGACACCTGTAAAGGCATTATTATTAAATGTATTTGGCAAATAACACGTTTGCTGCCTTGCAAGTGAGGGGCAAAAATACTATTATTCCACGTGGCCCGTTCCACGTGCGCCTTGTTACTCATGGTTGTCATGTGACATAAACAAGCTACGTCACATGTCCATATACGACTATTCAATTCTACGCTTCGGAGTTATAAGTTCCAGTTTACCTCTAATTACAATAGCTTTGTATAGAAATTAAAAGCATTCTTTATTTCTCTTACATTTATCTACAAGCGGATCAAATTTGGAGTTATAATATGTTCTAATTGTTCCATAAATATTAAAAATGTACCCCCAATAAAGCTGTGTCTTCAAACTGTCAAACTTTCAAACATTTTGGATTTAAGCTCCGCCCACTCCTATTTATATCGACGGCGCCGGTTTAATTTATACCCATTAATTTTTTTATTATTATTTTGTTTTTGTGAAGTAAATTCTCGTACTTAAATCTGTTTTTAATCGTCTTAATGTTTATAGTACTTCAAATGTCTTCTCTTTTTCTTCTTGTTTTTTTCACCGAATATTTATTTGTTTCGTATGTACGCAATTATTTGGAGGTAAAGTTGTTAGGACGACCAGAAATACTTCAAATGTTGTTGGGTTTTTTACCCGAATATTTATTAGTTTATTTGGAGGTAAAAGAGTTAAAGTTTGTTTTTGTTTAACGACACCACTACAGCACATTGATTTATTAATCATCGGCTATTGGATGTCAAACATTTGGTAATTTTGACATATAGTCTTAGAGAGGAAACCCGCTACATTGTTTCCATTAGTAGCAAGGGATCGTTTATATGTACTATCCAACAGACAGGATAGCACATACCACGGCCTTTGATATACCAGTCATGGTGCACTGGCTGGAATGGGAAACAATCGGCTCGGTGAACTCGCCGATTGACCACTAAGTGCATGGGCCTTATAAGATGTATTATATAGTTCGGGATATTACTATGGGATACACCACCAAATTACATCAACAGATACATCATAGATATAAATATTACACCCCTAACCCTTAAAGTGGCAGACGCTAGTCCTTAAGACCGTCGACGTATTTTCCACTATAAAACTTGTTTTTCTCTTTTTTTCTCTGATACTATTTAAATGAAACGAGCTCTATGGTGACAAGTCCTGTCATATATCTCATTAGTGGCAGAACTTACCGTCATTCGACCTACTTAATCCCCCTCGTGCTGAGAAGCCCATAAGGCTGTAACTAGTAATTGCCAATGCTGCCTGTCTTTTGCCAGCTTCTCCAGTAGTCCCCAGCTCAGACTGCCCTCTCGGGTTTCCTGCTCTGTACTGTCTTCCTCCATGTTTCTTTCGGTCTTCTCCGTTTCCTTTTTCCAGGAGAGGTCCATCGGAGTGCCACTCTTGGTAGGGCTGTTTGAGGCATTCTGATGACATGGCCAATCCACCGCCATCTTCGTCAATTGATCTCCGATACCAATGACTGTGTGGAGGATTGTTTATGGAGTTCTTGGTTATGATGTTGGGCCAGAAGATATTCAGAATCGAGTTATTTGGTACACAGCTACCTCATAGAGTTATTATGGCCTCTGTGGTATAATGGTTAAGTCATCGGACGTCAGGCTGGTAGGTACTGTGTTCGCATCCTGATATCGGCTCCCATCCAACAACGAGTTCCTTAACGACTCAACGGATAAGGCCATTACAACAACTATTCTTTCACTAACCACCAACAACAAACCACTAACTCACAGTCCTGGGCAGACAGACCAGACAGTTGAGGAGTTAGTCCATGAGAGAGTACTTGAACCTTAATTTAATAATAGGTTAAAACGAAAATGAAATGAAAAATGACGCATTAAGACAGGTGACTGCTTAACCCCACCAGTGGTGTCATGGTGCAGGTTTGGGCTATAACGGAAAGCCCTTTCACGATCCTTGATCCACACAAAAAAAATCGTTATTCTAATTTTAGTGGCACCCCGTGCGTTTAAACACGGTAGTACCGGGTACACAGTAACTCTGTCACTCAATCAAGTTAAGGTACCTTAATTTACTGACCAAACACACGTCGTAAGATAACTGCAATCCGTGAGGAGAACCATTTATTGATGTGTTTTCAGCTGGGGGAGGGGAAAATAGACTATGTTTATACAGTAAACCCCACTCTTCTGTACTGATATTAAAAAAGGGTCATTTTTGAGATAATTCCTGTTTATAGAGGGACCGGTTTTCATATTTGCAGGACATAACCCCTCTTTGCCCCGTCTTCCAGCTCCTATGCCCTTTATAAACTGTCACCAATGACAGGCATGGCAGTGTTCAAGGCTCTTTTAAAATGTGAGTGTATTTATTTAATCTAGTCCTGAAGATGCTAGTCTAACACATCGGGCCATATGCTTATAAAACATTTAGAGTCTGAGACTTTATATATCATGCCACGCCAAATAATTGCATATGACGTCATTAGAAATTTCATAAGCACGGGCCGTGCCGTCTTACTGAATCTGTCCAATTTATAGTTTGACGGTAGATTTGTTGGACCAGTCAGATGCTACCTGTAGTGGCGTACCTATCCCAACTGAACAGGGCCCGTTCCACAAAACGATCTTAGCGCTAAGATCACCGTAAGTGCATATGTTAGCTATGCAGTTACGGTGATCTTAGGGCTAAGATGGCTTCGTGGAACGGGTCCCTGGTCACTCTTGAATTAGCACCGTTATTGACACAACAAATCAGCATGTACCAATGTAAAACGCCGATACCTTAAATGACTTGTCTGAGTTTACAGCCATTGTTTTACGCTTTCTACTAGCAGAGAATTTTTAACAACTAAAATTACATATCAAATATAATTTATTGTTAAAAAAATTAAGCGTCTGCACATCCAATGTGTTTCTTATAATTTTAGTTGTTAAAAAGGATTTACTCTTTGAAACTATGTTACAATGTTGCAAACTCGGGATAGGACCTTTAAAGATTGCTATCCCCTGAAACTGATCGTATTAGCATTACTGCATGCAACATGGTGGGGAATCTACCGCACAGCATATACAGCGTACAGGTATAAATGTACGTCACAGACGTTTCGCTGATAACACACGTTAAAGCAATCCCTACCTTTGACACTGACAGATGAGATTCAGTGGCGCCAAACTCGCGTTGGTGGTTACCGTATGACGTGTGCAAATCAAGAGAGGTGCATCCAGCCAAACTCGACCGACACGACGGATGAAACACAATTATTATGGGACGCCAGATAAGTCAAAATTTGCAGCTTCACAATATTATGTATTTAAAGTTGGCAGGATAAAACTGAAAATTCGCAAGGAGCATTCATAGGTCGTAAAATACATTTAAAGTTCAAAATACGCATTTAAAGCTCACAGTATTCACTCCTTTGATCCTGTTCAGGATCGGCGTGCGCTACAACAGCTTTCTCTCAATGTGCACATAAAACCCACTGACCTAACCTTAGAACCCTGTTCAGATAGAGACATGTCACCGCCATCCTGTTCCGCACTACTTGCAGTCATTGCGATTTGACACTAAAAAACGAGAAAGGAATATTATTTTCAGACCTCGATCAACCGGTTATTAAAAAACAAAAATGCTCTCAATGTGCACATAAAACCCGCTGACCTAACCTTAGAACCCTGTTCAGATAGAGACATGTCACCGCCATCCTGTTCCGCACTACTTGCAGTCATTGCGATTTGACACTAAAAAACGAGAAAGGAATATTATTTTCAGACCTCGATCAACCGGTTATAAAAATAACAAAAATTAAAGTAGAAATCATGTGTTGAACTTGTGTATATGTGTGTCTTTAGGACATGGATTTGTATGTAAAGCAGTGACACTGGGCTCCCAGCACGAAACTGCTGTTTGATCTGGGACTATAAATATACTGCTTTTAGTGCGCTGTCTCAGTCCATAATTAAGATTGGAATTATTTTACACACACAGCTCACAAGTACGTCACACATTCACGTCTTATGTCAAGTGGAAGCATGTCCTCATTAACGGGTTTTTTTGTTGTTGTTGTTGTTGTTGTTGTTTGTTTTTTTGCACAAATATGACATTTGAATTTGAGCGAATCACCGTGCGTTCTCAAATAGAGATTGAGATTACATGTATGCTTTGATGTATAGTCACAAAATGTGCATTGTTTCAGCGATCCATAACCGGCATCGTCTATCCCGCAATCACTGTCAGTGCTAATGAAGCTTAATTTGAGCTTATGAACTTCCATCTTCAGAACATTTCCCTGCAATATGTTTGAGGTGCAATTAAAATTATCATACAATTGTATATAAAAATTACGGAATTGCTATTACTACAGCATAGGAAAAGCATTCACTTCATACGAGTGCAGTTTTGAAATCGCAAGGACTGAAGGAAACAACATTTCATTTATTTATGTAGTAATGAAGTCCGAAATTTTTTTTCATGTTCATAGGAACTCATTCTTTCATAATGCAGTATATAATATATTGAGTTGACTATTCTAATACCATAAACCAGTAAAACTTATTCTTGTCTGAATGCACAAATACAGTTTTATTAATTGTCCACTTATTAAACCACCTGCCATTATGTTATTCTGCTATATGGTGCACGATTCTAACGGTAATGGAAAGAATTCATACATGTTTACGAAACCTGTTTTAAATTTTGACGTTGAATAAAGTTTCTACACTGATTACTACTATTGGAGACGGAAATTTGACTCGTGGTGACTGCACTTTCTGCTGAACAGATTCGCGGTGTCTTATGTCTAGCCGAACAGGGCCCAATTTCACTAAACATCGTAAACCTTGTTTTGCCATACCATACCATCAATTTATTTTCGTGCTTATATCCAGTTAAGCTTCCAGCACGCTGTCCTGGGTACACGCCTCTGCCATCTGAGCTGTCTGTCCAGGACAGTGGGTTAGCTGTTAGTGGTTAGTGAGAGAGAAGAGGGTGTAGTGGTCTTACACCTACCCATTGAGTCGTTAAAACTCGCTCTGGGTGGGAGCCGGTACCGGGCTTCGAACCATGTACCTACCAGCCTGTTGTCCGATGGCTTATCAACGACACAATCGAGGCCTAGTTTTGCATGTAAATGTAAATCTACGACTAAACCACAATTTCGTTTAATTTCGTCCTTAAAATGCTCCATCTTCTGTAATGATGTAATTTTCTTCGTGAAATAGATGCCAAACACGTGTAAATGTATGCCCGGTATAACTGCTAGTCGCAGACGTAAAATTACGATGTTTTGTGAAATTGGCTCCAGGGTACTACGGGGTGGTATTAAGTTCGCAAGATAGGCTACATTCAAATATTGCAAAGTAAATTAGATTTTAAACTGCTGAAGAATGTATCTTACGAAGTTTAAAATTCGCAATATGTTTAATTTCGCAAGATACATTTAGACTTCGCAAGTTACCTTTAAACTTCGAAAGACGTATATAGAATTGCTATTGACTTTAACTTCCATTATGTCTGTTTTCACGTGCACAATTTGCTCATGAATTTGTTGTCGTCTGCTGGTCATTTATTTATAAATAAGGCTTTTCTTAACAATTCAGAATCACTTTCATCAACAATAAAGTTTAAGCAAGTAAATATTTTAAAGCTAAGTTTACTAAGTCCTTTTTTTTATTCCTTAAAATTGCAGATATCGGGTCCAGATTGATTTGTAGAAACTGAGGTCAGGTCAGGTTATAGGTTTTAACGTGCACATTCAACAAGCTGTTGTAACACACGCCTGTCATGGGCGCAGGTGTCGACTTTCGCCGGCTCCTCCGTCTAGGACAGGAAAAGGTTTGGTGTGGGTGGGAGATGTGGTTGCCAGTGCTGGCATGTGCAAGGGAGCACAAGCAGCCCGACCAGGGTCGATAGTGTTCGAGGGTTGGTTTTGGTGCTGTTGACTTGCAAATGTCACTAGAATAAATGTATTGTCTCTCTATATTGATATCAAGTGTTTTCGATCATGGGGAAAACAACTAAACTGACTGCTCTTGACAAACTGAAACTTTCCTTTTAAAAGATACTAATCAAAGCGTTTGTCCACTGTGCATTTTTCAGATTTTGTTTTTCATATATAGTAACATACAAAACTGATAAAGTTGAACTGGGCATGCGCGGAAATGGGTAATTTTTCCAGCAAATGCATTGTAACGAATTTAAAAATCTGTCAGAATGACCATATGTTTGACGTCCAATAGCCGATGATAAGATAAAAAAATCAATGTGCTCTAGTGGCGTCGTTAAATAAAACAAACTTTACTTTAAAAAATCTGACACATTTTCCAGTTTCCACGGCTTACACTTTTGTTTAATAAAATGGATTCATTTTACGTTCAGATTGTTAATTTGCGCTTTTTCAAAATAAATGTTGTTCTGTTTCAACACGAATCTGATTTGGCTGTCTTTCAAAATATCTAAACATTCACGAGTCTTGTTAACTTAACGTAACATTGGTTCTTGCGTCCGTTCATGATTTACGTAGTCTACTGTCTCGTGATAATCAAGGCTGACTCGTTATTTATTTTCAATTTGGCAATTAAGAACGTTAGGATGAATGCTATGCACGGGAAAGTTTAGACGGAGTGTGGTGGGCTTTCACTGCACGATGTGTGTTTGGTAGTTGACTGCACCTAAGCGTAAAAAAAGGAAAAAGGATCCTTGCAAAATGGGGCATGGGGTAAGAATTATAAAGACGGCTGTCAGCAGTGCAGATGAAAAGAAGAGAAGCGATCAGAACGACCGTAAACTGTTAAAAAAGCCTTGTGCATTATATAATAGATGTTAATCAAGAAGAAAAATAACTGTAAACAATTCCAAATAAGCCTACTATAAAATGTTCCAACTAAGCCTACTATACTTACTTAAAATGAATTCAGAAACGGCTGAATATGGGAGGATCCTGGGGTCGTTTTATGTAAAACTTATTTATAGCTCCTACACCTGTGCTGATAATTCAACCTCCACCCTCCGCTCCTCTTTTCCATTTTGATTTCCATGTGCAGTGAAGTCCGTTTCTGAACATCCAGTCTTACACCGTCCGAATAAGAGAAACATTGGACAAACCTTCAAACCTTTGCCAAAGTGGCTTATCATTATTTCGCCCGATAAACTACGAATTCGTTTATGACAACCGGATAAACCGACTGGTTTACACCTAAGAGGTTTCTGCAATGTATTATCGCAACTAACTGATATACTAATAATATCAGCACATAGGTGAAGCTATTGGGGTTTTAACATATACCAGTAATATATGATCTGTCTTGGACATATTTCCTGGAAACTATAAGGATGTAGACAAGACAGACGTACTTGAACATTCAGTGGATATAAGCACGTGTTAACTGATTAATTGATTGATGATATTTGTTTTAGGAAATGAGAACAGAAATCCACTTTTGCCGCTTTACTATTACCGTTATCATCATTAACAGTACGGGCGGGACGTAGCCCAGTGGTAAAGCGCTCGCTTGATGCACGGTCGGTCTGAGATAGATCCCCGTCGGTGAGACCATTGGACTATTTCTCGTTCCAGCCAGTGAACCACGACTGGTATATCAAAGGCTGTGATATGTGCTATCATGTCTGTGGGATGGTGCATATAAAAGTCCCCTTGTTACTAATGAAAACATTTAGTGGGTTTTCTCTCTAAGACTATATATCAAAATTGTTTGACATCCACTTGCCGATGAATAATAAATCTATGTGCTCTAGTGGTGTCGTTAAACAAAACAAACATTAACGGTAAAGAGTTTTTTGTTTGTACTTAGGATAGTATTTAACATAAGGTTGTAACCCCAAAAAAATGTAATGGGACTCTCAACTGAGCTATATATAACTCCACGACTTGTATATTACAGATTTGTGGTATGTGCTGTCATGTCTATAAAAAGTGCATATAAAAATATATTGCAGTTAAGAGTACTCTATATGGCAACGACTTTTGTTTTATCTCACTATTTATATTATGTGTCATTATTATTGTAAGTTAAGTAAAGTTTGTTTTATTTAACGACGCCTCTAGAGCACAATGATTTTTTATCTTATCATCGGCTATTGGACGTCAAACATATGGTAATTCTGACATATTTATTCAGAGGAAACCTGCTACCGCCACATAAGCTGCTCTTTCCGATATGCAGCAAGGGGTCTTTTATATGCACCTTCCCACAGACAGGACAGCACATACCACGGCCTTTCATGAACTAGTTGTGGACCACTGGTTGGAACGGTAAATAGCCCAAACTGCTGTAAGTTAAGAGACATTCGCATTGTTCGACTTACAGCCACGACTTGCATGAAATCGGGTTGTGTTGTGAGAACCGATATATAACATGTTCATGCACACGCTACACGTTATGCGTCACACAAATATAGCATCCAAAGAAAGAGTACTACTAATAATCCAGGAGCCAGACTCCGACGTTCTGAGTACCAAATTGGTGAACAGATCTAACGTGAATTTTTGGCGAGTCTGATATCTGAACTGTTCGAAATCACTTCATGGGAACTAAATCTTTAAAGAAGGCCGCCATGTTTTGACTAAAATATCAAACATTTGCAAAATTCCCTTAAAGGTCAATTCATACGTTAATAGCCGTCCTCATGCGAAACTAAAATTACATTTTTTATTTGGTAAACTAAAAGGATTTTAACAAACGGGCATTAAAATTTACTAAGAAATGTGTTAAAATCATACTGAATTGACTGAAAAATGAGGATTAGGTTGGAACAGAAGCAGAACTGGGCGAGTCAGTTACTCGCCAACAAGAGTCGACGGTCAAGTATGAATCTAGCTTAACACACTTCCAAAATGACTTGCTACAAATCGTTACTAGCCGTCACAACATGAGAATACTCCTTTAGACATCTAATACCGGCCTCGGTGGCGCAGTGGTTAAACTATCGGACTACAGGCTGGTAAGTACAGGGTTCACAGCCCGGTACCGACTCCAGCCAGAGCGAGTTCTTAAGGGCTCAGTGGGTAGGTGTAAGGCCACTACATCCTCTTCTCTCTCACTAACCAACTAACAACTAACCCACTGTCCTTGACAGACAGCCCAGATATCTGAGTTGTGTGCCTAGGACAGCGTGCTTGAACCTTAATTGGATATAAGCACGGAAATAAGTTGAAATGAGCGGAGCGGATAATTTTATCATGCTCATATACCACTACGGTTTCGAGCACGTCTGTCCCGAGTCCCGTCTCTGGATAACCAGGGGCCTGACCCGGGACAGATGGTTGAAATGAAAGACACCCAACAGTTGTCGGATAAACAATGTGCTGGGGTGGCGCCTGGATGGAATATCTCCAACTAGGACCGCGGTGGCATCAGACCCGTGACTTAGTGATTTATTTAGAAGACACGATCTCGCATGACTTTACATAATTATTTCAATAATACAAACACAACTAGAGGTTTAACAAACCCTTATTTTCACTACCAGCAAATAAATATTGCCAAAGGGACGGGATGTAGCTCAGTGGTTGAGAGCTCGTCTGATGTGCCACGTAGGGTCGACCGCTCTCGGTGGATTGTTTGGGGGTTTTTCCCCTTACAAGTGCATTTCTCGTCGATATTTATTAAAGTGACTGTCCTGATTTTGCAGTCATTGTAAGATGTTTTCGACTGACATGTTCTTAAGTTCTTTATTGCTTTAAGTTTTTACAACTTATCAGAATAATACAATGTACAACCAAATAATAGAATCGTTTTGGAACTAAAATTACATATTAAATATACTAGTATTTTCCTGTTTATAATGCCAGCATCTACATGTGTCCATTTTTGTAGCAGTTATTAAGATTCCTCTCTAAGACTATTCTGTCCCGGACCAGACCACTGGCTATCCAGAGGCCGGGCCTGGGATGGACATGCCCGAAACCTTAGTGGTATAGGGGCATGATAAAAGGGTACTTACCTCTCTCTCTCTCTCTCTCTCTCTCTCTCTCTCTCTCTCTCTCTCTCTCTCTCTCTCTCTCTCTCTCTCTCTCTCTCTCTCTCTCTCTCTCTCTCTCTCTCTCTAAACTTACCATTTGTTTGACATCCAATAGCCGATAATTAGTCAAGCAATGTGCTCTTGTGTTGTCGTTAAACGAAACAAACTTCATAATATATATTTTGCATACGTACGAAAGTATTGGTCCATGGTGAAATTCGGTTTAAGATACTACAAACATTAGGTTTGTGCAGATACTGATATGCTAAACAGGAAAATACAATTAATCTGTAATTTTTAGTCATCAAAAAGGCTCTGTCAGACGTAAACATTTCACAATGGCACAAAACTCAGGACTGTCCCTTTAACTACGCTATATTTAAATTACGTAGAGACGCCTCATCTTTAAAGCATCAATACGGCAAACGTCGCATTTGTACGTGACTAAGGTTAAACCTAAGAGGTAATTATATAAACATATATGATAACCGACAGCCAGAGAATGTAGGTTTCGACCCACTAATTTGCTTTCAGATGAGATTTTAATGAAAGGTGGCATTTTGTATCAGATAACCTACGTGAGCTAATAGAGATTAATTTCGCCATTGTGTTGATACACATGCGCATTGTTTCCTATAGTCCGTCCCATCATTCTATTAAAATGTTTTTGTAAATAATTCCAGTTTGGTTTGACGTAAGACGAAAAGTAAAAGTGTTTTGGAAATAACAAAGAAATACAATTTGTATGTGCAATTTACAAATAAATCGGCTCAAAAATAAATAGCTTGTAGTAAATTACATAGTATGAAAAATAATGCGATCCCTGTGGTACGGGTTATAAATGTTCGTTTATTTCATACTTCGTTCATTGTAACATGTGATTTAATATGTGTGCTACAAAATATCTTAATTCTAAAGTTTCTTTGTTTTGTTTAACGACACCACAAGAGCACATTGATTTATTATTAATCATCGGCTATTGGATGTCTAACATTTGGTAAATCAGACACAGTCTTGAGAGGAAATTCGTTACATTTTTCCATTAGCAGCAAGGGATCTACCAGTCGTGGAGCAATTGTTGAACCTCCTCAGAGACTCAGTCTGTGATTGGGTTTTCCCGTTCCAACCAGTTCCCCGCGACTGGTATGTCAAATGCCGTGGTATGTGCTCTTCTACCTCAGGGGAACGTGCATATAAAAGATTCCTTTCTGCTAATGGAAATCCTGTCATGGACAGAGGGGCCGGCCAAGGCCGGCTCCTGTGCCCAAGACAGGCGTGCGCTACAACAGCTTGTTCTGAATGTGCACGTAAAACCCTATGACCTGACCTGACCTAATGGAAAAATATAGCGGGTTTCCTCTCTAAGACTACGAGTCAAATTACCAAATGTTTTACATCCAATAGCCAATATTTAATAAATCGGTTCTCTATTTCTTTTTTCTATCAAGGAGTATCGGTCGATTATGCCATGTATAGCTCATCAGCTTAATCGAACGATTTATCTCTAAAATGCGTTCTGCTTCCTTTGTGATACAACGGTTCTTGGTTCACACGGTACTAGCACGCTGCCATTTGAGAGTTCTACACAAACATATACCTGTTTCACAAACATATACCTGTTTCACAAATAAATACCCGTTTCATTTTACCGTTTACTTTAGGCGTATGTGCTCCCATTTTCGTAGTGGGGGGGGGCAGGCTGATTTTTGCCAGAATCTGGATAACATTTACTCATATTATCATTACTACCAAACAGGTATATAGGGTTGCATACGAATCACTATGCATTTATACATGAATTACAACTAATTTTGAGTGTGGAATGATGGAAATAAGTGCCCGAATATTTCTATAATTTCTGCTCTAATTTGAGATTTTGCTCCCCTGTCTCGTACGACTTTGCCGTTTACTGTTACATAAACATATACCTGTTTCAGATTACCGTTACTGATATTGATATTCCAATGATCGATTATAATCGAAAATTGATCGGTTTGGTCATACCGATGTGATGGTCGATTATAAAAATCCATAGTCGATTGTGTGGGAAAATGTTAACTGTAATTCTTCCTCCAGTTCAGATCATGCAAATTATGTAAATATTTTCGAGATGGGATTTCTTTTTGTGTGTATACAAGGAACAAAAAGATATACATGTAAATGGAAAATTAGGCATTTGTAGCGTGTAGATCTCGGTAAACATTACAATAGGTGTATGGTCCTTATAATTCAAATAATTCATTATTTTTCAAATGATTCTAACTGATCGTGTGATCGAAAGTTGATCGGTTGATGCCAAATGATTATAAACGATGATCGATGAACCACTAACAACTAACCCACGGTTCTGGAAAAGACAGCCCAGATAGCTGAGATGTGTGTCCAGAACAGCGTGCTTGAACCTTAATTGGATATAAGCACGAAAATAAGTTAAAATGAAAATGAATGATGATCGATGATGAAATTTCAACCGATTCCCGTCACTAGTTACTGCAAGTAGTATGATAACCTCACCCACGCCATACCAGATCCGTTTCTCAATTCGCCAGCGGTGCTAGGTTGTATAAGGTATATGCCAAGCATATACACTGGTGAACTTTGGTTTATGTGACATGTTTAGTCTGTCAATACCGTTACGTCTGAGATAAACATAACACTGTGTGGTTAGCGGATATCCTCACCCACTGTTATTGCTGGGTTTGTACAGTATACCACATACTTTTGGGACACATAACAAAACACTTGCAAGTCCTTGAACTTCAGGCACGGGCTAAAGAAATTCCCAGTCATAAATAAGCCCGATAACTGATCTTATCTGACAAGATCTCACCAACGAAGGATGTCACGTAATGCACAGTCCAGTGAGAAGATAACTCCATTAAAACACACACATACCACACACACACACACAGAGAGAGAGAGAGAGAGAGAGAGAGAGAGAGAGAGAGAGAGAGAGAGAGAGAGAGAGAGAGAGAGAGAGAGAGAGAGGAAGGGGGGGGGGGGACAAAAGGGGAAAAGCTAACAAATGTTGTCAAAAAATTAACCATAAATTAAGATCAAAGTCTGGGATTCATATACCAAGTTTAATGCGCGAAGAATGTGGTTAAACGCTTCAAATATAATAGTCTGTATGTTCAATCCACTTCGAGTCTTGTTGTTGTTTTTACCATTGCAACTACTGCTCTGCGACTGGCATAGCAATTGGCGTGGTATGAGTTATCCTGTTTGTGGGAGACAGCGTAATTTGATGCTTACATAAGAATACCTTACATTAATGTGTTCCTAAATCGTGTTGAGGGGCTGGTTATAGCCCAGTGGTAAAACCGTCGGTCTAGGATCAATTCCCGACGGTGAGCCCACTGGGCTACTTCTCATTACGACTGATATATCAAAGGCTATGGTATGTGATATCCTCTATAAGACTATATGTCAAAATTACTCAATGTTTGACATCCAATAGCCGATGATTAATAAATCAATGTGCTCCTGTGGTGTCATTAAACAAAGCTAAACATTTAAACTAAATCGTGTAGCGTTTACAATATATGTCAAACACCTAATAGCTGTAGTTTAAAATGCACTGGATATCGGTAAACAAAGCTAAACATTTAAACTAAATCGTGTCGCGTTTACAATATATGTCAAACACCTAATAGCTGTAGTTTAAAATGTACTGGATATCGGTAAACAAAGCTAAACATTTAAACTAAATCGTGTAGCGTTTACAATATATGTCAAACACCTAATAGCTGTAGTTTAAAATGCACTGGATATCGGTAAACAAAGCTAAACATTTAAACTAAATCGTGTAGCGTTTACAATATATGTCAAACACCTAATAGCTGTAGTTTAAAATGCACTGGATATCGGTAAACAAAGCTAAACATTTAAACTAAATCGTGTAGCGTTTACAATATATGTCAAAACACCTAATAGCTGATAAAATGCGGATATCGGTAAACAAAGCTAAACATTTAAAAATCTAAATCGTGTTTAGCGTTTAAACAATATATGTAAACTAAATCACCTAATAGCTGTAGTTTAAAATGCACTGGATATCGGTAAACAAAGCTAAACATTTAAACTAAATCGTGTCGCGTTTACAATATATGTCAAACACCTAATAGCTGTAGTTTAAAATGCACTGGATATCGGTAAACAAAGCTAAACATTTAAACTAAATCGTGTCGCGTTTACAATATATGTCAAACACCTAATCGTGTAGCGAAGGTTTAAATAGCTATAGCTAATAGTTTAAAATGCACTGGATATCGGTAAACAAAGCTAAACATTTAAACTAAATCGTGTCGCGTTTACAATATATGTCAAACACCTAATAGCTGTAGTTTAAAATGCACTGGATATCGGTAAACAAAGCTAAACATTTAAACTAAATCGTGTCGCGTTTACAATATATGTCAAACACCCAATAGCTGTAGTTTAAAATGCACTGGATATCGGTAAACAAAGCTAAACATTTAAACTAAATCGTGTCGCGTTTACAATATATGTCAAACACCTAATAGCTGTAGTTTAAAATGCACTGGATATCGGTAAACAAGCATTCCTTGCATTCGTGTTCAAGCATTACTTTCGTCGAATATTAGTCGAGCAGTTAGCTTCAGCATGGGAATGTAACTCCACCAGAAACGATTAAACTACGACAAAAGCTCATTCGGGAGACATCTGCCAATTGATTACTTAGTGGGGGGGGAAGGATGTTTTAAATGGAAAGTGAGCTGTAAACAAAAGGAAGTATCGAAATGAAAGGCAAGAAAATGAACCGAAGTATTTGTTTAACGTAACAGACCCTAGTTTTTAAACACTACGACGTATTTTTCACTATTAAGAGTTATCAAATCAAACGTTACTTAGATTTTGTTATTTAGATTATCCATTTTTATATATCACAAGTGTTTCTGGTCATCTTGGTTTTTCTAATACTATGAAATGCATTTTTATAGTTTTAAAAACGCACGTCTCACTGAGAAGTAACAGTTATGGAGACGAACTCTAATCTACATGTTACGGATATTTCCCTGTTTCAGGGTGTACTATGCCAAATAAAATCCCATAGGCGACCATGTTAACGTTTGTGTTTAAAAAACACTATACGCAATATATTAAGCAAGCTATGATCCATACATATCAGAACTACAACTCCTACTTCAAAGTATTAACTGAAGAAAATTGTACCTTTCATGGCTCATATTCAGTATAGCCAGATGTTTTTACAATACCGCTAGTTTCGCACAAAATTCGAGTATTTTTTTTTTTATAGGTACCCCATACATGTTACAAGGCTACTTGACACAGTGCTACTAGATAAAACTGCATAAATAGTTTGCTTAGATGAACTAACAAACACTCTTACATTTATCACTAATGGCAGGTACTAACTACTCTATCAAAAGTTCGGTGCGCCTCGAACCTTGACCCAGCCGGAAGTTATTTGGTTTAGTACTACCTTCAACGTCACAGACTCTCGTTTCATTATGTTGTAACTTTCTCACAATGTATTTCAGGTGTGTAGATTTCCCAAACGTAGTGTCCATTTTCACTGTTCAAACTATAGTCATCAAATACCAGTATTCTATTTCGATTGGCAGTCAGGAATACTTTGCATGCAATTTCATAGAGTCACGGAACAGCATTTACTTTGTTGTACCAAACAATGAACCATTGTTTTGAGTATTTAGCTGCAAAAAAAGCAGTAAATAATGCTTAGTCTACAATCAGCCATAAACACGTATAAGTAATAATTATTTTTTCACACTAGCTTACGAATATCACTTCTACAGACTAGTTACTAATAAATTAATTAATTAATTTTAATTTCTTTCATTTTTATATCTAAACAAGGTTGAAGCACGATCTTCTGGGCTTACATCTCAATAATACAAGCTGTCTGTACAGGAGAGAGATTGAAAGTGATAGAGAGATGTCAGTATAGAGGGTTACGTTCTCCGGTGATCTCTATACTCACCGCCGGTACAGAGATGCGAACCCATGACCTATCAGCCTTGCCTATTGAAACAATTATATGGATGAACTGGATATTAAATATCAATGTTTATTGCACCTCCTAAGTCAAAACCGCCATAGGCGATTATGTTAATCAAGAAAAGATAATAAATGTGTAGAATGGAATGCGTCGGGTCCATAGGAACCGGGGGGGGGGGGGGGGGGGGGGAACGCAGAGGCCTCCGACTTGAAGACGAAAATATAAATAAAAATAAAACATCTGGCTTGATCCCCCTTAATCATTTCAGTTATTCTATCTCTTTGTCTGTTGATAGTTGTGTATATTGATAGGAGTACAAGGCAAATATTTTAACCTTTTTCATAATGAAAATCGACAAAAACTAAAAATTAAAGTCCATTCCGTTAAACTTGTTTAGGAAATATATTCCTGCCGCATCCCACACCCTTTCTACGTTTCCAATATCCCCCGTACGCCTCTCATACTATTAAAGGGACATTCCTGAGTTTGAAGCAATTTTTAAGATGTTATCGACTAACAGAGACTTTTTAACGATTGTAATTACATATCAAATATATTTGTCTGCATAAAATATTAGTGGCTGTGTATTAAACGTGTTTCTGATCGTTCTAATATTTTTACTAGGTTAAATTTCATTTTATGTCCTAAAATATAATTTTTTCGTACGTACGAAATTATTTGAGACAAAATCCAGTTTGCGCTTCTTACAAATATTAAGACGACCAGAAACACATTGAATATACAGACACTGATGTTCTAAACAAGAAAATATATTTAATATGTAAGTTTAATCGTAGAAATATTTTATTAGTAGGAAACATCTTACAATGCAGCAAACTCAGGAATGTCCCTTTAATATCAACTCGAACTCAGCTTATGTCAAAGGTATCAATTTTACACATTAATTGTCATGCATGTCATTTAACATAATACCCTATCTCCATTAACCGTTTTTAATGTATCTAACACCTTATTTTCCATTAAATGCATTGTTTTAGTAACATTTATGTTTGATTTAAATGACACAACGTTTCATTCCCAGCACTTACCTCAAACTGTCTAAAGCTGATGGAAATCCAACCGTTGATAGAAGTCGTTTCTTTTCTGAAACGTGTTTTCAGTTAATTAAATTAAATTGCCATAAATAACATAAGAAACATTTAAAATTGTGTTTTTCCATAGCGAATCCTCTGACATCCAAACAATGTCTGACTTGAGATGGTCTCCAGATTACATTTCGTCTTGAATATCATAAAAAGAAATGGTAGATAGTATCGCCGACAGCCGAGGCGTGAAGATTTCTCTATCAGCAGTTCTGTGAGGTAGGTATAAGATATAAATATAAATAAATAAACACACACACGTAAACGAACTCTAGGGTACGACTTGCTTCTTTAAAAATCCTTTCTTTTTTTCTCTCCAGCGTGTGATCGCAACAGTTCCGTAGCCAATTCCTAAATTGAACTTGAATATATATAGGCTGTCGGGAAGGGTTTATATGAAATAAAAAGTCACTAGCACCTGCGAAACATATGGTTTATAAATTCCCTTGGAAACCAGAGAGGAACATCTTTGTTTTAGTGGGTGATAAAAGGTAGTTGGCTTATCTCTAAGTGAATCGAACAAAATCTTTGCTTATCGCGCTGACGTCTCTATTTCGAGTTCAACTCGCAGAGTGGAGTTTGCACTCCCAGCATCGCCATTTCTTTAATTTCCTTTGAAGTGTTCCCGTTTTCCAACTGAGGCGCCGTGTTGCTTTAACCCAAATACACAATAAACAGTAAAATAATGCAAGCTGTCTGGAATTAATACATGTTACTTGCTAGGCGGTCAGGTAAGAATGTCAGTGACTCTGTTATTTTATTCAGGGCTCTTGTTTTTTCTCTCTGCGTGAGTCAAGAGCGTCATATATAAGGAGCATAACAAAGGCTAGTAAAGCACACGAAGAATGAAGGAGTTATGTGGAGCGAGAAACGACACGAGTTTCAGCAGTTTTCAATTGTTCTTTCTGGTCATTTGCGGTTTCGGGTTTATACCGCTTTTGGGGGATGGGGGTATTGGCTAAAGATACACGCACAACACACACACACACGTACGCACGCTCACAGGCAGAGAGAGAGAGAGAGAGAGAGAGAGAGAGAGAGAGAGAGAGAGAGACAGAAGGGGATGGAGGTGGGATAGAGACAGAGACAAAGAGACGAGGAGAGAGACAGGAAGATAGAGACAGCGAGAGAGATAGAGAGAAAGGGGGACATAAAAAAAACATGATCACACCACATAATACATACATACATACACACACAGTCACACGTACACACACACACCACACACGCACCACACACACACCACACTATATATATATATGGTAAAGTATTAACAGACAAATTATTTAATGAAGTCTCACCTCCGTTTTAAAACACACGACACTGAATACCATACAATCTAAAATAACACTGAGCCACTCCATATGGAGTTAGAGACTACAAATAATGGACATAGATCTTTTATTTTGTTTTGTTTAACGACACCACTAGAGCACATTGATTTATAAATCATCGGCTACATTTTTTCATGAATAGCAACTAAACAAAGAATCGTTTATGTGCACCATCCCACAGACAGAATAGCACATACCACGGCTTTTGATATACCAACCGTCGTACACTGGCTAGAACGAGAAATAGCCCAATGGGCCCACCGACTGGGGTCGATCTTAGACCGACCGCGGATCAGGCAATCGCTTTACTACTGTGCTTCGTCCAGACCTCACAATAGATAAAATACTAGTATATAAATATTATATTGAAAACCTTGACCTTGACTATTGTGACCTAGATCTTTAACTAGGTCAGTATATTTCTAGATGATGAAACATGATAAAATATCTGTATGTGTCTGGCCAAAAAAAAAAAGTACTTAACACTTGTTCTTTGCATTGTTGAAAAGTGTTAGTTTCTTCTAATATGAATTACGTAAATCAAATATAATTTGTTAATCTTTGGTGGGAAAGCGCTCGCCTGATGCACAGTCACTCTGGGATCGATCCCCGTCGGTGGGATCATTGGGCCATTTTTCGTTTCGGCCAATGCACCACGACTGGTATATTAAAAGTCGTGATATGTGCGATCTTGTATAGCCAGTGACGTTGAAATGGGGAAATACCCTGTAAAATAGTTTAAAAGCTCGTCTTTGTAACCGTTACTTGTCAGGGGTATGTGCATTTTTAAAACTATGAAAAATGCATTTTATGGTATTAAAAGCACTAGGATGACCAAAAACATTTCGGATGTACGGAAATGAATAATGCAAACAATACAATCTAAGTAATATCTGATTATCAAAAACAGGCTCTAATAATGAACAGATTGTCGATTGTGGACAATGAAGCTCATTTGTCAAAAACTGATACGTTGGTTTTGTTATTTTGTCATATTATAATAATAATAAAAGAACATTTTAAAAGCATTTAAAAAAAAGTATTAGTCACATTATTATTATTATTATTATTATTATTATTAACGATTGGTGTTTACATTTACATGTATTTAATTTCTATAAACATTAATGACACGTTAACCCTTTGCAAAGTTTGTTGTTGTTGTTTTTAAAGATAAACGAAAAACAAATTTGGCGTTTTGTCGACTCGGGAAGATACGTTTATGTCAAACTATTTTCTGTTTTCTTGTATTGTCCAAAATGAATTATTTTATAAGTCCGCTCATAGCGATATAATTTTCTCTTTTTTAAATATAATTTCCTGGAGAGTATGACTCGCCCCCCTCTACCCCAATCATGCTCGCATATAATTATAATTATTATGTGAATTATCCACCCATAGCTTTCAATACCAGTCACTTGACAGTTATTTATGTCTCAGGTGTTTTGTCTCATCACCCCGTCAGGGTTTCTGCCAGAGGGTATGAATGGTAAAATTACGTATTCTACATTCTTGAAATTAAAGGATACATTTTTTTTTTTTTTTTTTTAAATTATATATATATTTTTTTTTTTTTTTTTGTCAAATGCAGTGAACAATTTCATAAGATTTCAAAACCATAACCACCTAGTAGGGGCACTTATGATCTGTTTTGTTTTCACTACGTACCTCAAATTATGTTCTGACAGAAAGCCTGCCCGTATGGTCGTTAAAGGGACATTCCTGAGTTTGCTGCAATTTTAAAGATGTTATCGACTAACAAAGACTTTTTAACGATTGTAATTACATATCAAATCTATTTTTCTGCATAAAATATTAGTGGCTGTATATTAAACGTGTTTCTGATCGTTCTAATATTTGTACTAGGTTAAATTTCATTTTAATTCCTAAAATATAATTTTTTCGTACGTACATTATTTGAAAAGAAAATCCAGTTTGGGCTGGTTATAAATATTAAGACAACCAGAAACACATTGAATATAGAGACACTGATATTCTAAACAAGAAAATATATATGTAAAATGTAAATTTAATCGTAGACATATTTTATAAGTCGGAAATATCTTACAATGCAGCAAACTGAGGAATGTTCCTTTAAGGCGACGCTACACAATACGATTGCTTAGTACGCGAATAGCCACGAGATTAACCGATTGTTACAAGATAACATTACGATTTCATCGTTTCCTATGCAATCGGCTTTCACGTTCGAGGTACTCGTGTCGTGCGGCGTTTTATATAGATTTATCTTTATAGAATCTAGATGATATGAGAATAATACATGTTAGTGTTCTTTTGAATACTGTAGGCGCTCTTTTTAAATGTTGCACAGGGATGGCCACCCCCCCCCCCCCTTTTCTGTTATTGTGCTCAGAAAGGTGGATTGCCTCTTTAAAAACCAGAAATTGTAAATCCCCTCCAACAGGCTCGAACCGTTTGGGTCCTTACATGTCCATCCCCCGGACCATCGCACTGGCAGCGTCACCATCCCTACCCCCACTCCGCGGGCTCTGTTGCATCTCCTCCTTTAATATTGTGGGTGTCATTTTTTAACATTGCACCCTCTTCCTAGACAAATCTTGTTTCCTCTCCTGGACTTCCACAGAGGAGAATCGAACCTTCGAACTTGATACAAGTGCAACCCACTTGTGATTTTACGCCATCATTTAGTTAGTAGAAAAATACATAGAAGATTGAGTCTTCGATAATGTTTTGCTGCTTTATTTTTTTATTTTTTTTTATTTTTTTTTTTTAATGTAATCAAAATGGTTACCTATTATATAGGTCACAATGAGGATATTTTTTTCATTTTTTTTTCTTCCGCCTTTATTTATTTATTATTCTTTCTTTTTTTCAACAGCTCAGAAATAAAGTGTCCGCTCAAGTTGCGCGGTCGATCTGGGATCGATCCCCGTCAGTGGGCCCATTGGGCTATTTCTCGCTCCAGCCAGTGCACCACGACTGGTATATCAAAGGACGTGTTATGTGCTATCCTGTCTATGGGATGGTGCATATAAAAGATCCCTTGCTACTACTAAAAAAAAATGTAGTGGGTTTCCTTTGTTAGACTATATCATGTCAAAATGACCAAATGTTTGATATCCAATAGCCAATGATTAATAAATCAGTGTGCTCTAGTGATGTCGTTAAACAAAACAAACTTTATTTTTTAAAAAAAAAATTCAATTTTTTTTCAACTTGTGAGTTTGTGTGTTCGTGAGACACAGGTTCAGGTACAGAGGGGTCGAAGCAAATTTTCTTTTTCTAAAATAAGTTTTCTCCAGTCTAGACCTCACTGCGTGTACGTCTGCGTGTGTAAATATTTGTTTGAATGCGTGTAGGTGTGCGCGTGTACTAATGTGGATATTGTGTGCGTGTGTGCGTGTTTGCGTGCGTACGTGTGTCAAACCTCGACTTGAAAGAGGAGAGTGATTAATTGTTCTCCCAACTTAGATTATGGAGGGTCAGTTAAGATATTACCATACTGATATATATTATTTCATTTCATTTCAACTTATTTTCGTGCTTATATCCAATTAAGATTCAAGCACGCTGTCTTGGGCACACCTCAGCTATCTGTCCAGGACAGTGGGTTAGTTGTTAGTTGGTTAGTGATTAGTAAGAGAGAAGAGGGTGTAGTGGTCTTACACCTACCCACTGAGCCCTTAAGAACTCACTCTGGGTTGGAGCCGGTACCAGGCTGTGAACCCTGTAGTATATCTACCACCCTATAGTCCGATGGCTTAATCACTGTCCCACCGAGGCCGGTGATATCATATAAGTTTACATGCTAAGGGTAGCTAAACATAACTATATTTATGTTAAGGTGCCCCAAATGTGCCCCAAACAACCCACTAGTGTCACATAGCCAGGCCCGTAGGAACGATATATATAACAACCTCTAGTGGAGAGGGACATAGTTTAGTGGGATTCACCAATCTCATTAAAATTAGCTCTACTGGGTCTACCAAAAGATCTAACAGCAGTGCGTGGACTCCCATGTCCAGATGACATTTCATCTATAAATAACAATTTTTGGGGACTGGGAAACTCTATTAACGTGCCCCTATCCACGAGGGTTCAGGCACGCCCACTACGGATTTAGCCTCTGACTTCGCCAGTGACTAACTCCGGAGCAGGGGGGGGGGGGGGGGGGTAGTTTGATGATGATGATAACTAGTTTAACGTGCCCATATACCACTAGGGTTTCGAACACGCCCATCCCAGTCCGACCTCCGATAAGATCGATGGCCTGACTCGGGATGGAGGGGGGGGGGGGGGGGGGGGGTTGAAAATGGGCAGAATTTTAAAATAGCAATTAGTAAAAACGTTAATAGAATAAATAAAAAAAGAAAAAGGTTACAAGCCAAAAATAAAAAAGAATTGACTGCTCGGCCGAATATTTATATAATTTGGAGCATTTTAGAAGGACAGTCCAAAATTAAATAAGAGAAAGAAGAGAGGATCGGACTATTTAATAATATTACAAAAAAAGTAATTTCGACATAAAATTTTGAACGCAGATCTAAACGTTTAAAGTCCGATCGATATGTCCACGCGAGTGGCCTCGTTAAGGCCGTTTGGGTGCACAGCTTAAAGGGACGAGATGGGTTGCATCCCGTCAAGAAAACCCCTAGATTGACAGTCGATAGACGTTGAAGGTGTAGTGCTGTGCTGAAATAAAAATCTTGAGAAGCCAGATCCGTCTGAACGAGTAGAGTATCAGACTAGGGTATAGTCCAGTCGTCATGGGTTGGTATAGTGATGCGGACGGGCCCGACTCCGAAGGATACGAGATGGTATCATTATAAAGCAATGTAAAGTCTAGAAAAAGAGTAGTAGGGGACGACCCCGCTTCCTATTTCTTCTTAGAGTGGGGCGGTCAATCTTCCAGTGCTGGTAGGACAGGCTCGGACATGTAGAGACTAAACGCGAACAACCGTGGCGTTCTGCAGAATGGTCGTCATACGAGTCACGAAAAAACAAAACGAAAAAGAATCCAACCTGGTGGTGCAGACTGCCGAAACGAGAAGCGTTCCAGCGTTCAATCAGTTCCAATGGCCGCATACATCCCAGTAGAAAACTTCATTTCGCTGACAAAAACAACGAAATGAAGGACCCCCAAGTCAAGCACACGAAAGCACGTGCAGTGTGCACAAGCGAAACAAACACGTCTTACCGCGTGGAGCTCCAGTTTGAGGTGGGCGGAATTTGGAAGAAAGCCATTTAGTAAGGTCAACGCGAGCGCGGACCAAATAGCAGACACTTCGCAAACTTGAAGTACACCGAGTGGGAGCCGTGCTCTGATTGGCTGAATTTCGATTCCTCGGTGAAGCCTGTAATTTACCTAAGTCTACAAAGAGTAACTGCATCCAAAAACATGTCCGGACTCTAAAATTTATCCCAAAATAGTTAAGACTGCTCAGCCAAAAGGTTTTTAAGGTGATTTTGAGCAATTGAACGGGCGCCAAAGTAAAATGCGTTAGACTACTTATAAAAAAATAAACATAAGAATTTTGAACTGCTTCCAAAACGTTTAAAGTCTAACTAGCCCAATAAAAGAGGTTGGTACCTGTCCTAGGAAAGGTTGGTGTCTAGGGGGATCCGATGTAGTCGGTGGTCTCAAGATGCTGGAGGAACTGCCGGTAATCGGAGTCTGCTAAGGTCTTGGTGATTGGACGGTAATGTGGACCCGCGACGGTTTTAAGGACTCGGTGTAATGTCGGGTTGTCCATCTCCGATAGCAGCAGACCTTGGTTGAATCTTCCGTTCCGGCGGATGGTTACGCATACAGCGCTTTGTCCCTCCCGCATCTCGAGTCGGTGCACAGCGAATTCCCCCTCGTTGCGTCCGTCTGGCAGAGGTTGGTAGGCCTGTTCTTTTGGATGGCTCATCAGTTGACGTGCATCCATGAGGTTCGTCTTAACCAGCTGTTGATATCGCTGTTGGAGACGGCCGGCCTGCAGTGACCACTGCTCCACTGGTTTTGTCCCCGGCTGCGGCGGTTGAGATGGGCGACTTGGCCTGGCTGGAGCGGCACTCGGAGGAGTGTTCGCCTTCCTCTTCACAACAGGTCCTTTCCGGGCCTGCGCCTCAACGGGTGTCGTCGACTGGATCGGCGACACATCCGGAGGCGCTTGAGTAGGTTCGGGTGCAGGTGGCCGATCGAACGGAGTGACACAGATGGCTGTGTCCAGCTCGTTCAGTTCGTCCTCTTCCTGAGGGACAGAAGCCGAGACAGCCGGGGCCGGAACCTCTTCCATCTTGGTCGTCTTCCTCGGTTGAGTGGCGTTGGGCGGTCTAACAGAAGGAGTCGCCGCCGGCGGTTTAGCCACCGGTTTTGACACCCCCCCCCCCCCCCCTGCGCCGCCGCTGGCGCACGTCTCCTCTTCCTCCACCTTCCTTTCTTCTGTATGCGGTCTCCGTACACCAAGGTCACGGTTGCCCGTGACCCGGTGTACGAGACGCGATACTCGACCAGGCTTCCATACGTTGCAATTAGTCCCCCCAGGTGGAGGGGTAATTGCACAGCGCACTCGACGTCTGGTTGGATTGGCTGCATATTTGAAACTGCAAGAATCGACTGCAAGAATCGACAATTTTAATATCGACCAATTACACTTCGCCTTTTATACCGTTATTCGGGAGCATACAAATTCTAAAAAATATATTTATGCAATAGGCGAATTTGTTGGTCTATTTCAACATTGAAGAAAAAACAGGGGGGAAAGTGCAGGAATAAACTCTGGATTGTATACTAGTATAAACAGATTTTATGGCTACACCATCACGGGGGTGGGGGGGGGGGGGGGGGGTCTCGTCTTGAAACGAATTTTATTTAAAATTTTATATTGCAATTAGTTTCCGGCATACTTCGTAATTTACCCGAATCATTTCGTATACCCTCGGCATAATCCCGAATGTTTTCAAATCACTGGTATGATTTTGCAAGTAATGTTTTGATTGGTCGAATGAAAGGTCAACTGGACATGAGCTCCAACGGGATGCTGTTAGATCCACTTGCAATAGTGGAGCTAATTTTAATTAGATTGGGGATTCACAAGCCACATTTTTATCTTTAAATTATGTATACAGATAGGACCCCCTCCCCACCCCCCTCTCAACAAACACACACACACCGAATCCTACGGGCGCGATAGTACACGGGTTTTAACGTGCACATTTAGAACAAGCTGTTGTAGTACACGTCAAACAGATTTCATATAGCCCATTTTATATAGCTCCATATTCGTATAGTCCATTTTCATCTCCGTTGTAAACTAAATTTATTTACGATTCCTACAACACATCAAATGTATCAACATCATTAAATACGATTTGTTTTTATTACGCTCGTCATAATGAAAAAAGAACAATAAACAGTTTCTTCCCTCTGTTTTTGTGCGGGTAATCACAAACGAGAAACCCTTTGAAAAACAAGGAAGCTGAATTAACAGTTTTTTCAACATCTGCCACCGTCCTAGGATAAAACTGCAACACAGCTGCACCCTTTTCGGTTAAACAAAGCTTCAAGGAACGAAAAAAGACTGACAGAGTATCCACATTTTCATCAACAATAAGCCACTGCAAGAATGAAATACTGACTGCTGTATCAAATATTCCACGCCGAAACGGAAAGTCCTTGCTGATATCACTCAAAACTGCATTTGCCGAACAGTCACGCTGCCCAGTCATAAGTTTCAGCACTGAAGGGTTAATATCTACTCCTATAGGGAAATGGCCTCTGTCAGCAATGACCTTTGAACTTATACCACTTCCACAGCCTAGGTCCAAGACGATTGCTGGATTCACGTCACATACTAGGTGTAAAAGATCCATTGCTTTCTGTGCCAGTTCCAACTGTATGGTGTATGCACGACTAGCCTTGATGTAAACATTCGCTTTGCTAACTCCCGACTGCATGCTTGTCAACTCGGGACGCCTGGCTTTCCCACCTCGCAAATTTCGTAGCCCGAGATCTGACAGTTTGTTAAGTTTTATGAATTTCGATCCCTGCTTCGACATATTTTGCATTTTCTCGATCTCTGTGGATGAGGTATTGGGAAAGCACAAGATTGCAAGCTGCTTATAACTACATAGTTGTCTCCCCTTAACAAGACTGTATAACTGTCTTTTGCCGGCAGATGTTCCCAGCACCATTCTACATACAATTATATCCTCAAAGTCTGTAAAAAGTTTGTTTTTCAACCACAGCTGCATAAATTCTGTAAACTAAATAAACGTATTCCAGGCCAGGTAGTGTTACTTTAAGGGTTAACCGACTTAATCAAAGTAGTCATCTTACAGATAAACCAAAATATTTTAAAACACGAGTAGGTTGTTTAACACGAAATCCTTGTTGCTTGTGTCTCGTGTATACATGACAACATGTGATTTGATAACTATATCATATTATTAGCTCAACAGCTCGGAAGTTGGTTAAGGAAATAAAATAATCCTAACAGATTTAACCACTTTCAGTCACTGAAATAAAACTAGCGAACTTTTCTATCCGCTGTGAAGCCAGCGAACAATAAGAGGTTATCGGATGTCAGGTCTTTCCAGAATATAGTTCCCACTTTGATTTACTTTTCTTTCTTTCTATAATAATACATTTATAGTGTTTTTGCAATAAACAATTATTTCTTCCACAATACAGTTAACATTAATATATTACAGTTCTGAAATATGATTATTAGTTTAGGTATTAATACGCATCCGGCCTCTTACACCCTTATCTCTGCCATTTTGTTCGCTAGCTCTCAGGTTTTGTTCGCTGGGTTGAAATTACAATAACTGCAAAAATAATTTGTTATCAGTTTAAGTACTTTTAATATTTTTGCTGAAAGAATTTGTCCACTGCATTGTTCAATACTTAGTATCATATTGTTGTTTTTGTTAAAGTTACATTATGATTATCTGGTTACCATGAAATACAAGCTCAAATGCACTTTTAAAAAAGTCGTGTGTGTTCGCTATTAGTTCATCAAGATTAACTTTGGCTACAAGTGCAAGCACTACCAATGTGCATTTACATTCGAGTTTATTTTTATGAACTATGTTCGCTATGAACGGATATCGTCAAGCGTATACGCTTGATTCGTCGCCTGTGCCGCCATAGCTCGGCAAAGCATAAACGATAGCCTGTTGTCAGTTTCAGTTAACACGTGCGTTTGCCGATTTCAAATTGTAGGGTTCGTCTCAAAAAATTCAAAGAGAAATCTTGCGCTGTACGAGTTTAGTTAAAACCGGTTTGATCTTGACAATGTATTATCGACAGTCGTACCTTCCTATTTCAGAATTGATATTTTATAAAGTGTTAGAACTTTCAAAGTTTAGTTTGTATACTAGTAACACATTAATCATGTATATATTTTTAAAATAAAATATACTAAAGTAGACAATGAACGTTTTCACTTCTTAATTTTACGTGTTCAAATCGACAAATTCAAATAAATATTATTTCGTTTGGAAAGGGTAAAGTTGGGGGGGGGGGAGGGTGTAGGTGTGTATTTAACGACATCAAAGATAAAGCATATTGATTTAATAATCATCCGACCCCATACAACCGTAAATAAAATGTGTTGAGTGTGTCGTTAAATAAAACATATCCTATCCTACCTTCCATGCTGTTGGATGTCTAACATTTGGTAATTTTGACATATAATCTTAGAGAGGAATCAGGTGCATGTGCAGGGGGATGATACTGGAGGTCGAAACCCGTACTTGCCCAAGCTTAAAAAAAATTGAAATATATTTTTTAGGGGAGCATGGTCCCATATAAACTTCGCTTAACACAGTCTATAACCCCAACCCCACTGAAATCCCTGCACACGTGCTTTGGAAACCTGCTACATTTTTTTTTTAGCAAGGGATTGTTTATATGTACCATCCCACAGACAGGATATCACATACCATGGTCTTTTTGTATACCCGCCGATGGGAATCAATCCTAGACTGACCGCACATTTCCAAAAAACACCTTTTTAGGTCTAAGTAATGAATAAAAATAACATATAGTCTTGAAAAATGTTATGTAAATCGAACACAGTACCCTCTTCCTCTACCCCTAGAGCGTTACATAATTAGTAACACACCCTTACATGTAACACGTATACCAACAGCTGGCCACTGTCAAAATTTCAAGGCAAATCCCCCACTCACCAACCCTGGAAAGGCTTTGTACCATACCTCTATGGATATAAATATGTTTTGGAGATATGAGACAACCCCTCAATCAAGACAGGTAAATTTGTTAAAAAATTGCGAAATCTCACGTGATCTCGTTGGGTAATTCTATACTTGTGATAAGCCAATGAAAACCGAGATCGGTACGAGCCCGTCATAAGTGTACCACTTTCAAAATCATGGCTTTGTTTTTGACCTGGATAAGCCAGCGTAGTGAAACCAATGCGGAGTGTGGCGTCATATATGCACCAAACGTAATTGGATTTTCTGTTCTATATGCTTAAATAATAAAAATATTGTAAGTAGTCATCATATTTTCTTCTACAGCTACTAAAAGCTACTAATATGTTCAGTCCTGCTGTGGCGAGGACATTTATTTGTTTGTTTTTTTAATTTCCAGCCGGCCTTTTTTTCTAAAGATTGATCCCCTCAGTTTGGTGGATACAGAGGCCTACTCGGATTACAGCTAGTCTTAGGAATTGACTTCAAACTGACAAAAGGCTCAACCTTTCACTGAAAGTTTCAGGTTAGTTAGAAGCTAACGCTATGAAACTGAAATGTGTAAACTATTGTAATATTGGGCTTTTTCATCACATACATGTAGTTCATGGTATGACATAAATCCCTATGTATGGCTGATAACCAATTAGGAATTGTATTGTATCTAGCCAGTTTCATCATTAAAAACAAGTAAAGGGCAGATGGGGTGGGTTTTGGGGTTGTATAGTTACAGTATTGTAACGGAAACCTTCGCCTACGTCTCGGTTACCTAAACAGAAGACCCTGTCGATGTCAGCGCTACTTTATTGTATCTGACCGGCCTCGGTGGCGTCGTGGCAGGCCATCGGTCTACAGGCTGGTAGGTACTGGGTTCGGATCCCAGTCGAGGCATGGGATTTTTAATTCAGATACCGACTCCAAACCCTGAGTGAGTGCTCCGCAAGGCTCAATGGGTAGGTGTAAACCACTTGCACCGACCAGTGATCCATAACTGGTTCAACAAAGGCCATGGTTTGTGCTATCCTGCCTGTGGGAAGCGCAAATAAAAGATCCCTTGCTGCCTGTCGTAAAAGAGTAGCCTATGTGGCGACAGCGGGTTTCCTCTCTAAATCTGTGTGGTCCTTAACCATATGTCTGACGCCATATAACCGTAAATAAAATGTGTTGAGTGCGTCGTTAAATAAAACATTTCTTTCTTTTTTTCTTTTTATTGTATCTAGGGGTTGTATGGGTATCTGTGAAAATTAGTCATCGCCTAACTTCAGACTTCATTTACAGAGAGAACTAAATGATGTGACATAAATCCCTATATGTGGCTAATATCCTACTATAGGGTAGAGTTAGGAACTACATAGCCATTTTCATCACAAAAATCGGTTTAAGGGCAGATGGGGTGGGTATTGGGGTTGTATGGGTGCCCATGAAAATCAGTTGTTGCCTATTTTCAGGCTCCATTTACAGACAGAACTAAATGATGTGACAGGAATCCCTATATGTGGCTGATGCCCTATTGTAGGGTAGAGTTAAGAACTACATATCATTTTCATCACGAAAATTGGTTTAAAGGTAGGGTCAACTCAAACAAGAGTCTTATGTGTTGGAAAGATGCATACCCGGACCACCAACACATACTGACACTTTAGCAAATAAAAAACGCGTAATTTTAGAGTTAATAAAAAAACATGATTATTCCTGCTAACTGGGGGCAGCCATTTTGTTTTGTTTTTGTGATGTCCGGTGGGATAGCTTGGGGTGAAGTGATGTCAGCTCCCGACCATCTCCTGTATGTACAGTGTAAACAAAAGCAGTAATTTTCGACAAGGCACTTCTCTTTGATCAACCTGACTTGTAAAACAGCATAAATGACGTAATAATATAATAAACTATTTAACTAAATATATTTCAAGTTGCATTAACGGAACCAAATGGGGTTATAGTATTTTTCTCTGTGAAATAATCCAAAGGAAAAATGTACACTATTAGGCCTATTGATATGATACCTTGGAGCAAAAACGACAACCCATGATACCCAGGTGATACTTTTCTTTTCTTTGGGACTACGTAATTGGTCAGTTCTGTGGTTTTAGATGGGAAAAGTCTACTTAATCAATAGTTTTACAGAACTATTTACTATAAACCATGTCCATTACAATTTTAGGGGCGACGGGTAATATTCCACAATACCGGTATGTATTTTTGTGTCTAGACAGCGTCAATTAATTGGCTCATCTGTGTTTCTCTAGTTCTAAGGCTCATTCCTGACGTTACGCGTTAAGTATTTCGTAACCACCAGCTCGCCAGAGGGCATACTCACTGAGATGGTACAAAATGGCTGCGCCCGTTATATATAATAGCCGTCACATTTAACAGTTTTATTAATTAACTATACGATTATACGTGTTGATATTAAGCAATAATGTGCATTATATATCGTTGAATATGCCAAATGCCTTAATTGTCCTCTCCTTTAAGGGCAGATGGGTTGGCTATTGAGAGTTACGAGTCCCTGTGAAAATTAGTTGTTGCCTAACTTTAGGTTCCATTTACAGACAGAACTAAATGATGTGAAATAAATCCCAGTGTGTGGCTGGTACCCTATTATAGGATAGAGTTAGGAACTACATAGTCCTCTTCATTACGAAAATTGGTTTAAGGACAGATGGGTTGGCTATTGAGAGTTTTATGAGTCCCTGTGAAAATAAGTTGTTGCCTAACTTTAGGTTCCATTTACACACAGAACTAAATGATGTAATGTGAATCACACTGTATGGCTGATACCCTATTATAGAGTAGAGTTAGGAACTATATAGCCATTTTCATCACAAAAATCCATTTAAGGGCAGATGGGGTGGGTATTGGGGTTGTACGGGTACCCGTGAAAATTAGTAGTTGCCTAATTTCAGGCTCCATTTACAGACATAACTAAATGATTTGGTGTTTCATTTAAATAACACAAATTAATCTGAACATTGGCACATAGTAATGTATGAGTTCTAACATTATAAATCTGGGGGAAAACGATGGTTAAGGAAAGGTTGAGTCTAGCTAGGTTACAGATGATCAGCCTTTTTAGGAAAGTGTTTATTTAGTAGATACCATATGATTTTAAATCATAAACATTTGGCATTCTATCAGGAAGATGGTTAAAGATAGGTTGAAAAATACATTGAGTAAATTTAGTTTTTTCCGATTTTGTTGATACAGTATAATTATTTTGGTGTAGAAGTTGGTTGCTTTATACTTATTATTTTTATACACAGCACATTCTGAACATAGACACATAACATATAATGAATGAATAATATGTTATATGTCTAACACATGCCATATATGCTTTTCTATTTTCATAATCCAGTTATAACACGTATTTTCATGTGAAGATAAGTTGACAATGTTCCTGGGTTGTGGTAACACTGCATTGTCAACCACAGGCTTAATTAAATATGAGGACTAGAATTTTCATCTTCTCTTTTAAAGTTTACAATCACCTCTATCATGTTGAACACAGTGGATGGTGTTCTCTTTTTGAAGATGAGCGACATCAAGTTAAGTAGTTAAAAGATATATACACATTTTGTTCTCATACCCTGACACCAGCAATGGTTTCATGTACAATTTTTTAAAGTACATGAAAGGCCTATTGAGAATAAAATTACATTTTAACAATGAGGCCTGCCAGATGCCAAAATTTGACCTAACCGTGAACTAGGGTACATAAAATCTTTTATGGTGGTTTTATGTCATTTAGGGTATCCTGAATCGGAAACTGCATATATTGAGAAAAATGTTTTACGGCCATTTTAAAAACACCTCCAGGCTAAAAAATTACAGTTTTTTAGTTGGGCCTACTGTGTCATGCTACAATGAACAATAAATACACAGTTATTACAAGACCTCTACCTATTTGATACCTTTTACAAACATTATATAATAAAAATAAAAAAACATATAGCAACATGTAAGTGCAGTTTACTGGTGGCCATCTTGATTTTCAAAATGGCCACCATTGCAAATCTAGTTTGTTGAATACATTTGCACATTAAACATGGTACCGATGAAATAACATATTTACGATAGTGCTTAGAAAGGGAAGTCTTAATCTATATCAGATCAATATTTTTGTAAAATACGTATGTGGTTCCTTGCTTTAAATATCATTCTATGCACATCTTTGTGCTCATTCAGATTTTCCTTTGTTTATGGAAGCTGTAGCGCATGTACTAGTGCATGCTAAAAGAAACTGGCAGTCTTACTACATATGGTGTTGAAACCATACTCTGTAGACAAAACACTTTACAGTGATTCATGCTTGAACAGTTTTGTGAAGAGATACCTTATTTAATATGCTAATGGCAAATTCGTAATCGTCACATCACACACTTTTAAATGTTTATACTACTTTTATATATTAGTAGATTAAGGCATATTTTTGTCAGATTTTATGAGAAAAGGTTTTGTTTTGAATGCGAAGTCTTTTTAAAATAATCACCAAATTTTAATTAGCAGCCTCCTTCTTTGAAATATAATTTTTACTGTAAAATGTTCTTCATCAGTGTAATTTTCATCATGCATAGTATTTAGGATTTATTTACAAATGTCCGGTGCAATACATTGTCAGAAAATGGTGCAAGATAACCCTTGATATGAACAGTTATTCATGAACCGGCATTTTAGCTAGCAGTCACATACCAATACTTCTATAAGCATTGGTGGAGCACACACCAGTACAATGACTGGGTATGTCGTTTATGTCCCACCCACAGTCATATATATTTACATTTCAAGGGTTCTGTTAATCGTCAGCTTTCCACATCATGGTTTTAACTTGTTTGATGTGCTCAGTCAGTGCAAGATCAGTAGGAAGCAGACTTTTGATTAGGGGAATGTCTCGTTTACTTGTAAATATAGTGTGCTTCAAGTGATTCATGGATGATTGTATTGTTTTGTCTTGTATAGCAAACCGCTGTTCAGCTGTGATCAGGTCATGAATGTGTACCTCTTGTTCTCCCAGTACCTCCAGACCAACATTACTGATATATGATGGTGATGGTGTCACTTCCTATAACAGCATGCACTGCAAGGAACTGGAGAACTTTGTCACAAAGACAAAAAAAACCACAGACAAGTGGTGTCTGACGATACTGATATATTTGCATTGCTGGTATTTTGCTGCTGGTAGTGGAAATATTCTGTTCAAATTTACATGACAAAAGCCTACGGTCAAGTGATTAACATTACTGCCACAGCTAAAAAAAAAAAAAAACACTTGGGAGATCAATCTGTCCAGGTACTTGCAGTATATGACATCACATGATGTAACACAGACAGCTGCCTCTTTATTAAAGGCTGTATCAGTAATGTTGAAGCACAGCGTTGGTCTGAAGGTACATACCAGTATACGTGAATAACAACGGTTTGGTAGTTTGCTATACAAAACAATACAATATAACATTTGTATGAAACACTTGAAACACACCATCTTCCCAAGTAATTGATTCAAAGGTCGGTGTCCTACTTATCCTGCTCTGGCTGAGCACATCAAGCTAGCAAATTTACAAAGTATGCTGAGAAAAGCTGCCGATCACCAGAACTGAATGTGAATATATCCAAAATTATAAACAACATACCCAGTCATTGTACTGGTGTGTCTGCAGTGGTCCACCAGAGCTTATGGAAGTAATGACATGTGCATGTACTGCTAAAAATGCCTACTTCAGGAATAACTGCTCATGTCAAACAGCAGAGTTTACTTGCAGCATTGTCTGCAAATATATGACATAGGACATGCGACAAGCTTCAAACCATGCATGATGAAAATGACTGATGAAAAAAAGTAATGTCATCATACATGAATATCACATTTCACTGTAAATTATGTATCAAAGTAGGAGTCGGCCAATTCAAGTAGGTTGTTATTGTAAAGAGACTTCACCATTTAAACGAAACGTTTTTTTCCAAGAAAATTGGTTACAGTAATCCACATAACCAGTATAAAGATTGACAGAGTGTATGTAACATGATTGATGATTACGAATCTTCCATTAGCATATAAACGATGATAATAGTATTTCTGCACAGATTCCAAAAGAGGTTACGAAAGTTGCGAGGGTATACAGCCATATGCTAAAAACCTTATACAGCTTCCTTAAATGAAAGGATCTCTGAATCACCCCAGGGATGTGCACAGAATGATATTTCAAGCAAGGAACATTAAAGTTTTTTTTATATATATTTCTCAGATTATTTAGAGGAAAACGTCTCTATTGTTAACAAAGTTATTTAATCTGTACCATATTTAAGATGCATAACATAGCCATGCAATGCAAACGTTCCATAACAAATGAGATTCGATAGCTACCAGCTTATTCCTGCATTTATGTATGTAAATAATTTCACCTGATATCTGGTACATGTGATTTTATTAATTTAACAGTTACATGTTAAATGTTTAAAAAATTAAATTTTACTTTTAAAAGTACTGTTCTATCTCCAGGTTGGTTTTAGACCAGATAACCAAGATATACAATTTTTTTTAAAGTATAGCCTGTTATATATTACAAATATTTTTAATATATGACATATCAAAATTGGTAACATTTTGGGTGCTGGTTCTAAAGTTTATTAAAGGGACTGACCTGTGTTTTAAGACCTAGCAAGACTTCTGTTTGTTCCCATAAGCGCACGTGTCAGGGGGCAGGGGGCAACTGCCCACCATGTGCTGGATAAAATCACTCAAATTCGGGCAAAAACAATAGAGATATTCGGGCCTAATGAGCTAGCCTGAAATGTGTTCACCATGTATTTCCATCATTTTAACTACAATATTACTTGTAATCTGTGTTTGGCAGTAATGCTAATATCAATAAACGTTGGTATCCAGATTTGTGCATTTTTATTTAATTTAGGCAAACATCAGCCTGCCCCACCAACAAAATAAACACACAAACTGCTTTTTCAGTTCTTTTAAAACACTATCTTACCTTAAAATGTTTTACATATAAAACATTATACTAATAAATACATTCGGAATGACCTTTGGTCGCAATGTTTTAAAATTTCGTTTGGCTGTTGAAAAATATTATAAATATTTACTTTCAAAATTATTTTTGACAAAAATCGATATCGAGATACAAAACATTACAATGTCCAGAAATACATGGATTATAGAGATAATCATATTCTCAGCAAGAAAACATAAATTTTAATTTTAATAATGCATTAATATTTTATTTGTCAAAAATGTTAAAACGGCTACAAACTGAGAATACATGTAGTCCAATCCCTTTAATATAAGTATAGAATATTAGTCTGGCATAAATGCATGGAAATACTCTTAAAGTATATTATAGACATTAGTTAAAATAAAATCAATATTTAATTTCAGAAATTATGCCAAAATATCATGTTCCTTGCAAGGTGTAAATTAGGTTAAATTGGGATTTTTATTTTTAAATCTGTTATTTTTAACTTTCTTCTGTGAAAATCCTCCACCCAAAATGTTACTATTTTTATTTTGACCAATACAGATTACAAATAGTCTTGCTTATGAAAACATTCCCACCTACCTGTATATAACTTTAAACAATTGTTTTAGTTGCCTGGGTGCGGTTAATATTGTAAAAACAAATGTTTAAATGGTGGCCATTTTGAAAACCAAGATGGTCGTCAACAAACGCCCTTGAAATGTTGCTATTGTGTTGTTGTTGTTTTGTATTATTCTTTAGTATTTGTAAAAGGTATCCAAATAGGTATGGGTCTTCTAATAATCTTGTACAAATAAAACATTATAGCATAATGCAATGGGCCGAACAGAAAAAACAGTAATTTTTTAGCCTGGGGTGGTGCTTTTAAAATGACCGTTAAACAAATTGCTCAATGGTGATAAAGTGTCATCATGCAGTTTCTGAATCAGGAGATCCTAAATGACATAAAACCACCATAAAACATCGTATGTACCCTAGTTCAAGGTATAACCCTTGTTCTGCCCAACTAAATGCACAGTTTCTGATAATGTGTATCCAATACTTATTTATTATGAAGGAAACCACCACTTGATAAGTACTGTAGTAACAGTATCATTTATGAAATTTTCTATATACATAAAGCTCAGTATGTACAGTAAACTTAAGTCACCACAAAGGTATCAGGGTTGATGTATTTTAGTATTTTTATTTTTTAAAAGTTGAATAAATGTATGATCAAATTACTGGTATGGTTTGAATAAAAAGCAGGTAAGTTAAAAATGTTTCCACTGTATATATTTAGATGGTGGAGGTGGGGTATGTTGGAATAGTAAGAGTTATAGTAATTTAATTGTGATGTTACATGAATGGATTGGTAGTTTTTAATTTATTCCATTTAATTTCTTTAAACACAAAATACTATAGAGTTGAATATATATTGGATATATATTTGTGATTGCGTTTTGATGTAGTCGAGACTACTCGTGTGCAGGACTTCTTTTGGTATCCGCTACAAGGGATGTCATGACACACCAACCTCAATATACATATTGTTATTACACCACAATACCTGATTCACAGTATAATCTGTGTAAATATTATTGACATAGCATGCATATATGTGTTCTCTGTCCACTTCACTGTTTTTTCTTTAAATGCAATAACACCTGGATATAAATTAATACAAATTTGTAAATTGATACAGAGTTAAAGTAGGAATCGATACATGGTCAAAATATGAATCGATACACAAGCAACAGTATCTTGTAGTCAGCAATAGTATCATGATATGTCTGTGTCACCCCTGTTGATGATTTGTAGTGTAGTTAGTAGTATATAATATAATAACATTTAGAGGCTTCCGGATTTCTAAATATAGCTGTGACGAGAATTGGTGAGTTAATGGTGGCATTTTGTCAAGTGTGGTTACTGTCCCTTTTTAAATATTATAATTTTAAATAATTAATGTTGAATATTTTTGGAAAACAATTATATTTCTCATATACATGTATTTGTCTGCATTTTTTGTAATTGAAATTTCTGCATTATACTTTATCACACCAAATATACATCATATATGTTTGGGACAACATCCAAAGATGTGTTAAATACATTAGATTCATTTGTATATATAAACATCAGCCTTTGTTGATTTGAGTAATTAACATGTATGCTATTGCTTTTGTTTTGGTTTTCATTTAAAAGTTATAATGTTTAGTAAATGAAGTGGATTTTACATTCATTCAAATATATATCTCTTTTTTTTTTCACATATTAAATGCCCAATCATACCCTATAATGCTCTGTAAGGCTAGACCATACCCCTCCCCCCTAAAACCCCCAAAATAAATAATAATAATACATGTATAATACAATAAAATAAAATGTATGCATCACTTAAACATCCACTACCACATTCACAAACAAATCATGCAATACATATAATTTAATTTTAAAGTATTGTTTGACAACCTGGGAAAGCCCATTTCAGCCATATAATCATTATTGTGTGTTTACATACATATAGCTACAAAATAAAAATAAAAGCTCCCCCACACCCACCCCCACCCCCACCATCCCACTGTCCAATCCAATCCAGAACAAACCAACAAAATGCAAACCATTTAAGTAATAAAGAACTGTTCTGTGTAACACAGTTCAGGACAACCACCCCACCCCACATAAAGTAAGTACATTTGAACACATATCAACTCCCTTGGTCATAAAATAATTTTTGAATGGTCCCCAAACCACATTTGTTAAGGGGGAAAAAAGTAATATGTTAAAACAAACATTCATTTCATGGTAGAAGTTTTACATACACATGATAATTTTCTCATTTCTTTTTCAGGGTATTGTACCTCTTGAAAAGAACACATTTTGTGCAACTGATTACGTATCCTTGTTTTTAAATACAAATGTATACATATACATTTTGTTCAATACACTTAAAATTAACCATGGCAGAAAGAAAACTCGCTAAATTTGTTGATGAACATCATGTTAATATTCTTTCAATAGATCAGGGCTCACCCTGGATCAAAAATACTTGTAGCCAAAATATTAGCCAAATGGAATTTTGATTGGCGATAATGAAAATGCTTTAGCCAAAATTATTTTACGCAGTACTGTATAGAGTATTTATATCTGAATATGAAAATGCATCTTTTTCAGCTAATTGTGTACAAACTGGAATATATCTGAATAACAAAACCTCAATGGGGGTAGGGGCAGTTAATATATTACTTTGATTTTTCAGCGGGGGTAACCGGTCAAAACCCCCTCCGGTCAAAACCTCCTCAGTCAAAACCCCCTCAGTCTAAACCCCCTCCAGTCAAAACCCCTTCCAGTCAAAACCCCCTATTTAGAAAATAAACCCGAGTTTCTTATAACTGTTATAAGAAATAACAAAAAATTATGCAAATAATTGATACCAAAAATATAAAGTATTGGAGTTTATTCACGCTTGCATATGATATAATTTAATTGCATAAAATTTCATATAATTGCATAGGTCACAGTTTTTTTTCCAAGGCTTCCCAATTTCATTAATCCCTTCAGTAGCTAAGATCAATTTATAAATATTGCTAATTACTATCAAGTTCTTTCATTATATTATTTTATTATTTAAGGATTTTTCCAAGGCTTCCCAATTACATTAATCTCTAAGATGACTCTAAGATCAAACATTTTTCAAAAATTATAATTCCAAGTCTATGAGTAGCTTCATTTAAAGCCTTGAAGTCTATGTCGTGTAACATACACTAAATAACAACATAACTAAATATATTTCAGAGAATTATTTATAAAAAATTTAAACAATTATCCATCTATATCAACACTATACTAATTTTACCACCATAAATACAAAAAGAAATAGGGGTTTTTGACTATTTATTGCAGGTGGTTTTGACTGGAGGGGGTTTTGACCTGGATTCGTGGGGATGGGGTTATGCATTATCTTCAGAGTTGGAAGCCAGTACCCCGTACACCCACCCCCACTTCTAAGGCCTATGACATTAAATTAGCAAACATACAGAAATATGGGGGTGGGTGGATGTTTATGGAGGGTTTTTTTTTTTTCTTTCTTCCTTTTTTCCAAAATAAAAATTAGAGGGTTTTTTTAATATAGAGCAGGCCCGTACGCGGATGTGTAAAAAATATTTTGAGGCAAAGAAACATTTCAAATTTACTTCCTAGAATGCAGGAAAATGTATCCCCCCCCCCCCCCCCCCCCACCACCACCACCATATAAATTTCTGCGTACGGACCTGTAGAGCTCATTATTTCTTTAAATAGCAGTCTTTATGTTAGTTAGAATAGCTTTTTTTTCTCTCTTTTTTTTTAAGTAATGCATCAATTCCCCACCCCAAACAATTTCATAATTTGTGCCAAGTTGTTGCTGTTGATTTCGGCGTCGTATCAAATGGTGGTTGTGATTTCTGCTTGCAAAATACCTCGGCTAAGGATGCCGACTTCACAGTATACTCTATTTATTAAAAAAAAAAAAAACCTCCAAAAACGTTAATAAAATTAAAATTTACGGTCATTTTAAAATCCAGCTAACTTATTAAATGTCACCTCAACAGTCTTACAAATTTATATCTAAAATTCAGGGCCGTAGCTAGGATTTTTTGTTTGGGGGGGGGGGGGGGGGGGGGGGGGCACTGAATAGTTAATAGTCTAAAACAGTTAAGAAGAGAATTTTCTTTAAGTTTAATGCTTTCCGGATTTTTTTTCGGGGGGGGGGGCCAATTTCTCTCTCTTCTCTCCCCCCCCCCCTCCCCCCGATCTGAAATGCGTGCTCTCAACCATGGATACAAAATTAACAAAGACAAAGGAAATAAACAAAAACTGCAGTTAGGTATTCATTGATGCGAACAACTATTGTTTTTCTACAAATTTACATCAAGATTTACTTCTGTGTAAACTGTAATCGTATTGTTTAATGTTCGCGAACTATTTGATTGGTGTTCATCGTCTTTTTTCTCTCCAGCTGTCCTTCGATGAAGGTGGACGTGTCAACGTGCGCTCTCGAGATGCCCCCCACCTGGGGGGACTGATTGCCAGCTTCGGCCCGATGTTGGAGTTCCGGGTCACGTATACCGGGTCACGGGCGACCGTGACTTTGGTGTATGGTGACCCGCCTCCACAGAAACGGAAAGGGGGGACTGGAAGAGGAAGAAGAAGGAAGAAACCGGTGCTAGGGAAGGCCCAGGGGGGGGGACAAAGCTGGTGGCTCAACCGCCAGTGGCGCTCCCTCCTGTGATACCGCCAGTACCGAGTCCTCCGGAGAGGACGCAACCACTTGTGGAGCCTGCATCCCCGGAACGGCCGTACACCACCCAGGAAATCGTGAGATTCAAACGGACGAGTGTGCCACCACCGACTTCAACCTCCACCCCAAAGACGACGACTCTGGTGAAGCGGTCAACAACGACCGCTCCCGTCGAGTCGCCACTTGGACTTGTTGTTCCGGCGACAAAAAGGAAGGCAACATCACCGACCACCCAGCCAGCCAAGACCAAGCCGCCGCCGGAATCCGCTCCCCCTGTTGACGACGAATGGACCATTGCCATCAGTGGACTTCGCCGTCATCTCCACCAGTACATACAGGGGGACACGCAGAAACTACAACTACTTCGGGGAGGATTTTCGAACCACCACTGGAAGACCATGGAGGACGGCAGCAGTTACGAGCTTCATTCCAGGATCTTCAATGAAACCAAGGGAATAGTCGTTACGCACCGAAGGGACCAGACCTACAGACAGTGCATCCTGTTTGCTGAACTCGACAACAGATCGATCCACAGGATGCTACAAGCGGTCTGCGGCCCCGACTATTCCAAGGTGGTCCAACATCTACAGCAGATCAGGGATAAGCTGCCGTCGCTCCGAGACACTCCAAGCTCCCCGAAGTAGTACAACCTTACCTAGGACAGGTATCCTCCTTTTTGGGCTTAGTTGGACTTTAAACTTTTTCGATCGAGCTTCAAAATCTTTATGTTTATTTTTTTATAAATAGTCCAACGCAATTTACTTTGGCGCCCGTTCAATTGCTCAAATCACCTTAAAACCTTTTTGGCCGAGCAGTCAAACTTATTTTTGGGTTTAAATTCTTAGTACGGACATGATGTTAGGTGCAGTTATTCTCCGTAGACTTTAGCTTTTTCTAGTTAGACCCGAAGGAATCGAAATTCAGCCAGTCAGAACACGGCCCATTTTCGGTGTCTACTAGTCGGTCCGCGCAGTCGCTGGACACAACTAAATTCTTATTCCAAAATCTGCCCACTTCAAACTTATCCCCCACCCTTTTCTGTCCTGGACTTAGTCACTGGCAAAGGCCAGAGATTATGCCCAGGACAGACATGCTTGAAACCTTCGTGGTATATGAGCATGTAAATAAATATTGGAATGGAATGGTGTTCATCGTGTCCATTCGGTTTAACGTGAAGCGCACAAACCAGTCTCTTGTTTTCGCTCGGTTTGGCTGAACACAGCCCTTGAGATCGCCTACATGTCTTTCGGCACTGAACTGACATGTGTATTCAAATTGACACGCATTATTGGTATGTTTTTATTACTTTGGTTCAAAGACTTTAGAAAGTAAAAATAACAAGTTACAGATCTTCCAGACATTGCTGTCATACATGTTGATATATGCCGTTAAAATTAATAACCGTGATTATTAAAATATGCAAACATTATAAGGCCTACACTGTATTCTGCACGACACTATTTCTTGTTACCGGTCGCGAGATCGCTAGGTAGGACTTTCCTTTGGCACTGTCACGTAGCGTAGGCTATAATAATAAAGAACATTATAAATACTTGTCATTGAGTTAGGGTTAGTGACAGTGCCAAAGGAAAGTCCTTCCCCGTTGGTTCACATCAGAAGACAGAAAATGGCTTAGTTAATGGTCTGTCTTAAATTTGGGTGGGAAAGTTAGGTCAGCTTTTGACTGGAATCACAAATCAAAGAACAATTGGATTCACTGAACAAACCAATTGACGATTTGAACAGTGATCTTGGTCTCAGTAGGGGCCTACCTTAAAATTTAATTGTGATCTTTGTCATACCGTGTGCACACCGTGTGCACCCATTTCGAATACTTGCCCAAAAGTGGTTATTGCCTATAATAGGGTATCAGCCACACATAGGGATTTATGTCACATAATTTAGTTCTGTCTAAATGGAGCCTACAATTAGGCAATGACTAATTTTCACGGGTACCCATGCAACCCCAATACCCTCCCCATCTTCCCTTAAACCAATTTTTGGGATGAAAATGGCTATATAGTTCCTAACTCTATCCTATAATAGTGTATCAGACACACATAGAAGTAAATTCCTGTCTGTAAATGGAGCCTGAAAATAGGCAACGTCTAATTTTTACAGATACCCATACAACTCCAATGCTCTCCCCATCTGTCCTTCATGATGAAAATGGCTATATAGTTCCTAACTCTACCCTATTATAGGATATCAGCCATACACTGGGATTCATGTCACATCATTTAGTTCTGTTTGTAAATGGAGCCTGAAATTAAGCAACAACTGATTTTCACGGAGACCCATACAACCTCATTAGCCACCCCTACTGCCCTTAAACCAATTTTCGTGATGAAAATGGCTATGTAGTTCCTAACTGTACCCTATTAGCCACACATAGGGATTTATGTCACATCATTTAGTTCTGTCTGTAAATGGAGCCTGAAATTAGACAAAGGCCTATTTTTTTTTTGGATACCCCTAGTCCCAATACCCACCCATAATGCCCCTTAAACTGATTTTTGTGATGAAAATGGCTATATGGTTCCTAACTCTATACTATTATAGGGTATCAGCCATACACTGGGATTCATATCACATCATTTAGTTCGGACTGTAAATGGAGCCTGAAATTAGGCAACAACTGATTTTCACGGAGACCCATACAACCTCAATAGCCACCCCTACTGCCCTTAAACCGATTTTCTTGATGAAAATGGCTATGTGGTTCCTAACTCTATCCTATAATAGGGTATCAACCATACACTGGTATTCATGTCACATCATTTAGTTCTGTCTGCAAATGGTGCCCGAAGTTGGGCAATGATTAATTTTCACGGGTACCCATACAACCCCAATACAAACCCCCATCTCCCCTTGAACGCATTTGCGTTATGTAAATGGCTGTGTAGTTCCTAACTCAATCCTATAATAGGGTATTAGCCACACATAGGGATTTATGCAATCTAATTAAAATTAGCTCCACTATTGCATGTGGATCTAACAGCAGCCAGTTGGAGCTCATGTCCACCAATCAAAACCTTACTTGCAGAATCATGCCAGTGATTTGAAAATAATTTGAAAACATTCCGAATTATCCTGAGGGTATACGACATGTTTCATGTGAATTACGAATGCCTTATTTCGATCAGTAGAACTAATTTTAATCAGATTGCTAACAACACTGCGTAGTCTCCAATGTCCAAGTAATATGTCTGTAAATAATAATTTAAATATTGACCAATCACACTTCGCCTTTTATAACGTTATTTGGGAGCATACAAATTCTAAAAATATCGGGCGAGTCTATTTTAGTGGCCGCAGTACAGCGAACCATACCAATACGTACGGGATGGATTATCAGTCTTCAATTTTACATTACAAATTATTTATTTAATAAAAAAATAAAAAATAAAAAACCAGTCTTCAGTTTTACATTACAAATTATTTATTTTATAAAATAAAACATGTTTTAAGGCATTCTTAATTCACACGAAAATTATTTTTAAATCACTGGCATGATTCTGTAAGTAAAGTTTTGATTGGTGGACATGAGCTCCAACTGGCTGCTGTTAGATCCACATGTAATAGTGGAGCTAATTTTAATTAGATTGGGATTTATGTCACATCATTTAGTTCTGTCTGAAAATGGAGCCTGAAGTTAGGCAATAACTAATTTTTACAGGGACCCATACAACCCCAAAACCCACCCAAACTGCCCTTAAACCGATTTTCGTAATGAAGATGGCTATGCAGTTTCTAACTGTATGTTGATGCAATTTTAATTCTATTGCAAAGTTGTTACTTTACAACTTTAAATTACAGTATTATTATTGTTATTCTTATTATATGGATGTAATGGCAACAGTGAAAATGTTCCACTGAATATATTCTTGTATTCTTTAAAAAAAACACCCAGTTTCTTGAAATAATGAAATGATTTTGTTTTTACAGATTGTGAAATTATCTCATGATGTTGGCCTTCCTTACCGGTTGAATGCAGGTGAAAAGAAAATAGCAATAATAAAATATAGCCAACCTCAGACTTTGTCATCTAAGGGGAGTTGTATCTCTCTCTAGCTACCCATCACTCCCCTCAGATTAGTTCAAGGAGAATAATATATAGTTCCCTTTTGCATGTGAATATTAATAATATTTTAAATTGTCCCCCATAATCTAAGTTAGGGGAGCAATTAATAACTCCCCTCAGTTATTTTCATGTCACTGTCTACAACCTACTAAAACATAGTGTTACCTCGTCAAACAAACATACAAATGTTTTAATAATTGGGTTTAACATGGTATATTTATTAATAAAACACAAAAACTTACCTGAGTAAATAATATATATATATATAGGTGTTGTTTTATATCTAGTCAAAGTGGATATTGCAGATATTTTCTTGTTCAGTCTCGTGCGGTATTGGAATTGTTATTGCAATTAAAATTTAAGTAATAGGCCTACGTACCAAACTAATTTTTGATAATATACAACTGGAGAAAGGAGATGGAGGCAAATATCATGACTGTTGGTAAACTGATCGATATCAATATGCCTTCTGCTAGACTACACATATTTAACCTAAATTGCTTTTAACCTGGGTTAAATTACCTCTTGTGTAGATGCACTTGTGTAGCATAGGAAAATGTATGAATGAGATGGTTAAGTGCTATATTGTTCTCCATGTCAAACGGTGTTTTAAAAAGGAAAACAAATATCAAATATGGCAGATGACCATTTTATTGCAGGTAATTGCTGAAGTAGATTGCACACACACACACACACATATATATATATATATATATATATATATATATATATATATATATATATATATATATCAGGGCCGTAGCTAGGATTTTTTTGATTTTTTTTTTTGTGTGTGTGTGTGTGGGGGGGGGGGGGCAACTGAGTAGTTAATAGTCTAAAACTCCTTAAACAGTTAAGAAAAAAAAAAAAATTAAGTTTCTATAATGCTTTCCGGATTTTTTCTCCTTGCCCCGCCACCCCCCGCTAGCTACGGCCCTGTGTATATATATATATATATATATATATATATATATATATATATATATATATATATATACACATGTATAACACAATTTTAAAGAAATAATTTCCTTTTACATGATCCATGTAAAAGGAAATTATTTCTTTAAAATTGATTTAAATACATACACCAGGGCTTCTAGAATTTTTATCAAATTCACTAGCCAAGGGATCAGTAATTTAAGAAATTTACCTGTCACGATGAAAAATCCACTAGCCGTTTACTTTAAGTAAATACAATTTTACTACTTAATAGTATTAATCGGATATGTCACCTTAAAGGTAGGGTCGACTCGAACAAGAGCCTTATGTGTTGGAAAGATGCATACCCGGACCACCAACACATACTGACACTTTAACAAATGAAAAACGCGTAATTTTAGAGTTAATAAAAAACCATGATTATTCCTGCTGACTGGGAGCAGCCATTTTGTTTACGTTTTTGTGAAGTCCGGTGGGGCGAAGTGACGTCAGCTCTGTCCACCTCTATGCACAGTGTAAACAAACGCTCTAACTTGTGACAAGGCGCTTCGCTTTCATCAACCTGACTTTTAAAACAACATAAATGACTTGATAGTATAATAAACTATTTAACTAAATACATTTCAATTTGCATCGATAGAACGAAATGAAGTTATAGTATTTTTCTTTTTTAAAACGTCCAAAGAAAAAATACATATTATTAGGCCTATTGGTAGGGTACGTTCGAGCAAAAACGACCACTGGCGATACCCAAGTGATACTTTTCTTTTCATTGGGATGACGTAATTGGTCAGTTTTGTGATTTTAGATGGGAAAGTTTGCTTAATCAAGGGTTTTACAGAATTACAGTAATAAAGCAGGACGATTTGACGGGTATCCGTACCAAGGAATAAAATTATGTATTTGTACAGTCAATGGAACCTCAGAACAGTTCCTTTGCAACATCGGAGTCCGTGAAGGAGACAATTTGTCGTCAATCCTATTCTCTCTCTATTTAAATGATCTAGAAAACTTTTTAAAATTTCAAAATTGTAATGGAGTATCCTTAGAAACAGATGGTATGGAAACTTTTTGTGATCTGACCCTGCACTTCCTATGCCTATTATACGCCGACGATGCCGCGCTTCTCGCAACTAATGCCTTTGACTTAAGCAATCACTAAATGTATTTCCAAGTATTGTAACAAATGTAAACTAAAAGTCAATGCAAATAAAACTAAAATAATCATTTTTAATGGTAATGGAAACGATTACAAGAAGGTATTTACACTTGGAAACCATGAACTTGAAAACGTACAAGAATATAAATACTTAGGCTTAACTTTTACAAAACTAAACAAATTTAGTATAACCAAAAACAATATTAAAACATAACTTTTCAGTGGAATGCAAACTAAAACTATTTGACTCAATTGTACTTCGATTATTTTATATGGATGCGAAATATGGGGTTATGAAAATACTGATATTGTCGAAAATGTTCATATTACATTCTTGAGGCATATCCTACCCATGAAAAAAAGATATCCCACTTTTCATGCTATATGAAGAATTAGGAAGAAAACCCCTTAATCTGGTTATTCAACAAAGAATGTATTCAACAAAGAATGTATTCAACAAAGAATTGTGTCAGGTAAACGAACGAAATCATCATTTCTGCTGCACGAATTAATGTCCCACGACTCGATTCTACATGGATATAACTATAAATGGATGGAATATGTGGAAGATATATTCAATAGCTTGGGTATGACCGATATTTGGCTGACACAGAACCTTTCTTCGATAAAGCTGCTTCTTGACCACGTAAAGCTAAGACAAAATGATCAATATCTACAAAAATGGAATAGTGATATATCTACACCATCAAGAGGTAAAACGTACGCTATATTTAAAGAAAATCTTAGTTTAGAGAAATATCTTGTCCTATTACCACAAAAGTCCTGGACTACTTTACTAAAATTTAGAACCTCCAACCATTATATGCCTATTGAAACCGGGCGCTGGAACAACACCTAAGTGGAACACGGAACATGCACCTTGTGTAATACAAATGACATAGGAGATGAATTTCACTATTCACCTGCACATTTTTCGTAAATTTACGTCACTCGTTGTTAAAGCCATACTATTATATTAAATCCAGTATGCTGAAATATAAGCGTTTGATGACTAATAATAAAATAAGTGCCCTTAAGAAACTGCAAATTAATAAAAGAAATTATTAACATTCCATAAACCCTAAAAACTACAGCTGCCTACAAATGAAAATATATACACTATCCATTATTGCCATTATCTATTTGTTTACGAATATGTATGCGTGTGTGTGTATATATGTACACGTTTGTGTGTGTGTATATGTGTATACGTGTATACGTATATACGTATATATGTATGAGTGTGCGTATATTTTTGTGCATGTGCAGTATGATGATTGTCCCACACCATACATAGCTGTGTTAATACCATTGCATATTACATTGTGAATTTATTACATATATGCATTGTACTGTATACATATATATTTATCTCCTGTAAAACCCATCTGGTCACTGTCAAATACTGTTATTTCATATTCCCCATATGCCGTTGTGTAACGGCCTGGGAGAAATAAAGTTCTGTTCTGTTATCACACAATACCCTGTAATCTTATTATAAGAGGCACGTCTTTTTTAGTATGTACACCGCATATACATGCGCAGGAGGAAATTTGCAGGGGGGGGCGGGTGTCGAGGTGTCTGGTGAAGCCCGACACCGCGAAAAAATGACCCCTTCTAGGGCTATTCTGAGGTGTTTTCTGCTGGCTAGCCAAGCTGCTTTCTGACCACATTTTTTTGGAAAGAAATTACATTAAAAATCGGGATATGAAAAACAAATTCGCCTTGAGCAGGGGGGGTGTTTCGACACCCCCCACCCCCGCGCACGCTCCTGTACAGGTCACGGAAAAAAAGACCAATTAACCAAGAAAACACTCCGATTATTATTTCAGTACACGGGTTAATTTATGTACAAAACATAATACAGTTATTTCAATACTTTGACAAAGGTGGTTTATTTTGTATTGAAAAATAATATATAATTGTTGTTGGCTTACTGGGATGGCTATTATTACAGAACATTGCGATGCATCCGCAAAAATCAGGTATGTTTTGTTTCTTCGTTTCGAAGACTAATTCCTGACGTGACAAGTTAGGTATTACGTAACCACCAGCCGTCACATTTAACAGATTTCTTAATTAACTATACGATTATACTTGTTGATATTAAGCAATAATGTGCATTATATATCGTTGAATATGCATAGGCCTACCAGGTCAAATGCCTTAATTGTCCCTTCCTGGAAATGGAGCTTAAACACACTAAGATTGGGGGTGTGGGGGTGGGAGTGGGTTACAGGATATTCATATTTAAAAAATAAGATTAAAATGCAGTATTTGACACCTTTTTTTTTTCACTAGACGTTGGGCATGGTAATATTAGTTATTTACTAGCCCAACATTGAATATCACTATCTAGAAGCCCTGCATACACATGTACATACTGTACACTTGTTTTCTTTTATTTAAATATGCATACATACATACATACATATATTCTGACACAAAGGCACACGTACATTTTCCCTCTGCGCCGAAGTAAATACTAAACACATTAGTCCATTATTTTAGTTTCCGAGATACAAGTATACCTTTTTTGTTTAATACATTATACATTTGGGCTATTACACGTCCGTAGGAACAATATCTGGAGTGGGGGAGGGGGCAAAATCTCTAGTATTAGGGACAGTCTTTGGAGGGGGGAACCATATGTATATAGAGAGAGTAGAAAAAAACAACCTATATTTTCGTACCGCAGGCCTGCTACAGACACATTTGCAAAAGAATAATAATAATAATAATAATAATAATAATAATAATTAAAGTTTAAACAAGAACTTATAATTATTATATATGTGTAATTTAACGGTATATACTTTTATTTTAAAATTTAAAAATAAATAAATAAGATGTAGTACTCAGTAGTAGTAGCCGAAGTATGGCAAAATAAATACAAGTATAGAGAATGTATAGCAACTCTAAAATTAGATCAAATGAAAAATGAAGACCACACAAATTTGATGAATTATATACCCGGTACACTTTATTTAAGAATTGGATGCATCCGTTTCTTTTTTCATGGAAGTCAATGGTATTGTGTATTTTATTTACAGTATAATGTGGAATTTTTATCATTGTACATGCCTTTAACAATTTTGGTTGCTATTAACGTCGGTTAATGTCAACAAGCAACAGCATTAAACTCAACATAGTCGCATTCTGTGTGGGAAGCTATGTCGTTCCATCAGGTTTGTTACGTTTCAGTGCAATCTAATTAAAATTAGCTCCACTATAACAGTGGAGCTAATTTTAATTAGATTGGTTTCAGTGCGTCTACACAGAAGCGGCGTCTGGGCCCGTGCACGTAATGCTACTTGAATGGCGTTGCCATGACGTTAAAGTCTGGACCCATATTCACAAAATATCGTAAACCTAGTTTTACACGTAAACGTAAATCTACGACTGAAGAGCTATTCACGAAACAACGAAAACGTAAGTTACGTGTAAAGTTGGACGTAAATATAAGAGTGCCTCAGGTTGCAACTAACGCTGCACGTAAGTTGTGTACATATAATAAATCAAGCACCATCGCCGTTATTTACTATTATTTACGGAAACTAGCAGCATTTCCAATAAATGAAGCAGTTTGCTATGGCGAACGCCCACGGATTGAACATATTTTTGTTCGTGATCGAACGGATGTTTTCGACTTGGCCAATTTCTCCTGAGTTATCTTTTCCTTTTTAAGAAATGTCCTCAAGTTCGTACCAAAACGCGGATCCCCACCAATACCAAAATGCCATGGTTCACTGTTCGCAATGTTATTGTTAGCAGACGACAAACAAAATTGCGTTTTGCGCATTTGTTATTTACCCGGTAGCCATCGTTTCTAATGTGTTTTTATTAATTACTACAGTGAGAATGTTAAGTCGTAGATTTACGTCCAACTAAGTTACGTTTACATTTACGACCATCTTTGAGAATAAGGTGCTTCTTGCACGTAAACGTAAATCTACGACACACGTAAGTGCTAGTCGTAGACGTAAATTTACACTTTTTTGTGGACTTTATTAAAGTATAGACTTTAAGTTTTATAAGCACGGGCCCTGGTCTCTTCTTTTTGAAATTTGTAAAAAAAAAACATCTTGGCCGTTAACTGCTGTAAATGATCGACAAAAGTTGTCCCAATTCACTATCAAACCATAGGTAACAGGAAAAGCTTCGCTGCGTCACGTGATAAACAATGGCGGCCAGGGGTCGAAGTACCCGTATGTTCGGTTGCGAGATATTATTTTTATTGTAAACGAGAAAACAATTTTATTAGTTTATGGATTTATGATCAACTGGCAGTCGGACAAGAGCCATTCTACACACAGACATACGCACGCACACACAGACATACGCACGCACACACAAACACGCATGCACGCACAACACACACAACAGACACACACCCCACCCCACTAAAGACTGGCCGCTCCACTAGATATTGGCCCCCTTACAGATACTGATTATATGCGCCTACTGGCTATTCGTTTTCCATATAAGGTAAAGTATGACTAAAGTCTCGACTGTGTATTGTATGTCTGGGTCACGTGATCACATGAGATATAGAAATTTACTACAGGATAACAAACAGTATGTACCCACAACCGTTTACCGAAAGTGCATTTCGTTCATGATCCCGGAAATTAAAAAATATAGTGTTTAATAGTTAAGACTAGGGTTTACAGTGGTGTTGGTTAGTCGCGGAACAGTAGCGCAGTGTCGAGTATCCACATACAGTATCCACCCTTATTGTGATATTAGTTAAACTGTTATTAATAATAAGTCTTTAAATTAGGCTTATTCTCAAAACAGACATTCTAGCGTTCGACGAACTGTCTACAGTATCAAAAATGGGTAAGTTGTTTTATCTTTTAATGATATAGTTTCACGAATTAAAAGATTAGTTTTTGTCTAATATTAAAAAGTTTAAATAGAAATCATAATTCACTTAGGATACAAAGCATTGCTTTTGTTTTTATGTATCTACTGCAGGTTTCGATCGAATATTCATATCGTTGTGTACGTCTTCAATATATCAGGCGATTAATTTAAAAAAAAAAAAAAAATTGCGGAAATGAATTGCCAAAACATTTAAAATTTTCACAAGACCAGTTTATCGCGTTGTCTATACTTTGTTGTGAACTGTCACGTTGTCAAATAGATTACTTTTAAAATAGTGCAAGATTCAAAATGACACACCAAGTTGCGAAAAAGACGTCCAACTGGGTCACCGCCTTCTTCCACTCGTAAGCTTTACTTTCAGGATGAAATGAACTACCATACTTCTTCTAAAGTTTTTGGCCCCTAACATTTCGAGATTTCCATTTTAAATTCCGTCTTCCGTGAACTTGTCCGTTTGATCACCTGTCGACATTCGAGGAACTTAAAAAGGAAATGTTGAAATTTCTGTAATAAACATCTTTCGAAGAAGTAATGAAGTGCATTTTGTCTTGGGGAAATGGACAAGTTGTGATAGAAGATAGTACTACAGGCTACCGTTTTAATATGTACAGTATATATATATATATATATATATATATATATATATATATATATATATATATATATATATATATATATATATATGGATATATACACGCTACGAATAGAACAAAAATGTAGTGGGTTTCCTCTCTAGAATATATGTCAAACTAACCAAATGTTATTAATAAATCAATGTGTTCTAGTGGTGTCGTTAAACAAAAACAAACTATTAAACTCGGTCGTAAAGCATTTTTGTAAGTTTGTAAAATGCACCGTTTTAAAAAATATGTAAAATATTTTGGAAATCAAAGAAAAACAACCCCGCAACCACCAGTAAACTAAATACTGATAATTCCAGCTGTGCTTCTTTTCTTTTTTTTGCTTTTTTGCTTTTTTTGGCCGCTATTCAATTTCAAAAAAGGAAAACATTTGAATCAATTACTGATACTCGATATGTCACTACAGCGATGGAATTTGACAATGATATCGTTAGAGGTTTTACACAACTTAAACATAAAACATCTATTAAGTAGAAGTGGCGGGACGTAGCCCAGTGATAAAGCGCTCGCTTGATGCGCGGTCGGTTTGGGATTGATCCCCGTCGGTGCGCCCATTTGGCTATTTTTCGTTCCAGTCAGTGCACCACGACTGGCATATCAAAGGTCGTGGTATGTGCTATCCTGTCTGTGGGATGGTGCATATAAAAGATCCTACATATATATATATATGTAGGATCTTTTATATGGGTGGGATGTTCTTGTGAGTTCCTGATATATATTTAACGCCCCATCCAACCGCTAAAGTAAAGTAAAGTTTGTTTTATTTAACGACGCCGCTATATATATCATCGGCTATTGGACGTCCATCCACACAAGTAAACACATTTCGAAAGCAAGGGGATGAAGACATCCCTCCAACACACATATACTCCCTAAACACTTTTGGAGTCGGTATCTCGATTAAAAATCCCATGCCTTTACAAACTACATACTACATGTATCATAATTTCTCAAGATTTTAGTTTAAACAGTATTTATTCCTCTTCTTTTTTTTCCGGGTGGGATTGGTCGATAGGCTAAAAACCTATAGGCCTATTAGAACCTTTCCCTAAAAAAAAAAAATCACAAACAAGCTGTGACAAGATGACAAAGTACATATAATAACTAACAATAATAAAACATAATAGTAGATAATTAACATAAAAGTGAGCTACAGAAAGGAAAAGTACGTACAGAGAATTAAGACAGGTAGAGAAATGTAACAGTGCTATTAAGTTTCAAAACGTGCAATAGTCGTGAACGGATTTTAAAATGTCTGTATTTTCCTGATTTTCATTTTCTTACATTCATTTCTGTACATCCATTTTTTTATCACTATTATAGTTTACAGTATTTCAAACATATTAAATGGCGAAATTATAATTCATATCTGCTATATCTACTGATATAATATAAACGCCAACATGACACATCCCTCCGCCCCTTGCACAGAAATACAAGTCTCTCAAAACCGGCGTGAAACTGAAACTGAATGAGCATTTTTCCACTTGTGAAACAGTCGCGAGCCAGTGTTTTGATAGCAATAACATATAAAGACGTTTCCTTTGTCTTTATTTTGGGTGACTGGCAATACTCTTGAGTTGGACACCAAAACAATTATGAACAGTATTCAGTAAACTGAGTAATAAATCATGCAGGTAAGTTTGGAGGGTAGTTACAAAACGAGGTCATGGGGTAGGGTATGATCAAGAGTTACGCACAGTATCTGGAGTTACGCACAGGGGTAGCACAGTATCTGGTGTGACTGGTAACAGGTCGTTTCGCCCCTGTTACTAGGTCGTTTCGCCCCTGTTACTAGATCGCCCGCGTCGTTCGACCCACATCCATTTGTAGGCCTACTGTTAACTGAGTCGGTTCGCCCCCCATGTAGGGTCATTTCGCACTTTTTTTTTATAATTTTGTTAATAAAAACATTTAGCCTATTCATTGCTTTATCATATATGCATCGGGATTATTATTAAATTTTTTTTTTTTTTTTTTTTGGGGGGGGGGGGGTTACACACCACAGAGTTTATGCTAAAATTCGAGCAGATCTAATTAATTTTTCTTTTCAGGTTGAAACATCTGCTAAAAAATAATCCCCTAAAACAGTGTCATACAAGACGTAAACTGAATAATAAGTACATCTTAGCATGTACTATATTATCATAAAGAACAGGATTAAAAACAAAATATTTTAACTGAAATGCCAAAATGTAATTGGCGAATACATATTTAGATTGGCGAAAGAAATTGAAGATTGGCGAATTTTTGGGCGAACAAAAATAGCCACCCGGGGCTAGCACTGCTATAGTATACAGACTGGTGGACATACAGACTAACAGACTATAAAATAGCAATTGAAATCATAGGCCAGTGTCTATGTCTAAAAAAATATTAATTATGTTAAATATTTTATGCCATTAGACATTGTTATTATGCTTTAGATATATATGAATATGAATATTGTCTGATGCCCATCTTGTTTAGGAGAGCACTTATATAGGCTGTGCCTGTTGTGTAATCCTTTTGATCCTTTTTTTATTAATAAAATATCTTTAAAAAAAAGTGTCTATATGAAACCTAGATCGAGTGTCGGACTGTCCGCGAGCCCCATTTTGTTTACACGTAGGCATTAGAGCTGTGTGAATCCTATTCCGTGCTTCGTTTCTTGTCGAATTTAGATTTTGATGATGAGACCATGGATGCCGAAAGGAAAAAACTGAAAGAACAAATTAAAGTTCAAGGCGATATTGTGCGACAACTAAAGTCTGAAAAAGCTGACAAAGATAAGGTTGGTATCAGTGTATAATGTATAGTACATCGTGTGGATTTTATATCATAATTTCTTCACTATGTGTTTCCATCTGCTGTTTAGTTGCACCCGCATGTTTTGTGGCCCACGTTTAGACAGGCCGGTTCGAACGAGTAGCTTCTAAAACGCGGATGTTTATAAATTACTCAACATAAAATGATACGGATTTTAAAATCGTTATCAGTGCATTTATAACGTGGGGGAATTTCCTGTAGTGCTTTTTAACATGTTTGTAAATGATGCAATCGTTCTATATGTAAATCAATATGGACATCATGTATAAATACCCTGTCTCATGGGCCACTAGTCATAAAAAGAAATTTTAAGATAAGATTTATCAGGCTGATGCAATCCAATGAAATATTTTAATGTTTTGTTTTTTTAAGGGACCGTTCAACAGTTACATAACATAATCTGGAATTGTTTTGTTAAATACTAGCTGCCATTTGTGACATTTTATAATGTTCACTAGAACTAGTACCCCTCTAAAGTTGTAAGGACACACCCCACCCCACCTAATCCAACCCATCCCTCTCCACTTTCCAGGTCCCCATAAAGTAATTTGACCGGTTTGTATTTTTTTAGACATCAAAAGAACAAGAATGGGCTGGCTGCATTTTTAGTTTATGAGGGGCAGGATTTAACTCGGTGTTCACCTCAGGTGCTTGCATTGCAGGATCAAACCACATCTGTGGATCCGTTCAGTTGTCTGGGTTTTTTCTTTCTTGTTCCAACCAGTGCACCACAACTGGTCAAAGGCTGTGGTGTGTGCTTTCCTGTCTGGGAAAGTGCATGTAAAATCTCCCTTACTGCTAATGGGGAAAATGTAGCGGGTTTCCTCTGATGACTATGAGTCAGAATAACCAAATGTTTGACATCCAATAGCTGAAGATTAATTAATCAATGTTCTCAAGTGGTGTCGTTAAGCAAATTAAACTTTAACTTTTAGTGTATGAATAAAAAAAACGTACATAACTTTTAAGTTTAACACCCACCTCCCTGCCTCATATTATTTTGTAACACATCTCATCTGCCTAGAGCATGATATAATTGTTGAATAGCCCCTATTATGAGTTATAACAAAATCTTTTACATAAGTAGGTGTATGTTTTTCATCTCCACGAGGCAAAAATTTCATAACAGATCACGTATAGGCAGGTCCTAATCTGTCCGGGGAAATGGCATCTTTTTCTTTGCTGAAACTTGTCTTCAGTCAGTTATTAGCAGTAGTGTGAAGTTGCAGTTACATGATATTTTGGATCTAATTTAAAAAAACCAAATTATTCGACACATGTCAAGACATTAAATTGTTTAGTGTCATCAGTCATACATCATTCAGACCAGTAGCCAATGGGGCCACTGGGGGGGGGGGGGGGGGGGGGGGGGGGTGTCGGTCGACCCCCTACTGGTGTTTTTTTCTTCAGTATGCCCCCTGGACCCCCCCCCCCCCCCCCCCCCCCCCCCCTCTCCCATGCAATTTGGGTGCTTCATGCCCTCGTGTGAGGCACTTTGTGCCTCAAGCCTAAACGACCCCACCTCTTAAAATCTGGCTACTGGCCTGTCATTTGCATTAGCAAGTGGCTATATTTCAGGGAACGCGTTTTGTATCATGTCGTCATTCACTATACTACAGTGATTCACTAGCTATACAATTCTAAAACTTTAAATAGTAGTTGTTACTCCAGGCACAGTGGAAGCAAGTTGACATTGAGGGGGGGGGGGGGGCTGACTGAGATGAAGGGTTCAAAGCAAAGTTTGTAGGGGGTTATTTCTACGTAAACTTTTGAAAACTAGATGTCCTAAAATGCAGTTTCCTACATTCTACAAATAAACTTCATCTCTGCCATTTATTCATTTACTACCAATAATATTTTAGATTTCGCTCCGTCGTGCCTGTACTCAATTTTTAACTGATCACCGACTGTTGCTAATCAATATTTTGACCATTTAAATTATCCACTTTTGAATAATCTTCAAACAAATATCCTAATTATTTTTTTAGGCAACTTGTTCTCTTTTTTCTTAGGAAGAGAGAAGTCACTTCTAGTTCTACTTTTTCACTACTAGATTAGTGTCTGGATTAGGTCCAGATCATGTACAGTGAAACCCCTCTAAACCGGACATCCATGGAACCAAGTGTTTTGTCCTGTTGTCAGAGGTGTCTGGTTTTCAGGGGTTTGTATTGATACAAAAGCTTTTGTTGTACTCTGTCGTTTGTTTCTGCTGGTATCCTATTCATATTCAGCCTTATATATGTTTTGAAGATGTATTCAACAGATAATGTTTATAGTGATAAATGAAATAAGACTAAAGATCAAGTTCTCAAATTTGAATTAAAAATGTTTAATTAATCTCTTTTTCAGGAGGTATTGGTCTTCTTGTTTTATTTTGTTTATTCACCAGATTTGCTGATACGGACTTTCTTCTCTCCTTTCCATATATTATCTCACTTTGCTGCCTGGCTTCATATTGATTTTGCTGTCTGCTTCAAACATGCTGGCTGGTCTGTCGTTGTGCCGATTCCATCATGCTATGCTGCGACAATCAAAATTACTTGTTCGGTGTCTGTCACAAAACCAGGTGAGAAAAAAGAGAATATATTATATTATTGCTGATAGTTTTGAACTTTTAGTTTTAACACTTTACAATGGGATATGGTATACAGTTAACTTTACTTGGCATGCTAAAAACATTTAATTTACTCATGGGCCACTGCAAATTAAAGCAAAATGTACTAATTAAATTGTTATTCATGTTGAAAGTATTTTGTGTATATATTTATGTATTTCCTTAATGTCAGTATTTTCGAATTTTTACAATTTAATTTTTTACCTACATTAAGACATAATAAGATTTTTGTATTAAAGGGACATTCCTGAGTTTGCTGCAATTTTTAAGATGTTATCGACTAACAGACTTTTTAACGATTGTAATTACATATCAAATATATTTTTCTGCATAAAATATTAGTGGCTGTATATTAAACATGTTTCTGATCGTTCTGTTATCTGTACTAGGTTAAATTTCATTTTATTTCCTAAAATATGTTTTTTGTGTACGTACGAAATTATTTGAAGACAAAATCCAGTTTGGGCTTCTTACAAATATTAAGAAGACCAGAAACACATTGAATATACAGACACTGATATTCTAAACAAGAAAATATATTTAATATGTAAGTTTAGTTATTTAGTCTGAAACATCTTACAATGCAGCAAACTCACGAATGTCCCTTTCATAAACTCATTGTACTTGTAGTAGTGATTTATAGTAGACAGTGGAACATGTTGTCATGACTTGTACCTGCAAGAGTTGTTACAGTTTCAAGATTCACATGTTACAATTTAAACCTACTGGAAATTGTTTGTTTTTTTAATTTGAAATATGAAAACACCCTTTTTGGTGATTATGACTGATATCAACCCTGTCTAAATATTAATATTTTTTTATTACTTCTATTTATATTATAGCATGTATAAAAACTGATATCATTACTCTCTTAATTTTATTTTATGCTTCCTCACTTAGCTGTGCACTCTGGCCTAGAGTCGGTGCAGTGTTTCAAACCCAGTACCTACATTTTTCTGACCTTTTACCTAGCAGCTTAACCATTGTGTCGTCAAGACCAGAGACCAATACAAATTGATACGACACCTACGTACATGTACTTCCACCTGTGTGTAGACTTTGTTTCTCAAACCAATCCTTCACAACAAAAGACAAGCCTAGAAAAAGAGATTCCCCAATACCAAAACATTAATATCCATAGAAATACATGCTAGACTACATTTATACTCACAGCCATTCACAAACTGATAGTTACACAAATTGTTACCAATATTGTATACCATATGAAGGTAAAACTATTCATTGGTCATAGCAGAGAGATATATGCCAGGTTAATTTATACTCAAGCCATTCACAAACTGATCGTTATAAGAGTTGTGGTAAAACCATATGAAGGGTAAAACTATTTACTGAAAAACATATGTTCCAGTTCTCATGAAAAGTTAAATAGATAACTTGTGTTATCTTGGAAACAAATAACTAAGGAGGACATGATAACATACATTTGAATGGCATTATCAGAACAAGTGTGTTGATATTTTTGGGAGTGTGGAAGTATGGAACATTGTGATGGCGGCATTCATAAGAGGATACAACTATGTAATTTAGATGTTGACAAGAGAAAAGCTAAACAAAAGGTGTAGTAATTATAAACAGTTTGACCGTCTTTAGAGGTTGCCCTATAGACTTTATAAATGTGGCCTTAAGCTGTATCCTAACCGGCCGCGTTCGACACAAGTGATTATTTTAGAAATCATTGATTTCAATTGTGCGACGCAACATAAAAATCTGTCGCATCGCACTCGTGCAGTTAATCAATGATTTCTAAAATAATCGCTCGCGTAGCTCGTGGCCGGTTAGGATAGAGCTTTAGGAACAAGTGACCTTTATTTAGAGGTAGAATACATTTTATTTGTAAGCATACATTTGAAGTGTCGTTTATAATGGTTGGCTCTTGTTCATTGTTGGATTACATGTATGTAATTATCTTCTGCTTATTTGTGAAATCTCTTTAATAAGTCCTTAAGTTATCTTTTTACCAACAGATTGATGAAGAAGTATCCAAGTTATTGCAGCTTAAAGCTCAAATCACTGAATATGGCACACAGACATTTGTGCTTAAGACGCCCAAGGTAATACACATTAGTCACATACTTTTATATCACTTTGTCTAAACCAACATGCGATCTGTCTACGTAGCATGATCTAGTTTATTTGTAGAGCACCTACCAGAAATGGGTTTTTTAAATGAATGTGTGATACAAAATTATGTAAATAATTATTGACATTAGTATTTGATGGCTGCCAACTACTGCTAAACAGCAGATGCACTTGAATAGTAAATGACACTTGTATTCTGGATAATTTTTAAGTCGCTTTTATGACATTTTAAAATTGGGGTAGAAAAGATGAGTGGGAGCATGCTCTCTCCCATATGGCTTCAATTTCTGTCAATACTCCATGACCATGATAAAACAATTGTTGAGAAAGTTTTACTGATCCTTTTGTCAGTAATATAAAACTTTATTATCGACTTTAGAAATGTACTCTTTTTTCTTTTCTTTGCAGGGCACACGTGACTTCAACCCCGAACAAATGGCTATACGAGAAGGGGTATTCAATAAAATCATCCAGTGCTTTAAACGACATGGTGCAGAGACGATTGATACGCCAGTCTTTGAACTCAAAGTTAGTCATTTTTGCTTAAGTTAATTTGAATAAGATGTGGAATATTGATATCATCCTAGTATTGTTCTATTGTCCACTGTGAATATTAACTGAAACAAAATGTTTAATGTAATTGTAATTTTTATGGGTTAGCTTATGACAAAACTGCAATAATTGATAGATAATTTTAAACTTCTGACCTCTCAATCCTTGTTCATTATCCTTCTAAGACTAAAGTGAAGGTGAACGATTGACTAGAAATGTGACACCCAGGACACAATAGAAGATTCCAGTCAATGATTGGCTGTTCGGACATTTGGACCAGTCTACTGAAACAATGGGGAATTTCACAAAGTTTGAGAGGTTATGCTAAGTATTTGTGAAAACAGAAAACAGTTAAGTTTCTTCAATATTTCTTTTGAATCATGGTCTCTGTTTCAGGAAACACTGACGGGGAAGTATGGTGAAGATTCGAAGTTGATCTACGACCTCGCTGATCAGGGGGGAGAACTGTTGTCACTCCGATATGATCTCACCGTATCCTTGCAATATTTGTAATGTGACCATTGGGATATGTTGTACTGTTAATGTGGCATTGGGAAAACTGTCAATGTTGTATTGTATTACTGAATTAAAGAAGGTTTGAAAAAGAAGATCTAGGGTTCCTGAGTTTGCTGTAATTTTTAAGATGTTATCGACTAACAGAGACTTTTTAACAATTATAATTACATATCCAGTATACTTTTCTGTTTAAAATATTAGTGGCTGTACATTAAAGGGACGTTCCTGAGTTTGCTGCAATTTTTCAGATGTTATCGACTAACAGATACTTTTTAACGATTGTAATTACATATCAAATATATTTTTTTGTACAAATATTAGTGGCTGTATATTAAACGTGTTTGTACTAGGTTAAGTTTCATTTTATTTCCTAAAATATAATTTTTTTGTACGTACGAAATTATTTGAAGACAAAATCCAGTTTGGGCTTCTTACAAATATTAAAGGGACATTCCTGAGTTTGCTGCATTGTAAGATGTTTTCGACTAATAAAATATTTCTACAATTAAACTTACATATTAAATATAAGTTCTTGTTTAGAATATTAGTGTCTGTATATTCAATGTGTTTCTGGTCATCTTAATATTTGTAAGAAGCCTAAACTGGATTTCATCGTCAAATAATTTCGTACGTACGAAAAAAACTACATATTTTAGGAAATAAAATGAAATTTAACCTAGTACAAATATTAGAACGATCAGAAACACGTTTAATATACAGTCACTAATATTTTATGCATAAAATACAGTTGATATGCAGTTACAATCGTTAAAAAGTTTCTGTTAGTCCATAACATTTTTAAAATTGCAGCAAACTCAGGAATGTCCCTTTAAGATGACTAGAAACACATTGAATATAAAGACACTGATATTCTAAACAACAAAATATATTTAATATGTAAGTTTAATCGTAGAAATATTTTAATAGTCAAAAATATCTTACAATGCAGCAAACTCAGGAATGTCCCTTTAAAAGTTTTTCTGATTGTTCTAATATTTGTACTATGTTAAATTTAAATTTTATTTCCTAAAATATTGTTTCTTCGTACGTATAAAATTATTTGAAGATAAAATCCAGTTTGGGCTTCTTACAAATATTAAGACGACCAGAAACACATTGAATATACAGACACTTATATTCTAAACAAAACAAAATATTTAATATATAAGTTTAATCGTAAAAATATTTTATTAGTCAAAAACATCTTACAATGCAGCAAACTCAGGAATGTCCCTTTAACACTAACACAACAAAATCAATTAATTAATTTATCTTTATTGTAATTCCTCCATTTAAATTATATTTATTATCTTAAATACACCATTTCCACATTGAATAGTGTGAACTCTCTTCTTTTTTTCCTTTTCTATTTTTTTGTCCTCCTTTTTTTTCCTGAAAGATTCAGTACTTACTCTGTTTACTTATTATGTAATATTTAAGGAAATGAAGTTAGGGCCCAACTTCAACTGTTAAAAAGTAGAATTTAATTTATAAAGGTGTAATATGTTTTCTTTTGATAATGTAGTAAAATATTTTGCAGACAAACTGTTTCAGTTAACCTTAACCTTGCTTAGGTTCCTTTTGCTCGGTATTTAGCCATGAACAAAATATCCAACATCAAAAGATACCACATAGCCAAGGTGTACCGGCGTGATAACCCAGCGATGACCAAAGGGCGATTCAGGGAATTCTACCAGTGTGTAAGTTGTTTTATCATTTTAATAATCATCTAGATATATAGGTAACAATAGATTGCTCATCTGCTTTTTGCAAACAAAGAGGCTTGAAATTTCGTAATATAAATGTTCTATTGTAGACACTGAATAATATAACAGCAACATGGAGCTGTATTTATAACATATTTATGTACTTACCTATGTTTGACACCCATTGTCAATGTGAATGTTTATGCTGGGGTGTCGTTCAATTTCATTCATTAATTCTGTATTTGTACTTTAATACTATCAGATGTGGCTTTTTTTTGGCTGACATAATTATGAATGGTAGAAGTAATACAAAATACCAGCCCAAGAGGTTAATTGAGTGGATGGTCCTTCTTGCTACACTGCACAATAATTTGGTGAAAAACTAATGTAATAAATGATGTTTTTAGCTTAAATGTTATTAGATTGTGTTTATGTTTTTTCATATTGAATTGTCTTCTTACTGAATAGCATGCACAGATTATTTTTGTTTAACAAGAAAAGTGAGTCTCAGTTTACATGTAACACTCTTATATGTTGTGTTTCAGGATTTTGACATTGCTGGCCAGTTTGATGTGATGTTGCCAGATGTGGAATGCATTAAAATAGTTGTGGAAATCCTAGATGCCCTGAAACTTGGAGATTTTATCATAAAAGTAAGCATTTATGAACAAAAAAAGAAAAGAAACATTAGTGCAGACTGCAGAACAAAAATCTGAAGGGTATACATCATTTTTCAAATATACCTATATGTATTTATTTTAATGTAAATACCGGTTAGACTTTTTATGTTTATCTACATGCAATTTATTAACTTATAACCAGAGTATGACAAATATTTTGAAAAGTCACTAGCCACAGGGCTAGTGGGTTTGTGAAAACCACTAGCCCACCAAGATAAAGCACTAGCCCAAATTCTTGATCAATTATAACTGGATTTTTATTTAATTTTTGTAACATTACACATTTACGACTATAACAGTAAAATAAAACAAACACTTAAATTATGTTGTAACTTTCAGTTTTGTCGTGTTGTACGTTTGGTCTTTCGTCAAGTGTGAGCCATCGTCATTGTCCCGTTTTCACTTTGCCCCCCCCCCCCCCCCCCCCCCCCCCAGGAAAATAATTGAGCTCATGATTGGTATCTAAACCCACTATCAAAATAATTAAATTTAAATGAGGGTACGACAGTGTGACACACGATAAAAGATGGTTCAGTGTATTTGGTAGTGGGTTATACATTTAGGGCCTACTATTTAGGTCGCCAGGAACGCTGCTGCCAATTGCTCAAATACAGGGCATCATCCCGTGACAGATCAGTATCAAAAGAATATAACGGCGACATCTAATCAGTTGTTAATTGATGAACAAAAAAAGGTATTATCTTGTAGCCTATCGGCAGCTGCGACACATTATCCAAACCGTTACACATAATAGGCCAAGCCGAGTCGTTGCATGTGCAGTTACCATTAAAGTAAATTGTTTTTCTGGTTGCCGATAACCACATGTAAGCGAAGTGTTAAATTAGAAAACAATAGGTAAATAAAACAAACACTGAAATTCAAAGCATGGCTGGGGTTTACTTGATTGAGATTAACCCGTCGTCGCGATTGGTGATTTCCAAGTTCTTAGCCTAAAACATATGTGCGAGATTAACTACCACATGACGTGTCCAACCAATCAACACACGCATGTCATTAGACTTATTTCCTGTGCCAGAAACTTGAAAGGGAAAAGTAAACAATGCATGCTGTAACTGTGACGATGTAGAGATAGCATGTTACTGCAGTTTGCAGACCTAGTTCAAGTGGATTATTATTATATACTGTTGTTGATATTATTCGATGACAAACATCACAATCAAATTTATTAAACGAAATTTCAGCCGAGAGAAACAGAAAAAAAACACGATCGAGCGATAAGGAGAGGGGGTGGGAAACTACTAGCCCTACGGGCTAGTGGTTTTGCATTTCTCACTAGCCCGAACTTAAAAACCACTAGCCACAGGTGTCGGGCTAGCAGATTTGTCGAACTCTGCTTATAACTAAGTAATCGATAAACATATAAAATGATTTCAAATGATTGTAAAAACATCTGCTTGTTTGATTTTAGGTAAACCACAGGCAGCTGCTAGATGGGATGTTTGCTGCATGTGGAGTCCCAGACGACAAGTTCAGAACAGTATGTTCTTCTGTTGACAAACTGGACAAGGTAAATAAAATTAATTCTACCATGGTTGACAACTGGTTTTAAAATGAACATGGGTCGGTACAGAGAGAAAAATCTTTGTCTATAGTGTCTGCTAAATAAATAAAAGTTATTTATTTTATGCAAGTTTGGGATACATAATTATAGAAATTTGATTTCTTTTTAATTTGTTTTATTTTATTTTATTTATTTTTGTTTATGTTTTTACGGGAGGTGGGTGTTGGATATGCTCTAAGTAAATCATCTTTGTGTATTCTAGTGTAAAATTATGTGTTGGAAAAAATTAAAAACAATTCTATTCGTGGCTAGAGTAGATTCTTGTACCTCATAACCCAAAAGATTATCTTTTTAATGTGTAATATTTTCTGTTTTATTTCAGACTCTTTGGGCCGAAGTGAAAGCTGAAATGGTCAACGAGAAAGGCCTGGATCCTGCCGTTGCTGACAAAATCTGGGAATACGTACAGCACAAAGGTTTGTATCACTCACCAAGATTGGTTTGATAAGGAGGTAGACAGGGTATGAAGAAAATATATATGTTGTCATTAAACATTGGCAGACCGTTAATTGCCAATCATGTCTGCAGAGAGAATGTCATAATTTTTTTTTTTTTTAAATCAACTGAAGTCCAAACTAGGCAAATGTGTCATGTTTTTTTCTCTCTGTGCATTTGATGCTATTACAAACAGTCCTTTTGAGGGGTAATGAACCTCACGAAAGTGATTTAAAACCATTACTAACAAGTTTTAAACACACATGATGTCGACTCCCTATTTTTTTTAATGGGAGGTATGGATATTTTTATACATATATTTTTACATCTATTATAGCAGTCTCTAATAACACTATAAAATAGCGATTTACATGAGGGTTTTGATGATATATCATAATGAACACTAGTATCCAGTCAAGAACCTGCAAAGTACCAAACTATCGATTAACAATTTTGCATTAATGATCGCTAGAAATGTTTCCAAGATTATTTTTTGTTATGATTAATGCACAGCACCATTTTTAACCTGCAATATTAAGAAAAACAGTGCACATAATACACGTGAAAATATAGTACTTTGAACCTTTTATCATAGATCATGGCTGAAACATTGTTTAGATCATGGGCTGAAACATTGTTTAGATCATGGGCTGAAACATTGTTTAGATCATGGGCTGAAACATTGTTTAGATCATGGGTTGAAACATTGTTTAGATCATGGGCTGAAACATTGTTTAGATCATGGGTTGAAACATTGTTTAGATCATGCAAAAACGTTTGAGGATTACCATCTTTCAGAGAAAGACATTATAACATGTATATACAAAACTAAATTTAGAAAGTAAATCTAGTTTGATTGTTTTGTTACTAGGTGGGATAGATCTGATTGACCAGCTGTTGAAGGATGAACACCTCAGCAAGCAAAAACCTGCAGTGAAGGGATTGGAGGAGCTTCGAATACTCCTCGAGTATTGTCAGATTTACAATATCCTCGACAGAGTGAGTTCAGTCACCCATTGATTAAATGTTTCATAATACTCAGACTGTAGCAAGATCATATCGGGTGGAGGGGAGGGGGGTCATTTGGGCTTTTTAAGAATTGGGAGTACAGTAATACAGGGTTGTCTTCAACAACACAAAGAGGGCACTTTTTTTATTATCCGTCTTTATGCTGGGTTCACACTGGTACACAATTTAGTTTTTCATTTTTCAGATATGTAGAGTATTTTCTTGAAAGTTATTAAAATGTGGTTAATTTAAGAAATATTTTATTAACCAAAGACTAATAGTTGTAGCCACTTTGAAATGTTTTAGAAATTGGCTAATTTGGCAATGGACAGAGTGAACTATGCTTATGACCCCATATACACAAAGGGGCAGGACGTTGCCCAGTGGCAAAGAGCTTGCTTGATGCACAGTCGGTTTGGGATCGATCCCAGTCAGTGGGCCCATTGGGCTATTTCTCGCTCCAGCCAGTGCAGCACGACTGGTATATCAAAGGCCGTGGTATGTGCTATCCTGTCTTTGGGATGCTGCATATAAAAGATCCTTTGCTGCTAATCGAAAAGAGTAGCCCATGAAGTGGTGACAGCAGGTTTCCTCTCTCACTATCTTTGTGGTCCTTAACCATATGTCCGACACCATATAACCGTAAATAAAATGTGTTGAGTGTGTCGTTAAATAAAACATTTCCATATATACAAAATCCCCATTAGCTAATCAAAGTAGTTTTTGTTATTTTTCAGTTTTTCAGTTTCTGTGGATCAAGTTTCCAGATGTTACATAATATTGAAAAATAAGTTTATAGTACTTTTAATACCTATTCAGTTCAAAAGCATGATTTTAGAGCTTCAGATATTAGATCTAATTAGTTTTTTGCACATGAAAATGGCTGCTTTTGGAGAATGATGCAGAATAAGATGTGATGTTCAATTTTCTGTTATGTACAGGTATCATTTGACCTGAGTCTGGCACGAGGTCTTGACTACTACACAGGGGTCATTTATGAAGGCATCCTTACAGGTCAGTTGTCATGGGCACAGTTTCATTTTGTATTATTAAACTTCAATAAAGAGAAAAGGAAAAGCTGTGATCTAAGATTATGATATTATCAACTTATGTTCAATTTATTTAAGTTTGTTTTTCATTAAAACATTTTGGTACTCAAATGGATCTTTCCAGAATATATTATCAAATCTTTTTTGTTATTAATAAGGGAACTTAAGTCTTTAATCTTTAATAGATATGGATTGTTAAACTTTTGGAAAGTTCATTTATTTTAACTAGCTAACTAAAAGTTTATTGTTAGTGTTATGTTGGATGTAAACTGAAATCTGTGTTACGGTTAATGAAAAACACCACTGGCACAGTAGTGCTTGGACTCAACTAGGACATATTTATCCAATGGAGGTACAATTTTATAAAGACAGATCCCCCACTCCATCATAGTGTTAAGACTTTAAAGACATATGAGTTTGTTTGCAGGTCACACTCACAAACCCGGTGGTGGTGAAAATGGTGAGGAAGCGACCGGTGTCGGGAGTGTTGCAGGTGGCGGTCGCTATGATGGTTTGGTTGGAATGTTTGACCCCAAGGGCAAGCTTGTCCCATGTGTTGGTGTCAGCATTGGGATTGAAAGACTGTTTGCCATCATGGAAGCCAGAGCAAAAGTATATTAGTCGTCTTCTCTGTTTTTCTTTTCTCTTTTTTAGAAAAACTTACAGTAGGAAAATTTATTGTGATTACATATCTATTCTTCTCTACCTTTTTATATGTTAATATCCTTTTTATATGTTAATATAGTTTGTTCTTCCATTTATACAAGACTTGATATGTTGCTCATTGGTAGAGCACTGGTTCAGTGTGCTATAGATCTCTTGCCCTTGGTGGACTGGTCATATTTTTTTCCCATCCCAACCCATGTGTCATGACTGGTATATCAATAATGGTACATGTTATCCTGTCTGTGAGATCTTGCATTATGCCATCTAATACAAAGGATTCTTTGCTGCTATTCAATAGGACTTTGCTATTTGGGTAACATACATTTTATGTTGAAATTTGAAAAGTCTTGTGATGTTTAAAAATTATTGTTGAAGAGATGGCATGTAATATTCCTTACTAGTCAGGACTCTAGGTTTTGTCTCCATCCGTATGTCTGTCTGTCTGTCTGTTGGTCTCACATGTAGTTTTGGGGATTTTTAAAAACATTTTTACAGTACCTCAATATATTGAGCTGAAATTCTGTAATATAGCTTTATCATGTACTGTTGCAGATCAAGTTTGGATTATCATGGTTATTTATCCATTATTGACAGAGTTCTGGGCCTGGAGAAATTGTGCTGAAATTTTGTGATTAGTTTTATCATGTACTGTTACAGATCAAGTTTGACTTCCATGGTGATTTACTAATTTTTCAGAGTTATATCCCTTAAACTTAGACAATAGGAATTTTTTTTTTCCAGAATTTTTTTCACAATGCCTCAACATTTTCTTTTCACATTACCTGTCCTCAAACAAGGGCACCTCCCCCCTCACACAAGTGGTCTGGTCCAAACATTCCAACAGCCAATGGGATGGCCTAAATTCTTCTACTGCATACTGCTCTCTAGTTCCGGTCACATGACTGTAACTTCCTTCTTTTTCTCTTCGCTAAAGGGTCTGGCTCTTATACGACTTTTGGTTTTGTATTCGTGTTTGGGTGAAATGTTTTTCACCTTCGCTTTCGCTAGCTTTCGTGTGTCGCTTTGTGTATTTCGCTTGACTTTCCAAGCGTTTATTTACATGAAATGTTGTTTATATTGCCGGTTGTCGTGTCGGACGCCATTTGCAGTCCCCTCTTCAGGGGGTGCGGCTTCTTCAGCTCCACTGATACCTAAGACTTCGAATGACAGGCCTGCGGTCTCTACGCAACCCTCTAAGAAGCCGGCTCATTCAGATAGACGCTCCACGGATTCCAAGGCTCACCGATCTTCGGCAGGGAAGTCCTCTTCGGCGCATCGGTGCCAGGACCGTAGCCGCTCCCCAGGACCTGTACGGCTCCCTACGGGTTCCACGGATCGTCAGCGCCAACCTTCAGTTGATGTGGCTTCCAAGGCCTCCGAGGGATCTAGACAGGACCGTCCACGGTCCGGTTTAACCGGCGGCTTCCATTACGGTAGATCGATTGGCCTATGCTCGAGTTCTACGAGACTTTGGTGATGAAGCGCCTGCGGCATCTGTCATTGAAGAGCCCGACTCTATGGACCATATGACTATGAGGGATTGCTTGGCAGCCGTCTACGACATGTTGCCATCCTTGCCACATCCACCGACGCCGTCCAAGAAGGGACCGACACCGATGATAGTGACTGATATCCCTCCGGAGAATGTGATCATCCGTTCTTGGTATCCTCACGGGACCTCCCACGGTCTAGTTCTCCGGTATCTCCATCGGGCCATGACCAGAGCGACTGGCCTGTTCACGGGTGCTACGTGACTTTTCTGATGATGTATCGGTTCTTGCGGTGTGGAAGATATGGATGCGGCGGACCACCTGTCACTGAGGGACTGTCATATCTGATATGCTACCGCCGCTGGCCCATCCACCGTTTTCCAGCCAAGAAAGGTCCGGTTCCGATGATCGCCACGGAGGTTCCACCGGCAAATGTCGGCATTCGATCGTTGGCTGCCACAGGCCCCCGTCGGTTTACACGGCTACCAGTAACCAGCACCGTGCGGATCGCTTGTTCCAGCAAGCAGGCGGAGCCCTGTAACGAACTGGAAGATTGCGTCATCGGCTCACCGTTTGGTACCGTCGTCCCGTGATCGATTGAAGTGGTACAGCGTCCAGGGTTCCACCGGCTCCTGCCGGTCCGTGTACATCGTACCGTCCACACCAGTCGGCAGCTGATCTGGCGTTCAGGGTTTACACCGGCTCCTGACGGGACCGTCCACGGTCCGTGTTTCCGATTGCAGCCAGTACATCGGATCGAATTGCCTGTGCCAGGTTACTGAGCGATTTTCCAGATGATGCGTCGGCACCTTCCGTGATAGAAGATCCGGATGCAGTGACCCACATGGCTGTGACGGATTGTCACGCTGCGGTGTATGATATGCTTTTGTCACTGCACAATCCACTGGCACCATTCTAGAAGGTTTCCGTTTTGATCACTGATCCGATGTCGACTTCGTTTGTGCCGTTCCCCATTCGTCACAACGAACGTATCCCATCTTCAACCTATCCTTCAACGGTGTGGCGCCGGCCTTGGATGACGCTGTTTCCGGCGGGACCAGACGTCTTCCTAGAACTTACAGATCGGCACGTCCTGTCGATGGCTTCAGTTCAGCGTAGATGTTTGTACATGCTGTCCTATTTGATATTTTCCTGGCAACCATAACTCCTCATGTGCAGGATGCCAGAGGATATGCCTTGTTCCAGCCGTCGACTTTAATGTTGGTTTACTTTATATCTTCCGTGACGTCGACGTCCACTACGATTGCACACTATTGTCAACTGACTTGCCTGAAGCGATCCATTCTTGACTTTCAGCACAAGCCGGTAATCTTGGCAGACCTGTGGTCTACATATGGCTGTTTGCCGTGAAGGGGTTCGACGTTACAAGTGTTCCGGGTTGGTGACGAAGACAGTCTACTGGTCCGAACACTTGTGTTGAGATCCCGTGCACCGAGATTCTCTTGTTCGAGGAAGGTTCAGCGACATTCGGCAGATCGTTCTCTATATCCAGTGGCGATGCAAGACAGTCGCTACTTCCGCTGGTTCCGGAAGTCATCCAGTTGCCATCACGTGGTACGGGGTTTTTACCGTCACCGTTTTCCTGTGGTTCATTGTGGCTTATCAACTGACTGACATTCACTGTTGTTACTGCCAGAGTTCGTGACCGATGCTGTCCAGATTGTCTCTGCTGATGTTTCATTGCAAGAGTAATTTTGACGTCGGCGCAACATTTGACGCTTAGAGGTCACGGTATCCAGTTGTTTCTGAATCCATGCATTCAGTACAATAACGCAGATTTGCTGATCTGGTTACCAGTCGCCCTGCAGTACAGTCCCTGTTGGTAGCTGTGGTCTCCGATGAAGCCGATCTACACATCAACCTGTTGAGATGTTGGCAGTTTACAACGTCATCCTTCATTGGCGAGAGATGCTGTTAGGCGTCTCTCATGGTAGCCACAGACAGTATCACTGCAGCGGCTTACATCAATCACCAGGGCAGAACACACTCCAGCAGTCTGCTGCAGTTGACTTATCGTCTTTACAAATTGGTCGACGAGATTCCACTGCAACTTCGGTCTCGCCATATTTCAGGGGTTTCCAATGTGCTAGCCGACACGCTGTCTCGCCCGTCGTCTCCACAGCTGACAGAATGGATGCTCCATCCCGAAGCGTTTCGACGGGTGTGCAACAGACTTTGGACACCAAACATCGATCTCTTCACCACACGATTCAACCATCAGCTGAGGGTTTACGTGTCTCCGGTGCCAGATCCCGAAGCTCTGGATCTCGACGCCTTGGCCAACAGATGGACCCGAAGCTCTGGATCTCGACGCCTTGGCCAACAGATGGACACGTACGCTTTTCCTCCACCAATCCTCCTTCCAAGGGTGCTTCAGAGGTTTCAGCTGTACCATTGTCGCCTGCTATATCTGCGGACCGCTTTACAATTGAAGGGGTCTACCATCGCTGGGTACGTTTCGGTCATCGCTACTGTTCGTGATGTTGCTACTGGAACGAAGTTATCGAGTATTCCTGAGATCCATAAGATGATCAAAGGGTTTCGCCTTGAGGATCAAGTACACTGGTTTCGGCCACCAAGATGGGACCTGAATCTGGTGTTACGAGCGTTATCGACCGCACCTTATGAGCCGATCGAATCCTCTTCCCTGCAAGACTTGACGCAGAAGACGGTGTTTTTACTCGGTTTTGCCACGGCTGCCCGTGTCTCAAAACTCCATGCTTTTGATGTGGACTTGGTATGTTTTCACAGAGATCGTCGTGTGGTCAACTTGGGGTTACTCATGAACTTTGTTGCAAAGAATCAGTTACCAGACCAAGCGCCTCGTTCGTATGTTGTGCAGGCCCTCTCCTCTATCGTTGGTTTAGCGAACGTTGAGGACTTGGGCGTTGTGCCTTGTCAAGAGCCCTGCACCAGTACATCGAGAGGACCAGATCCTTTCGACAACATCACAAGAGACTTTTCCTCTCCTGTAACCAGAGCCACCTGGATCCGGTCTTCTATCCTGACCGCCTATCAGAAGGAGGGTTTACCTGCTCCATCTGCTACTAATCCGCATGAACTCCGTGCCTTGGCTGCCACGATGTCCCTGCACTGCAACACACCCATTCAGCACATTATCACTGGTTGTTTTTGGGCTACGGACTCTATCTTCGCCAACTATTATCTGAGGGATATCTCCACAGAAGACGTTGAGGGGTTCCATCATCTGGGTCCGGTTGTTGCTGCACAGACTCTGTTGAATACAAGCCGTCCTCGTCGCCGTTGATGTCTGTCTGATTCTAGGCTGCATACCGAGATGTCCATCGAATCGATAGGTGAGGATTCCTTAGACTTTTGTTCTTTTGCACAGTTCACGCACTGGTGCCGGAACTTTTGTCTCGATAACCTTTACCCTGCACTGCATGTGGTTATTTGTTGTCATTATTGAACTAACAGTTCTTTGGTGTACTAGACAGAAAACACTCGGGGGTCTTGTTCTGTTCAATGTTCTGACGGATACACCTCATTAGGTTGTCGATTGTTATTACTAACACTTCAATACGTGAGGGTTACCCAACACCTGCATCCCTGGTGGCTACGTCTTCCCACCCTATCAGAACCAGCATGATATGTGGCTGCCGCCTCGTGGTCCTTTGTTCTAGGAGCCGCACCTGCCACTGCTGACGGATGCCACCATTCTGGTTGTTATTACGAACATTACCTGCATTGGTCTGTGACGGGCATCCCTAGGAGGAGAGTTTACCAAGGTTGGCCTTATTCTTCCACTAGTCAGCCTCTTTCTGGTTTGGGGAGTTATCACAAGCATCTACGGATCTCGGCACCCACCACCATCTGTTGAATGCTGCCCTTGTTTGAGGACAGGTAATGTGAAAAGAAATGGAGAAAACTTGGAGTGTTTTCTCTTTTATAGATACATTACCTGTCCTCAAGATTTTATCCCGCCCGGGCCTCCCCGCTTCCTGTTCTCCGTGCGATGCGCTCAGGGAAAAAGAAGGAAGTTACAGTCATGTGACCGGAACTAGAGAGCAGTATGCAGTAGAAGAATTTAGGCCATCCCATTGGCTGTTGGGATGTTCGGACCAGACCACTTGCGTGGGGGGGGGGGGGGGGGGGGGGGGGGGGGGGGGAGGGTGCCCTTGTTTGAGGACAGGTAATGTATCTATAAAAGAGAAAACACTCCAAGTTTTCTCCAATTGAGGTGAAATTTGTATATAACTTTATCATGTACCGTTACAGATAAAATTTTACTTTCATGGCTATTTATAAATTTTTCACAAAGTTATGTCCCTTGAACTTAGTTTGTTTGGCCCAGTAGGGGACATGTATTCCTTTAGCAGTACTCTGAGAATGTGTGCTTATTTTACTTTCAGGCGGCCAATGAGAAACCCAGAACCACCGAGACGGAGGTGTACGTGTTGTCAGCTCAGAAGGACATGGTCAAAGAGAGGCTTAGACTATGTCAGGAACTGTGGGATTCAGACATCAAAGTAAGTGGTAATGTTGGATTAGAGTTTATCTTACAAGCCTATAAGAAAAAACACTGAGATTCATATCATATGGCAATATCCAACGTGATGGGGATTGATATAAAGTCATCTGATTGGCTGCTCCATGGTGATGACCTGTTAAATCCAAATCATCTACTGAAGTTATCACAGATACCAATTGCTACTTATGACATAAATAATTGTTATAATTTAATTTAAATACAAACAAGTCTCCATAAATTGTTATGTAGGACAATAGGTTATAATTAGGTCTCCACATTGTGTTATATAAGGGATGCAAGATTATAACAATGTGATTATAGTGATTTCCCTAGATATTTGGCAAGGCATGGTAGACCGAACACTTTTGGGACATTTTCACCATTTTCGGGGCTCTTGTTTTTCTTTAAAAATACACAAAAATTAATTAAAATAAACATTAATGTAATTTATGTTCTTGCTTTAATAAATGAATGGCAAAAGATATAAAAGGCATATTTTATTAATTAATAATACCTTTTTGAGTGTTTTAGAATTAATTAGTGAAAAAGGCTTGTTTAATCTCAGGGCAGCATGGTGCCGATTAAGGCAAGATGGTGTTAAACTATTGAGGCATGGTGCTGCACCATGCTAAAACAAGCTAGGGAAAACACTAGATTAGTGATAATGTTTAAAAATGTACACTTTTTTTCATTTTAAAAAAATGTTAAAATTGTAGTTTATTAATTTAGTTAATGCTTTGTTTGTAAATACAACGGGCGGGACGTAGCCCAGTGGTAAAACGTTTGATGCGCAGTCGGTCTGGGATCGATCCTCGTCGGTGGGCCCATTGGGCTATTTCTCACTCCAGCCAGTGCACCACGACTGGTATATCAAAGGTCGTGGTATGTGTTATCCTGTCTGTGGGATGGTGCATATAAAAGATCCCTTGCTGCTAGTCGAAAAGAGTAGCCAATGAAGTGGCAACAGCAGGTTTCCTCTGCCAATATCTGTGTGGTCTTTAACTATATGTCTGGCACGATATAACCATAGATAAAATGTTTCGAGTGCCTCGTTAATAAAACATTTCTTTCTTTTTTTAACTATATGTCTGACGCCATATACCGGTAACCATAAATAAAATGTGTTGAGTGCGTCATTAAATAAAACATTTCTTTACTTCCTTGTAAATACATTTTCGTTATTTTCAGGTGTTTTTCTATGGACTTATTAATACCTAAAATCTTCCACTTCCAAATTACAATTCTAAATGACACTGGTACATTACATTACTATGTTGCTTTTTCTTTTCTCTTTTAAGACGGAACAGTCTTATAAAAACAACCCAAAGGCTCTGGATCAGTTCCAGTACTGTGAAACGAACTGCATTCCATTGGCTATCGTCATCGGCCAGTCTGAGATCGACAAAAATGTGGTTAAACTCAGAGTAATAGCAACAAGGGCAGAGGTATGTAATCACAGGAAAATTAGAAAGTTGTTTTCATTTTAACATAATGAGAATGATGGGCGGAGGGTACTAGAGAAGAAAGTGAACTGTTATTAATCTCAAGAAAATTGTGAAACTTGGCTATTATCCGGGTTTTTTCTCATCAACCGTATGATGTAACTAGCCTTTGAGATGCCTCCAGTTCTTTTAGTACCTGAAATATGTTGGTGTCTTTTCATTCTGTCAGGGCTCACCCTTGTTTATTTGCAAATTAGCCATTTGCAAATGTTTATACAAAGTTGTTAAACCTTTAGTATCTGCATAATGAAATGGTCTTTAAATTAGCGACGTTTGAATCATTTTTAAGGAAATGCCCTACATCTGTCATAATTGGCTCAAACTAATTTCTGTCGGTTCAATATCCCAGGCTAGAGATTTTCAAAGCTATCTTAGTGCTAAGATATGATAAAACCATCATAGACTATGACGTCTATCACCATAGTGACGTCATAGCTTACAATGGTTTTACAATAACGTACCGCCAAGATAGTTTCAAAAATATGTCTTGTTTATAAAGTTTGTTTTGTTTAACGATCCTACTACAGAACATGAATTAATATAAAAGACTCCTTGCCTTGCTGCTGATGGTAAGGAGTAGCCTTGGTTGCAGTGACAGGTTTCTTCTTTAATTCTAGATGATGCTTCCCAGTTGATGTATTTCGGACACTGAATAGCTGCCGATAACCTTGTTATCATTAAATAAACATTCCCTTTCTTCTCCCTCAAGGATCTTATTATTCTGTGTTTATTTCCATCTTGATTTAATATAATATAATAGAATAATTATTTACATAAAATTATGCAGATTTATCATTTCAAGTATTTTTATCATTTTTAGCGGGAGGTTTCCAGAGCTGATATGGTTGCAGAAATCAAGAAAGAACTAGCAGCTCTATCATAAGGAATATTCCAAACGACATCACATTCTTGGGTCCTTTTTCTGACTCCACAATGACGTTTTCTACACAACAGCTTAGCTTGCCAGCATTAGACTTTTGATGTCATAAACATTGAAATGTGTCAAAATAAATATTCATAAACTGATTTATTTTTTTTGTAAAATGAACATTGCAAGAATGAGTTAACCCGTGTCAAATAAATTGTGAAATAATCAACATGTAATCTCCATTTTGGGGGAACCATCTTCTTCCATACCAGGGTCCAAGGTTGACCAGTCAGTTGGTCTGTGCCTCGTGATCATTTCTTTGATGATCCCACCTACTAACTTCACTCCCATGAAGATTAATTAAATATTAAGTGTAAGATGTTGATAAAAAAAAATTAAAAGCAACACGAGTCTGCAATCTGATTCAGATGTATTATGTTTTAAATGTTAAAACAAAAACGCTATAATTGATTAATTTGTACAATTAGAAAATAAATTATTACAAGTGTATAGAGATCCAACATGTTATACATGTCTGGGAGTTAAAGGGGCAATCTCAGAGTTGCATACTTGCACAAAATATTTATTTTGTCTTGCAAAAATTTTAAAATTACATTTCAAATTACATGCTCACAAAATAATACATCCAAATAATTTCATTTACTATTTTATAATACTGCAAAATCTAATAAGCATGACCAACATATTAACATGTGGCATCACACTTTGAATTTGAATTGCATCTTCACATTGACATAATAGAACTAAACTGACTGCTACTTTAATGAATACATGATGAATATTTTCTGTGTACCATACTTTATATTTTTGGCAAAAGAATTTTTCTGAAAAACACTGTTATTTTTGCAAAGATTGTGTATGAGATGAATTAGTTATTTATTACAAATACAGGTAACGATAGTGAAATGAAACACATGCACGTTTTAGAATGCACCTTTACACTTTGCCAAGAGGGGATTAGCTGAAGTTGACAGTCATATGGAAAAAGAGATCATAACACTGAAAATCAAATGTAAATGCAACTAAATCCATTTTTAACCTAATAAAATATTAATGTCGTATTGCTTAATATGCATAACATTTTTGTTTGTTTGTGTGGCTTTGCAGTAAACAGTTGATTTCTAATGATAATATGCCTTTTTTTAAAATTACACAGGAATATCAAATTAAATATAGGTCTGCTACTCGCACATTATATATTTAGTTAGTCTATTCCTGTTGATACTGTGTAAATTTGCTACTTGTCTACAAAACACATAATAAATAAACTATTATCAACCTGACTAGTGTCTTGTGTTTTTTACTATCAATTTAATCTAGTACTGAGATGTGGACGTTGGCCTGTGCTTATAAAACTTTTAGAGCCTAGATTCAGTCTCAAATGACGTCACACGCATACAATTTGTATGGCACTGTCATAACATTACTGTTTCAGACTCTTATTAGTTTAGACTCTAAAAGTTTAATAAATATCAGACCTGGGGCCCACAAAGCTAAGCTCACCTGAAATGCGTAATTACCTTATTATAATTAAGATGATCTTGGCGTTAAGATCATTGAGTAATGGAAATAATTGCGGAATTGAAAGATCACAAAGAATATGCTGAATATGTATTCAAACTAATATAAATAAATAATACTGGTGCAAACTATCGGTGTTTAAAAACTTGTGCAATTGTTGTTCGCAACAAAAGAATTATGTAATGTTGGGAATTTTGTTGTGGTTTTTTTTTAAATATGTTAAATGTACATTCTCAATGTTTTTAATTGTTAGTCTTCCATATATTCATCATTCTGTCAGAAATGTATGCCTGTAAAAATCTTCCAACTCCAATTGTAGTAGACACCATAAAAACGATTGAGCAGTTTTTAATATTTTTTAAACTGTTTATTCAATATGAATAATACACAAGCAAAACACATACATACACACTGTGCTTTCATCAACTAGTTTCAGTTAACTATTTAATGACTTTTTTTTCTTCAGGTACAGGTACAGTTTTTAGAAAAATCTTAAAATTAACAAATTTGTAAATGAACCCACAGTATAAAACACTCGCATACCGAATATTGGGAGATAAAAAAAGAAGAAAAGCAAAGTCTCCCATATAGTATGCTTTAAAAAAACACAAAAAAACATGACATTCATATATGATCAAAAATGTAATACATCTAATATTGATTATTTGTCAACGTAACTCTCTATCAGTCTAATGGACCCTACAAGGTTGCTGGACGATGCTGTTAATTTAAAAGAGTATATATGACAGTTTTTATGTAATTTCAACAGAATCAAAATAATTCAGTACACATCTGTGTTTACATGCTCTTGGTAATTTAAAAACCAAAACATTTTCAGTGAAATAATTACTAATCTGTTAATGTAATACTCTGTATGTTACACTGTATTTGTTATTTAAATCAACTATTACTGTATGTTACACACTGTATTCGTTATTTAAATCAACTATTACTGTATGTTACACACTGTATTGTTATGTAAATCAACTATTACTGTATGTTACACACTGTATTGTTATTTAAATCAACTATTACTGGACTTCTGAACACAAATTTCTAAAATATAAGACATCGACCTACCAAAGCATGCAGGCCTCTGTGGCTCAAGTCGGCCAGTTAATTGTATATAATGAAAGAATGTGAAAAGGGTTAAATATTAGGTTTGTAAATGAAACTGAACAATCCTTAAGTGAATCCATTTAACAAAGTAATCTTGTTGATGGTAAATGCTACAGCATTGGAAATTATCTCCCTTATGAATTAACTTCCTTTTATGGGGTAGGCAAGTTCACCCAGCCTTTGTTGTCAATGCTTGTTAAGACCTGGTTTTTTTACAAGATGTTGTACCAGTTAAAAATAGTTTGCCAGCGTTTAGTGCAAAAAGGCTTATATGCACCAAATTACTTAACTAACTAGTCACTGCAAGTCCCTTTTAATATGTGTAATTGTCTTTTATTATGGTTGTTTCTTAGTGTTCAAGGATTGTAGGCACTTTGGCCAATAATCTGGTTTGTTGGTGGAAGGACAGTGCTGTAACCAAATTATGCTTATCACAGAAAAATTACATGGCAATAACCGTTCAGCTGACATACACAAAAAAAAAACGACTTGAAATCACATCATTTAATTTTATGATCATATTATACTGACATTCATTTTAATTTCTTATGTCAAAACCAGACAAATACGACAACATGTATAGTAATTGTAAATATACTGATTGGAAAAGCAGGTAACATTTGTTTTTTAAATGTACAATATACAACAACTAACAAAACAAAACGTTAACAATTACTACTATTATAATACATATATATATCATAATCTTCACAAATGGTTAAGTAAACAATTCCAGCGGAAAGTATGTTTAATTTCATTTTTAAACAAAACAATACTGATAACGACACCACTATATATAACGTTGTACCACGACACTGGTATGTGCTTAATGAAAGCACCTAAATATATAACACATGAAACATAAATGAACATCAAAGGATGAATACGTACTTAATTTAAAACTCCCAAGATTGATTGTAGGAATTTGATTTTCATGTTATTTTTCAATGTCATCCATAAAAGAACAATACAAATACTTTTTACAATTATTTTACATCTATATTTTTACAATTCTTTTATAGGTGTATTTCTTGAATCTAACTTAATAAAAAAGCTAAATTAATCTTTTTTTTTGTTTTTAAACAAATATGGATTTATTATTATTAAATTTGTTTTTACAAATATTTACATTTATACAAATCTGTGTAAATGCAATCATATATACATTATGCAATATGCAAAAAAAAACAATGTCTGTATACATTTTAAGATATATAATTTAGCTCTGTTTCATTCACACATAAAATTAAACATTTACTGAATAACACAAGATACTTTATATTCATGTATTCATTCATTCTTCAGATAAGAATAAAAAAAACAACTAGAGAAAATTGTTTTTCTACTTCATTGCTGTCTTAAGTTGTAAGGTGTAATTAACGAAGTAAAAAAAGAAAACCAACAACTATAGCACTTAACATTAAGTAAAATATTGAAATGATCACTGCAGCACACACTGAATACTACTGTATAGTCTAGAATATATCATAATTCCTGCTGCACATACCCAAGTTCAGTAGCATGTTTAACAGTACAGACATCCTAGAATGTATAAACATTGCAACACACACCACAGCCCAGAGCAAATCACTGTACAGACTAGAATGTATGAACACACCACAGTCCAGTGCTAACAGCTGAACAGATCTTTAGGATGCATGAACACCGGTTCACACCCCAGTCCAGTGGAAACCGCTAGACAGATCTCTAGAATGTATTTTCATTTTAAAACACACAACAGTTGTACAGACATCCTAGAAGAATGTATGAGCATTTTGGCACTCACCACAGCCCTGTACAGACATCCTAGAATATGCAAGCACTGTGGCACACACTACAATCTATGAACATTTCGGCAACACAGTACAGACATAAATGTATAGCCATTGCAGGTACATACCATAGCCCAGTACAGACATTCTAGAATTTATGAGCATTTTGGCATACTCCACAGTCCAATACAAACATTCTAGAATGCATGAGCCTTGCAACACACACCACAGTCCAATATAAATATTATAGAATGTATAAACGTTGCTTCACATACCAGTCCAATATAGACCTCCATAATGTATGAGCATTGCTTCACACAGCAGTCCAATATAGACATTCTAGAATGTATGAGTGTTGTGACACACACCAGTCCAACACAGACATTCTAGAATGTATGAGCGTTACGACACACACCACAGCCCAGTGCAAATTCTTCTCCAGTTGGTGGATGCTGTACATGTAGGGGACACTCTTCTCCCTCGAGCTGTTTTCCTCTTGGACCTAAAACACAAAACATGTCTTAAAATGTAAATGCAGACACAGGGCATTCATGTTTTAAAAATAGGAGGCTCTACTTGTATTCCAATCAACCAACCAAAACCCTATTTATGTGCCTATATCCACTGAAGGTTCAGGCACAAATGTCAGTTGTGTCAATCGGGACAGAAGACTTGTATTCAAAATAGGCAGCTATTTTAAGCATCTTTCTGAACAGTGTAATTATCCAGCAATGTCAAACTGTAAAACATATCCAGCACAAAATCTATAACAGCAGATGCAATTTGCTGGTTTCCTGCTTATTTGAAAAGCCTGTGAACAGTTCGGTTTTTTTTTTAACCTTTAATACAAAATCTTTATGTATAAACTGGTCAAACTGTTAACTGACCTTTTACGCTAGTGTTCGAACTAGCAAAAAACTCACTCATGTCATCTTTAAAATGAGAAACAAAAGATTATATTTTTAAAAATTATCTAACAATTGTTCAATTCAGTTATATAAGTAAGAAGACATATTTTACATTAATATGAGTACAAAATATCTGCCTTATGAAAATGAAAGCAACAAACAAATATGAAGTCAAAATTTATGTGATTTTTCTTTTTAATCGGTGCCAGTGTACTACCACTTGTCTTCGCCTTTCCAACAAAACATAACAGAACTTTATTACTCTAAAGGAACAACAGCCAGACTGGAATCCCCCCCCCCCCCCCCAAAAAAACAACATACAAAGCATGATATATTACTTGAAATAAGAGGGTTTCTTACCTGCTGGACAGTGTGGTAAATCTGTCTTACTAATGTTGGTGACTCGTTGAAAATCATCATGACAAGCATTACAGAAGTGTGTGGTACCGAAACAGAAAAACACTGCCACTGAGCAGCAGTATCGACACTTGTATTCCAGGAAGTCGGTTCCATGCTTTGGACACATCTGTGAAAGACATAATATTATGTATAATAGTTATGTATGAAGTTCAGCACTGTGCTAGACTGTCTCCCCTGCTTTTTTGTAGTTTGATGGCTGTTACAAAATGAAAGTCGGTACTATCAGTTAATCAACTAACCCGGTTAATTGCATATGATCGAGCTGCACCATGGGTATGCAAATAAGAGGATTTGACTGTAGTTGCACATATGTAAGACAAACAGGTTTTGTAAATTCTGCTCTAGTACTTTAAGCAAGAATTTGTAAGTAATGTGTAATTTAATAGCAAAAAAATGGATTAATGTCTTTAACATACTTTCAGCTAACCTACTGTAAATCTTTACAACACAGGTTTTATTATTTTTACAGTAGTGATATATGTGTCCCATATTACCAGCAGATTGTTATGTCACATGGGTATCTATTAAAATGTTGGTACTGAATGTTGGAAATAAAAATATCACAAAGACAAATATGTACTTTAAAAGTGTATAGGTTGGTTGGTTATTTTTGTCATGTTGATTTACCTGTGCTCTGGACACATCAGAACAAGCTCCACACACTAATTCTTTAGGATCGTAGTTATCTGCCCCTGCCTGTTCATCGCATCTAGCCTCACCACCATAGTATGCCTGCAATACAACAAAAAGTTTAGATAATATAGTCAACTTAGCTACAATAACTAAATTAATGATGATCAATCCAACTCTGAGATGAATACATCAAATATATTTGTAATTCACTTATGCATGTAATACAAAATCTACATTTATATTTAGTCCAATATTCCTCTCTCTCTCTCTCTCTCTCTCTCTCTCTCTCTCTCTCTCTCTCTCTCTCTCTCTCTCTCTCTCTCTCTCTCTCTCTCTCTCTCTCTCTCTCTCTCTCTCTCTCTCTCTCTCTCTCTCTCTCTCTCTCTCTCTCCTGAAAATTGTTTTCAAAGTAGACTGTGAAATAACTAAAACCAATTATTTGCAAAATGATACTTCACCAATTTGGTGTCTAATATGGTTATTTTTAAAGCTGATCTAGATAATAAGAGAAAAAACTCAAATCCATCACAGTGAGTAACAGCAAGGGATATTTTATATGTACTTTTCAACAGACAGGATGGCACTTACCATGGCCTTTGATATACTAGTCATATGTCACTGGCTGGGATGGGGAAAAACCCAATACGTCACAGAGGGTGACTGATCCCACAGGTGAGTGCTCTACCACTGAGCTACTGTGATTGTGTTATGTTTCAAGACTGTTTATTTGTTTGGAAAGAAAGCCAGCGCTCCACAACTGTTGTAACAAAGGCCATGGTATGTACTATCCTGTCTGTGGGATGGCACATATAAAAGATCCCTTGCTGCTAATAAAAAAAAGAGTAGCCCAAGAAGTGGCAACAGCAGGTTTCCTCTCTCAAAATCTGCGTGTTCCGTAACCATATGTCTGATGCCATATAACCCTAAATAAAATGTGTTGAGTGTGTCGTTAAATAAAACATTTCCTTCCTTTCTTCCTTGTTTGGAAAGAAAGACAATTTACACAGTATTCTTGAGCAAAATACAGTCACGTCGATCTCTGTTATCTTGTGAACACAGCAGAAAGTGTCCCATGACAATTTTAACCAATAAATATTGTTCATCTCAAACCACTGATATTACAAGTTTGACGACTTGAGCCTAACAACAAGATAAAAAAGTTTGACTGTATAATAACAAAATGTTTAAATAATTTATGCTGACATTCATATAATGTTACCTTAAAGAATTAAAAACATACACAGTAGGCAAAGTTTGACTGTATGTCACAAAATGATAAAAAAAAGAAGAAGTTGGTTACCTTAAAGCATTTAAAACAGACATAGTAGGCATATCGTTCCATGGCGTAGCCAGAAGGGTCGTGGTAAAATCTTGCTCCTGGTGTTTCTATAGCCTCGGCTTTCTTCAGCCCTTCGTACTCCAAACGCATGAGAGCTTTACGCCGCACATTTTCGTACAATTCAAGAATCGGTTGAAGGAGTTCTCTCAATACTGGATGTTCAATATGATCCTTTAAGTTGAAATTAAAATTTAAAAAAACTTTATTTAGTTGTTCATGCAAAATGCTACTGAATATTAAAAACAGTATAATGTCATATTAATTTTCACTACCGGTACGGTAAAAAATGTGAAACTCAGCTCAGTAAATAACAACAATTAGCACTATGCAATAAAACTGTCTGCCATTGTTTAATATCAGTCCTGAACATTAACCATTACCACATCTACAGTGAACAATACATACACCTTCAGTCAAAATTCAGATTCATTAAAGGTTCAGGTAATTAATACTAATAAATCTATTGTGGAGGAAATGATTAAATTCTCCTTCAGGTAAAGTATTCTTTAAAATCGAAATGAATTTTTTTTTATATGTCAGTTACATGATTGACTGTCAATACCTTGCAGATAGGACACAATGAGAAGCCAAATGTGATTCTTGGTCCCACCCATTTCTTCTCCAGGATCTTTCTACAGCAATGCAGATGAAACACATGGCCACATTTGAGCTGAAAGGACAAATAAATTTATGTAAAATGTTTGGGGTTTTTGGTATTGTTTTTATTGCCTTAAAAATTATGACTAGTATTTTATGCAGCCAGCTTTAAAAATACTCCAAATTAATGCTTATAAAACTCGAAAACCTAGACTTTAGCAAAATCTTCAGTCTGAAACTGACTGTAACAAAATCTTCAGTCTGAAACTGACTATGACAAAATCTACAGACTGAAACAGACTATGACAAAATCTTCAGACTGAAATAGACTATAACAAAATCTTCAGACTGAAATAGACTATAACAAAATCTACAGACTGAAATAGACTATAACAAAATCTACAGACTGAAACAGACTATAACAAAATCTACAGACTGAAACAGACTATAACAAAATCTACAGACTGAAATAGACTATAACAAAATCTACAGACTGAAACAAACAGACTATAACAAAATCTACAGACTGAAATAGACTATAACAAAATCTACAGACTGAAACAGACTATAACAAAATCTACAGACTGAAACAGACTATAACAAAATCTACAGACTGAAATAGACTATAACAAAATCTACAGACTGAAACTGACCATAACAAAATTTTCAGACTGAAACCGACCATAACAAAATCTTCAGTCTGAAACCGACTATAACAAAATCTTCAGTCTGAAACTGACCATAACAAAATCTTCAGTCTGAAACTGACCATAACAAAATCTTCAGTCTGAAACCGACCATAACAAAATCTTCAGTATGAAACTGACTATAACAAAATCTTCAGACTGAAACTGACCATAACAAAATCTTCAGTATGAAACTGACTATAACAAAATCTTGTCTGAAACTGAATTTAACAAAATCTTCAGACTGAAACAGACTATAACAAAATCTACAGACTGAAACAGACTATAACAAAATCTACAGACTGAAACAGACTATAACAAAATCTACAGACTGAAATAGACTATAACAAAATCTACAGACTGAAACAGACTATAACAAAATCTTCAGTCTCCAGGCTAACTATATTAATTAAAGTCTTGAATCCAGTTTAAAAAAAACCAGCACTGGGCCAGGTTTTTCATCAAACATACGTGAATGGCAGGTGCTGCAGAGAGGGCCTCTGTAAAACAAATCATGCACATGTCATCAGCATCCTGACGCAGGGACTTCTGGTCACATGACTGACATCGGTGCAGACACGGGAGACATTTTTCTTCATTCTTGATACCTCCACATGAGTGACCACAGGGCAGGATTTTAATGCAGGCATTGTTGGCATGAGCCTAAAAGAAAAACACATTTAACACTAATAAAACATGACTAACAACAATGGTCAGCATACTAAATTTCTTTCTTTTGTGATCATATATAAAAATCATGAATTTAACATTTAAAAAATTATTAATATCAAGTTTTATTTTAAAATAACATTTTTCATTTTAATGTTTATACAAATCAAGGGAAAATGAACATAATATTTTCTACATAATTTTTAGTTGTCATACATTATGTATTTTTATTTGATACTTGGATATATTTTTTACTATCATTATTAAATAGGAATGCTATTTTTCAGCTTTTTATTCAGTTAAGAAGAGTGAATTTGATCTGAAATGTTAAAAAAGTATTTAATGCATGGTATAGTTTTCAGCTTTTATAGATCATTTTAACTTTTTACTAGGTATCACATTCATGTTTAAATGAAATTTCATTTATATTGTGCACGCACGCATGCACGCTCATACACACATGCACACACACCATCCCCCAACCCCAAACCCCACCACCTCCCAAAAAGAGAAATAAATCCACAATAAACCTAGTACTAAATAATTTAATTCAGGAATACTTTTTCAAATGTCATACCTGACAGTCTGGATCTGAACACACATTTCCAATAGCCAGAACTCCGGTGTTGCTTGACGTCCCACAGAAACGACATGTTCCAGGACCCACAGTAGCTGTAGTTGAAAGCTTGCCTGTCATTTAGAATAAATTACATGTATTACAAGAAATATTCACAAGCTGACTCTACCAGTACAGACTGCATTGTAAAGATAAGAGTTTAATGAAAAGAAAAACTTTCCTTATGTACAAATGACAAAAAAAATAAAAATAAATGCACTTGACAAAAAATAATTGTACAGATAGATATAAATATAGGAAATGGAAATGTGTTATTTAACGACGCACTCAACACATTTTATTTACGGTTATATGGCGTCAGACATATGGTTTAGGATCACACAGATATAGAGAGAGGAATCCCGCTGTCACCACTTCATGTATGGGACTTTCTTGTTTAACTTGGTAACTTAAAAATGCTGAAAATATTCAATATCATAAAAATACGCTATTATCAAAATGTGAGATAAAAAATAGAGTTCACTAATATTTACTTGCTCTGAACCATTCTTTTATTGTCTTGAGGCCTTTGAATTAAAATAATCTATAATCCATAATAACCATCAAATATCACTACTTCAAAATTTATCCTGCAACTACCGTTTCTATTGACAGAATATGATGACGGATAAAGCAAAGTTATATTCATTCCTGCTACTAGCAGGATCTGACTTTTGACATCATTTATGTGACGTCACATGCATTGCTACATTACAAAATCACTCATATGACCTCTAGGTCATCGTACAATGTGGCTGAAATAACAGAAATAGTAGCTTTTCCCCTTAATTTTTATGGTTTGCAGGATAAAGATAATAACTAGTTCATGACGTCGGATATCTGCCTTATCCTGTTCAGGCCGAATGAGAAATTCCGCTCGGCAGAGCCTCATTAAATTTCCCATTCTTACATTCACAGGATAAAGCAGATATCCGACGTCATTAACTAGTTATTCTCTATATAACCAAATATGTCACCTTCTCTGAACTCCACCATTGCCTTTAGTGTCTTGGAATCAGCTAGTGCCATTAACCAAAACAGTTTGATTCGACCACATCCTTCATGGAGATCAACTTTAATGGCTTCTTCTTCCTCTCGAAAAACCTAATAATGCAATGTTATATTAAGTAAATAGTAACAATATTTAGTCCAAAACAACACAATAATGCCTCCTCCTCTTCCCCTTACAATTTTAATATTCAACATACATTAAAAGGTTTATAAGACTTTTATTTGTTTGTCTGGTTTCAACTAAAAGGAAAATTAATTGTACAACATATTTGCTGGGGTTTTTTTTATCAACAAAGCTACCATTCTTTTTCCTTCTTAACTTTATTATCAAGCTTATATCTTTTAACAGTTCAGGCACACTATCCTTGGCACACATCTCAATTATCTGGGCTGTCTGTCCACAATAGAGGTTATTGTTAGTGAGAGAGAAGCTGGTCTAGTGATCAAACACCTCCATATGAGCTATACTCTGATCAGGAGCCAGCACCAACAAATACCACACTAAACACCATGAATAATGTGTTTTATCTACCTGTCTTTGGTGTGTTCGAGTTTTCTTCTGGAGATGAAGATACTTATCACAGTCTGCACAGAGGTTACCACACTCGTTACACAGGATAATGGCTGAGGTGATCCCGTCATCGTGGTTATCACAGGTCGGCTGAAACACACACAAAAACAAAACTCATCAACATATTTTATTTACATTGTGGAGATCATGAATAATACAGTTTGTCTCAAACACAAAAAATAAACTCAAGATATAATATATAAAAGCAGTATATTTTCACTAATATTTCTGAACACACCTAAACGCTCAAACCAAAACTTAAGTCCCAAGTTTTATGTTCAGTAAACCCTTATATTAAGTACTGATAGGTCGAACATGTCCAGGGTCGAATGTAAGCATTCCATCGAACTAAATTATTGGTACCATCACTGTTATGGGATAACATATTTCCCTCGAACTGGTGATCCAAGAAATATCAAATGGGAAACCACTAAACAGGACTAACAATTGCTGGGCTTGCACAATTGGTTATTACAACCTTAGGATTAATTATTTAGGTGGAACGAATTATATATCAATCGGACTGCACTCCTTTCTTTATCACACATGTTGTTTCTTAAGTAATGACCTTTCAGTGAAAATATCTGATGTTGACCGAATGGTTAGGTCGAACTACCCGATGGACGAACACTTCTGAATGGGATTCAACTGTATAATAAATCTTGAAATATTATATAATATAAAATATTGATAAACATAAGTAAGATTTATAATTATTACATAAAAAATCAAATGCATAGGAAATCCTTATAGATAGATATATATCATAGGATATCCATGATAACATAGAGATTTTTAACCTAGCCTGTCCATGGCTAAGCGATAACACAGATATGCTTATCATAGACTGTCAAACATTTCAGTGATAACACAGCTAGAGATACTGATGTTAGGATGTCCATGTAATCGGTGGAAACATAACAGATATATTTACACTAGGATGTCCATGTTTTGGTGGTAACACAATAGAGATACTTACACTAGGATGTCCATGTTTCAGTGGTAACACATTAGAGATACTTACACTAGGATGTCCATGTTTCAGTGGTAACACAGTAGAGATACTTACCTTAGGATGTCCATGTTTCAGTGGTAACACAGTAGAGATACGTACCATAGGATGTCCATGTTTCAGTGGTAACACAATAGAGATACTTACACTAGGATGTCCATGTTTCGGTGGTAAGTCAATAGAGATATTTACCCTAGGATGTCCATGTTTCGGTGGTTAGTGAGATATTTACCCTAGGATGTCCATGTTTTGGTGGTAACACAATAGAGATACTTACACTAGGATGTCCATGTTTCGGTGGTAACACAATAGAGATACTTACCTTAGGATATCCATGTTTCGGTGGTAAGTCAATAGAGATATTTACCCTAGGATGTCCATATTTCGGTGGTAAGTGAGATATTTATCCTAGGATGTCCATGTTTTGGTGGTAACACTATAGAGATACTTACCCTAGGATGTCCATGCTGACCATCTTGACTGGCCACCCACTCTCCAGATGAAAGACGTTCAGAATGGTCCTGATCCAATACACACAGAGCAGCCAGACCCAGCCACAGCTATGAAAAAAAAATATAAATACAAAGCTCCATTACTAACAACATCTCAGTATTAGTAAATATCAGAGTTTATATTAACCACGGCTTGTGTGTTCTGGAGAATGGAAGGAAAGGCATATGTGTTCAATGATTTCCCAGCAAACTTGAAAATCAGAAAGGAATATCTGCATAATGTCTTAGCACATTTTAAACTATAGCTATTTGGTGTCTAACATAGTGAAAGATGAGACACATATAGAATACTTCTACTGAATAGCAGCAAGGGATCTTTTGCATACACTGTTCCAGATACCGGACAGATACACTACAATCTTTGATGTATTAGTCAAAGAACACTGGAAATATGGAGAGAAAAATGGGTTCACCTTAAGCAATCAATCCTACAACCCATCAAAACTCCACTCCCACCCCTGTGTTTTATGGGCAATATGGTAAATATGTTGATTGGTCTAAAGTGTGGGAGAGCAGAATATTACTAATGAAACATAGGTTGATCAGTGTAATTTACAGAAAGACAGAACATACTACAGCTTTTGATAGACATGTAGCAAGCACTGGTCAGAATAGAAAATAACCCAATTGGTCCACATCAAAAAATGTGAATGTTCTAGCATACATAATATGTGACTATTTAGCAAAATAAACATCAGAATATTAGATTGTTAGGGTCTCCATTACATTTGAAAGTAGGAGAATGCTATCATTGGCTATATATCAGTGCTCCAATGTTCTCTGTTATAAAAGTTCCAGGATTTATTATAAGTAAATAGTGACTAGCTTCAGTAAATACCAAAAGTTGCCTCCTGCTGCTTACTAATAAACACAATTATTAATATATTATCTCAGCGAAGTATACTTACAGTGGGTATTTTCACACAGGACACAGAATCTCGATCAGCTTCACTCAGCTTGGTCATGTTCAGAATTGATTCAGCAATGGCAGCTTTCGTTACCTCCGCCCATGTTTCTGACAAATTACCCTGGAAAACATGTTTACTTAAATATACATCTTCAAACAATAAACAAGCAGACCTGAGTTAACAATTAGGGGATAGTGGTTTGTCACAAAAATCTATATAAATTACTACAATATTGAATTAAATATTTTACTTCATTTTTTATGTTCTTGCTTTAATAACTACAAAAATATTTAACGTAATAAGTCTGAAAGGCTTCGTAGGACTTAAAGTGGTTTCCATGGTTTATATATATTATGAAGCACAATAAAATAATAAAATAATAATAATAGTAAAAAACAATAAACAAAAATTAATAATAAAAAAAACAAATAAAAGTGAAGGGACCAGACTAGAAAATTATAGTCAATGATATAACTAAAGCTAATTAAAACTATTACGGTAATAACTATTAATTAATAACTCACAGCAGCCATGTCCCTGACCAGGTTGATAATTGATGTAGCTTGAGCCTCAGACATGTGGCCTCTCAACCACCACCGACGACCGGTAGCACTGAAACCATGTTAATCTCGTGTTAGTAATTTTGGTTTAAACAATATTTATTGCTGTTCAAAAACAGTAGCAGTCTGGGGATTGGCCAACAGGTGTTAGCCTATATTAAAGCCTCTCCCAACATTTTACAATATGAATATATTACAAGTAGTAAAATAAAACATGATTATAACTTGTTCCAAATTTACTAACAAAGAGGGGAAATAGAAGGAAGAAATGGTAAAGAAAGAAAAGGCAAAGAGGATGAACCGGTTTATTACCTTTAAGCATTTTACAATATTTAGAATTAGATGTCAGAAGAGAGAGAACAAATGTGACTGGTTAATTAATCTCAAAACCTTTTCTATTTATCATGAAGTTCTAGACAGATTTCAATATAGCATTATTCTCTAGGAGACTAAGGTTTGGTTCACCAAATAGTAAAATATGCCAATTTAAGATTATGGTAACCAGACAAATGGGTATTACGAACTACGTTGTATAGTGGACAAAAGCATAAGAAGTGTTCAGCGTCTTTAATTAGGTGCCTGCAAGCACAAGATGGATTGTCAGTGACGTATCGTGAGAATTTATGACCATTTAAGTTACTATTACCCAAATAGAATCGCCTATATAATATCTGCTGCATTCTATTGTCATTATAAAAGTAAGATGGTATAATCAGATAAAAAAAATTAATTTGAATTCTAAATCCATTTACTGATGAAGAATGCCTAATATCAGCAAATGTGTTGTTCTATAGTTTAACAACAGATGGAAAGAAAGAATTTGAAAACAGTTTTGTTCAACAAAAATATGTGTGCAGATGATGCTAGTAATTTTAACCATTTATCTCAGGTTGAAAAGCACCAAAAAAAAGAAACATGCACAAAACTTAAACTTACATTTGATGCTTGGCCTGTGCTTATGAAAGTTTGAAGTCCACAGCGAAGACTTTAGTAAAGTATCCAGGCTTTAAGTACCTGCTATTTTGATCGCAAAGACTATATTAAACACTCAAGTTAAATAAGCACAGAACCAGGTGTCCATTCCATGAAGGTAATACTTTTGAGTGGGTTAATTAAAAGTGATATCAATAAATAAATGTTCTTGAAATTTTGATAGGAAGAGATACCTTACATGTATTATAAATCTGTTTGAAAGCATTTGACCCGATTAAATTTGCTAAATATTTACATGTAGAACAATAATAGAACTGTTACAGTCTTCCAAGATAACAGATCATGGTACATATCCATACACTAGAATAATGCCATATACACTGGATGTCCATTTAATATCATCATATCGGGGGGGGGGGGGAGGTTTTTTCCTGTTTTGGGCACCACCAGACATGTCGGGTGCCCTATTTATTTTCCATTTATCCTACCTATATACAATTACCAAAGTCTGATTGAATGTTAAAAATGAATGTCTAATCTTGTATTTATTATGGAAAAAAAAAAAAAAAAAAAAAAGTAAAATTTTATTACATACTTTTGCATATTTTATTTATATCATACACAATGACTATCTCAGAACACATAGGTTTTGATTTACCTGACTGACTCTCCCTTTAAACAATCAGACAATTGGATGGTGGAGACTCCTTTACTAGGCCCACTGCTTTTAACCCGTGTCTGGACAGACAGAGCCTTGCTGATACATGCCAGAAACACATCCAGTATACCTACAAAGACAGAAGGAAGGAAATGTTTTATTTAACACATTCAACACATTTTATTTATGGTTATATGGCATTGGGTACAAAGACAGGTAGAAAAATAACAGTTTTTCATTTGTTTTAAAGAAGAAGACAGTTCAGAAGGTTCAGTTAATCCAGTCGTCAACAGTAAGGGTGTAAACAATTTCATTGTGTAATTAAGTCACAACATTTCATTGCAAAATGAAGTCGGTATACTTGTCACAACAGCCATTAAAATGCAATAGTTGCTGTATTGTAAAAGTTTATGCCCAGGGTTTGCTATGGGGTTGTTGTTGGGTTTTTTTTTTTTTTTTTTTTTTTTTTTGGGGGGGGGGGGGGGGGGGGGGGGTGTGTTTGTTGGTTGGTTGTTTTGTTTTTGGGTTTTTTTAGGGGGGGCTACTGTTAATCATTTACACTTGACTAACAAATGCCAAAAAATACAATAATAATAATTAACTTAATTCAAAATTGAAATCATTTTGAAAAATTATTTTTAAAAAATACCATAATACTCCATCTCAAGATGTTTTAAAGGCTTAAATGCTTATCCATAAATTAAAACACTTACCTGGTGTTTCTGGATCAAAATTGTCATTAACCCCATCTTTTGCAGTGACGGCCACAATACTGTAGTCTGAAGGAGGTAAATTAGGAACACACAGAATGTTGGCTAAGATCTGTGGCTTAACATCTGGCAACACTCTCCGTAAAACTGATGTTACCTACAGAATAAAACCATATATAAAATTAGCATATACGCTAATTTCATTTAGATTGCAAAGCTTATGATAGTCTTCAGAGGAAACCCACTACATTAGTAGCAAGAAAGAAAAAAGAAAGAAATGTTTTATTTATCAACGCACTCAACACATTGTAATTATGGTTATATGGCATCAGACATATGGTTAAGGACCACACAGATATTAAGAAAGGAAACCTGCTGTTGCCACTTCATGGGCTACTCTTTTCGATTAGCAGCAAGGGATCTTTTATATGCACCATCCCACAGACAGGGTAGTACATACTACAACCTTTGATATACCAGTCGTGGTGCACTGGCTGGAACGAGAAATAGCCCAATGGTTAGTAGCAAGAGATCTTTTATACGCACTTTCCCACAAACAGGACAACACAAACCATGGCCTTTCATATACCAGTTGTGCGGCACTGGCTTTAACGGGGAGAAAAAATGGGTTCTGTTACACTACATTTTTATATTAGTACAAAGGACCTTTTAATAATCTGTTGATAATTCTAACACTTTTCAGACAAAAACCCACTCACTATATTTTTCCATTAGTACCAAAAGATCTTTTATATGCACTTTTCCACAAACAGGACAACATATACATTGGCCTTTCATATACAAGTCATGGGGCACTGGCTGGAACGAGAAATAGCCCAATGGTTAGTAGCAAGAGATCTTTTATATGCACTTTTCCACAAACAGGACAACATATACATTGGCCTTTCATATACAAGTCATGGGGCACTGGCTGGAACGAGAAATAGCCCAATGGTTAGTAGCAAGAGATCTTTTATATGCACTTTTCCACAAACAGGACAACATATACATTGGCCTTTCATATACAAGTCATGGGGCACTGGCTGGAACGAGAAATAGCCCAATGGTTAGTAGCAAGAGATCTTTTATATGCACTTTTCCACAAACAGGACAACATATACATTGGCCTTTCATATACAAGTCATGGGGCACTGGCTGGAACGAGAAATAGCCCAATGGTTAGTAGCAAGAGATCTTTTATATGCACTTTTCCACAAACAGGACAACATATACATTGGCCTTTCATATACAAGTCATGGGGCACTGGCTGGAACGAGAAATAGCCCAATGGTTAGTAGCAAGAGATCTTTTATATGCACTTTTCCACAAACAGGACAACATATACATTGGCCTTTCATATACAAGTCATGGGGCACTGGCTGGAACGAGAAATAGCCCAATGGTTAGTAGCAAGAGATCTTTTATATGCACTTTTCCACAAACAGGACAACATATACATTGGCCTTTCATATACAAGTCATGGGGCACTGGTTGGAATAGGGAAAACAATGGGTCCACTGAGGAAAATACTCTTAACAACTGAACTAAAGCCTAGCCCCCTTTTCAGTAGACAAGACAGCACGGTTATGGGACACTAATTGTGACACATAAAGTTACATCCTATCTCAACTACATAGCTAGATCTCACTGAAAGTATGTGTGTGCAGAGTTCTTTAGTATCATACAAAAATAGCAATATATTGTGGCTGTACCATGGTATACTTTCAGGACATGTTTTTAAAGAAGTTGGCCGTTCAGGTAGATGAAACATGACGAACCTGTCTCATGATTCGTGGGGTTGCTGTGTGCAACAGGCCGAACAGATCCTGGATGAGTTTGTATTGTTGAGCCAAGTAGTTCCTACCAACACTTGACCCACTCAGTGCCAGAACCATGGACAGCAGTTCAAAACAGTACACATCAGAGCCCCTGAAATAACAAGCATTTATTTAAATAACAATCAAACTGTTCAAAATAGTACACATCAGAGCCCCTGAAATAACAAGCATTTATTTAAATAACAATCAAACTGTTCAAAATAGTACACATAAGAGCCCCTGAAATAACAAGCATTTATTTAAATAACAATCAACTGTTCAAAAACAGTACACATAAGAGCCCCTGAAATAACAAGCATTTATTTAAATAACAATCAAACTGTTCAAAATAGTACACATCAGAGCCCCTGAAATAACAAGCATTTATTTAAATAACAATCAACTGTTCAAAATAGTACACATCAGAGCCCCTGAAATAACAAGCATTTATTTAAATAACAATCAAACTGTTCAAAAACAGTACACATAAGAGCCCCTGAAATAACAAGCATTAAACCATCATACAGATTAATATATTCAACAACGAAAGTTTAGCTAATGTTAAAAGAAATTGCATAACATTTATAAATTAACATAATTTTATTAATTAGTATTCACATCTGAATTACAAACAACATAAATTCATCAACCTTTGCCGTAACACTCAACCTTTGCCTTAACACAACAGGAGGACCTGGTTTTCTTTTAAGTTTATTCAACCATGGCAAACTTAGACATCATAAAAGATATTTGCTAAACTTTCGTTGTTGAGCATACATGAAAAGAAAACTGTAACATAGTTTAAAACAGTACACATCAGAGCCCCTGAAATAAAAAGCATTGAACAATCATACAGGAAAGGAAAGGAAATGTTTTATTTAACGACGCACTCAACATGTTTTATTTATGGTTATATGGCCAGACATGGTTAAGGATCACACAGATATTGAGGGAGAAAACCCGCTGTCGCCACTTCATGGGCTACTCTTTTCGATTAGCAGCAAGGGATCTTTTATATGCACCATCCCACAGACTGGGTAGTACATACCACGGCCTTTGATATACCAGTCGTGGTGCACTGGCTGGAGCGAGAAATAGCCCAATGGGCCCACTGACGAGGATCGATCTCAGACCGACCGCGCATCGAGCAAGGACTTTACCACTGGGCTACGCCATCATACAGATTAATACATGAAAAGAAAACTGTCATATAGTTCAAAATGGTATACATCAGAATCTCTGAAATTAGAAGAACTGCAATTAAACCATACAGTTCAAAACAGTACTTAGAATCTCTGAAGTACTGAGAAATTTAACAGCACATGTGCAGGGGGATTTCAAGGGTTAACACACACACACACACCCCCCCCCCACAAAGTAAATTATTTAAAAATATATATTTTGTTGACTTGAATCCCACATACTGCACTTGCAAAATGCTACCCGATCCCTGCGTAATTCACTGCACAGAAGCTTGAATCAGTAAACATTAAACTTCAAAACAGTACACAGAACCTCTAAAATTATGAGTCTTTTTGATGTCATGTTTTTATATAAATATCTGAAATACGGTAGAAGGATTTTAATTTGTTATGGTGTGCTAGTTCATAAACAATGTATTTTATTCAGAAAATAACAGAATACAAAATGTAGTTTCAATTCAAAAACTCTACAGATATTAGTTAACACAAATTAGTAGATAAACAGAAAAAGTAAAAACACTGTTGATTTCAACCTGTTGTCATCAAGCATTTCCTGTTTGTTTCCCAATGTCGACTCCCACTCTTCCTTTATACGGCCCGCCTCCTTTCTGATTCCCTGGACAATATGTAAGCACACCTGCAAAATAAAATAGTATGTTTCTTAACTGAAGCAAGTCAGGAAATATTAGCAAGCATAAAACAGCAACTCTCTTACTAAAACTAAAAGCAAGTCAGGAAATATTGCAAGATACCATAACAAGTCAGAGAACAAAATACCAAATTAAGCAATGTCAGACAGAATGCTAAAACCCCTATACATCATGTCAATAAAGTTCAAAATATCATCATATTTAATACAAATAATAAACCCATTAATATTACAGATTAGTTGAATTAACACATTATGAGGTAATAGTTATTAATCTAGCTTCTGTTAAAATTTAAGATATTATTATTCTATAATAAATTTTCAGTTATGCTTCTATTATTATTTTGAACCTATCATTAAATCCATTGATAACAGTATTGTTATTTGTAGCAGGAGTGAAAAGTTACATTTGCTCCATTAAATCTAGATTCAAACCGAAAGATTACAGTTAACATTTGTGTTACAAAGGGAAATAATGAAATATCACAACTGGTCTAATCATCATATCCCAAAGGTTCAAAAGCAAATCATAAAATCTCCCAAAAATGCATGACAAAAAGAGAAGAAAAAAGATTTTAATCATTAAAATTATTAACTTTATAGAAATATAACATAATTAACAAATTAAAGAGTTTTTCAACACAGCAAACATCAACACATGATAAAATGTAAACAAAAGTACCATCTCAGATCAACATAAAAATGCAAATTAACAAACAATTATTATAATCAAAACAATACTCATATTAAAATTCAAAACAAAAATCAGTGCTAGTAATTACATTTTAGCTGATGAAAATTTCGAAGTACACAGTATTGAACTCTTAATCACTGTTACTTGGACATTTAAGTTATTCTGTACAAAATTTCATTCAAAGTGCATCACACTCACAGCAATCAAATACCAGGAAGTGGGTGCCTTATTTCTGTGCTGTTAATTAATAAAACCGTCATTTACACCACAAGAGCACTAATTAATTATTTGTCTTTTGGGTTTTTCTTCTGAAGATTTTTATAGGTTTTTTATTTGTGGGGGATATATTGTAATCATAATATAAAGTAAAACAACTTTAACCAAATTATTTTAAACTATGATACGAATGATGATATTTTAAGAAATGGTAATAATAATAATAACACTATTAACACCCACCAAATAAAAAGGCAAAATAAAAAAGTATTAGCTAGAAGTAACTCTGACAATAATTAATTAGACCTACTTTGATAAATATGCCCCCCCCCCCCCCCAAGTACTATAATTGAGGGTAGTAGTGGTTTGTCTCTTGCTAACATCAGATGCAACCAACTTTACAGGTATGTCTCATTGGGGCCAATTGTGGACTGCACACCTAGCCATTAGGTATTTCCAAGATACTCCAGCACACTGTAAACTACAGCTAGTTGTTAGGAGTCTTAACATATATTTTTCAGGATTCTGTGCTTTCGTGAATCCATGATTTTGGGTCAGAGGGGTAAGATTACGAGATGGGAATATTTAAAATATCTAAATTACATCATTTGTACAAATCTAATAGAATTCTCATAGTTAAAAGTATGTTTTGTTTAACGACACCACTTGAGCACATTGATTAATCAATCATTGGCTACTGGATGTCAAACATTTGGCACTTTTTATCATAGTCTTAGAAGAAACACGCTACATTTTTCTATTAGCAGCAAGGGATATTTTATATGCACTATCACAGACAGGATAGCACATACGACGGCCTTTGATATATCAGTAATGATGCACTGGTTTGAACATGAAATGGCCCAATGGGCCCAGTGATGGGATCGATCATAGACCGACCATGCATCAGGCGAGAGCTTTACCACTGGGCTATGTCCCGCCCAATTGGAATCTTATAGAGAATTTCCTAAATTCAATTTCTGCAAAGTAATTCCAATACTTGGTTCAAAGTGAGAGGAGAAATCCATTGCTACTTTATCAGTTAGAAGCAAGGAGTCTTTTATATGCATTTTCTCAGACAGAATAGCATATACCATGGCCTTTCATGTACCTGTCAAGGAACACTGTCTGGAATAGGAAAACCTAGATGGGTCTACCTTTTAAAGAAAATCCCTTGATAACATGATGTTGTCAGAACCACAACAGCAAGACAGGAAGTGGAACATAAAAAAATACCCTGCTGTTAAGAGAACAGAAACTGAAAATTACATGATATATTATATACCATGGTATATCATTTGGGGAATATATTAAAAGAAATATGAAACATGTATTTTAACTACTATCCCATTTTCCAATGTATTTTATTGTTTATAGTCCATCTAAAAATTCAAATTAATATCTTTGGTAACTTGTTTAGCAACTAAGACCTATCAGCCATTCATGAAGTTTAACATGCAAAGGTTTTAGTTTATGTTAAAAAAAAAAATGAATTACACGTTAAAATTAAATTTCATGAATTAAAAAATTATTACATTTATTAAAAGGCTAATCAAATACATAAATTTTTATAATATCTTACATGAACACTTGTGAAAACAGGCCACAACATTAGCTATTTTAAATTTATAGTACAAAGAAACTTTTATCAGTTTTAAACAGAGGCAAAAAAGCAAAAGCGCTGGGTAGTTGTAATACAAAGACAATACTGGCACCTGGTGTCTAAGATCACTGTTAATGTCATGCAATCCAAACTCCTAAAAATCAAGAGTACCAACTGTGTTAGGACAAGGTAAATGGCTTCTGAAGTAGTAGTAGATTGCTACATCATACACATTTTAAACAAAGACAAACACTATACAATGAAGTACTAAAATAAACGGGGACAAATACTGAAGATTTTTAAATTTATATTCTGAAGCTGAAATCTCACTTTTCTATCCTCTATTATCTTTTACTAAATTATTTTAATGCAAAATGCAAGCATAACTATATTTTTAATAACATTTTAATTTTCAAAATCACAAGTAAAGTCAATTGCCTAGTATGTAACTGACAAATCTCATCACTATTTTTAACATTTAATAGTTGAATTACATAAATTAATATAAATAAATTAATGAAAAAAAGTAGTTTCCCAAATAGTTTGGCAAGTTCGGAAGTATATTTTGTTTCTTTTTTGCAATGGTACACATACATGTAATCATTTACATGAGAATTTGGCAGCGAGTCTGCAGTAGCGTCCCACCACATGGTGTCAAACTGTGTTAGAATGACAAAAACTAAAACAGATGACTGTAAAAGTTTAAATACTAAAAATATTCCTGAGACTGAGGCTTCAATTTATAAACAACACATAAAGCAATGAAGTGGGGTTACAATTATTAGATTTTTTTAAAAGGATACATCAAGCATACAAAAATGTCTATTAATATTGAAGTCTATTGAAAAACATCTTTTTGCTAAAGCTATAAACGAGATCTTTGTCACGACTTGAAGTATATGGGTAACACTAAAGCTAGAGTTAAACCACTCAGACGACTGGACCACCTATTTAACAAAATAAAAAATACTGTAGGTGACAGTAACATTGTTTGGATTGATTTGGTGGAAAATATGTCAGTAATATGTTATTTCCACAACAAATTTCCACATCAGAATATATGACAAAACAAAATCATGTTAAATTAATTATCATCTGACATTTTATCTAAAGCAATAAGCGAAAGTTTTAGGATTGGGAATTCAACAACTGGGGGACACTATGACAAACCCTTAGTAAGGCAGACATCTTCCAATACCGGACCATGGCCAACCCACCTGTTTCTGTAGATGAGACAGCTTACTGCGGCTGAAGAGGATGCCGACCATGTGCTCCTTCAAATCATTGTCAGCATCAACCACGTCAACCTCCATCTTGTTTTCGGGAAGCTCCTCAAACCTCTCCAGTGGAAAGATGAGGCGACCAAACACCTAAGTGACAATAATGGGTCAGGATCAGACTGAATATTCAAAGTTCAAACCTAAGAACAGGGGTGGGAATTGGTGAATTGTTTAAAAGAGGAAATCTAGACGGGTCCCGGAAATTCTTGAAATCCTAGGTTAAAAACTGTGCCATCTGACACATTTTGGAAGAAAGGACGATTAAAATGCGAGGAAATGCAATGTTCTATGAGACGAAAACAACTGATCCAAGGAGAATTCCCACCCCTGTAAGAAAGCTGCATATTTTGCATGACATTAGAGTAGAATCTTAGTTAAGATTATGACTTTCTGCATAATTACTCCTTAATTTCACATATCAGTTAAACGAATGTGATACTGCACTTATTGAAATAATTATACACTGACAAACCAAATATAAAAGGCACTATTTTTAGAGAATAACTAACAATCTATGAATGTGGATTATCTGTCCGAAGTGAATTAATGTTGTAAACCAAAGGCTTTGAAATGTTTAGTCAATGGATTTCGTTTTCATACCTCATTTCAATTGTGTTTAAAACTGCTACATTGCAATCAATTTGATGTTAAGTTAAAATTAATATCCCCTTTCTTCCACTATACACTGGGATGTGAGAGGGGCTAACACAAAAAAACTTACTGCGTGCAGCGTCCAGGGGCCCCTTAAGGGCCCCTTAAGGGCCCCTGAAGAAAAAAATTGTTTGCAACCTCTGGAACTGCCAAAAATTGCAGTCAATGTTAACAAATCTAAACTGGTTATAACTTATAATATAAGGCACACATAAACTTGAAACTGAAATCGAAAAGCGCATTTACGTGTAGCTCTCACATCTCTGTATATAATAAAAAGCAATGCACACTGACTCACTGACGAATGAAGTGATACCAAAGACCACCCACCTGTGCTGTCAATATTCTGAAGACTTTGAGAGTCTCGGCCTCACAGCTGTCCTGCTGGATGTCTGATGCAGTCTTCTTGATGGGCAGCAGGTTGGATTCACCCATCTCCTCGCCCAGCACCTTGATCTGTCGGACTCTCAGACTCTGGTCGGACCCTCGCAGCTCCAGCTGAATGAAGTAGCTGTTGGGTTCCGGTAACAAGCAGCTCATCCAGCCCGCACTGCGACTGTCCAACTCAATCTGAAGAACATTAATATTTTTTTTCATCAATATATAGTTTAGTATATACACCAATGCATTTTAATTGAAAATTGCAACTTTGACCCCTAGTGCTGTTTGCGAACTGTAATGTACATATCTGATGGAATTAAGGTGTATACAGTGTTTACATTTATCTAAATCATTAAATACATGTACTTTCGAAGTAAAACATTAAATTGTGTTTTGTGTCATTTTTACTATTTCTATAAACTGATTGGTATACATTTTTTTGTCAGTATATAATTTATAGTAAAATTATAGTTCAGTAACAAGAGAGTACAATTTCTTGCTTTTAATTAATAAATGTTTACCTGTTTAATTCTTTTGAGTTCTTCAGAACTTGAACCAGCACTGAATATTATGCTTGCTACTTTGTTCTAAAAATAAAGTATAAAGTATAATTCAATTTACATAAAATTATATACATTACTAAACTATAACACCTAAAACAGACTTTAAATTAAGCTGTAACTAAAAATAACAATATTATAATTTTCCTGAAATTAATGGCATTGTTCTCTGTAATAATTATTCTGTGTAGTCATGGAAACAAATATCAACAATAAATTAATGCTAGTGTTTTAACTGAAATGTATTGCCTTCAAATGTCTGCTTTATTCAAATGGACCCAGTTGGGAAAAAAATATCTCTAGAATTTATCATAAACGGAAATATAATTAAAGAAAAAAGATTTTTTTTCAAAATGGTTGTTTTTGTTTTGATTTTTTCAATTGAAAATACCTTGAAATTTTGGTTTTCGGCAAGTATTTTCGCTTGACAACAATGGCGGCACGTCGCGGTAATTTTTAGGGATCGATAGCTAATTGTAACAGCTAATTTGATAATAAATTTGATCGTTTTACCAACAACGAAAATTACCAAATATTGCAATATGAATCGTAGTTCGGGTTTTAAAAAAAAATCTGGTCAGAAAACCACTGTTATTGGGAATAATGGACATAAATACTGGACAGCTGGCCACAAATGCCCGTAAGTAAACGCAACTTTTTCGATTTTTTGCCTAATTTTAATCACTATTAGCCGATCTAAAATAATAAAAATTACAAAAAAAGACACGAAAATAATACTTACCGATTCATATATGAACTTTATTTCATGTATTTATAAAACATTTAAGTGAATATATGTGAGTAAAAATTATAAACTTGTACCCACTCAACGTGGTTTTTGTTAAAAATTAATTCAGTAGTCTAAAGGTTAACTTATGACATATTTCTGCCAGAAAATCGGTGATTTTACCACCTGAAATTTTTAGCAGAGATCCAATCAGATTCGTTCTTACAAATGTGTTGAATTAGAATTGTGTTTTAGACAGCTTTGAGCATATGACTCTTCAGATCTTCAATTAATTAACTGAAAATATTTTAAAATGAATACATACAGCCACATCCCTTGTGTTGTCAATGTGAACATAAATCATCTTTGGTTCAGATCTCTTTGAGCAGACCACAGTTAAAATTTTCAACTTATTTCGATCCTCGTCACCACTCTCCCAGAATGTTTCTGTTGAATTGTCTGAAATAAATGAGTTTTATTATAAAACACTTTACATTATTTTGTAGAATATTTAAAATAACAAGAAAAATAACCTCATAGTACTATAATTATTAAGACAAATTATTATTAAAACAAAGATTTATTCCTTTTATAGGGCCAGATTTACAAAGCCTGTATTTGTCTTATATCTTTTATTATGCATGTAAATCACCTGCATTTACAATGCCTAAACACCTGCATTTAAGAAAATCAGGCTTCATAAATTCGGTACTTAATATTTAACTATTAACATAAAGCAGATAAAATAATGCCTTTCTGCAAAATTGGCAAAAATCAACAAGATTTACAACAGCAACAAAAAAATTATTTTTACAATTTAAAATAAACTATATAAATGGAAGTAATTCAATCGACCTGGCTGTGTAAACAAACCTGTAAGACTGCCGATCATGGCTTGGCGACTTGAGGCAGTTATTTCAGCAGCAGACGTTAAGTCTTTCAGACAGTACAGGGAAAAGCCAATCTAAAATACATAACAAAAATTATTAGCCAAGTCTTCTTCTTCTTCTGTGTTCAAGCTAAGTCAAAGTAGTGTTCACTGACAGATATGTATAAGATATTTAACAAGCATTCTGAGAGTACTGCTAAAGTAGTACATGTTCCTATGGGCCTAATTTTGTTTTTTGTATCTCCTTCGCTCAAGGGACATAACTCTGTGAAAAATTAGTAAATGGCCATGAAAGTCAAATTTGATCTGTAACAAACAGTACATGATAAAGCTATACACAACATTTCAGTCTAGAAAACAAATTCGACTTTCTTACAACATGCACTAAGTTTTGTGCTTCATACAAATGTATACATTACACTTGAATATAAAAGTGATCTGTTGTCAGTTGGGTGGGGGGGGGGAGGGGGAGGTTATAGGCAGATTCTGACCAAATGTTACATTATACGGAAGTCATGATAGGTTCTAGATATAATAAGTTTCAAGAAATACTTTGAGACAGATCAGAGGTAGAGGGTGGGGTGAAGATTGGGTGGAATAAACTATGCATTAATCTTACAGTACATGCAGGTTTTGTTTTTGGTACCATATTTAATATTTTCTTTTATTATTTGTTTTAAATATTTGTCACTACCAGTAATAAAACAAATTAAAATTGTATATTAATGATTTAACATTATCTGGATTATTCAACAACAACAACAGTATTAACAAATATTAAGATACTGTAAATCATAAATTATTAGCCATCTTAAAATTTTGCGAAATCTAAGTGACATGTTAGCGACATAAAACTTTAGTTATGTTGGCATTATTAGATATTAAAAAAAAATAAGCCTAAGTTGAAGGATTACTGTTTACATTTCTTGACATCAAGTAGCTTACAGATAACTGAATATAGAAGAAAATTGCTGTAATGTTTATACTAACTGTTGTTCTTTCCTACGCTTGTAGTTTAATCGCACAAATGTTTTTTGTAACATACAATTGTATGTGTTTCTGAACTTAGCATAAAATATTAGCATTTTGTGTGGCCTCGCTAAATTTACTAGTATTTTATGCTCGTTAATATTTTTGATAAGAAATATTAACATGTAAGTAACTTTTCTTTACTCAATGGAAAACAACTGAATTTCAGAAATATCAGGGTTCACTCTGGATCAAAATAGTTGCAGCCAAAAAGCTAGCTAAAAATTATTATCATCAAAAGCTTAAGCCAAAATCTAGTAAAATGTAACACATAATAGACAATATCATGAGAAAATGTTTCATGTCAAATAATGCTTTTAAACATTTATCTTTTCCGCTAACAAACATTTTTTTTTTTTTAATGACACCATTAGAGTACATTGATTTATTAATCATCGGCTATTGGATATCTTTTCAGCTAACAAGTCAAACGATAAATTTGAATAAAACATAATAAAATTTTTTTTAAAAGTAATATTATTTGTATTAAACATAGTAAAATATAGTTCTTTTATCAAATGATAATTATGGTCAAGTTCTCCAATATTGTCATAAACAAATGTTTAACTTATCTCATGACTAATATGTCACTGTGTGTACAATGGTGTTAAGTTAAATCAAATATGTTACGTAGCTCATAGGTTAGGCCTGTTAAACATGATCAAGAAAAATAACAGGAATTCAGGTCATGACCTAAAAAATATTTTTGGACCTTTTGTATATTAGCTTGGCTATCAACAGAGATTTTAAATGTAAAGAAACAACAAGTAACTAAGAGTAAATAACATAAAAAGAATATAATATAAGCTGAAACTTAAGAAATAGTATGTTGTGTCAAAAAGCAACATACATTTCACTCACCAAATGTCCTTCTTTTAGGCGTTTCACCTGAATCAATAACACTGGATAATAACATATTTAACATATTACAAGTATAACTTGCCAAATAGTGTTTCAGAGTAAAGAGGATGTCTAAACATTTATGACTGGAAATTGTTGCTCTGCGACAAATATGAATGTAAGGAAAATGCAGGAAAGCTTTTTGGAAGGCAGATATAAATATTTTGGTACAAAAAGGTTTTATTAAAAAGAGAAAGTATTTCCCATCAAAAATCTGCATATTAACCCAGATCCTTGCAATACAGGTTCTCTCCTTAATAGCCAGTTAAATTTGACTGGAAGAATTTCAATTTCCTTTATTTACTGAGCAAACTTGAATATCTAACAGCCATTTTTTAAAAATGTTATGTTGTTGTTAATTACTATTATTTCATTTTTAATTTTCAACTTATTTTCGTACTTATATCCAATTAAGGTTCAAGCATGCTGTCCTGGGCACACACCTCAGCTATCTGGGCTGTCTGCCAAGGACAGTGGGTTAGTTGTTAGTGGTTAGTGAGAGAGAAGAGGGTGTAGTGATTTTACACCTACCCATTGAGTCATTAAAACTCACTCTGGGTGGGAGCCGATACCGGGCTGTGAACCCTGTACCTACCAGCCTTATGTCCGATGGCTTAACCACGATACCACCGATCATTCATGGTTACAAATGCAGTTCTAACTAATGCTTTACATGACAAATGGTTTCTTGGTCCCCGACACCACAACCACCTTACACTCAAACTGTAGATATTATTTCTTTCCTCACAAACAAAGCTTAAAACACTGCTCTAGCTACGGTCCACATTATTTTTGGCTGGCATACTTATAATCCATATATTTTTGTGCCAAGTTTTAAGATGTAGACAAGAAACTGGCCCCGCTCTTTATGTTCCCAGTTATTTGTTTTCTTTATGTACCTGTGAAGCATCAAGACTTATTTCCTCGGATTCCTCGTCCGATTTGCTGAGGATGCGGCTGATGTTGCTAAACACATGGCTCTCATGTAGAAACTGGTGGTCGTGCTGCTGGAACCTCATGCAATAGCAGCACACCGCCATTTGCTGGTGAAAACAAAACAGAAAGACTTAATATTTAATACAGACAAGTAACCAAAGTGTTTTAGTTATACCAGTTTAGCTATATAGAGGATACTCCCCAAGTGTCTTGTGATATTATAATTTATCAGCATGAGTTGATAAAAGTATGAAATCCGAGGCTTGCTAAGGATTTTTATACTTTTATCAACGAGTGCTGATAAATTATGATATCACAAGACACAAAGGTGTATTCTATTTATCATCCATTATCATTCTTTTCATTTGTAACAACTGTAAATAATGTCAGTAATGTGGATTGAATGTCACTATATTTGGCAGCTAGCAGAACGACAGTGGTGTGACATCTCTAATGATAGGTTTAGTGCTGAAACATGTACAGTGACGTAACAAAATAATGTCTTGTGATTAAAATTAGACCAATTAAGATTATAAGAAGTGATATCTCCTAGGAGAATATCACAGGAGATATTGCAAATTATAGTGTCAGCGATATCTCCTACAAAAGCCTTTAATGGATGATAAATCTGTATAGCGAAAAAAATCCCATGCACTCTTACATTTTAAATTGATTTAGTAATATCAGTTTAGTTAAACTAGTTTAAAGTGTAAGTGTGAACACAGCTACAGCAATAATAATAAATGGTAGAGCTAAAAACAGAAATGTCAAAGCCTATATCCCTTGTGGTTTCAATTCCAATTTACATGCTTGAGATTGGATCGAGATGAAAAAAAAGAAGAAATATTTAGCTAACAAAGGAAGTTCTTGTACAAACCTGGAGTGCTGTGCTGGCTGGGAGATACATCATGACATCCGAGATTGTCTGCAGCAGGGTATGAAACATCTCTGGTAGAGGTGCCACAGCCTTCCCCGCAATGCTGATGTCAGCCAAGGGGTGTTCACAAAGAGGAAGATCCTGGACAAAACAAAAAAGTATTATGATGATGAAAAGTATTTGGCATACAGTAACCATTACATATTGATATAATGAGGAAACCTCAAGTGTTTTCACTTTATAGAAATACTTAACCTGGGCAGAGTTCAGCCAGACTGAGCAGAAAATATTCCTTTAGATTGGTTTATTCGCTTCACAGTAAACCAAATGACCACGTCAGTAACCAATTATATAATCTGCGAATGTTAGCAAAATGTTCACCGGCTGAACTTAGGTCTGATCTCTCATCTGTAACATGTTGATATGACAATGAGAACTGAGTGTTTCCAAATATAGGAGGGCTAGCTCTGGCACTCGCCAAATTCACCAATTGCAAATTTTGTAAACAATTGATAAATTTTATTTTAATTTGGCAAAAGTATTAATTGATATTTTGTTAGAGAATAACTGGGGATCTATAAAATTTGGAAGTTTAATATATATTTTTCTGCTGATCCAGAGCTAGCCCTGTATAGAAATACTTAATCTGGCTTTTCACCTATTACATATTGATATGAGGAAACAATTTCACCCCTTTGTAGAAAAAAGTTCACTTGTTTTTTACATTAGCCAATAATGCTAGGAATTGTCATTGTGTGAAGGATATCTGACGTGTCTTTGTTTAACATAAAAGACCATTTACCAAACCGACATTATTTAAAATTCTAACAGTGAGTTTACCTCGAGATCTTTCTTGACCTCTTTCTGCTTTTCCTTCTGTTGGTCCTCCTTCTCCTCTTCCTCCTCCTCCTCGGGTAGAGGTTTTAACGCTGCCACAAGGAACCACAACAGGTCATGCATACACACTTGTTGTACCACACTCCTCATCAGCCAGTTGAATGCCTGCATGGAAAAATAGATACAAAAAATATGTAACACAAGTAGGTAACTGTCAGATTGTGATCACTTTATCACATCACCATGATATTTTAGTTTCCATTTTGGTCAGACAATTAAGGCTCCTCTGTGACATTCACTGGTTAGTGTACCAGATATGACCAACATAATTATTTGGTAGCTTTCATATTCTAAATATTACACTAATTGCTATCAAGATACAGGAAATAAAATATTAGGTACATAAAGTATTACGCTGTAAACAATTAATTTGCTTACACCAAGACTGCTGAGTGTTCAAAAATAGTTTACAAATAAGCAAATGAAAAAGTCAATACCCCACAGTATAATTATAATACATTAGAACTGTCAAAAATCTACAAAACAGAATATATATATTAAAAATATATCACTGAAATATTGTTCTTTATGCCCCGATGCACACCATGGGGATTGTCACTGACCTGCATGGCAAACACTCGACACGCTGCCTTCCTCAGTGCTTGTCTCATGGCCAGCTGAAGATTATCCAGGTCATGACGCTGAATGATGAATTCCATGACAGGTCGCTGTAACGCTCGCTCCCCATTTTCTGACTGACGATCAACCGATGAGATCAGCTTTGTCATGGCGGCCGACGGATGTTTCAGAAGTGACATTCCACCATCTGAAAAACACAACAAGATGATCACTACCTGATAGACATATAAACAAGCAAAATATAAATGGTTAAATATGGTGATTATTATCAGTAAGAAATAATGGATAGAGAATATACAGTGAAACCCTGCTATTGCGACCATCAGTGGGACTTATTAAAAGTGGTTTTAATAGTGGGGTGGTCTTAGTACCAGGGTGATCGTTAGGTGGGGTTTTACTGTATATGAATAAAAACTAGCATACATTATTGCAAAGAATGGAAAGAACACAGATGCCAAGCAAACCCCCTGAATTATCACAAGATTTTTCCACTAATTATAAAATAAACTGCAGTATTTGTCTCATTAAAAACTACAAATAATTTCTTTCTTTTTTTCTTTTTTCCTGTAATAGTCAGAAACAATTATTATTCAGCTTTTAAAAGAATCCCTTCTTGCAAAATTAAGATGTAAACTCTATAAAAACTGATCTAACCTTGTGGATTTTAGATGGATGTGTTACTGTTTTGAATGGTAAATCTTTTTGTACTTATTTAATTTCTTTAAAAATTGTAACACATAAACAAATATCTCTCATGTTTCCATTAAACATTCATTCATTTATATTTTGACAGAACTCTCACCTGACACGCCACCACTGTTGTTTCTTCGTCTAGACAGAGATCGGTTGGTACTGCTTTGACTGTTTTCTTCCTCGGGGGTAATTTCTGACACACTCCGCTGAAAAATGGTTTTCTTGAACTGTTCCTGCTCAAATTCTGGACTGGTGCCAGCACTTTTCGTTACAACCCTGGTTTCAGGCACAATTATGACACTCTGTTCCTGAAACAGAAAAGCAAATAATATTGGTTTAAAGTTAATGCACACAAGGAACAATAATGGTACAAGAATTCCACTGTTGCTCTGGATATATTTGTAAGTTACAAATATATAAGTTAATTTCAAATCATGGCTAACAAAATATTTTGTTTTATAATTATGGAATTTTTCAAAATACAAATTAAACCAAATTAATTAACTTTATTCTCTAGAAAATGTTTTGAAATATGATGAACAAATATTCAGAAAGCTAATTAAAGTAAAATATCTCCCTGACAATAGTTGATTTGATGGGTTTGTTTAAAAAAAAAAACGCCATAAGACAATAAACAAGTGAAAAACAATTATAAAATAACGATGTTATATACCTGAGATCCTACTGAAGAGAACTGTGAAAATGACCTGACATCTTGCCCCAATGACCCTGACCTTGCCAGGGGACTGTGTCGTGGTTCGGTTGGTAGACGTGGCCGGTAGATAATTCTTCTCTGAGCCATGGACATCGATCCCGACCTGACAAAGACTCGATCATCGTCATCTATGAAAATGTCCTCAGCAAACGCCGAGTCAGCATTCTGGGCATTATGCTGCATCAGGTATTGGAATGGTACTGGCGGAAAAGACTCCATGTCCGAACCAGCATTTTCACTCACACTGGGCAGTCCAATGTCCGACCTCATAAGAACGTGTTTCTTGTGATGTTTCGGTAACGTGAAACCAGAGGCACTAGCCATGTCCAGGAGAAACATGGCATTGTTTTTAAGTATCACGTGAGGCTCCAGAGGTGACATCAGAGTCTGCTGTTTTGACAGAATACTCCGCTTCTTCATCTTCTTCACCTTGTCCTTGTGTTTCTCAGACTGGCGCTTCTCTTTCAGGTACTTGTCCCTGCACACATCACACATCAGGTACCAACTGCTGCCTCCTATTCCACCTTCACCGCAGTTGCCCGCCCAGCCACCACAGAAGTTTCCACCACTGTTGTAGCCTTTTCCACAGGCGTGTCTACCACAGCCTGGATGGACGCTGCGCATGTGGTAGGTGACAGGATGTGGGAATGAACCACCACACAGTTCGCAGGCGGCTTCTCTTTCCGCGCCCCCTATTCCTATTCCACCACCACCAAACATACCGGCAACTGCTTCGGCAAACATGTGACCTTTCGCCATCGATTTCTGGTCTTTGCGTTTCTTGAACTTTTTCTCTTTGTCCTTTTCCTTGTCTTTCTTTTCAACTTTCTTCATTTTTGCTGCCACAGCTGGGCTGGGAAGAATCAACTCTTGATCAATAACTCGTATGACCGACGTCGACAGCTCTTCCCAAAAATAAACTAGATGCTGTAGTGTTGGTGGTAATTGAGTCTCCTTGTTTGAATCCCCATCATCCTTCAGCTTCTGACTGAATTCTGGAATCCATTTTTCATTCCCCTCGGACTTGTGTCGAGATATAGGAGGTCTAGACTGTATGGCCGACTTTTCAACCAAGTCAAGGTCCTTCACCTGTGGCTCGAGATTAAATCTAACTCTGCTCTCATTCATATTTTCTTTTCTTTTATCTCTCGGAGAGCCTTTGCTCGATTCTGTTGCATGCCTTGTTCTAACTCTTTCGCGATCTTTACTTTTCACAAATTTTGACATTTCTTTTGTCAAGTCAGGGTGAAACTTGAGGAACGAGGCACAAGCCATGGCATCATGGACGATGCCTTCGTGCCACATGAATGCAGCAAACACAGCTCTGAGACATTCAGCCACCGATGGCGACAGGGCTTCCTTGACTGGCTCCCTGGGCTGGTCAAGAGTAATTGAAGCTGACGATGCTGACCTCGCCCTGGTGACAAATGGTATGTCACGTGGAGACGGAGATGATGCTCGTTCTCGCTTAGATCGTAGCTGACGGCCTCGGTCCTTTCTATTTGCCTTGGGTGACAACCTGGATAGAAAAAAGACACATCCATCCAATTACATAAAAATCAATGTCTAGACTAAATAATATAAAAATTAACACATATCATTACAAAATAAACGAATGTTAAAAAAAGAAAAAAATCTAAAATTTGTGCTTAGTACAATTTATACTATTTATTATTTAAGCACTACTTAAATTAAAACAGTTGACCGTGCTGACAGGGATTGCACCAGGTATTGACAATTTTTACATCTATTATCTACTGAGTATTTACCAAGATGGGATCAATAAATTACTTATGACAACCACATCTTTTTCGATATCCTCATAATACACAAAACATAAATTTCAGTGTTATGAACCCATGAACTGGTCATAGTTACTTGCGAAGTACAAGTCAGGAAAACACATTTTCTTATCTCTCTAAGTCCATGGTTAAATCGCCATGAAAATCAAATTTGATATGAAACCGTACGTGAAAACGTTATATACACAATTTCAGCTCAATATCTCAAGGCATTGTTAAAAAAAAATATCCCGAAAACTATAAGTGTTTTAGATGGAAGGAACAGACAGAAGGACAGAGATAAAACAAATAGTCCACTCCGGCTGGACCCGTCGGGGACTAATAATTGAACTGAATACATGAAGTTTTTTACGTATCAAAACAAATATCAGAAGCTGGAAGTGAATACTGTATTACAAACCTAATTGCTTCATCTTTTGGTGGTGAGGACCCAATACTGAATGCACCCATTAACTGCGAGGGACTGGATGATCTGATGCTGGAAGCGCTTGCTCCCGACTGAAGACAGCTGCTGCCACCACGGTACTGAGGACTAATAAAACATAAGGTTATCATGCTTAAGTAAGTTTTCTAAGACTTGATACTTGCATTTAATCAAATGACACCATTAAATACTATCTTTGTCAAGTGTCAATGTTAGTATTTAAGTGTTTAGATTCTATATTGAAATGAATTTAGTTATTTCTGGTAATGTCGTATGTCTTGAAATTGTCAACCCATGTATGTGTGTAAACAATCCATGTGTTACCAAAAATAACACATGATGTTCTCACCAATGCGTGCTTAAGAATAGCTACTACTTCTCAAATTCCACTTAAAATGGTGACACACATCAGATAATCAGAACTACCTTGTGACTATATATACAATGAAACACCTTTAAACCAAACACCCATGGGACATAGTAAAAAGTTTGGTTTTTAGGAAAATCCAGTTTAGCTTGGATCAGGGGCCTAATTCACAAAGGTCCCTTAGGCACTGATAGACAACAAAGTATCCTATTTGCAAGTCTTTTAGCATTGCACTGCGAGATCACAAAGTTACGAGAGTTTAGTGAATTAGGCCCCTGCTCTGTACTGATATTTGAAAAGGGACGATGAAAAAGTTCCTGTCTTTACAGAAGGCCTGGTTTTGAGGGTTTCACTGTATATAGTTACTAGCTCCTACCACTTACCTTCCACTTCTAACAGGTGATGCGTATCTGGGACTCCCTGACCCCGAGCCTCCAGGAGATGCTGAAGCTACTCCTGGTGATGAGGACAGCTTCACCTGAGACAGTTCTCTGCGAGCTGATGGAGGGGTTTTAGGTGGAGACAGGCTGGAGGTCTCAAACGAAGGTTCTTTGTGTAGTCTCGTTCTCAGGGGGATGGGACTGCTGGGTGGAGTTTTGAATGTCTCTTCATGCGACAGTGGACCTCTGTGGTGAGGGCTGTCTCGGTCACCTCGAGCTGCAGGTGAGCCTGACCGGGAACCTGTTGGTCCAAGAAAGGAAAGGAATGTTTGTTTAACAACACTTCAGCACATTATCAAAATTAAATTATTTAGTGTCTAACATTTAGTTATTTTGACACTTGGTCTTGAAAATGATAGAGAAAACTTTTAAAAACACCACATAGGCTACTCCTATCAGTGTGCAGCAAGGGATCTTTTATATGCCATAGACAGAAAGTTAAAGTTTGTTTTGTTTAATGACACCACTAGAGTACATTGATTTTTTAATCATCACTTATTGGATGTCAAACATTTGGTAATTCTGACATACAGAGGAAAACTGCTACATTTTTCTATTAGTATTAAAGGATCTTTTATATGCACCATCCCACAGACAGGATAACACAAAAAACGGCAGTTGTAGAGCACTGGCTGGAAGGAAAAAATAGTCCAATAGGCCCACCAACGGGGATCAATCCTAGACTGATTGTAGATCAACTGAGCACTTTATCACTGGGCTATGTCCCGTCCCCACTATAGATAGAAATACACATACCAGTTAGGATAAAACCTAAGAGGTCTACTGAGGGTGATCGATTCTATCACTCAGGTGAATGTTCTGTGTTAGGGTGATCGATTCTATCACTCAGGTGAATGTTCTGTGTTAGGGTGATCGATTCTATCACTCAGGTGAATGTTCTGTGTTAGGGTGATCGATTCTATCACTCAGGTGAATGTTCTGTGTTAGGGTGATCGATTCTATCACTCAGGTGAATGTTCTGTTACAGAATACATGACACCTTAAATTACGACACAAGATTTAAATCAACAAGATGAATTAAAAGCTTGTATTTACAATAATCGATCAGTGGCCATCTGATTAGAAAGATAAACTACTTTAGTTTCCACATTTTTCTTTTCTTCATCACTTTATTAACACTACAAATCTATTTTGCTTGATATTCTATGTATTAACTTTGTTCTGAATATTTATTGTAGTTTTTCTTCCTGTTTCACTTTATCTGCACTGTTAATTTGCCTGCTTTATGTTTTGTGTATTTACTTTGTTTCAAATATTTGTAGTAATAGTAGTCGCCAGTAATGTTATAATATTTGTAATTAGGAGATGGCCTCGTAAGTTGGATAACTTTTGTATATTATATGCAATAAAATATGTTTCAAACAAACTAAATCGATTTAAAACACTAAAATAGAAGCTGCTAATAACATACTTCAGTAAGTAATCACACTAAGATATTAAGTAAAAGGTTAACCTTTCGGTGTTACAAGATTTAGCCTTATCCAGCTCTAATTACCTGAATCACTTGAGGCTTTGGGACTGTTGCTTCGTGAATTCTGTCTGGGAGATCCTGGAGGTGAAGGGTTTGGAGTTGGCCCGTTACCATTGGCTCGGCTTTCACCTGCAAACAATAACGCAATCGAAATAAGGTCATTCTTGAAAAAAGATTTTGATTAATTTCATGTAAATCTACTAACCAGTTTAGTATTGAGCTAATCAGTTAGTAGTATTTTATTATTAAAAATTATCTTGGGAATAGGTCAGAGAAGACATTTTGTGGGGAAATGGTCACTGCAAAAAAGATATTAAACAGTGTCCCAATTATAGACAAAGTAACTGCAGTGGTAACTGCTGAGATTTTATTTCTTAGAAATATAAAAATAATATTTTGGGGCATTTATGAACATTCACTTTCTATGACAGTGTGAGAATCATTGATTTAAAAATTCAAATGGCAGCAAAATAAACAGAAGACAAAAATTTGAAGGACTTTGACAGCAGAATCTGCTATTATTAAAATTCATAAGTTTAAAAAAAAAAAGGTTTGATGAAATTCTTTTTTTTTTTACAATGGACAAAATTTCTGTGCAACAAAACATAATTAGGAAGATAGTTTATTTCCATGTTTACATTCACTTAAGGATTAGAATAACACTTGTGCTTACATGCCTGGTAAGGGTGTAACTGATAACCTGTAGATTTAAAACTGTATTCAATCTGCAAGCTGTAGTAACTGATCACAAATTATACTGATAACAACAAAACAAGCAAAGAAAAGCAAAGCAAAGCAAAAAAGAAACCATTCTTAAAATCTAAATGAAATAAAAACAAATCTGTGGTATATAATTTTCAAAGTCTTAACAAAACATTTCATTAGGATATACAAAATATTAATAACCAAAAGGTAAATGATATCACTTCTTGTAAGCAGCTTACCATCTGCTAATTAGATACAGTCAAAACAAAACTTTACACTATCTACATTAAAACAACAGGTTAACAATGTCAGGGTAGATATATCTAGGCATTCCATTACACAACATAGACAAATTAATCTAAACATTAAATGTCCATAATAAATATTCAGATTGATATATGCCCCCATATCTTTACAAAATATTGATATGATAATATAGAAAGAAGTTCTAAAACTACTTTACAGAATAGATTTTATTTTGACCGTTAACAATTCTGCCTTGTTGTCAAGAATTCAACCGTTGGAGACATTTCATACACAAAGCTCTGTGGGGGTAATTCAAGGTATATGCAACAACCACAATGTACTTTCAGTAATGATTTATTTAATACAGTGATAATAATGTTTGTGTCTAAATTATTCATCTTCCCAATATCCTTCATACTGGTGGTACTCATATGAGCCATGATTTAGGAGATAACCATATGGAGTTGTTAGATTTGTGGGTGTTATTGTCTATTTGATCATGCAAATGTAATTTTTTGACCGAATAAAAAACCTCCATATGGTTATGTCCATTGTAAACTGAATCGTTTTTCTACGGAACTAACTGTATATTTGGTATTTCTTGAAAAAAATACTTGACTACAATCTAACTGTAGACCCTTGAACAGTCAACTTGTCCTGTTCCAATTGTTAATGACATCACTTTCTAATTATGTCATTAGCATTCCGGGTGTTAATTTCATTTGATCCCGGAAAAAGAAATGTCATTAGCCAATCACAATACAGAACACACTCGCCTTTAGTTTACAATGAATAATAAAGTACTGTTAAAATGTTTTAGTTTTCTTTCTTTGCTTCAGTCTGTCAGCAACATCCAATGAATTATCACTAATGGAAGTTTTCCTTTCTTCCCATTCTTATTCAGTTAGAGAAATGTAATGAATTATTACTTGTAGTTTCTTTCTCTTTTTTTCTAAAATTCCCCTTGATTTTCAACTTACTGTTACTACCATCAGGTCTTAAGTACACTCTTTTTTTATAAATGAATTATACTGCAGCAGTATTTTATAGTTTCTGTTAAGGTGCATATGGACTGGTTGTGGCGTGTGTGTGCAGTGCAGCTAAAAACAAATTGTACTACATTAGTTTCAATGATAGCCTCTAGATGAGTGTGATGCATGTGGCAAAAAATGAATGCAGCCAGCTTGGGTTTATATGTCCAAAACGCAAGCCACAGATGCATCAAATGCAACAGTCAGATCACACGTATCTGCTGCATCCAGTATATATGAGGATTTAAGTGTTCCATCCATATTGGAGATGGAAACAACCTTTTATGGCTTATTTGTGACTAAAAAGAGCTGGTTATTTAGTCTGTTTCTTATGCACTCAGTAAATTTTATTTACATTTTGCCATTGTGTTCCTACCATGCCAGGAGGGCAAAAAACAAGAAAGGATTACTTAAACACTATATAACATATTATCTCGTTAAGTTTAATCATTCTTACATTTTTAATTCACAAGCATTAATATATATACATGCATATAATACATATAAATGTATAACCATATTAGTCTAGAATTAAAATAAAGGAAAACATGACATTCTAGACCAATAAACTAGCCTAATATCAACACAGAGAAAGAATTATGAAAGGTATTGCTCAGTGTCCTACATACATAGTCGACCAGTGTGTTCACAAAGATAACAAAACAACACAGAGCATCTCCAGAAGTGACTGTGCTTACAACAACTATCTTACCAATAAGGGAAGCTAGTCGTTTAGGACTAACAGCACGAATTTGATAACGAAACAAGTGATTTGTGCAACGGTCCATATGCTTTGCATCCTTGTTCCACAATCTACTGGAAATTCTTAATGGTTCCCCGGGTTTAACTTTGTCTGCTGCAGCAGCAAGCAAGCACATCAAAGCAAAAATGGAAAAAAATAAAAAAAATGTAAAAAAAAAATGTGCCTAGGTGCATAAAAGATAAAGAAAGAAAAGTTTTAAAATGTAAGCAAAATAGCAAAAGCAAGGCCTAAACGGACTGTAAATGAAAGCTTACCATGATGATTCTGTATACCGCAAAATTATCTTGATGTTAAATATTCCCCCCCCCCCACATGAACACTGGAGGGTCTAGTCTGTTTCTTTAACTATTGAATTGTGCTTCATGTTTTATATATTACATGATATTGGTAGTATATCAGTTGGTAAAGTAAACTGATCATATATTTGTTGTAAAAAAAGTGTTTTATCAGGGCACTAGCAGATCTCAAGAAGGGATGGGTCACAAAGAATCTCTCTACAACTTCTCTCTCTAAAAAAAAAAAAAAAAATCTTTTGCAAGTGTTGAAAACTAATTTTGTTCTAAAGTTGTTCTAAATTAGCACAATATATTGATAATGATTTTTTTTTTTTAAACAAAAGAAATGCTGTTTGTTAGTGAACACAATTAAAGTGGGTTTTTTTTTTACTGCAAACCAACAAACCAACATTCTGAATGCAAAAAAAATGCAAAACCATTTTTGGAATCTGAATGTGAAAAAACAAAAAATAGCCCACTTACCTAAAGCATTAACCAGCTCCCTGACTGACACTCCCAACAGTTCGGGTGGTATATCCTTGTCCTTCCCAACACCCTTCAACATGCCCAGATCCACTGCCTGCCTCTCTAAGTAGGTCGGCTGTGACTGGCGCCGGTCGAATGGTTTTGGAGCCATGGGTTTTGATGAAACTGGTTGAGAGGCCCGTCGCTCTGACACCGGCTGCATCCAGCGTTCTGGCATTGGTGTGGACGTGAAGGGCCCCGCGGCGCCAGTGATGGGCAGTGACGGGATGATGAACGGGCTGGCTGTAGCACCCATCGATTCTTGACCAAACACAGGGACACTAGATGCAGCACCTACAAGCACAAATCACAACCATAATGACAATGCGACAGGTAATAAATATACAGTGGAAACCCCTCTAAACCAGACACCAAAAGGACAAAGTAAAAAGTCTGGTTTTAAAGGGTATCCAGCTTAGAGATTTTGAGGATATTCTGGTTTATAGACTCTTATTTCACTGTACTACAAAAACAGTAAAAGCCTTCACTATCATGTTGGTTCATAAGTCCTCATAATACAAAATATGAAAATATATTCTTCAAATATAAAAGTTCAGATTTAAGAACATTGTGTAAAGTCCAAAAAGAGATTAGCTTCTAAAATATAGTCAAATCCGAATTGGAAAAGGTTCCACACCACCATTAAGTATTCCATGCAGTTCAATACAATTTCTATGTCAGAATATATTCAGTGAAAAATACAACATCGAGAGGGTCATGTGACTACGGTACTAGCTTAGGGAGTGCTATCCTTGGCAATCAGCATATGCTGACCACAAAAAAATTCAGTTAGGCACCCTCATGCCAGAGCACCACCTCATGTTTCTGTTGTACAAGTGGCACTATACCACTTGCACAGTTGTGACCAGTTAGTAGTACATATATAACATCTAATGTCAAACCAATGGGTTATTTAAATACTACAAAAGTTAAGTAACATGTAATCAACAAAGAAAAATTTCCAAAGGCATATCAGAAATTTGTAGATGTTTTTGGGTTTTTTAATGAAGAACTATTTCCTAAACCAGACTATATTATGCTGCTACAACAAGTAACGACACGACAAATAACAGATCATTTTTAACTCATGATAAATCATGAAAAGAATCTTTTGGATAAATAAATGACCAAATGCACAAAGGCACAACAATGGATGAATGGGTGTCTGGATGAATAGATGGACGGATCGACAGATGGGGGGATTGTTGGATGAATGGATGGACAGATGGAATAGAGTGATGGATTGGTGTATTGGTGGATGGGTGTGTGCGTGAATGGGTAGCCAGGTGGGTGCAAGGACAAAGTAATGAACAGATAACTCCTTCCTTCCTCTAAAAAAATGGTCACAAAAATTATATATGTTATATTTAGCAGATTTGTATAATTAAAACAAGAACTATTACAAGCTAGCAATATAATATTTTTAAAACGCAAATACAACTATAATAAATTAAATTAAAAAACAAACAAACAACAAAGAGGTGAATGCTGATCAGCATACATGATGTATTCTCATACATTCTGAACCAAACCAATAATAAATTAAAATACGGTGAAACTGTTAAAGGTAATAGCATGCTGTACATAAACCACAATAAAAAAATAAAAAAATAAAAAACCCAGCATGCACTGGAAACAGAAGCGGAATAGAAAATGAAGGAACTGTTTTAACACTGTGATGGTTAAAATTGTGCTGCTCAATACAATAAATTACCTGGATGCCCAAACAGAAAACCATACGAAGGCATGCTTGCACTTCGACCAAAACCTGGAGATAGAAACATGAAACACTGCAACCACTGGCAATTCAGGAGGGCAAGAGATCGTGAACAATTTGACTGGTTTCCATACTAATCTACTCTATCATACTGATTTAACATTACTCATAAAGACAGGTTACCAAGTGTCTGTAAGCGCTCAGCCTCCTGCACTTGACTCAGTTTGACAATTGACAGATCATGTGATTTTAAAGTTATATATCTGACACCCAAACAGAACAACAGTTCACATGAAATATTGTGCTTATAGGTAGTACTAAACCAAATAACTTCCGGCTGGGTCAAAGTTTGAGGTGCACCCAACTTTTGATAGAGATGTGAACACTACAAGTTCTGTGATTGGTGATAAATGTGTGTTGGTTGCAAAAATTTTTTTAGTTTAATCTGGGTAAAAAAAAAAAATGCAATTTTATTTCATCTAGTATCACTGTGTTAAGCAGCCTTGTGCTTGAAACATGTATGGGGTACCTGTAAAAAAAAGTACTCAAATTTTGTGCTATATGTTACTATTGTTGTGTATGGGATTTGATTTAGTAGCTTACACCCTTGAAATTGCTTTCTCTACGGAGATATAAACTCAGCATCCATCAGTTCTTAAACCCAGTGAATTAATTAACTACTGCCCTATTGGCACTGAAATTATTTAATCTACAGTTTATGAGAATTTGGTCACATATAGAAAGACAACAGACTAATGGGCATCATGCTATAACTATAAAGGTACAGTTGTAGACATAAAGGTCCTGTGGTGTCATAACCTATGAACGATTCAGCAATGGAAAGTGTTAAATGAATGGCAATAAAGCTTTTTCAACTGACATCATCAATTATATCAGTTTTAAATTTCAAAAACCTAAACAAGATATGGTATTCGAGAGATGAATAAATCATGCTTTACCACATTGGATCAAAGATAATAAATATGCAAATATATTTATTTCAAAGTTTCTTCAATTAAAAAATCATCTGTAACCACATATAAATACCACTTTTCATTTTATAAAAATGACTGATGATACAAGAAATGTAGGCTTCCAACAAAACCACCACCAAACAGAAACTAGTCACACTTTGTGAAACATGCTGTAAAAAAGAGCATGTTAGAATAAAATGCCAAAAATCATAACAACAGTAGGATTTAGGCAGACTGAAAGTAACTGTTGCTAAAAAAAATAATCTGTTCAAGATGCTATTTCATCAGAAAAGAGTTTTGATGCAGGTTTTAATGGGCAGAAGAATATTACCTTCTTGGGGTTCATCATCTGAAAATACTGCAAATAAATGTAGGTACCCAGTTATAGCACACTGTGTTTAGCAAAGAAAAGGAAAGGGAAAAAAAGGACAGCACACCTTAATTTAATAACTTACAAAACTGGAAAATGAAAATATTTGATAAAATGATGACATTTTGGGGCACATCTTGTATTTTCTTAAAGCCTGATTTTCATCAAATCTGTTTGGGACGAACATTAATGCAGACACTACAACAGGGGCCTAATTCACAAAGCTAGACAACAAAGCATCCTCTTTGCAAGTCTTTTAGCATTGCACTGCAAGATCGCAAAGTTGCGAGAGTTTAGTGAATTAGGCCCCAGATCTGCGAACTGAATAATTTGTGTCAGTCAACGTTGGTCAGCAACCTGTTACATATTTTATGGATTCCAGACTCAATATAGCACTAATTTAGCACTTGCATCATATCCTGATTGTTTTGCTTATGGTGGTCCCCAACCTAACAACCTAAACCACTTTTGCAATCCAGTTCCAAGTGGCATAAACAGCATTCTTTCCAGTATCATCCATTTTCTTATTGTAAGGGATACTCTTAAACAGTAATTTTCATACCATACCCATCTCCAGTAACCAGATAAAGGTGTGGGTTTTTTACTCTATACAGAAACTTTGAATTTTGTTTTATACATTCAGCAATAAAGCCCCTATTTAAAAAAAAATACATTCAGCAATAAATCCCCTATTTATTAAGCCAACTCTAGGTGCAGTGTTCAAAATAAGTCCTTGTCCTGACAAGTGCAAATCTGCTCAGACGAGCAAAATGTACCTCAATAGTAAAAATGTTCATACAGTTTCATAGTTCTTGTACTTGAATAAAACAATCACTTATTTGGACAAGTGAAAGTATTGGCAGACAAGTTCATTTCAACTTATTTTCGTGCTTATATCCAATTAAGGTTCAAGCACGCTGTCCTGGGCACACACCTCAGCTATCTGGGCTGTCTGTCCAGACAGTAGGTTAATTGTTAGTTGGTTAGTAGTTAGTGAGAGAGAAGAGGGTGTAGTGGCCTTACACCTACCCATTGAGCCCTTAAGAACTCGCTCCGGGTTGGAGCCGGTACCGGGCTGCGAACCTGTACCTACCAGCCTGTAGTCCGATGGCTTAACCACTACGCCACCGAGGCCGGTGGCAGACAAGTAGATTTGTAGATGTACTTGGCCGGTAATAAATTCTGCTTATTTCTACCACTGAGATATAACCCTTCTGTAACACAAGTGTATGCATTTTTTTCCACAGAAAAGCTACCTGCTTACAAGACCACCACTGATATGCGTCTTAGTCGGCTCTTTCTGTTCACAGACAGGTGTCACTGTATATAAACTACACTGTATATAAAATATACAATAAATACCTTCTTTTGGTGTTATATTTCTGTTACACTCTCTTTGTTTACCTAACATTTAACTAAACACTCCACACAACGAACCTTCGTTTTTCTCTCCAAACGACGGGAACACGGCCGACTGATGATGTGCCGATGAGAAGTCGAATCCCCTGGCGCTGGTGGATGGTAGCGTGCTGAAGGAGAAGGGATCGCGGCCTCCCAGCCCCAGATCGCTCTCGTGCTGCAGGTAGTAGGTGTTGTCTCTACTCATACACAGCGTCCACGCCTCCGAGTCACTAGTGTCACAGTACTCCTCTATACTCTCAGAGTCCAGCTTCACCCACGTGCCATCAGAATTTGTCACCTGCAATATTGATGTCAACTGTACTGTAATGTTTAACATTTCATCCTAATTAGGAGAAAGCATTATGTGACTTATTGATTTTAGACCTCAACACCTGCTTTAAAATACAGTCAAACCTGCTCTGTATTAACCAGCCATATTCTCCCATATCATCTAATATAGCTAGTATAAACCAACCAGTATTAAATGCCACTGTTTGATACTCCCATTGGTAGCTGTTTTAACTGTATCAACAAAAAGAATACTTAATTATTCATATTTGAATAATTTATAAACAAAGTCAAACTAAAGTCAAAATGCAGTGAAACCTCTCAAAACCAGACCCTCCATACACTAATTCTCCCCAAACTGGACATTTTTCATGGTCCTTTTTTAAAATTAGTACAGAACTTAACCTCTCTAAACTGGATACCTCTTAAAACCGAAGATTTTACTTGGTAATAAACATGTACTAACTCAAACAAGCTTTTGTTAAAATTAATCCAGAAGTCTAAAGCTTAATAAACATATAATCATAAATTTTGAAAGACCAGTGTTCAATGCTTCAATTACATCTACTCACATCTTCAATTGCATACACTTTCTTGTTAAGTGTAAGCATACCAGTGGGTGTAGCCTTCAGATTAGGCTTGCTGCGGATGTTGTGTCCAAATGACCCACATTTGACAACCTGATATATACCAGGACCTACAAAAAACAACAACAACACAGAAATAAAATAGTAATAATGCCAGTGTGAGTGTTAGTTAAAGTGCTGTTCCAGATGTATGATGTATCAATCAACATATTATTTAATATGATTATAAAAAAAATAAAAAAAATTATATACTGGTATATTTTCCATTTAAAAATATTCCCCTAAAAAATAGAACCAGCTGAATTCGTTTCGGGAATTTCCGTAAGTTTTGATCCGTGACATCACAAAGGGAACTCCTTTCTATAGTCAGCGCCATTGTTCATTGCTTCTTGTGTGTTTATTATGGTTAAACGGCGTGTTGTTGGTGGCTGTAGCAATACAAAAGCCGATAAATTAAGTCTTCACACATTTCCTAGTAATGTTGCTGTGAGAAAGCTGTGTGTGAATTTGATTAAATCAACGTGGAAAGACTGAACAGGAAGAAAATGCCAGAGACCGTTGCGACAGCAGACACTTTAGGTTCGATTCGTCCGAACTGGCTTGTCGGCTTAAACGAGATATGGGAATACCACATGTTATGGCTTTTAAAAAGGATGCCGTACGAACAATGTTTCTGCGACACAAAACAAATGACAACAAGCCGACACCATCCACATTGAAACGACCTTGGGGTGCATATCGTCAATGTCCCAAACTGTGTTATGCTTCCAACTCCGGCCAGTTTGTTTTCTCATGCACGGTTCGTGCAATCATCGAGATCCGATTTGTCATCGTTTGCATATCGTTCATTTGTGAGGTTTTTCTTTACAGTTCGAGAACATTTTCATTAACAATAAAGTTCAGACAAGTAAGTATCTATAGCTTTGTCCGTCCCATCCTACAATTTTTTTTATTTTTTTTTTTGTAAATAACAAAAAAGAAGAAAAAAAGAAGAAAAAAAAGCTCTTTTTGTATGCATCTTAGAAAACAATCGGGTCAGAAATAAATGACTTGTAAATTCCATAGTATGGAAAAAGGTGTTCCCTGTGAGACAGACTAAATACATTAAATTAATTTTACTATACCTTCTCACAGAGAACACCTTTTTTCATACTATGGAATGTACTATAAGTTATTTATTTCTGAGCTGACTGTTTTCACAATTGCACACAAAATTAGTATTGTTTTGTTATTTCCAAAACACTTTTACTTCTTTTTTTTTACGTCAAACTAAACTGAAATTATTCACAAAAAAACATCTTCATAGAGGGATGGGACGGACTAAAAGTCGTTTTTGTTTATTTATTTGTTTACTGATATCGGGTCCACTTGACTCGTAGAATTCAAGAGTTATTTATCGTCTTTTCTACTACACCACAAGTATTAGAACATACAGTGTAGCAAAATAATTCGCACGAAAAGCTAAAGAACAAAACAATGATAAAAGTTGTAAATTAGTGGTAAGCTGTCTCCACCACCATTTTCATCGTCATCTGTCAGGCCGGTGGTTCGTCGGAAGATGTTCCAGGTTCAAACTGATATGGCATTATTTGTTGTGTTGCATAAATATTAGTCCAGTCGTCATTACTACACTATTCATCATCGAAAGAAGAATCGCATGATAATTGAGCTTGGCAGTCGCTGTCGGTCTCACTTTCACTTGCGCTGGAAGTCATCTCATAGTAGGTTTCTGTGAAGCGCATTCCCTTCATGATGTCACAGCTATTTACAGGCAAATGTTTTTACTGAGAATTTTACTTGGTCGTTTCTGGCAGTGTTCTACGGGAGTGATGTTTTAATACTTTTATGGGGCATTTTCGTAATTATTGATTTCCATATGGGTGTAAAATATTATTGCAATGAATTAAGAAAGCATTTAATTGTGGAATTTGAAATTTTAGTGTATGGTCTGGAAAAGCACTTTAATGAAGTTTATAATACAAAGACTATCATGGATTATTTCACACACTAAATGATCAAAAAAAATACTTTCATTATTTTGTAGTAAAACAAGACAGAGAGACTTATCAAAATGACGTCATTTTGGAAAATGATGTCGTTTTGTGGTCTCTTTTTAGTTACGTTTGAAAATTTTTGACATGGTTCTAGCTTGTTATTCAAGAAAATAATATTTGGAATAATGTGAATCGTACTGATTTTACGAAACTCATGTCAGGATTCATGTATTACCTGAGCGAGAGCTCATATAATAATCTCTATATATTAACATTTGTTTATGAAGTTAATGAAGAAGCTAGTTTCCTTCACTATATTCATATAAGGTTCAGGAATGTACCCACATGATTATCTTAATTTTTGGTCCAGAACAAATATTAGGTAGTTAGTGGTTAGTGAAATCAGTTTAATTGCCATGTTTTTGGTTTAACTACTGTGCCATCAAAACTGGTACATACACAATCAAGTCTTACACCCTTATTTAAAGACAAATACCATCACAGTGTAATGCTAACCTCTGTGCGGTCTTGCTGTCTCCCTAGCTTGCTCTGGCATCTTCCGTACAATCTGTTCCTTGGCCATTTCATCGAGAATGGACTTTGGTTCCTGGACCGGCACGAGAAGGGTCTTACCCAGGTGTTGGTTGTACTGGAGACACCAGGCTTCAGAGTATCCATTGACGCACCACTCAGTAATACTGTCCTGACCCAGGCGAACCCACACACCATCGTCATTGTGAATCTAAAGGAAAGGAATAGAATACTTGTTTAATGATATCTCACCACATATTAAACTATGGCTATTTGATGTTTGATCAAGTTACATGATTTTTCTGGTTATGTAAAACTTGGCGACAACAAGCTCTGTCACATATTGCACCAATGGCAGGCATGGCAGTATTTAACTGTTTAAAAAAAAAAAAAAATGCTATTTGGTTCAGTGCTACCGATAAGTCATAGTAAACGTATCTAAAACAGCAAAGTAACTGGCCAACATATGGTACAATGGTTCAGAGTTAATAGCTACACAATTAATAGGTCTATTTATTCTACACCAGAATTTGTAAATCAATATCTCTTTTAAAATATATTCTTAATTATTATGAACATTTTACTTTCAACTCTGGATGAATAATATGTAATGTGTGAATTGTAAACTGAACTGACCTCATCAATGAATGAAATAACTCCTTCTGGCTTGACCACACCAATCTGTTCACTCTGAAGAGTGGGGTGAACTCTCACTCTCAGACCGGCACTACATGTGCCTACAAACTTCCTCATCTAGAAAAAACCATAAATGAAACGTCAAGTTATTACACCACAAGAGACATAACAAAAGGCATACAAACAATGAGTAAGTAAGTGGGTAAATAAGTAACAGTAATGTGGCCTTACGCTTACAAAGTTGGGCTGCTCTATGTTTTCATTCTATAAAATGCAAACGTTAACAAGTTATTAACATGTCATAATCTTTAATCAAACTTAACATTCCTTATGAGGCTCTACATCAATTCTCAGTAGGACAAATGTCTTATCTTTTAATTGTTCTATCTGAAATGTGCTTGTCTCACTTGAACGTTTCTGCTGAAAGTTTGGAAATATTTCAGTGGTCTTTCATTAGGAAGCAAAACAGTGTCAGACATAACACAGTGTCAAATTCTTTTTAAAATTATCATTGGAATTGTCTGGTTGGACAATTTGCTACAAAAATGTACTTGTTCTACTCCCGAAACAACATGTCTCGGACAGAAAACAAGCCTCAACGAAGAGTTCTGCTTTAGTCTGAATACATTTTTAAAATCATAAACTAAAATGAAAGTAATCCATCTACTTTTAAATAGTAATCCAGACACTTTAAACTTTAATAAAACTTTAACTTGATTTTCATCATGTTTGAGACAAAACTTACTAAAATTTCCTAGTTTAGTAGCAAGAGATCTTTTTGGAATGGGACAAAGCTGATAATTTACACCATCTAAGGTTGACTATTTAAAACAGAGCTAGATCCCACTTCCAATTTTCGAAGATATATAAATGAACTCACTCTGTTAGGCTGATGTGCTTTCTTTGTACTCTGTGAAGGTGCAGGTGCCCCTTGTGGGGGTTCTTTGACTTCCACTTTGTATCCACCAGCTGTAAGACAACATATTAATGACACTTATAATATATACAAATAATCTAATATATACCCATTTAACCTTATAAAGACTTTTTTTACTCAATGAATTAGAAACATGTTTACTCAGCCAAAGATGATAATGAATAATGGAAAAATAAATACAGAAATTTTAATATTACTGTTCGGGCACTGAGATTGTTCCTTGAGTCAAAATATGCAAAGCATCAGTCAAAACCATACTGTAAGTTTTGGACAGAGAATATGAAATTATTTGGACAAACAGTGCAAACTCTGGAAATACTGTACAGACGATTAAAAATCTGGAATTTAACATAACATATGTTGAATACAAGACCGGAAATACATTTTCTTAGGGTTTCCCTTTCTTAATTTAATGTAATGGTTCTCTTGTCTACAAGGCTAAGTAGTTCAAAAAGGGTATGTTACAGGACATTTGTATCATTAAGTCTACACAACATGGTAACATATTGAAATAATTTGACTTTACAAATTATCCGCACATTAACAGTTGTAATACCAAACAATAACAGTTATAATACCAAACAAAACCCATTGGATTAATTAGCCATATCATTCAGACTGGATTTTATCATTAAGGGTTAACAGTCCTGTGAATATTATTGAGATTATAGATAAATTCCTCATTTAAAAAATATATTATTAATCTATTCTTCCTCAGACATTCTTCACTACATAGAATATACCTATGTTGAAGCCGTCAATAGTGGATCAGTTAAAACTACTCAACATAGTTTACAGTGTTAATATGGATAAAACTTGAGGTGTTTAGATACATCACAACAAATGCACTCCCCCCACTCCCTTACGGCTAGTAGTCTGGTCCGAACATCCCAACAGCCGATGGGATGGCCTAAATTTCTTCTACTGTATGCTCCCTCTAGTTCCTTTCACGTGACTGTAACTTCCATCTTTTTTTTTTCGCTGTTCAGTTTGGACATCTTTTTCTTTGGCTCTGAGTTAATCAGACATCTATCAGTTTTTCTTATCTTTATTAATTGCTTTGTGTGTGGAATATCTTCTTTGTACTTGTTTGAGGACAGGTGATGTTGAAAAGAAATTATATACCTGTATCAAAGCCATCGATAGTGGAGTGGATGTTGTAGAAGCCCACACAGCCTGGAGTCCAGTTTGCACTGTACGTTCCATCACTATTACTTTTCACCAGCATGTTCTCACTGGGCCGGGGCACAGCTGGGGCAGCATACCTCAGTTCTTCAAACGAGTAGTTTTCATATGCCTAAAAAACAACACAGCATATTCCTTTATACTCATTATATATTATTTATTATTCATTAGGTACTAAAGATCATACGACTAGAATTATTTCAGAAAAAGATGTTAAATGTGCGTGTGTAGAATGTATAATGAATGGTAATGATGATCTGTTTTGGACTTAAGTCACTAAATAGATTTAAAGAAAAAAACCCAGAATACTTGTTAAATGCACATCATGATATTTGTAATCAGAAGTTATTAGGTGTTTAATTTATAATGGTGACACTTGGTTCAGAGAATTAAAAAAAATACAAAGCCATTATCTGGCCCTTATTATCAGTTAGCAGCAAAGAGTCTTTTATATACACCTTCAAAGACATGCACTTCAGGTTGGAAAGGGAAACATTCTGTAGGTACGTACTTCCATTAAGGGGAATCCAACAAGAAAAAAATATGGCCGTCACTGATGTAATATTATCACAAGTAAAGCTATGATGTTACCAATTCACACAATTAGATGCCACACACCTTCATAAATGTAATAGAGTGGAACACATCCTTTCTGTCTTTGACGGTCGACTCGTATGGTGTGTCAAGTGATGGCGGCGGCATGCCTCCGAATGTCAGATCTCCTTCATCTGGTCGGCTGATTCGTCTCATTTTCTTCAAGTCATCCAGTGAGTCTTTCTGATCAATGGGAACAGCCTTCACCTCAATCTGAAATACAACTAACTATGCAGTGATGGACATACTCAAAAATTAAGCCAGACCTTCTGGTTCAATCCCACAAAAACATGTACAAAAGTATTTATGACATTATCTGCAACTATACAACTGATAATAAAATTCATTATTTAAAAAAAAAAAAGTCAAATGCAACTGTTGAAAATATCAAACATTATTTATTAATTTTAATATTTTGTTTTTCTCTTAAGTGCTTAAAATAAAAAGTTTTAGGCTATGTTAATGGCATTTTCATCTTTGTGAGTGAATTGGTTTTTGAAGGAGTTTAGCTATTTTCTATCACACAGTAAAACTAAAAAATTAATGAAGAAAAAGATTATTTACACAAAGGTGGTGGTGGGGTCCCAGAGAGTTTGAAACAGACACACACAGACCAAGAGACAAAAGCAAACTGGCAGAGATAGAGACAGACACAGACTGACAGCCACACACATACAGACCGACATAAATACATATACATAAATAGATGGATAGGCAGATAGATGGACAGATAGATGGACAAACAGGCAGTAATATGGACATACAGATAAATACAACATACTCTAAGATTTGGCACATTGACGAGATCGCCGTATTGGTCTTTGGTAAGAATTGTCACAACAGCTGGCCAGCTGCACTTGAGTTCCTCTTTGTTACAAACAATCTCACACAGTTTGGGGTCCAGGTAGGAGTCAGGTTGTAGCCATCTGATGAAATAAGCATAAATGTTTCCGATTATATTTAGTGAAACAGAAAAATTAAGAAAAATAAAAGATAGTAAAATATGTAGAAAAACATGTGATTTCAAACCATAGAAATGTTTTTAATTATTTAACTTGTATTGAAAAGTGTATTTACCTAGAAATGATGTTACCATGAGTTTAAACTAGAAATATTAAACTCAGACTAAACTGTTGTCTGAAACCACTTTAAAAAAAAAGTAATATATTATTATAAAATATTTTACAAATGGTAATTTAATGAATGCATGATCACACTACATGTTACTAAAAATCACTTAGCATTACACTGGATTGTAAAGCCTACCGTGCAAGTCTGCCTCCACTGGTACCAGCTGTACAAGCAACATAATCTTTGAGAAATGATCTCTCATTGGACTGCCAGCAAAATGGTAAATTTCCCTCCAGGGCCTGGATGATGGTCGGTGGCTGTGACAGAGCAAAGCCTTTTCCCAGCAGGTTCGAGTGAGCGTTGTAAACCTTTTATAGCATAATACAAAATGAAAAACATATACTTACATGATGCATACTAGATACAATTAATACACTAAAATAATCATTTAAAATACATATTAAATACAGTCAAACTTCGGTATCTCGATGTTGACCAAGCCACTGAGCTCGAGATATCCGTGGCTCGAGATAAACATAATAGTTGATGATACAAATTATGCCAAACATGTTTGCAAACTTAACAACAGTCAGGGGCGATTCGAATATGAACTGTTTTGTCTATATTTTCTCTGGACATTTTGTTCGAAACCCCCCCACCCCATCGCCAGTCTATGTCCATGAGTATACCAAAGATACATGTACTAATATACAAACATCAAACAATCACTTTGCCAAGCTTGTAGACAATACTAGCTAGCCAAGTTCAATATCCTGTCAAATAATGTTGAATCGGAATATAAATCCGGACATCAGAGGTAATCAGTTTCACAGTTATTACAGGGTTGTGTTGGACCTAGCATAGTAAAACTAAAATAATGTTATTTGTTACATTTATTTAACACAAAATCAAAATTTTATTAAGAACATATTATGGTTTGTTTTAATATCAATACTCAAAGAAAGTCCTCTGTTATAACCTGACTTGTGATCTGGGCTAACCCGGCTAGTAGATGGTCAGTTTTTTCTGTCGTTTCAATCCTGTTTCTCACAACACCAAGTGCATATAACGCCTCCGTCATAGTAGGTCGTTTTGGAGGGGCAGTGGTGTCGTTGTTATCACTAGCATCATCATCGTCATCATCTGGTGTTGTGTTTCTTGCACTGATTATTGTGTCAATAATGTTGTCATCGGTCACAGTCTTACACGTGCCCAAATAGTCGTCCAAGCTGGTGTAAGTGGCAATTGGTACATACAGTCTGCTTAATGGAATGTCGTCGTCTGAGTAATTTTCACTGTCTGGTTCTGGCTGGTTCAGGTTTTGCAAACGCTGCATGTCGGAAAGAGTTCTTAATTGTGGTTGGCGTTACATTTCCCTATGCCTGATCGATCATGCGTAAAGCATCGAGCACACTTATCTTCAGGTCTTGTTTTTCATCAAAGGCTTTCAGTTGACGCATAATTACCAGCTTGCAGTAAAGAACTTTAAGGTTGTGAATAATACCTTGATCCATCGGCTGTTTAGTAATGCTAAACTTTGCACTGCTTTTATAAATGATGCATTTTTTTTGTTACATGTGCCGATTAATTTATCTTTAGTAGATAAGTAAACACTACATGAATTGCAGCGGCATGTTAAAACAGTTGTTGACAATACCTGTATGACACTTCATTACCTGTTTTACTGTCTGCACCGTTAGTAACTTAATTAAGTTTTTATAGTTCGCCTTCAAACTGGCATCTCCCTTTCATAAACGCCTGGATCCGCTCCAGTTTAATGCAATGTATACAGTGCTCTTTATTACTTGGGAGGAATTAAGGGAAGAACAAAAATGGCAAATAAAAGCGATACTCAAAGCAGGTAATTTTTGCTATACTTCAAGGAAAAAACCAACAAAGTGTACCTGGGGACACCAAAATGTGCTCGACATAAGCCTGGTACTCGAGGTTAGCGTGCTCAAGATAACAGTGCTTGATTTGGTAACATTACATAGGGAAAATGCCGGGACCGGCAATGGACCTCAAGATATGTTGGGTACTCAAGGTTACCGAGGTTGAGATACTGACGTTTGACTGTATTTATTAATTCTTTTTAAACTCTAACAAATATGTAGAATGACATGATTGAATGAATGAATGAATGAATGAATGAATGAATGAATGAATGAATGAAGAAACAATTGGTTTATTAACACCACAGCACAATCAAATCATTGATCAGTTAATGGATGTCAAAGATCCATTATGAATGAATGAAAAAAGAAAGAAGACAACTTACCAGCTGAGCACCTTCTTCTATTATCTCTATCTCATCATCTAGTTCTTCAATAGTTACTAAAATATTTAAACACATCAAGTTCACCATAAATACCCAGAAAAAACAATAGTGTTATATAAATAACTTATAGCTGCTTAATTTCTTTTTAAGAGATCACATATTGACTGCAGTTTAAACCAGATAAATAAAATTATACATCTGTAAACACTTTTTTATATTAATATTATTCAATTAAAACACATGATAAAATCTTGATCCTATTAAAACTGGGGTCAAAGTCAATTGTCAAAAAAAAGAATACAATCCAAGAAACCTATAATTATGCCTTACAAGTTAAATCAGACTCTATATCTCTGTATATTTTAGATCAGAATGCAAAATATAATTTGGTCTGACAGTAAACAGATAAAATAAATAGTAACCTGGTGGCAAAGTGATGTCCTTTCTCATGAGAGCTGCTGCACACATCCCTCCCAAATAAGCCAGCTCTTTCTCCAGCTGTAGTATGCTCTGGAAAGAGAAAATACGAACAGACTAAAACTCTACAAAATTCTCAAAGGATGAAAATGACACTATCTTTTTACATTATAATTCAAAAACTATATTTTTCACTACTTCACCAGACCATCAAAATTCAAATTGGGCTTAAATCCACAGGGGATATAAACATGCTATCATCAGAGGATGAAAATGCAGTTTTGTGGATACATAGTGCACAATGAAATTACATAATATAACACAAAATTCAAAGAAACACTTCTATTATTGTTGGAGATATATCCACTGTCAAGGTATTTTAAAACACTCAACAGCACTTAGATTTACTATTATTAGTTCAATAAATATTGGATCAAGGTTTTTTTTGGATTTTTTAAATGTGATACATTTTGTAAAACAAAGTTTTAATAATGACTTACACTTTCTGGTTTGGCATCAAAGTCATATCCAATGACAATACACTTGAATCCATAATAGGACGATTTCTCATCCTTCACATAATCTGATGCTGTTTCCAAAGAAAAGATGACTTCATTTCCTGAAATAAAAAAATACATAACTTTTTAAGCTATTGCTGACAAAGAATAGTTTCTTTTTTTTCTAAAGTTATTGTAATTAACCTAAAATATTGGCAGCATACTTAATGAATGCTAGAGTTTTGGAGGCTTTTCACATTATTGTTATTTAATATAAATAAAATTTGAGCACATTTTTAAGGACAGGACAGAGATTAAACTAAATATTTTTTACTACAAACCATAAATCATGGACAAATCTTAAAAGTTAAAGTCTTTTTTATTTTTTTTTATTCTAAAAACTGTTCTAGTACAAAAGACGTACCTGGCAGAATAACAGACTGTTTTGGCCAACAATTCTGTCCATGGAATTTCTTTAAAACTGGCCAATGGGTGGAAGCAATGTCATGTTCTACAGTGCACACTCCAACCACTGGGTTGTCAGGAGTTTTCTTTCTTAGAACTCTAGCTGGAATGAAGAGCTGCAGTGCATCTTCCAGTTGTCCTGTTGCACACTGGTTGTCAAATTCTATGGCCATCCAGCGCACGCATTCTGGGAATTCAACCTACGAAACATTACAATATGGAATAGTGAAAAAGTAAAATAGTCATCTAAGGATGTAACTAGTTTACAGTATTAACACAGTATACAAACATCACAGACTATTAATATGGTTTGGGGCAGGGTCTAGCTCATGTAACTAGTTTACAGTATTAACACAGTACACAAACATCACAGACTATTAATATGGTTTGGGGCAGGGTCTAGCTCATGTAACTAGTTTACAGTATTAACACAGTAGACAAACATCACAGACTATTAATATGGTTTGGGGCAGGGTCTAGCTCATGTAACTAGTTTACAGTATTAACACAGTACACAAACATCACAGACTATTAATATGGTTTGGGGCAGGGTCTAGCTCATGTAACTAGTTTACAGTATTAACACAGTATACAAACATCACAGACTATTAATATGGTTTGGGGCAGGGTCTAGCTCATGGGGTAGATCCTTGCCCCAAGTGCATGGGTCAAATGATTAAGCACCATCAGTGGATCCATTACCTAATTGTTATTTTCCCTTCCCAACTAGTACCTCACAACTGGTATATCACAGGCTGTGGTATGTGCTGTCCTGTTTGTAGGAACGTGCATATAAAATATCCCTTGCTGTTAACGGAAAAAGTAAGGCATTTCCTCCAAAGACTGTGTCAAAATTACCAAATGTTTGACATTCAATAGCCTACGATTAATAAATCAATGTGCTCTAGTACTGTTGCTAAACAAAACAAACTTTAACTTTATGAACAAAGTTTTGCATAAAAATAGGATTCTGTCTAGAATAGTGGAAATAACATGTCAAAGTGTGAATTTTGTGATTTATATTGTGAACAGAGTATTATAATTGGTGGTCAGCAACACATTCTACATGAAGAATGCTGGTCAGAATTTCAAAGTACTGACCAATGATGACCATATTTGACAGAACTCTTTATGAAGTGAAAGTTAATAACCCTGAAAAAAAAAATCAAAGAACATTAAAGAAGAAGAAGGAAGGAACAAAATGGTTTATTTAACGACGCAATCAACACATTTTATTTACGGATATATGGCATCGGACAAATGGTTAAGGACCACACAGATATTGAGGGAGGAAACCCTCTGTCGCCACATGAGCTACTCTTTTCGATTAGCAGCAAGGGATCTTTTATATGCATCATCCCATAGACAGGATAACACATACCACGGCCTTTTATTTACCAGTGGCGGGAACATCAAAGAATACAAAAAGTGATATGTACCTTGTAGTTGGCCACACTGGCGTGCTTGTATGGGTGGTCACTCTCTACAACAGCGTAGTGCTCCGACGTTGTCCCAATGTCAATGATGCTGCTTTCAAACACTGACGACGAGTTCATTGGGGCAGGTACAATCTGTTTTGTGATGCACACAACTGCTGGTAGAATTTCCAGGATTAAGTATAACACCTGAATCGCTCCCTGTAAAACAAATAGCACAACTGTTTAATAATTATTACTGATTAACCCAAGTTTATTGAAACTTCATTATTTTGATGTTGAAAGGATCAAATCAAATAGCACAAGATGTTGGTGAAAATGATGTCATGAGACCATGTCGCAACTTAAAGATATCCAGGGCTCATGAGATAACAAGGTTGAGATAATGATATTTGACTGTTGTTTTAATAGTTAACGTTATTAGATACAAGATATTCATAACACATAATGAAACACCACAAAAATATTATTTTAGATACAAAATAAATACAGTGAAACCTGCCAAAGTGGCCACCTGTTTAAACAACCATTTATCTATGGAGGCCACTATGTTTTATTCCATATTATCTAATATAGTATATGTTAACCTGTATTAAGCAGTCATCTGTCTTACAAAATCATGTTTTAATATTTCTTAATTTGCTTTAATTGAAAATAAGACAACAGACAAACCCTTGGATCTTGGGATGCAATCGGACCAACATAGGCAAACAGCAGAGGCAGGAGTGAAGTAAACAAGTGTGACTTTCCAATGATTTCTTCCACTTCATCAACTGAAAACAAATATTCAGAATGTTCACATGATAGAATTACAAAACACTTCATGACATTATAAGCTAACTAAATATGTATCAATGTATGTTGCACGTTTCATTTTGTACATTATCCCATGCCATGCTGTGTGCCCTGCTATACCGTGGTGTTGTAGGCGTGTATGGGGTCATTCACAATTGTCAACATTAACATAAGCATACAAACCGTACGCTGGGGGGGGGGGGGGGGGTTAACAGCCGCTGTACGCTTTTTAGAAATACAAATAAATGTCGATTTATAACTTTCCGAGAAATCTATTTTCCCCCTAATTGTCGTTATTATAAACAGCACCTATTCAGCACCCATTTTAAACACCGATACCTCACAGATAACTACGCCTCACAGCGGGTCTCTCGAAAAAAAGGCAGTAAACTACATAACAAAAAAGAAGAAGAATGGCGGACAATGTTTACGATCGCCCTAATATAACTGCCAATAAAAGATGGACAAAAAAAATCAACATTTTATTTTGTACACTTATGGGGGGGAGGGGGGGGGGGTCATGAAAAAGTGTACTCTTTGTACACTTATGATAATGTTGATAATTGTGAATGGCCCCTATTGTATTGTGTGGTTCATAATGTCTGTCTGTGTTTGCCTCACGTTGTTTTTCTTAACATTTTCCATATTGCTGACAGCTGCTTTCTCTCAATCTGTCTGTATATAAATAGACATACACTGCATTTAGCCATTTTTAATGTGACAGACCCTAGTTTTTAAACACTACTGCATATTTTTCACTATTAGATAATTAAAACCTGTTTCAACCTCACAGATTCTTGTTTCACTTTATTGTAACTTTATACAGATGTGTTACAAGTTTGAACATTAATCAAATTGAAACGAGATTTTGTCACTTTAACAGAAGGTAAAATATGACTAAAGAAACTGAAAATAATACTAGATTTTGTCACTTTAACAGAAGGTAAAATATGACTAAAGAAACTGAAAATATTACTTGACAAACTGTGAGCCCTGCGAAGAAGATCTGTCGCCATTCTGCACACTGCACCAGTGATGTCGATGGCATTCTTCCTGGCCTGTAGTTCTGCTAGATTCTTATTTGTTTGATGATACGTTTCCCCATCTTGTGGTGTGCTGAAATTAAATTTCATGTTACAAGTTAAATTCTATTATTTCTTGCATTAGTGATAAAAAGTGACAGCCCAGGTTGCTTTGGTTTTAATAAAAATGACTCAAGCAAACCAGATTTTCAATAGATGCAAATGACTGAAGTGTGTGATTCCCAAAAGCAATAAATGCCAAATTAAAAAAAAAAAAGTTACAAAACGAGAGTTTAGCTACTTACATCCATGTATCCACACTTTTTCTTTCTTATTTCCAGTGAGTTAATGTGTTATTTCTTAAACAATTGCAGAATACTGTATCGTATATTTTTCACACTAGGAAATAAATAAAACTGTTTACTTCTTTTTTATAACACTATATAGACGTTATACTGTATTAGTTTTAAAACACTAGCAACCTGTAGTAAAGAATCTGTGGTATTTGTCCTCGCGTGTGGTTGGTGCCATTGGTGCTGAAAAGGCAATGGGTGAAAGTGAAGGTTGTTCCATCAGAGGCTTTGACCTTGCTGATGCCGCCGTCTCCATTCAGTGTCCTTGGACCACAATTCTTCAGCTTCAGTGCATACTTCACATTTTCCTAAAAAAAAGAAATGTGGACCTATCAGAATCATTGTATAAGAATTGATGCCTATTGTCTTTCCAGTTCAGTGAAGTAAGCACCTCTAGTACAATGGGCCCCACCTCCAGTAAAATGGAGAATGAATGAATGAATGAATGAATGAATGAATGAATGAATGAATGAATGAATGAATGAATTAGTTTTTCCAAAGTGCTCACAAGAGAGAGGCATTACCTTGAGTGGAACAGGCCTGTCAAACTTTATTTCTGCAATATCGTTGACACAGTCTTCTGGTTTGTATGTTCCTCGTACAAGTTCCAAACTGTTCCAGCGATGGTGATGAGACAGGTCTTGAGCTCCATCACCAGGCTGCTGCAATAACAGATTAAACAAAATATTACGGCTTTTAACAATACAAATCACAACAATTGTGGTGATATAATGATTAAACTAACAGTCATTAAGGCTGGTTATAAAGTTAATGTTTGTTTTGTTTAACGACACCACTAGAATACAATGATTTATTAATCATCGGCCATTGAATGTCAAAACATTTGTTTATTTTGACAAATAACATTTTAGAGAAAACTCACTACATTTTCCCATTAACAAGGGACATTTTTTATGCATGGATATTTTTCCACAGACAGGACAACACATACCATGGCTTTTGAGATACCATTCATGGGACACTGATTAATATGGGGAAAACCCAATCAGAGAAACCTTCTGGACAAAAAGTGTTATAATAAAATATCATCAGAAAAAGGTAGCAATTGTTAATGAGAAATTCCGTTTGTCTACATTTAATGAAACACATTTCCAATTTGTGAATACTGCTACATAAAACTATATTTGTTTGAACTTACTTCATCTAGCAGTTCCACTTCGAAGTCATACTGTCCTGCTCCTCCATACAAACACACCCCAGCTATGATGATCCCCGGTCGGTCCACAGAGAAAGCCACTGCATCAGGACTTCCATTACCCGTGTTCCAATATGCACCTTGGCTCGTGCGAGTAAAACGGTTTGGGGTGACAAGCAGGGGCCTCGATGTTGTATTGAAGTCAATCTACAATTAATCAACTTATTTCTGTAGATGTATATACTTAATGTGTATGCAGGGACAAGAATAACAATTGAAAAAAGCTCAAAGATGAGCAACTGTAAAATAGCAATGAGCTTGGCAAGCAAATTTAAAGTATATTTAAGCAATCTTAGATCAGTTCTTGTATCACCAGTCAACCATGCAAATCTTTTTTTTAACCTATATAACTAGGAATGAGGTCTGAAGTGAGGAGGGGGGTCCAAGACTAGTGATGAAGTTACAATTTGTAGTGAGGTGGGGAACAAGTTGGATGTTTATCTGTATTTATATAGAGGACAAAAAATTTACATTTTCATCCTCAAATGGAGGGTACTGGCTCCCCTGATCCTCCCCCTGGTCCTCCACCTGGGTCTCTCCCTGGGTCCTAAGGGCCTGTTCTATTCATGTTTCATACTACTGTTTTATGCATCGGTTTTGAACTGTTCAATTGTTAAAACACTTTTACCTAATTTGAAAGCTTTACTACTGCAATTATTCTTTTATGTTACAAAATACATCAGAAGATTTTCTTAGTGAGGAGTGCAGGATGATTAAAAAATAAACAATAATACATCAAATTTACGAATTAAAAGTTCCCAAATAATGGATTTAAAGTTTGTAGTAAGTAAAATGATTGTCAAAAGATGTGTGTGTACTATTATTGTAGATGTAAATTATGGATAAAAAATGTATGGTAACTAAAAGATTATGACAAGATGTGTTTGTACTATATAAATACTTGAGTTGACTTTTAACTGACCTCTAAGCCTGTAGCAGATGCAGCCAGTTCGCTGATGATGGATGTCATTAAAGCACAAGTGTTCACCACTAATGAGGGAGGGAATGTTGGAGCATCTTTGTTGAGAGCCTGGCGAACTGGCAGAGCGACGATCATCAGCAGGTGATCCAAGACTTCTTTAAATGAGATGTGGCTACCCCAGCCCACACTGTCAACCTGAATATAACACAAGACTTCTTTAAATGAGATGTGGCTACCCCAGCCCACACTGTCAACCTGAATATAACACAAGACTTCTTTAAATGAGATGTGGCTACCCCAGCCCATACTGTCAACCTGAATGTAAGACAAGACTTCTTTAAATGAGATGTGGGTACCCCAGCCCACACTGTCAACCTGAATATAACACAAGACTTCTTTAAACAAGATGTGGTTACCCCAACCCACACTGTCAACCTGAATATAACACAAGACTTCTTTAAATGAGATGTGGCTACCCCAGCCCACACTGTCATCCTGTATATAACAAGACTTCTTTAAAAGAGATGTGGCTACCCCAGCCCACACTGTCAACCTAGATGTAACACAAGACTTCTTTAAATGAGATGTGGCTACCCCAGCCCATACTGTCAACCTAGATGTAACACAAGACTTCTTTAAATGAGATGTGGCTACCCAAGCCCATACTGTCAACCTAGATGTAACACAAGTCTTCTTTAAATGAGATGTGGCTACCCCAGCCCACACTGTCATCCTGTATATAACACAAGACTTCTTTAAAAGAGATGTGGCTACCCCAGCCCACACTGTCAACCTAGATGTAACACAAGACTTCTTTAAATGAGATATGGCTACCCCAGCCCACACTGTCAACCTGAATATAACACAAGACTTCTTTAAATGAGATGTGGCTACCCCAGCCCACACTGTCAACCTAGATGTAACACAAGACTTCTTTAAATGAGATGTGGCTACCCCAACCCATACTGTCAACCTGGATATAATACAAGACTTTTTAAAATGAGATGTGGCTACCCCAGCCCACACTATCAAACTGTATGTAACACAAGACCTCTATAAAAGAGAAGCAACTACCCCCAACCTCAATTAAACATAAAATGCATGACATAACAGCCTGGGTCACGATTGTCAACATGATCTGTACAACAGAAATATAATGTCCTAAAAGGCTGAAAATAGATAAAAACTTATGAAGTCAAACCCAAGATATACAACCCAAAATATACACACACAAACACAGACACAGACACTCACTCTCTGTATCTGTCTCTCTCCCTAACTCCCTAACTCTCCTTCATTCCTGTCTGTCTCCTTTCCTTTCCTCTCCCTATCTCTCTCTAATACTGGGTGCTTGTGTTCAATTACATACTATTATTCTATCCACTGTTTATATATTACATACCTCCATCCTACAGCTCATGTGACTGGCCAGCACGGGGTACTTGTGCATCTCACTGAGCCGCGCTTGGCTGTTGGTGTTGTCATCCATACACAGCGACTGTCGCCTCAGCACCTCCTCCGCCTCCGGTTCACAATTGATGGGCATGATGCTGGTCAGCTTAATTGCCGGGTGACACATGGCTTCCATCACTGCAGCCAGCAGCCGACCCACACCACTCACATTGGGCATTCCCTGAAACACAGACAGACACTATCACGTAGTTACAAAGACACTATGGACATTTGGCATACACCTAACATGAACGTAACTTGATCAAGACATCACAAACATTTGACAAATCCCTGCATAAATTAATTAGTTTTTTGTTGGTTTTGAGTTGTTGTTTTTTTAATTAATGATGTAAAAACTAGGGGTTTTGTTTTTAAAACTAGTTTTTTTAACATAAAAAAAAACCCCTAAAAGAACTTAATTTGGTCAAGTTACATCAAGACATCACAAACAATTTTTTATTGTTTTTTTTTATGTAATTCATCATAGTGGGTTTTGATTTTTCTTTTTGTTTTTTTTTAAACTTCAAAAAAGTTAGTTTTTAATTAAAAATAAATAAATAATTAATTAAATATTAAATTTAATTGTTATATTTGGAAGCTTTCAAATATGGTTTGTGTTTACATACTGACATACAATTTGCTGCTCAGTCTCTGATGACATGTGACTAGTAACCTGCTGCTGGGGCCAGGGCTATTTTTAGACTATAGGCACTGAGATAAACTCTGCACAGAAAATGGTACAGGCTGTGGTAACGGAGCTGGTCAGTACTGTTGCTGCAGCTAAGAGCTAATTATAGCGTAGTCTTGGAGACTGCAGGTCGATTCACTAATATCAAAACCTATATTAGCTCGGCCATTTACTTTTCGATCGACCATTCAAAATTGCGCCAAATTCCCTCCATCAAAATTGTGCACCCTTTTCTCTTTGGCATATAACTGCTTCATTCAAATTCTATAGCACCACCACCACCCCCACCCACCTGCTACCAATTTGATCGGGCTGTTGGTGCTCCCTTGCACCTGCCAGTGCAGGCGGTCCCTCCTCTCCCCTCCCCCCCACCTTTCCTGTCATGGCCAAGGCCGGCTCTTGTGCCCACGACAGGCGTGCACTACAACAGCTTGTTCTGAATGTGCACGTAAAACCCTATGACCTGACCTGACTGCAGGTCTTGCTCCCTGTAATGATATGCGGGGTCCCCTTACAGGCATGGTCCAGCTGGCAGGTTTAGCTGAGATATGGTGTGAATCAGACCTGAATAGTAATCTGTGTGACCACCACCATCCCCATCCACCTACCAAGAGAGATATTTATAGCATCTGGAGATACTCTCTTATCTGTACACTGGGTGGGAGTTACATATATGTGGGTACGGTACTTATGTCAGGTGTCGGGTACTTATGTCAGGTGTCAGGTACTTATGTCTTTGTACCCCAAGTTGTTAATAAACACAGGTATACATGATACATGCTAGTTAAGGACACATATGTACTTGTATGTATATTGAGCATTTATTATGTTATGTATTATTGTGACAGCATATACATGTACCTATTATCTCGTGAAGCACTGCAAGTACTACCAGTGCCCATACAGTCTGCATATACATGTACTTATCATCTTGCGAAGCACTGCAAGCACTACCAGTACTCATACAATCTGCACACGTCCAACTCGTGCTACCCCAGGGAACCTTACCCTGTAAGTGGGGTAGTGCTGTAGTGCTGTAAGACCACTAGTGCTCACGCATTCATACAATCCTGTTCCCACACACAATCCTGTTCCCACGCACAATGCTACCCACTCCATTGGGCCTTAGGTTCTACTTTTATCAGACTTTATGTAAATATTATTGTTTACCATGTTTCACATGACATAGATGTTACCCTCTACTAGTCTATGTTGATTAATGTATTTTGTTACATCTTTCGTTGTTGGGACCGATGCCTGTGCGATGTGAGAGTTAGGAATTTTGTTATACATGAACATGTACATGTACATGTGATTCTCAATGGTATCATAGGCGTATGGTACACTGTAGTTTGTACCATGGGCATCGGTCCTCCTTTTTGCCAAATATATAGTTAATAAATAATATGCTTGATTCACCTTGTTATGTTGTATGTGAACATAAATAAATTGATTATTTTTAATATATATTTAGATAAAACATTCATGGGTGCAAATTGACAGTTTGTGAGAAATGGAGTTAACACACAAAAGCTTAATGTAGATATAATACAAAAGTTGATGATGTTGTCGTCGCCACTATCAGAAAAGAAACACAAGCACCTTACCTACTGAGTTTGTTGAAGTGACACAAGTACAAACTAACATATACAACATTAATTTCTAAGCTATCGGTTCTTGAAATGACATCGACATAGATGTGTGTTTCTTGATTGCATGGTTTCATGTAGAGCCAACAACTATAACTGAATATATCCACTCAACACAAAAATATGAATGATCCACTAGTTCACATATTCTTTTTTTAATTTAGTTTTCTGAGGGGACACAAATGTAATAGCAATAATGCGACACTATATAATTTGAAGTGCAGTAATCACTCACACAAGTCCCAAAAGTTATATCAAACATACTTCTTAGATGATATTTAACATCTCTTACAATAGTGTGTAAGCATTTTTTTCATCCCTCAATATTACTGTGGGATCTAGGCTAGCTGTATACACCTTACATACTATTAATTAGTCTAGTCTCTGACTTTAACATGAATATTGTACTTCAAATACTTTCACCATCAGTTCCATACCAGTGTTAAGTGTCAGATTAATAGTATACTGAATTATATAGAAGCTGAAAATAAATATATTTGATGCTCGTGTGTAAAATGACTAGTGCAATTTTATCACAGATTATAGATAAATAAGTTTAATATCATGATTAATCAAGTTTCACTACATGATTAAATACCCGGGCACAAGGTTATACAGTACAACTTTTAAGTCAAGACTCAAGACATTAGTAAAATCTCCTAACTTTAAATACATGCTGAGCAAAGCTTTATTAAAGCTTTGAATTCAGACTTTTAAAGTTTTGTAAGCATGGGACCTGTGTCCACATTTATAAAACCTTAGTCAGAATTAAGATTAAGATTAAGCTCATATTGCATGCATATTTTGTTTTAAAGTTGAGACATTACATTTTACAAAATGCTTTGAAACAAAAGGATCAGAGCTATTGTTCAAAACACATATCATACAAGTAAGTTGAAGTAGATTGTTGTTTAGAAGTCAAGTCTGGGGGTCAAGATATGTCAAGGTTTACAATCTGGTAAAAATTGTATCAAGATTCTAAAAAAGAAATTTAAATTGGTTCCTTTTAAGTTTATATTTAGACAAAAATGTACAAGTAATTTAACAACATTACGAAAAAAATTAACTATTGCATGTGATTTGAGAAACATAAGAAGAGATTTTTTATTTTTAATGTACCCGGTAAAAATAATAAGAGGTATGATAAGAGATTAGTATAATTCACTAGGCCCAGCCCTATCTCACTCTATCCATAAAATCCTGAATTTTAAAAAAAGTGTTTTAGCATATGACTTCCATAAATGAACACTAGTTCACTAGTTCTCATCCATAAATAATAGATGGTTTGCTATAACAAAGACTCCTAAAAATTACTACAGTTTACAGTTGTTACACAGCTACATATTTTTTGTCTATACTTTTAACCTAAAAACTTTCTTTTATTTTAAAAAATACTTTTCAATCAACATACCATAAAAATGGCATAAAAAAGACCAAGCTGCATAGTTTAGAACAGTCTATGACTCAATAGTTAAAAGAATAACACAAGATTCTGCAACATGACTTGATCACACATAAAGTGGAGGAAAATAAATACACACAAAAACAAAAATGATTGGCCACAATGAATACTTTGGTATTCAGAGGTTAAAGCATTGTGATTTAATGCTGCAACTGTAAAGACAATTAAACAATAAAAAGAAATGAAATGAAATAAAATAATTTAACAATTTAAATAACCTATTTAACGGACAATGGTAAGAATTAGACATTTAAAATCTGTTTTTACATGACAGAACAAAAGCAATACACACAAAAACATGCTAAACTAAAAAACTAAAAAGTGTCAGTAAGCTAATAATAGGTTATACAAACCTTTTTCACACATTTTTTTGGACTAAATTCTAGTATCTGTAAATTAGGAGTGCAAATGTTAAGAAAAAATTAAACACTAAAAGGGTAGTAAACACAACACATGGCTCATTCTAAAGTTACATGTTAATAGCTGTTCTGGAGATGATCATAAGTTTCAAAAAATAGGAATGTACATGCTAAAAATGTCTTGTATGTACAAATAATGCTAAATTTTAATTTTATATTATGTATTTATTTAAGATCCCTTCTCTTTTTTTTTTAATGTGATCATTTCTAGAACAGTACAAAATACAAGGCTAAACCAAAAATGGTAGTATACACAGCACACAGGTTTAATTTATGTACATGCTAACAGTGCTTTACTGTTTCTTCACTTTTTAACTACTATAAATGCATCCAGGTGACAATATTCACAAGTATGCAATAAGTAACTGATGCACATCATCTCAAAGCAATCAACATGAATATTGCTAAAGCCATCTCTGTAACTTAAATACTATATTAGTCAATGTAATTTCTAAAGATTTATTTTTAGAAACTACATTTGATCAAACAAAATACCATGTGCTGTCTTGGCTGTTTATAAAAGATCTTTTGCTATTTGGTAGGTTATGTAGTGATAACAGGTTTACGTTATCACATTTTACACTAAGTGTCGAAATTGCTGTATGTGACAGACCATCTACCAATAGTTTAACATGAGTACTGGTGAGGTACATGATATGCCCATCAAAAGGCCGCAGTGACCTAGTTAATGTATGCATCACACCACCATCCCAAGTTGTACTTGCATGCAAGGTTTTATGATCCTAATTGAATTGATAAGGAAAATAATAATGGCCAAAACAAGGATTTCCTTTAATTAATTTGCAGTAATGCATGAAAATTAGGTTGTAGCAAACACACCACCATCCCAAGTTGTACTAGCATGCAAGGTTTGATGATCCTATATGATAAGGAAGATTATAATGGCCAAAACAAGGATTTCCTTTAATTAATGTGCAGCACTTGATGTATGAAAAGTAGGTTGTAGTGACCTAGTTATGGTGCATGACACACCACCATCGCAAATTTTACTTGCATGCAAGGCTCAATGATACTATATGAACTGATAAAAAAGATATGCTCTGGAAACAAAATGTTTATGGATGAATGTATGGATGGACAGACGGATGAACGGACAACACCATACTATAACACAACCCGTCAAAGATAGGCAAATAAAAATGTACTAATTATGCATGAACAAATATTTGATTCCTTTCCCAGGGCTCACACTAAAGTCGAGTTTCAGATACTGTAAATCATAAAATATTAGTTATTTTAAAATTTATTGAAATCCAAATATGTGACATATTGGCGACATAGAACTTTAGCAAGGTCATCATATCAGAAACTGAAAAAAGAAAAAGCTAAAGCTGTAGAATTAGGTTAAATAATACTTTTGATCTATTTTGACGTTATGCAGCTTACAGACAACTGAATTTTAGTAGAAAATTACAGAATGTAAATGCTAACTATTGTTGTTTGCTATCCATTTTAGTTTAATCAGTAGCATGCATCCATTGTTGTGTGTTCAGTTAATCACTGACAATTCAATCACACAAATGCTTTTCTGGACAGTCTGTTGTACATCTCTTTAAATTTAGTGTCATAAAATGTTGGCATGGCTTCGCTAAATTCACTAACGTTTTATGCTCGCTAACATTTCTTCTTGAAAATTATTAAAATGTTGTTAATTTAAAGACTATTTTATTAGCCAAATTCTAAATGTTTTAGCTACTTTATATAAAACTTAGCAACTGGGTAATTTGGCAGAAGCCCTGCTTTCATAAAAGTACAGCTAAACACATGGTTTTGTTAAAGTACAATCAAACAGAGGTTTTCAAAATTAAAACCTAAAACAAACATTTCGTAAAGGTAAATAACACCACTATTCTCACCGGTTCAATCTGGCAGAGTAAGTCACACAAACACCACCACTTGAGCATCCCAGTCGGGTAGAAGGCGTGAAAACACGATTTGAAAGTCTCGTGACACTCCAGCAGGATCTCCTCACGCAGGTTCTGATAGTCCGTGAGGGAGACCGGTTCATGGAGAAACACCTCAAACTTGGAAGAGTAGAACTCATCTGCCAGAACTCGGCGCAGTAAGTCACACGTATTTCCTATTCGCTCGGCCAGCTCCGTGGTTTCCAGTGGATATTTCTTTTTGGTCACTAAAATAAAACATTGTTGGTCACATTTAAAGTCTTTTTATTATAGAGTATAAAAATGTAATTACAGTAAAGTAGAATGAACATGCTTAGAACAAACTACTGTACAGAACGAAATGGTCGTAAAGTCACGTTTTGCCCTGCTATGTATTCCTCAAATGTGTAAACAAACTAATTATCATGGTCCCTTCCAGACTGTTATAAGAGTACTTTATTGTAATTTAATTTTAAAATATTTGTTTTTTCGCCACAAGTTAGCATTATATTAAAGAGACATTCCCGAGTTTGCTGCATTGTAAGATGTTTCCGACTAATAAAATATTTCTACGATTAAACTTACATATTAAATATATTTTCTTGTTTAGAATATCAGTTTCTGTATATTCAATGTGTTTCTGGTCATCTTAATATTTGTAAGAAGCGCAAACTGATTTTAGGAAATAAAATGAAATTTAATCTAGTACAAATATTAGAACGACCAGAAACATGTTTAATATACAGCCCACAATAATTTATGCAGAAAAATATATTTGATATGTAATTACAGTCGTCAAAAAGTCTCTTTTAGTCGATAACATCTGAAACATTGCAGCAAACTCAGGAATGTCCCTTTAAATCAGATGTACACACATGACAAAAAAAAGACACACATGTGTATACTGGATGGATGACCAGACTAAACTAACAATCCAAGCTTCCTGTACCATTCAAATTCAACATTTCATTTTGTTAAACAAAACCACTAGACCACATTGATTTATTAATCATCAGTTGGGTGTCAAACATTTAATAATTCTGACATAGTGCTAGAAAAAACCTGTTACATTTTCCCATTAGCAACAACAGATCTTGTATATGCATTTACCCACAGTTTGGACAGCACATACTACAGTCTTCAGTATACCAATCGCCAGGCACTAGCTAGTATATTCCATTCCATTCCTTATTTGTACCAATTTTCAGTTCTAAGTCAAATGTGTCTCCAGCAAGCATATTTCATTATTAAATTGATATCAGCACAAGAACTTTTGACAGTCATATTTATAAAAGTGAACAACAGTTAAACACTAATGTACAAACCGCCATCAGGATAGATTTCATTGATGTATATCTTCATGAGCCTCAGGCAAGCTTTACAGATGTAAACGAGTCTGTGTAGATCGGTGATGGCCGCTGTGAAGTGGATTCCCTTCAGGCCGTCAATCTCTCGCATCGAGGTGTGGAATGTCATCCACCCCCACTCTAGAAGCTGTAGTAAGGCTTCCAGACTCGCCTGTAATAAACAAGATAGAAATGGAAATGTTTTATTTAATGATGCACTGAACACATTTTATTTACGGTTATATGGTGTTGGACATATGGTTAAGGACCACACAGATATTGAGAGAGGAAACCCGCTATCGCCACTTCATAAGCTACTCTTTTCGATTAACAGCAAGGGATCTTTTATATGCATCATCCCATAGACAGGATAGTACATACAACGGCCTTTGTTACACCAGTTATGGAGCACTGGCTGGAACGAGAAATAGCTCAATGGGCCCACCGACGGGAATCGATCCTAGATCGATCGCGCATCAGGTGAGCACTCTACCACTGAGCTACGTCCCACCCCTAAGCAAGACAGATAAATAGTTTAATCAGTTTTGTAATTTGTAACAAAACAGTAATGAAGTCACTTCACTGTACCTAAATGGTAAGCAAACAGTAAAAGTACTTTAGGATCATATTAACTTAACTGAATTATATTAAATTAAATTGAAATGTTTTTAAATTCACCTGCGATGGTGGCTAAATATTGGTGACCATAGCAGAATTGACTTGGAAGAGTAAGAGTGTATGCATGCTTATGTAACAAGATTTTAATGTGTTTAGTCATTTTTAATTTAGTCATGTAGTCATTCATAAGAATGAATGTTTAATGACACTTAAGCTAAAACAAACATAGCTGCTATTAGAATCAATGGAGTAACCAACAGATGTAAATATATGAATAATAAATCAGAATACAAAATATACATTTAAAAAAAAAATCAATCAAGGACTCACTGGGGTGACTGAGTGAGAAAACTCTTGACTAAGAACATGAGCCATATCAACAAGTTCAGTTCTTCGGATCACACTGGGACTGTCTCGAGATGGCAACCTAAATACAAACAAAACATTCACATGATATAACACTGTTAATACTTGTACATCTGATAGTCATAATTAGCCAGTAAACATATCATGAAAGAGTTTACAATTTTTTGTTGCAAAATATCTGTAAAATTGCAAATTCGTAGGTGAAAGAAGTACCTTTAAGATTGTGCATTAGACAAATGCAATAAACATATACTCTAAACCAGATGGCATTTATTTAATATATTTAATATTAAATATGACTTCAACAATATACAAAGAACCAGTCAATCATTACCTGTACAGTAGCTGTGGTATTTGGCCAGCATTGACATCAGTTCCATTGTTTGATTTCTTTGAGCTTTTGAACTTGAAGACAATTCTGAAATAGCAACAAGTTACAGAATATTTTAAATACATTTTACAATGACCTGTTCTATCAGCTTACAGAACAAGACACAATAGAATAGTATTCTATATAAGCATGTTTTTAAAATACTTAAAATGTGTCAAAATCACAAGAAACAACCATTGCCATACAATATAGAATGTAAATTTTAATACACAACTTTTCTACTCTTTTTTTTTGGGGGGGAGGGGTGTGGGTGGGGAGGGTTGGACAAATATCTAATTAAATAAACAGAGTTTTGTCCATAAAACATTCATTTTTGGTATTATTTTGTTAAATTATCGTTTTCTTACACCTGCTAGTATTGCTACAAACAAATGTGTTATTTGTTGTGTAATGCAGTATATAAGAACACATGTTGTACAACTTACTGATCATCAGTAGTGACAGAGGACTGACCACTGGATCCACAATCACTGCTCGGTCCAGATATTCTTGCCCATGCCACATACCAGTTGTTAGCTTGGATTGGTACTGGCTCTTCAAACAACATGGAGAACTTTTCTCTGAAACAGTTTATTAACAAACAGATAACAACTTTTCACTAACTGTATTGCCTGCACAGACCTTGATGGTATAGTGGCTAAAACATTAGATTATGGCTGGTAGGCACAGGGTTAATATTCAGGTTCTGGTTCCCATGCAAGGTGAATTTTAACAGTTTAATGGGGAGATGTAAGGCCACCACACTGACCACTAATAACGTACCATTAATTGACCGTCCTTGACAGACATGACAAACAGCTGAGGTGTCTGACCACTACAGTGTGCTTGAACCTTAATTGGATACAAGCAAGGAAATAAAGTGAAAATTAAATGAAATGTAAAAAAAATGCACATACAAGGGTTGATGCATGCCTACACATACATACATACATACATACATACATACATACATACATACATACATACATACATACATACATACATACATACATACACAAACATATCTCATTTTGTGTGATGATAATCTATGAATGACAATAACAAACAAACAAACAAATGTTTACCTTGCTCCACATTCAAATGGAATTTCATCTGTTTCTGCTAGAAGTTCACCATCAGTTTCATTTTCTCCACCATCCATTCCAAGTTCAAATATCTGAAACAAGTTAAAACATGGTTACCATTGTCTTCAAAGACAACCTAAGATAACTCTAAGTGCAGGTTAATGACATATGTTTTCGGCTTTATCCTGTGAGTGGGTAAATCATCTTTATCTCTAATTTTCAATAAGCCGAAGCTAAACAAGCAAGCTTTTTGCCATACGACATCAAAAATGCATTCCTTCATTCCTGTAATATGTTATGCTTGCCACATCCAGTATTATAATAACTCATAAATCTTAAATATATATGTAATTTTTGTTGTATTCACTACAACACCAAATTTTATTTCAACTGAATTAACGATATAAAGGATATGCAATTGACAATCTAGTCATAGCAAATGAGACAAGTCAGACAGGTCATATGACAAACAATATCCTGCTAGTAGAATTTTTATAACTTTGCTTTAACCGGTTAACATAACTGGCCAATGCAATCAGTGGTTTTAGGATAAAAGATAAATATTATGCAATTTATATGCACAAGGAAATAGATATGCCATTTATAGCAAAATTGTTTTTGTTTTTTTATTTAGCAGCATTTTAGTACAATTTTAAAAGAATAAACTTAAATCTGTTACAAATAATTTTTTTAGAGATGTTAAAACAAATTATGCACTTCAAAATACTGGAGGAAACAGTTTGCTACTGTACAGTCAGCTTTAAGTATCTTGTGCAAAGGAATTCTTAATACCTTCAATATGAGAAATTTATAAAATGCATTAATACCTTGATTCTGCCAACATATTCTCCTCGTCCTCCAAAAAGGCCGAAACCTCCAAGAAGAATGTCTGTGTCACAACTGAATCTCACAGCCTCCACACTATGGCCAGAATAACCCCAACCACCACCATGACCTGCAAGTAAAATGTGCAAATTAGCAAAGTCCAGCAAATACCATCAGTACACCAAACAACAGCATGACCTGCAAGGAAAATGTGCAAATATGTCATGCCCCAATCAACAAGCAAGACCTCAGTAAATATGGTTATTAAATGTTAAACATATTACCATTTCTGATTTGGAGCAGTGTTTGTTAATGCTTACCATTGTTTTGGATGATCTGTGAGAGATAAAATTAGAAAAATTTACGAGAAGATAATAGACTAAAGTGGTAGTCCATACCAGCTAGTTCAAATGCCAACTGGTCCGCAGTTTCAACTGGTTGAGAAATACCACTCTGAGTATTTGAAAAGAAACTTAGCTGTTACAGCAAGAAGTTTGTTATATGTACTTACTGTCAAATCTATTCACTACCGAGTAGTCCTCTTTGATGTAAATCTTAGAACTGGACTGTTTCTCCTTGGTTTCCTCTACTACAGTCATATTCAACTGCTGACAGACTGTCAGAGTATCCAAGCAACCTGAATGGTAAAATAAAAACAAGAATACAGAGAAACTCACAAACAGCCCTCCTTTCTTTTTAATTAAGTGTGTGCAGTTATTATTGTCTTGTCATGAACAAAAACCTACAAGCTTTTACAATCAGTGTTTATTATTTATGAAAACATTTTGAAGATTTTTCTTTTCATGATTATATATATCATTACATTTATGTTTGTTAACATGTTATTGACAAAATATACTATATTGATATATCTGTTTGTAAAGGTTTTGAATGGTTTATAAACAGGTTATACCTGTTGACGAATCTGAAAATCACTGTTTATAAAAATTTTACATACTGTTTAAACCCAACTTACTGAGCATGTGTAGAGCACAGTGTGACCTGCTGGCAACGGCCCCTTGTCTGATGGGAACCGCGATCTCAGGGCTGAAGTGATTACAGTAGCTGGGATTCACAGCCTTCAGGTCCCGCGCCTCCGTGGACAACACATTGTAACAGTTCACTTTGTGTGTCACAGGATTGTACCTTTTGACAAAACAAAATTAATATAACAACATGTAGATGTTTTCTCTTTTCAAAAATGCATTTAGTTTGACCTTGACAGTAGTGCATGACTTTCACCAATTGAAATAGTCTGGTTGAAACATCCAAAGAGGTCAATCAAAAGACACAGTGGAACATTACAGCCATTTGACTACCTACCTGGATGTATGGACCAAACCATTGCAATGGGGAGGAAGGGGAAATAAACTAATGTTGAGGTCAGGTTAACTTATAAAAAGAAAGAAATACATATCAAGAACTGCTTTTTGTTATAAAAGTCATATTATTATATAATGTACAAAGTTAACAGAGAACTGTAGAAAATATTTTAAAGGTGTTTTTAGCCTCCAATGAATTTTATGTACAAAATAAAAATAACTAAAAAACCAAGCACAATATCATTTCAAGTATGGCCACTTAAAATAAAAATTACAAAACCATTATCACATTCAAATTTTTGTTTGCACAAAACAAAGGTCATTGGCCATTACAGTAATGACCTGATAATAAAATAAGGAGAAAATGTACATTCTTTCATTCTGCAAAATAAAATTAAAAACCACACGACACCTACCCCCACAGAACATCATAGACTGGATCCATACAAACTGCCTGGTTGCTGAGATCAGCTTGGTCAGCATCACTGAAACTACAAAACAACAACAGTTTGATAACCTGTGTATAGTGAAACCTGTGTTATGCAGCCACCATAGGGAGTATCAAAAAGTGACCTTTTTACGACAGGTGGCTACTTAATACATGTGTGTTTATACTATATTAGATGATTTAGGAGAATAAAAATGTAGATTCGTTAACACAGATGGTTGTTTAATCCAGGTTGCCTCTACAGCAGGTTTGACTATACTTCACAAATATTAAGAAAGGTAAATGTAAGGATTGGATTGGCTCACTAGGAGTGTTGGATGTATGGTAATTCAGACAAACAGATTAGGAGATATTAACCTGCTGCTTGTACACAAATCATGCTTTCCAATGGCATCAAGGAATCTTTTATTTCATATTTAATTTAAATCACCCACAATATGTAAGAAAGACATGTTGAAAAACAGCAAAAGATCCACAGGAAAATTATATAAATAGGGATTCCCCCAAATGACTAGCAGTTTATGCCATATTTTAACCTCAATTTTATATTTAATCAGCCAAAATATCCAAAGTTGAGTGGCATCTAATGCTACAAGTTTTCATTTTTAAATATGATGTTTTAAAGGTGTATCAACTGTCCATCACACCTTTTACAGCTGCCATCTGCCTTCTGAATCATGAGACATTTCATCATACCAGCATTGTCTTCACCCTTTGGAATTAGACCTGAAACATAAAATATAAGGTGAATAATATACATTAGGCTGATAAAACAAATGTTCATGGTCATAATGTTAATTAAAAGAACCAAATTGGTTACCATGAGACAAGATTACTTGTTGCAAGTGATGACGAGTAAACAGGTTTTTTTAATGCAACATCTCAACTCTTTATGTCAATAACAACAAGTTTCATATGGCTATTCCTGACAGAAATGTTTAACTAATGGTCTAACAGACAATGGTATGAAATATCAGTAAATAAAAATATTAAACTATGAACGTTCAAAGGTTTGAAAACAAAAATATTCTTACCTATACAAGTCTGGCTTGCAAATATATTTGACCTGGCCAGATTGTGAGCATTTATCAGTGACTCGTCAATCCTCATGTATGTCTGATCTCCACTCGCTCCTATCCACGTCGCTCGGCAGCCAAACCTTGCTCCTAGAAGAAGATAAAAACACAGAGTCATTTTGATAAATTGGATTTCAACTTAGACAACCTAGATTTCTGAAGATACAACTTACCATCATCAAGAAAAGACATCTTATTTTACATTTCATTAATGCAACAATTGTATTTACATGTTGTTAAAAATGGCTTGACCTTAAACAAATATTGTTTATTGTAGTTCAACTGATTATTAAACATTTACAAAACATTTGTTTTTCTTCTGCCAGACATAATTTGTTAGTATTTTTCTGTCAGTTTAATTGAGAGTCACTATACAATAGATGATAGATGAAAAAGATCAAAATATCACGTTAGAATGCAATGTGTATATATATAATAGTAAATGTACATACCAACTCCAGGAACGGGTCCTGCCATCGCATACCAGTGACTCTTCTTACTCTTTACCACTGATTCATCAGAACCCGATCTCCCCAGTGATCCTTTCTGTGATACACAATGAAATAAATGATTAAAATATCACCAAATAAACATATATATAATTCTAGAGTAAGTACAGTCCACTAGCTTTTGGCATCCTACTTTTCAGTCTTTATATTATATTACTGAACTGTCATACACAGGCAGATGACTTAATTATGTCATTCACATTTTTATTGCAAATTGTATCTGGTTTAAAAACAAATTTACAAGCCTGAATGGTGTAACTAAAATAATAAACCACACGACCACCTCTTTTTCAAAGATGTGTATGTATCACTATTAACAGGGCTTCTTGTTTTTAAATCCACTAGCCATGGGATCAGTAATTTAAAACATTTACTATCCACAATTAAAAATTCACTAGCCCTACTTTACTTTAAGGTAATACAATTTTACTAAATAATAGTAATAATCATATATGTCACCTAAAGAGGGAGATAGAGCTTAAAAACACTAACATTAGGGGTTGGAGTGGGGTCAGTATATTCATATTTACAAAATAGACTTAACTGCAACATTTGACCAATTCTTTTTCACTAGCCGTCGGGCATGGCAATTGTAGTTATTTACTAGCCCAACATTGAATATCATTAGCCACGTGAGTGGGGCTACCATAATCTAGAAGCCCTGACTATTAAGCAATTTCTTTGTCTAATAGTAGAGTTGCTAAACTTGTTTCCCTGTTGTTTCTATATCGAGCACTGACAGGATGGATGTAAGCAAGCACCCACACCTTACCCCATTGCAAATATTTATTTTGGCAACTATGCCATAGCACTTCATGTAGAATTTGTAAAAAAACAAATTGTATTTTACATTTTACATCTAGCTGTTATTAAATACGACATGTATGTACCTGAAAGTTTCCGCAAGTGAAGACCTGACCGTTGTTGAGCAGAATGACAGTATGGTGACTCCCTGCTGCTATCTGGACAGCTGTGTTGGGGAGGGTAACCTTGGCGGGACAGCCTCTGTTACAAACAAATTGTATAATACCACATTATATATATTTGTTCAACCATGGTTATAATAAAAACAATTTTTACTGTGAAAAAAATAATGTTTCATAACTTGAAGATGTGGATATTTCATATATTTATTTTAAAGGACCAATTATTTCAGATTTGATAATTATTTTTGTTATACCGTATTTTCCCATGTATTATGCGCACCAATATATAATGCGCACCCCCCACTTTGAACATTTATTCCAAGAAAAAAAACATGAACCACAATATAATGCGCACCGTTTTTTTAAACCACAAAATCGACAGTGAATGCAAGATGTACCGCTTTCCCCGTCACCAAAATTAACGAAAAGCGAAAGAAGCGGTATATTCAAGAAACCAAGAAACAAAACTTAAGTTAGGTACTTGAGTACATAGACCTACATGTCACATTAAACAAACGCTAGTACACGTGCATAAATCAAAACAAAGTTATATACCCCATACACTGTAAATGACTAATAAATATATGAAAACAAAAATACAACATATTACATTTCGTTCTCGTGGCTAACGTGAATGCGCGAGATTTCAAAATTTATAATAGTGTGGTATATTTCCGGTTTGCCGGAAATGGCCGAATTAAATCTCATGGAAATTAAAAATATTTACGGTCCAGTTTTGTCATTTTTGTGCACTTTCTGGCGAGGTATGGATACTTTTGTAGATTTATTTTGCATTTATTACAACCATCACAAGTGAAAAGCGATTTTTAAGAGGGTTCTGGCGTTTCTGGCGATTTTTCATGGGTGATCGCTGGACATTTTTAAAAGATATTTTTTCTATTGCTATGTATAGTGCGCACCCCCATTTTTAACCTGTATTTTCTGGAAAATAAGTGCGCATAATACACGGGAAAATACGGTAATGTAAGACAATTTTAGTTGAACTGTAGCAGATTTTTTTCCTTTTGATGTAAAAATAGTGAGACACCCATCTAATGTAACATCATTTACCTGATATGTAAATCTCCTTGTCCAAGCTGTCCTTGGTGATTGCTGCCGAATGTATACACATCTCCATTCTGTAGCAGAACAACTGAAAACAGAAGTTATACACTGAAAAACTATCATCACATGTTTTTACGGTCATGTAATATTAAAAGAACGGGATGTAGCCCAGTGGTAAAGTGCTAGCTTGATGCGCGGTCAGTTTGCGATCGATCCCCGTCAGTGGGCCCATTGGGCTATTTCTCATCACAACTAGTACATCAAAGGCTGTGGTATGTGCTATCCTGTCTGTGGGATGGTGCATATAAAAGATCCCTTGTTACTAATGGAAAAATGTAGCTGCTTGCCTCTCTGACTGTGTCAAAAATTACCATATGTTTGACATCCAATAGCCAATGATTAATAAATCAATGTGATCTAGTGGTGTCATTAAACAAAACAAACTCTTTTCTTTGTAATATTAAAAGTTATAAAAAAACATATTTAAAAATTCAGTTGTTGACACAGCACTCATTTTTTTTTTTTAAAGAAAAAAAAGGAAGAGTTATTTAATACTAAATATTTTAGATTATGTAATGTGTAATGGTTTGTCATTCTTAAATTATCGTAATTTTATTTTAAAATCAATGTGGTTAGGTTTGCCATTGTTTAGTGATTATGATTTAAGAATTTTTATCAAAATCTCTACTGATAAAAAACAAGTAGGTTATTTGATCTAGTAAAACCTGCAGGGCTTGCGCTGTCAGTAGCCAAATTAGCCATTGGCTAATTTTTACAAAAAACGGTTACTAAAATTGCAAGTGGCTAAAATTTTGGCTAAGCCATTTTCTATCTTCTGATATGAACAAACAGTTACATAATCCATCTGAAACCTCGAATATAATAATAATACCTAATATTCAATTAGAGTAATAGCGATTTCGTGGTCAGTAACGAGAAACGGTGTCATCCAGAATACAGCGTAATGATGTTTTTTTATTTTAATAATCACGTTTATTAATTTTAACGCCATGTGTTCAACATGTATGAAAACAAAGATCTGTAAATTGTCACTATAACTTTGTAAAGTCTTGGAACCAAATAAAAGACCGACAATGCGTGTGAATTTCAATACACATGCTAGTTCTGGGCCGAAGACAAGTAGGCTATCCCAAGCTGTCAGTGTCAAAATAGGTCACACTCTTCAGTCAGCTGCGATTGCACGTTTCAAGAGACATGGTTGCAGATCTTAAACAATACAATTACATGCAAGTAAATCTTTATTTCAATTTGTTAAAAAAGCAATAGTTGTCTGCATCAAAGAATACTGAACTGCAGTTTCGTTTATTTCTTTTGTCTTTGTTAATTTCGCACCCATGGCCGAGAGCACGTATGCAGATTGCGTTCACGGAAAATTAACATGCAGTATTAATACAAATTGCAGTTAAATGTACACTGAATGAAATTAGTTTATAATAATCATGAGATTTGTTAGATAAAATATTATATTTGTAAAACTGTCAGGTGATATCACAAAAGTTAGCTAGATTTTAAATAGACCATAAATTTCAATTTCATTATCATTTTATCAAAAACAACATTGCTGACATAAATATCCACCCATCCCCATATTTGTTAAACTTTTTTTACATTTCTTGATTTAAGCCCATAGGCCTGTTGGAAGTAATATATTAACTGGGAATACAGTTTTGTCATTCAATTTTATTCCAGTTTATACATAATTAGCTGAAAAAGACACATTTTTATAAAATTATGCATATATAAAAATTCAATACAGTATTGAGCAAAACAATTTTGGCTAAAACGATTTCATTATGGCTAATAAAAATCTCATTTGGCTAATTTTTTGGCTACAGGCATTTTTGACCCAGGGTGAGCCCTGGACCTGTTGTTACTGTTGTATAATCGTAATCAAAGTAAAATCTGTTTTAATTGCTATATAAACCATCTACAGTAATTGTCTTACCTGTGTGATGTTGACCACAGGCTATCTGAGACACAAGTATGTCTCCATTGCCAATGACAACCTCAGCAGGAAGTAGACTCACTAACTTGGTGTATTCTTTTTCCTGATCTCCATCATCACCTGAAAGGAAGGAAGGAAATGTTTTATTTAACAATGCACTCAACACATTTTATTGATAGTCATATGGCGTTGGACATATGGTTTAGGACCACACAGATATTGAGAGAGAAAACCCGCTGTCGCCACTTTATGGGCTACTCTTTTCAATTAGCAGCAAGGGATCTTTTATATGCACCATCCCACAGACAGGATAGCACATACCATGGCCTTTGATATACCAGTCGTGGTCCACTGGCTGGAGCAAGAAATAGCCCAATGGGCCCACTGACAGGGATCGATCCCAGACCGATCGCGCATCAAGCGAACGCTTTACCACTGGGCCCTCATCATCACCTTAACATAAAATCAGCTTTCTAATATAACACTATCTGAAGTAAAGATACATAAACTACTTACAGATTTTTTAAAAACAATATTTATTCAGTAAATGACATGGATTACTTACAGATCACTTGGTAGGTACTGGGTTTGCGTGTTTTAACAACTCAATGGGTAGGTGTAAGACCACTACACCTTCTCTCTCACTAACAACTAACCCACTGTCCTGGACAGACAGCCCAAATAGGAAAGCATGCTTGAACCGTAATTGGACATAAACACGAAAATAAGTGTAAATAAATGATGGGCATTTATAAGCAGAATGCAAATAAATAACTTTGTCAGTTTTTTGTCTTAGGGCGTTGTGAGTTTTTTGGATGTGGTGGGTATGGGAAGTTATTACCTCAAATCAAATGACAATAAAAAGGCTTATAGACAGGTGGTTGTTGCACAAAATAAATGTTGATTCTGTAATGACAGCTAATATGGAATGAACATAATCACCTCTCTGTTTTTTCTCCTTTATTAGTTTTTGGTGAGCTTTTCTCACTTTCATGTGTTGCTGCTCCACTTTCCTACTAAGCTGTTCTATGTGCCTCACTTCATGACGTGCTGCTGATATAACAAGTCATTGGTTGGACTCAAAAATACTTACTCACTGTACCAATTTAAATTTTGGATTACAAAAATAAAAAGAAGAAGATATTTCATTATTAAATTACAAGTGTAATTAAGAGGTGTTTTTTTGTAGGATTATAATTAAAATATATTAGGCCAAATATCCAATGCCTGTTTTAGACTTACATGTGTGTAAATATATACATTAACTGTGCATAAACACGTACATTTAAAAAAACAGGCTTCATAAATTTTAACCATACTGTTTAGAAATATAAAAACCAGTTTTTTTAAAATCAGACAATAATGATGAACTATGGTTATGGAATTTGTATCTAAAACAATTGTAGAACCAAAATGACTATCCAAATATTAATCTAAACAAAAACACTATTTTAACTACTGATATTGTAAAATGACAATATTTCCTCAACCCTTTACTTGAGAATCCAGTGCATACTCACAGATAAGAATATCCAGCGGCGAACTCTCCTTTCCTTTTGCAAACACCTCAAAAAGGCCCCTTTCGTCCAATCCATCGAGGTCCAGTTTGTCTCCCCCACACAAGCTACACACCCCACACAGCACACATCCAGCATCCCCCACTCCACAACCACATTGTCTGGTGAACAAACACAGGTAATTAGCAATAAAAGTAACAGAAATAAATCAATGCTGAAAAAAAATTGCAAATGAATTAAGGATGAAATATATATTGGTCAAATTTTCATATTTTTGGGTTTTACATATATGCAAATAACAAAATGTATGCTTGTAAAGTCCATTCGATTATGCACAACATTTCTACCGTTTTGATGGAAAATAGTTCTGCACAGCAATATAATACAAACACAAGCTAATTATTCTATAACCAAATATGTGGTTATGTATACTACTCAAAAGAATTTAAGGGTCAAAAATTTATAACCAAATAAGTTTCAGAGTGTATTAGATTGATGATGTAAACTACACCAATTTTTTTATTTATTGTTCCATATTTACAAAAAAAACACAAATAAACGTCACTGTATACAAGAAAGTCACATGACATGCTGTCAAAGTTGAAGGTTGTCAAACATGGATTTTACACATTAGAACATTCGTTTAATAGTGTGTGAATCCACCCCTGGCTCGAATACACTCGACACATCGTTGCCTCATGCTGTTGATCAGACGTCTGAAGAACTCTTGGGGAATGGCCTGCCACTCTGCCATAAGAAGTTGACCCAGATCATGAAGGTTGGCCGGAGGGGCATGGTTATCCCGAACTCTCCTGCCTAATTCGTCCCAGGCGTTCTCTATTGGGGCCAAGTCAGGCGAATATGCTGGCCAATCTATCCTGGCGATACCTTGTTGTCTGAGAAAGTCCGTTACCACCCTGGCGCGGTGGGGTCTGGCATTGTCATCCTGCAGAACTGCCCCGCCGCCAATCTGCTGAAGGCCTGGGAGAACCAACGGCCGGATAATCTCATTCAGATAGCGGATTCCATTCAGATTGCCATCCACCACATAGAGGGGGGTCCTGTGGTGGATAGAGATGCCGCCCCACACCATGACGCTGCCACCACCGAACCGGTGACGTTGTCTAACGTTAACGTCAGCAAAGCGCTCCCCAGGACGTCTGTAGACACGAACCCGACCATCGTTGAACTGGAGACTAAACCTGGACTCATCAGTGAACATCACTCGACCCCACTGAACACGTTGCCACCGCAGATGAAGCGTGCACCAGTGATGTCTGGCTGTTCTGTGACGTGGTAGGAGTGGTGGTCGAACAGCCTGGCGACAGCAGCGGAGATTATTGACTCTCAGACGATTGCGTATGGTTTGATCAGACACTCGAGTTCCAGTCGCAGTCCGCAGATTGTCACGTAATCGGCGTGCAGTGGTTGTGTGTTGACGTAGAGCCATATTGGTGATGTAGCGGTCCTATCTATTTGTAGTGCTTCGGGGTCTTCCCGAACGTGGACGATTTCGAACAGAATTCGTTGCTTGGTACCGTTGCCACAGTCGGCCAACGACACTCTGACTGACACCAAGTCTCAGAGCAACATTTCTTTGCGTATTGCCACCCTGAAGCCAAGCAATAGCCCTTCCTCGATCTTCGATAGTCAGTTGAAGTCGTACCATTGTCGAATTTGGAGTGTGCACCGTACACAAACGCAAGCTCCAATTATACAGAAATTCAGCATTGGGAACATGGAATATACGTGCAAAGCGTGCAAATGAAGCGCTTTGTGAAAAAGCAAGTTATGGGCACTTAGCAGACCTTTCGCTTTCGCCCTAATTTACGTGCAAATGTAAGCATGTTTTCGCCATTAGAACTAGTCGACAGTGTCAATGACAGTGGATTTTAATTCATTTATGGGTTGCTTAGACCCACTTTCGTCAAAATGGAACAATACCATGCGTGACATTATGGTCTAGCTAATATAATTGACATTCAGAAAATAATGTCGAAAATATCGTCTGACCCTTAAATTCTTTTGAGTAATATACATTCGACTGCAGCATTCCTTTCAACTTTGTCCTGGCTCACTATAACCTTATTATTATTAACCTTTTAGTACTTTTAAAAAATACATAATATACAGTTTATATTTACAATATTTATTTATCCCGTTTGAAACGGTTTTTATTAATCGTAACTACCAGACTACAATAATGTGAAATACTCACGAGCCAGGCTGTCTATCTGGCTTGCCACTGTTTACACAACTGGAGCCATATCCAGTGCACTCCCCACACACAACACACACCATGCACTGATCGTGCTTCCATCGGTGTTTACCTGCCAAACAAACAAACAAATCCATCAATTTCCAAGTTTTTCCTAACTACCTATTTACTATCCCAACCAGTATTCCATAACTGGTACATTAAAGGCCAAGGTCTGTTTTTGCAAAGTACATATTAAAAAATCCCTTGCTACTAATGAATAAATATAGCGGGTTTCCTCTGAAGACTACATATCAGAATTACTAAATATTTGACATCCAGAAGCCAATGATTAATCATTGCAGTTGGCATGGGGCACTGTTAGGGATGGAATAAAAACCTGACATATGATCCTACAACCTATTACAAGCAAGAACTTTACCACTGTGATGGAAATAAGCAGAAAAATCCACTATTCCACCAGACAAATACATCTACAAATCTACTTGTCCACCAATAATTTCACTTTTCCAAATAAATGATTTGTTTTAGTCAAGTGCAAGGACAATGTTCTTGATTGTTCAGAATGAAACTGCATTGGACATTTTTATTTATCCAGCGGATACAAGGTACATTTTGCTTGTCCGAGCTGATTTTCACTTGTCAGGACAAACGGACAAGTGCTTATTTCTAATGCTGCTATATCCTGCCTTGTCTGTAGTATGAAGTACAGGTGACAGGTTACAATGTATAAACTAGTATGTCAGTACCAAGACTCTATCATTAAACAGATATTAATGAGTTACTGCATGTTGAAATACTAAGTTTAAGTGGTTTACTTTAACTAGTGGAATATGTTATAGTACCAGGTGGACACAGAAATTCCTCCGTCTCTGCTTCCTCCTCCTCTTCAGCCATGTTCACATTGTTACTCCCTGCAAAAATAGAATTCATTAGTACAATTTAAGAGGAATAGGCATAACATGACATTCAAACTGTAATAGCATGTTTTTCAAATGAGTTGGCTATATTATTTCCCATCCTAAACAATGTATATAAACTGTTATAGCCAATGAAATTTGCTGATTGCAAGGCTAGTTTGAGAAGCCTAAGGGCATAATAATCTTAGAAATAATTACTGCCAATAAAGCGGTATCAGTGAAATCAGTTACCTGGATTACTGAATTAATGAAAGAATGATTAATTAATGTTTCATGACACCCAAGTCCCCAACAAAAAGAATACATCAGCTGTTAGGTGTCAAACAAAGGTAAATACATGAATGAAAATGAAGATCAAACGACTGATTAATAACCTCCCCAAAATTTACCTTCTCTGGTGGCTCCGGGGTTGTAGTCACGTCCACACTGCCCCTTGTTGTTAATACCATATGAATAGATCTGTCCTTTGCTGCTCAGGGCAATGGCATGAGCCTTACCAAGTGCTATTTGTGTGATGTTCACATCTTTCAGTTCTGTGACCTGACCTGAAATGTATTTAACATATTATGTTAATTATATTACTCAGATGCAAAACTACTGATGTTACAAATATTTTATAATTATCAAAACCACCAAAAAAAGAGAGTAATCATGTAACAGTTGAATTCTTATCGATACAAAGGATCAGTTAAAAAATACAATATTAGGGATTTCCCAGACCTAAAACTTAACACATTTGGTACATTGAAAAACAGATTTGTTTTTTAATTTATCATTCAAATCCAATTATTATTTATTTATAGAGCATATAAAGCTTCAATCAATTACTCTGCATTACAACACAGTCATATTTTAGTAAATTAATCAGGGTTTTTTTTACTATAGAAGAAATTGGGAGGTCAGTCACGTAAAACGATCCTCCATTCAATTTCTCCTAAAATAGTTAAGGGTTTCAAGGATTTTGCTAGCATTTCTATTTTCTTGCAGCATCTCCCTAAGCTTGAATACTGACAGTGCTCCTACCAGTGGCGTGATCACAATGATAAGTGTCCTTTCCAAACATGAAGACCTCCCCATCCTTGCTGACAACCGCACTGCTGCCACTGTTACAAGCTGCATACATCACAGTCTTAGAGTCGAGGCGGATCATTTTCTTTGGTTTAACTGGCTTCGGCTGTCGACGAGCTTTAGCTGTAATGACAAAACACAACATAGCATTATATAAAGTTTGATAAACAGAATTTCATATAACATACGTTGGTATCTTTTCACCATTTTATTTAATAACATCAAATTTTTCTACAAGAATATTGAGTCTGTTCAGCAATATGAATTTCATAAATGGAAAAATCTCTATAATTAATCAGACCTTCACCAAAACTTATAAAACTGATGAAATAAAAATCTGGTGTAACCTGTGGTGGAAGCCCATTTCTTCTACAACACTACACACATAAAACATGTATATGGGACTTTACAGCTGGACCAAACCCTGTTGGTTAACCCATTATCTAATAAAGGCCATGTGCTGTCCTGTCTGTGGGAAAGTGCATATAAAAGACCTCTTACTGCTGTTGGAAAAATATAGTCAGTATCCTCTAAGACAATATGTCAGAATTATCAAATATATGACATCCGATAGCCAATGTTTAATAATCAATGTGCTCTAATACAAGAACATTTCTTTTACTGTTTCAAATGATACTTACACACACCACCGTCACCATCTTCCCCTCGCCGGGACGTCCCCACAAAGAAAATGCTTCCATCTTCTGACACCATCAACGCATGCTGTCCGTCATGGCCCATAGCTATCTGAACGATCTTTGGTGACTTTGTTATAGCGAGTTCTGCCCACTTGCCTGGTGGTGGCCCACCCTGTTTGACACCAAGTGAAGCAGCTTTCCCAGTGTACAAAACCTGAAAATTAAATTAATTATAAAATGTCTTCACATTTTGTCTAGCAAAAATATGGATTGCTTCTTATCAAAATATGTTGATAAGGTTCGATTAACACTGATAGAATTACAATAAGATATTATTCAGTGTTTCCCCCAGGATTTTTGTTCAGAGGGTTGGCAAAATAGTTTGACGTTAACTAAGCCCCCAAAGGGTGCGAAAATTCTAGGGGAGTTCGGGGGCATGCTCCCCAGTAATGTTTTTTTTAATTTCCAGTTGTTTTTAGATGTATTATGAAATACATGAGGGTGTCATGTACACTTATAGAAGGAGATATTTTAAGATAGATTTTAATAACAATGTTTATTATTATTAAATATTTGCATAATGTTAAAACAATCATTTGAAAAAGAAATATAAAAGTATTAGACTAAGCACAAACAGGTAATACATATTACTGAATCATTATCTGTTATCTATCTATTTATTTAAAAGTAAAACCCAGGTCTTCTAGAATTTTTTTTAAATCCACTAACCATGGGATTGATGATTTTAAAAATTAATTATCCATGATTGAATATTCATTAGCCCTACTTCTGTATGTATATTAGGGCTTCTACTTCTAGAATTTAAAAAAAAATGACTTCCCATACTGACCAGTGGATACATTTTTTACTGGTTATGATAAAAAATTCACCTGTTAAATTGTAATCACTCAGTGACTGATATATATATATATATGTGTAGGTACATTTTTAAATTTGTGTTAATTCATCATATAATGCACTTAAAAATAATTTCTTTCAAGTCTTTCAAATTTAATTATGTAATGTTTAAATATAATTTAAAAAACAACAACACAAAAACCAAAACAGATTAAGCAAAAAAAAACATTTGGAAGTTTGTATAACAATATGGTTATGTGCAACCTGTAAAAAAATAAAAAATCCTGATCTGATGAGACTGGTCACCGTTTATTTTGTTACGCCTGCACTGTGTTAGATTAACAACTGTTTGGGTACCAGTCACTTGACTGTGACTGCAACATTTTGTTAACTTGGGACTTTAATAAAATTACATCTGTAAGTATATTCATTTCAGGGATGGGGCATAGATTACTGGTGACCATATATTCATTAGTGAACTGTTGCATGTGAAAGGAAATCGAAAGTATTGACTTGTAGATCCATTTTCCTTTTTACATATGATGGATGTTGGTTGAATTTTTTTTTTTTTTTTTTTTCGATCATCATCATGATGGTTGATTTTTTTTCCCCTCACTGGCCACCGGGCTCTAACAATGTACTTATTTGTGGAATACTCTATATTTATGACTACTAGCATTTGCATTTTTTTTTTTAATATTGGCGAATTAATCACAGAAGTGAACTCGTCCCTTTTTTTTTAATGGTTACAATTTTTACGGTCCCGGTAAAAAAAATCACGAGGTCGGTGCGGGATCCTTCTGGCCCCTAGGGGAAACACTGTTATTATTGCTCGTGATCAAGGGAAGAATAAAAACATGGTCCGGGAAAAACAAAAGTTACCAAGTTTTAGACATGTTTTAATGCAAGCATATGCAAATTCATACTGTATTAAGGGTTTTTTTTAATTTAACATAGCTTTTAATAAGCTCAAATAAATACCTTTCCTCCTACTGTTTTAATAAGGCCAAAGTCTTTCCCAGTTAGAATTGAGCTGGTATCCTCATCAAATCCTGTGTCTGAAAAATAAGATAAAACAATAATCTATCTACATGACAGATCAACAAACATAAAAAATTAACACTATCAACAATACCATATGGCACAGTAATGAGCCATCTATGAGTCTATAAACATAAACACATCTAGTACTGGGATGCAAACTAAGTTTATCCTGGCCGTAGACCCAATTGTTTAACAACTAAGCCACCAAGGCCAGTTCTTTGTGACGTTTATTTTTAACTTTACTGATAATAAAGTTTAGTTCTTACTGATTGGTCTCCTGTCTGTGTCCATATCAAACGATGTTGATCCAAACATGTCCATACACCTTCTGGTGAGCTTTAGAGGAATTTCACTCAACATGGGCATGGGTGACTTATCCAGACCAAACGTCCTCACAACAAAAGTGTCCATCTGAAACAGCATAAAAACAAGATACAACCAGGATTGAAATATCAGTTAGTATGATACTAGTACAGGAATTTATGTTATATTATTGCTTATCTATACAGTATTTCATCAATGACTGTTTAATTTTAGTGACGACTTTCTTATGTTTTCTCTGAAACTCTGGAGAAGCTCAGACACACATTCTGTGGAATTGTCAAGTATGGGTTTTGAGCATTCCACGATGACACTACTTATTTCATCATTTAAAGATTATTATGGTGTGTACATACACATGGAGTTTTAGAAGATCTTTCTAGGACTTTATAAAGGCTCAAGTTTCTCATACAACATTGAATGGTACTTCAGATTCAAACTAAATGCTTTTTGCTTACAATATTTAATTCTATACACCAAATGTGTTTTTGGTTATTCTAAGAAGCACAGAACCTTTTCATTTGTCCAATTGGCACAAGCTAAAATGTGTTGGCAATTATGCATATAAACTTTACATGACCAGATGTGAAGATATTAATATTTTGAAAAAGAAAATACAATTTGGCCAGAAATATCCTATATGTTTAAGATACTGAAAATGACCGGGGGTTTTCAACTTGTAAATAATCTGCCACATTTGATGATAATAATCACAAATGGAAAATATCTTGTCACAGAACAAAAACATAATATTTACATCTTGAGCAGGTGCTATCTGTCCAATGTTTACACCATCACTGAAGAGGACACCAGTTACAGGCCCTGAAAGTCAACAAGCAAATAAAATCAAACATTTTAAACAAATACTTTCACCAGGACTTTGTTAAACTGTTTAAATATAATGAATGAGACCCAGTTATGTTCTGCAAGAGAAAAGATGTGAAATACCTAGAAATTATAGTATTTATTACAATAAATTGGATATGCTTATCTTCTGTATGCAAGCTACAGTCATTTTGTAGATTTGCAAATGAATCATTTAACCGATGAACTCAATGTATATGATTCTGTTTCACTAACTTGAGAATTTAACTGAAAAAAACCCATAATTCTGCAATATATGAAGGAGTATTCACCATCAAATTCATATGCAGTTTCAAGTTCCAGAGTGTCTGTGTTCACAATACGTAGATTGATAGCACTGTTGTCACTTCGACACAAAAGTTTTCCCTGCAAGTAAATAAACATCAATTTAACCATCTGACTCAGAAATAATTATGTGAAAATATAATGCTAGTACTAGTTATTGTAAGATAGCGACTGTTGTTGATAGTATTTTGTTTAATTTGCATCTAAGAAAGTTGAAGCAAAATAGTTAAATGTCAGATTTAATAATCAAAATGGTTCTTCAGTTTCTGCTATTTTGGTGACATTACAGGAAATGAACATTTTAAAACATGCTAAATTAAAAGAATTTAATATTAACAAAATGCATGCATGAATAATTTATATATTTCAGTTGTTGTTTTTAAAAAGAATGAAAAAAACTCACCCCAGAAAAAGCCAACCACACTTTCAGTGGAAAATCATCTTTGTGGTTATAAATGTGACCCTGAAGAAAGAAAACAAGAATTACAGTACTCTATTTCACTCTCTACACATTGTTCTGTACAACTGATACACTCAAATTTCATAAATTATGAAAGTTAATTAACTAAACAAGACTTAACCCAACTTGTTCACTTTAAAACTTCCCCACTTAAAAGTTAAAATATTAAACATAACTGAAGGTATTCATTACTTTACAAAGTAGGAGGATGCTTATTTAAAGTAGGTGGCTATGTTAAACACCTTTCCAAACAATGGAACTAATATATAATGTAATTTATAAAATTTAGCTAGTACAGACATTTTTTAGCCCATGAAATTCATCAGTTGCTATTTTATTTTGACAAGCTTGTAAACATTTTAAAAATTATTTGCAGTATCGTTCAATTGGAAGTTAATGGCCAACAACAATAACAGTTGTTAACGCCATTATCATCATCAACAGAGCAATGTCTAATGTACCTTCACAGTTCCTCCAAAGCCAGACCCAACTTTGAAGAGTCCTTTCTTGTTCAGTAGGTAGAGATATCGTCCATCACTGGCCACAGCACTTTCTTCCATTGTACTCGAGTCTGGCATTAAGAAAATGTTTGGTATTACGACAATCAATTGGTAATGGCTTACTTCATAGTCCATAATGTTAATATTACTAAGTTCTAAAATGTCATACATATGATAGATTCAGTTTTCTATGGTAGAACAACCAGGAATTCAGATGCTTTTTGATAGAAAAATAATAATTTTGCCGAAATGTATAATCGAAGTTAATTTTATTTCAGAATTACCTATATATCATTATAGCTATTATTATTACCACGTACAATAAAAAAAAGAGGAGAGAAGTTTGTGTAACGACACCACTAGAGCACATTCATTTATTAATCATAAGCTATTAGATGTCAACTGTTCAATACAATATGTAATATTCATTAATGCCCATTATGGTTTTAGAAAGGGCAATTGTTTGCACCAAGATTCGACCATCAATACAATGGACTACTGTATTCTATAATCACAAAACTGCAGAACTAAAATACACTATAATCACAGCACTACTCACATTCTTGAAAACTTTCTATATCAAACATCAATACACAAGACTTTGACTTGACACCACAGTTGATCCAGTCTGGAAGCTGTGATTTCCCAAGTAACACAGCATACACACTCTTCTGAAGCAATGACAGAATTCCAGGGACCTGAAAATAAATATATTTGGTTAACCTTTTAGTGTTCATGATAAATACTTAACTATAAAATACTATTCTAATTTTATCCATATATAACGTGAAATCCAAATATATTTGGTTAATCTTTTAGTGTTCATGATAAATACTTAACTTTAAAACACTATTTTAATTTTATCTGTACATAATGAGAAATTTGATCAGCTAATTAAATCCACTTGTGGTATTGAAGTGTTCGAAATTACGGGAATACTCCACAACATTGTTTTCATATTCCTATGCTACCTCTTGCTGTGTAGTTGGACAAACATTCTTTAAAAATATTAAAGTTTTCTACAAGAAAATAAATGTTCCTAGTAAGTTGTGACCTAACTGCTGTTCCTAAGTTTTTGTATGACGTCATGCGTGTGACACTTCAACAGAAATGCTGCTTGAAGTATTTAAGTCATGGCAAAAACCTAGCATAGTGTGAAAGAATCTATTTCCTCCATACAGGCCCTAATCAAATGATTTTAATTCACACTCTCAAAACCTGGGCAAATCCATGAAGCAATCTTAGCTCTAAGATCACCTTAAGTGCATAACTACGTAACTAACTTGACTTAGCAACAATGCAGTAACAGTCTGAAAGAACTACCTTCATATTATCACATTCATTTAACATTAAACACAGAACAAATATCAGGCTAGCAAGCATTTCATGCCATAGAATATTCACATCAACTGAAAGTGGGAATGTACTGCTTACCTGCACATCTTCAGTTGCCAAAGCCACTGGACTCATCAACAGAGCAGTGACAGCTTGCAGCAGCTTGCCCGTGTTACCCAGTGAGATGGTCAGACTGATGAGGGCGGAACACGCCAGTGATGTCAGAGACTGACCATCGTATTTAGTGTCTCCTCCAGATGTTGTCGCAATCTCCATTAACAGACTATACAGCTTTTCTGAAAAACAAAACAAATATTGTATGCTGTTAGTTTGTATATATTATCATAATCAATACACTGAAATTAGTTTTAATTAGAACTAACCTGGCCATAATCTTGCCGGCGAAATGGGGTTTTTTCTTTCTTTTTCTGGCCACTTTGCCAAAAGTCAGCTTAAGTTAACGAGTTATTAACAGTAGTGGGAACTAATCAAATTTCAAAAACACAAATATTTTGGACCTAATCTAATTTCAAAAACAAAATTTCACAACACATGTCAAGACATGTTGTTTCGTGTCACACTTCTCCTTTTTCAATTTTAGATTAGAGCCCAAGTCATCATAATTTTCTTTATTTTTAATGAGCATACTATCTGCACACAGGAAAAGAAAAAGATTTTCTTTTAATGAATACTTAACCCTACCCCCCCCCCCCCCCCCCCCCCCCCACACACACACACACACATCCAAGGTACTGGACCAAATGTCCCAACAATGGTCAGGTTAATGTATGATAAAAAAAACCTGCTTAACCACACTCCAACATTCTTTAATCAGTGTTTCATAGGTGTCTATACATCAGTACAGCACATATCAGTCATTCATGTATCAGTCATGAAGCACTGGTCAAATGAAGAAATAACCCATGACATCCAGAGAAGATGACAGACTCTACAATCCAATAAACCTCAACACACTAATGCCACATAGGCTACCACATACACTTTTGCAGAGAGTACAGCACATATCACAGGCATTCATGTACCAGTCATGGAGCACTGGTCAAATGAAGAAATAACCCATGACATCCACAGAAGATGACAGACTCTATGATCCAATAAACCTCAAGCAAGGTTTTATAGGTAGCAGCTATCCTGTCTGTGGGATGGTGCATATAAAAGAACCCTTGCTACTGATGGAAAAATGTAGCGAGTTTCCTCTCTATGACTGTGTCATGACCATATGATTAACATCCAATAGCCAATGATTAATAAATCAAAGTGCTCTAGTGGTGTCGTTAGACAAAACAAACTCCATAGGTAGCAGCATACACAGAACATTTTGTTGAGTTTCATGTCATGGTTCTCTACACAGGTTTCAGTGACACTGACTGCTACACAATTCTAAAATGTTACGTGTCTGAGGGATTTGAGTTGGTGCCCTATCAAGTCAAAGAGATTAATTGGAGTAATGTTTATGGTTCTACTAAGTCATTCCAACACAAACCTATGACGTCTGTGGGCTCATCCTTCATGCCCTCTGGCTGCTGGCCCTGCAGAATATCAAGCAAGGCTTTCAGAGCCTTTACACACAGCTCTGGGTACTTGTGGCAGGTCTCACGCACCAGTTCAAAAACACCATTCAGACCAAGTCCAACAATCTAGAAAGAACAATATTACATTTCAACTTATTTTCGTTCTTATATCCAATTATAATTCAAGCACGCTGTCCTGGGCACACACCTCAGCCATCTGGGCTGTCTGTCCAGGACAGTGGGTTAGTTGTTAGTTGGTTAGTTGTTAGTGAGAGAGAAGAGGGTGTAGTGGCCTTACACCTACCCACTGAGCCCTTAAGAACTCGCTCTGGGTTGGAGCCGGTACCGGGCTGCGAACCATGTACCTACCAGCCTGTAGTCTGATGGCTTTACCACTACGCCACCGAGGCCAGTACAATATTACATGTAATTTATTTCAAAAATTAGATATAACATGTTACAATAATATATGAACTTAATGTTCCTAAATATAACTGCAAGTAGTTTGGTCGCATGATGTTATATATGCATTCAAAACACCTTTGCTACGGTGCTCCCAGTGTATTAATTTATGTTAAATTTTTGCGACTTGCCATATATTTCTGTGCAGAATTGGTTTTGTTTGTAATTTACATACATACATGAACTTTGTGATTAATAGACATGTTGCCATTGCTATCTGGTCTGCACTTCAGTTATATAAAATACTTTTGTTGAAAATCAAAAAGTAAAAATAATAACTATATAACTATAATAACTATATATATAGCCATACAAGATTTTTTTAAAATAATATTAAAATTGTTTTTTTTAGCAACTAATGGGATCAGATTTTCAAACTTATCCAAGAACTATTGATGTCTATGCTATGTGCCTATGCCAAAAATGTCTTATAAACATGCATTCCCAGACTTCACTGTGTCTGCTTACATTTATACTTTTTAGTTTTAGAATAAGAAAAAGAAATGATTTCCTTGCCTTTGGGATCCTAATAAGACAGTCTCTGTTTTTGTCCTCCAGATCATCTTCAGAGTCGGAGTCCGAAGCCTGATTATTGGTGGCGAGATGGTAGAGTCGTGATGTGTCTCGCATGCACTGTTCCAGAACAGACTGCCGCACTGTTGCGTAGACGTTAAAAATGGAGGCATTCTGATGGAGTTCAACAGAAACAACGGCAGTTTCCGGTACTTCTGGGCTATTCTCTCTCTGCTGAAAAAAACATCATACAAAAATAACACCAAGTCTGAATTATAATACCGGTAAACATAATTTTAAGAGATTATGTATAATGCAAGGATCCAGGTAGGCACTGCGTTTTACCACTCTGAAACTAAGGTGTTGCTCCTTCTCAGTTGAAAGGTGAATTAACAAGTTTTCTTAGGGTACTGCTAAAGCAATACATGCCCCTACTGGGCCCAAAAATGTTATCTCCTAAGTTCAAGAGTCATAACTATACTCTTCAAAAAAAGTAGGGGAACCTGAACTATTAATGTTAATATCAACTATTAGACAGAACATATGTTTTGACCACCAACATCCTAGTAAAGAACGTTCAGGTCTGTTTATCAACACACCGAAACGCATTCCATAGTTTGCACGTACATCACGCAGTTGCCCCGTACACGTGCGTGGGGTATCTTTCTCGATTATGACAATTTCCAGGAAGGTCCATTAATCACTGTTGAACATTATTTCTGTCAATCTTTTTCATTCCATTGATCATACAGTTGTTATTGTTTTGTTTTTAGTCATTTTTATTGTTTGAATTTGCGATTTACTGATAAAAAATCCGTCAACTGTCAAATTTCACTTCTGACACCCATCGTCCTTCAAGATCTTTGGTGGTCATAAAACCTACTGTAATACTGAACTACCGGTTGTAATGTTTGCCCAGTTAATTCACTATTATCATATAACCATTCCCCACAACTAACATACCTTAAAATTTTGGCAATTGTAAATTCTTATTAGATTTCCCCTACTTTTTTTTGAAGAGTATATATAAAAAATTTGTAAATTGCCATGAATGTCAAACTTCATCTGTAACTACACTATAAAGCTATACACAAAATGTCAACTCAAAATCTTCAGGCATTGGAGAAAAAAGTCTGGAAAACATATTTTCATATAACTATCAAAATTAGCTGACCAGTTAGAGAACGAATAAGTGGCACCAACACAACAGTTGCAGATATCTACTAACATGTTTATGATGCACTTTATGATTTTATCATGAGTGAAGAAAAAAATGTAATCGACTAAATCTAAGAAAAATGAAACCAGATGAACCAGTAATAAAACCAGACAAACAGTAAATTTCACTTTTCTTCAACTAAAATAAACTTGTCAATATTAAGCTCTGGTATATGTGACAATTATTGTGAGAAAAAAAAAATTGGTAAAAGAAGCACAGGCTACCAAATCTAGTATGGACTACAAAATTTCAAAAGCTGGTAGTCCAACAGGCTACCAGATTAAATTACCATCTGTCAACTAGCCATTAGTCATAACAGACACTTTCCGTGTGTGCTTTCTTATAACATAAGTGACCGCAACAGTATTAATTGCAATTCTACCCTGAACAACAGATGAAGATTGACCAACCGAATTTCAACAAAAATGTGTGTAATTATCTCTCGACACGAATGGGCAATGCAATGATTGATTGTAATTAATTGTAAGTGATCCAGTAGCCAAAACTAAACGCAAATAGCATGTACAATTTTCTTGATTTCATAAATATAGTTATAATGCAATATATACTAAAACGCAAAAGAAACGCAGGTCCTGAAAATGCGAAAGAATTGCACTTTGTAAAGCAGTATCTTTGGTGGAATTGAACCTCAACTGTGTTAAAGGACATGGCACACACCCACACCGCAGTCCCACCTGCGTGTCAATTTCATTACCTGTGTGACGTCACGAATTCTCAAAACACGTTGTTTGCACGTGCTGGATCATCCGTATCATGAATCCAGTGCAAACACACTCATTGAAATGCTTATAAAGCCTACACACCTGGATTTAATCGCATAAATTCAATTTGAGTAGTGACAGACAACAGAATCACATTTTAAAAATGCTGCGACTGACGCAACTCCAGCGAGGGATGGCCATCGGGATGTTGCAAGCCGGACAGACCCGTACTGCTGTAGCCAGACAATTGGGATGTCATGTTTCGACAATCGCACGCCTTTCTCAACGTCACCAAATCACTGGATCTGTGAACGATCGACCACGCACCGGCCGCCCGAGGGTGACAACCGCAGCCCTAGACCGGTACATCCGGGTGACCCACCTTAGGAATCGGATGCTGCTAACACCGCTCACCAGGTGCGTGGTCCACGTGGTCCAGTGTCCGCCGATACCGTCCGACGCCGTCTGAGGGCAGCAGGACTCCGTAACCGCCGTCCTTATGTGGGACCAATATTGACCCCTCGGCACCGCCAACAACGTCAACAGTGGGCGCAACAACATCAAAGATGGCGACGTGGCCAGTGGCAACAAGTTCTGTTTACTGATGAGAGCCGTTACAATCTTTCCAACGCTGATGGCCGAATCCGAGTATGGCGACGTCGACATGAACGTTACTCCGACTGCTGCGTTCTGCAGGCCGACCGATGGGGCGGGGGTAGTGTGATGGTGTGGGGTGGGTTCTCATTCAACCACAGAACACAACTTCATGTGTTCAGACAACGCGTTAATGCCGCTGTGTACCAAAATGACGTCATCAACAATCACGTCGTTCCCTTCTTTGCCGCTCACCCACGTGTGCGCTTGCTGCAGCAAGACAATGCCAGGCCGCACACTGCCAGGGCAACACAGGCGTTGCTGGCTCAGCACAACATCCCAACGTTGCCGTGGCCAGCCTTATCACCGGACATGGCGCCTATCGAACACGTCTGGGATGAAATCGGACGTCGCCTTCAGGCTCGCGGACAACCTCAGAATATGCAGGCGCTGGAGGCAGCATTGGTCCATGAATGGAACTCACTCCCTCAGGCATTCTTTCAACGGCTTGTCAACTCAATGAGGAGACGTTGCACTGCCTGTTTGAATGCCCAGGGTGGTCACACGCGATACTGACTTTGACAATGCTACAGGTCGTCTCTTTCACATTTTTAACATGGACCCCCACCCTACTTTATGACATGAAACAATAGCCAAAAAGGAATTCAATCAAACATTTCCAACACCAATGTGTGCCGAATTGGTGTAGCTCCAAAATAAATGTTGAAATCTTCATTTCGTTTTGTTTTTTTAATATTTTATATCCAATTTAATGAGAACCTGCGTTTCTTTTGCGTTTTAGTATATGTAGATCCGCAGATCTATGCAGGAAATATATTTAAAGATTTGTGTTACCTACTAATAAAAAAATTTTGGTGCATAGAATTATGGCACGTACAGGCATTGAAATAAGTTGAGAATGCTCATCGAGAATGGAACTTCATTCTCTACAAAATTTTATTCATTTAAAACTTCTTCGCCTAAATTTAGATACATATATACATATAATATAGTATAGATAGGTACAGTGTGACCAATAATATGAATGAATAACAAAGTAACAGTGTGTCTGTGAAGGCACTTTACAGTGATAATAATTGGAACTATAAGTGGGTCTGTATTTTGTGGTAACCTGTAAATGCAGCCAGTCATTGCTAATAAACAATGCTATTTGGTTCTTCAACTAATCTTTTTATTTAAATCTAGTATTTATTACCAAAAGAAACAAACAGAAATACAAACAGAAAATAACAATATTGATAAAAAAATATTATGACAGGAATTGCACTAGGGCATATTGCTGAGCATTATGTAATTTTAGAGGGGGAATGGTATAAGCAATACAAAATGTTACATGGGGGAAGTTGGGGGTATAAAAAAATGCCAAACTTTGCATTAAGTAATTGTTAAATGGCCCAATGAAGGCAATTAGAGATCTTGAAAAGTTGACTAAAATATACAGCAATATACAGCAGATACCTTCTTTGTGCGCTCTTTTCCTTTAGCTTTATTCCGTTTCTTTATTTTCTTTTTCTCACTCTTCTTTCTGGAAATGAAAATCATCAATGTTCAGTATACTCACACCCTGTGGAGTTGCACCATTTGGGATTTTCCTCTTTTTTTAAAGTAATACACCACTTACCATTTGTTTGTGTTTCCAGTCTCACAATTCGAAGTGCAGACAGTTGTCAGTTGAGCAGAAATGAAATTTGAAATATATCCTTTTTTTTTTACATTTTACCTGATGAACCAAAATAGGGCAAAACACATGACCCATATACTTGAAAAACATTTATGTACTTTTCATCATTTATGGCAATCAAGCCTAAAATATGTGGCAAAGTGTCATCTGCATGTGCATGTTTATGCATATATACTCTTCAAAAGAAGAAACGCAAAACCACATTGTCGTAACATTTGGAGAATTGATTTAATTATTGAATGGTGAGTCCGATAATTACCAAATGTTGCAGGATTGTTCACAATTCACTCTAGTCCATTGTGAGTAAGTGATAGGACACACCACCAAGGTCAAGGTCATCTGGAGTCAATACCGGGTGTGGCCTCCGCGTGTGTTGACAACTGCCTGGCACCGCCTGCCCATTGAAGCAACCAGAGTACGGATGACGTCCCGGGGGATGGTGGCCCACTCGGCCTGCAAGGCTGCTGCCAGCTCGGGCAGGGTCTGGGGCTGTGGTTGTCGCTGTCGGAGGCGTCGGTCCAACTCGTCCCATAGATGCTCAATTGGGTTCAAATCCGGTGATGTCGATGGCCAAGGAAGGACATTAATGTTGTTGTTCTGTAGGAAAGCCGTTGTGAGACGTGCTGTATGAGGCCTGGCGTTGTCATGTTGGAACACTGCGTTGGCGTTGGCCATAACTGGAACGATGTGTGGCCGGAGGATCTGGTCAATGTAGCCCTGTGCATTCAGGTTGCCCTGCGCGTGGACCAGGTCAGTTCTGCCAGTGTGTGAGATGGCTGCCCACACCATGACACTACCCCCGCCGAATCTGTCCACTTCTTGCACGCAGTTTGCCGCATAACGTTCACCACAACGCCTATACACGCGACATCTTCCATCATGACGTCGGAGCAGAAATCGGGACTCGTCACTGAACCACACCTGTCTCCATCGCAGTTGAGGCCATTGTCGATGAATCTGGCACCACTGCAGTCGGAGTCGACGGTGTTGTGGTGTTAAGATGACACCTCGAACTGGACGTCTGGCACGAATTCCTACCTCACGTAGGCGGTTCCGTACGGTCTGGTCGGATATCCTGCGCAAATCTGGTATTGCTGCGGCTGTGGAGGTGACAGTAGTCAATCGTTCCCGAAGGTGGCGTACCCGGATGTAGCGGTCCTGCCCGGGGGTAGTGACCCGTGGTCGACCGGATCTAGGGAGGTCACGTGTTGATCCATGTTGCTGGTAACGGTCCCACAGTCTGGAGATGGTGCTTGGGGACACATGGAATGCCCTGGCAACGGCCGTTCTGGATTCGCCTGCGTCTAGTCGGCCGATGGCATTGTTTCTCTGCGGTTCACCGAGACGTGGCATGTCCTGGATTGTCAACTGTCGGCCAGATACAGAGGCCAGGCAAGAGAACACCCTGCACTTTTATACTGTCGGTGTTCATGTTGCACGTGCAGACAACGCACGTGCAGTGGTGACATGGTTTGCACGTGGCTGCGTTTTTGCGAATATTCACATTTTGGAACTTTATTGTACAGTAGCTGCGTTTTATCGAATGTAACCGTGGGAATGTGTTTGGGACATGCAATGACCTTATATTCACAAAGCATGAACCGGTAGGAAACATAAAATCGGAGTTATAACCCATTTGTACCCTTTTGCGTTTCTTTTTTTGAAGAGTATATTAGTGTCATGAGTGACGTCAGTAAAAGTGTGAGGTCATATGCCAATTGTTTTTCTATGAATGAAAATGAGGGTTCTAAAAATTATAAATGTAGATCACTAAGTTTTTAACATTAAAAATATTATTATTTCTACAATATTTATATTCCAGTATTCCATTTCAAGTTCAAATATTAAATGAAAATTTAGATTAAAATTTCTTTTAATAAAATATCAAAGATATTTTAAAAATACAAAACAAGTTTGTACCACTTTATTTTGCAGGCAATATTTTAAACATCATCAAACAATCTTCTGACTGCTAAATCTATAAAAATAATTGTTCCTTTTTTATTGATTTCTTCAAGGAATACATTCAACCATGCAAATTTCAGCTATATAGATTTTGTCCGTATGATGTTTTATGACTCAATAGTTAAATTAGTAAAATAGTAAACAAATGTAAGCATGTAAGCACTTTAGGGCAAGTAAAAAAAAAAATTAATATTTGTCTACATTAGGGTAGGTTACATACAATAACATTTAAAACAGTATGTTCTATAAAAACAACATGTTTATATTTCATAACCCAATATTGCTACATTTTGCTTTTAAAAATTAGACATTTTCAATAGTCTGTGTTACAGTGTGTAAAATTTCCTTGACAACCGTGGGTGATTTTGTTGGTGCCTTTGGAGCAAATTTAGCATAGAAGACTGAATGTGGATTTATAGAACAAAACATTCATTTTATTCCATAGATGTTCTGTTTATTCAATCACAATACAACCTATGAGCTATATAAGTTTTAAAATACAGTGTTACTTGATAATCCACTGTGTGGCCGAGTGATTAGAGTGCTCGGGTATGGTACCCATGGTCCGGAGTTTGAAACCAGACCTTAAGCACTACATTGTTTATAGTGTTTAATGCAATATTCAGTTGATAACGCAAATTCAATACAACAAAGGGGGGAAATACAGAAATCTTTCCTAATTTAATATAATTACAAAGCAGTTTCAAAATATACAAATAAAATTATTGAGAACCACGAAACAACAGGGGCTCATGCTAAAGGTAAACCTATCATTTAAGGTCATGCTTCGTCCTGCAATTACATTTGTTTTCCAACTGCAATCACAGCAGATACATCTGTGCATGAAATGTGGGTATATATGAATGCACTTGGCTACAATGATCCATCATCAATGAAGTTCAAAATTTACAGATCATATTCCAGCTCCAAAACAGAAACTGAAAGTACAGCATGTTATAGTGATGTGGAAAAGAAATAAAATTAAAACACAATTTTGCATTGGATATAGCAGTAATATCAGTATTTATGCGTTCAGCAGGTTGGGCTATAACCTAAATGAACTTACTTGTTGGGAGAATCGTCTTTCACGCGGAATAAATCATAAAATTTATCAGAAAGATCTCTTGAGCGCAAAAAGGAATCAACTTGACTCCTACATTGTAGAAATTGCGCAGCAGCCATTTCTGGCTACTACAGTCCCTTATCGTGTATGTAAAGTTCCAAATGTATCTTCTTAAATAGTTTGTTTGCTTCAATAACACTAAATATGATTATTTCCATCTACAGTGTCATTTCCTTCTTACGAAGGCTGACATGATGACTGTTGCATTGTGGGTAATCAGCAAGTACTCGAGCAGACGAAGTATTTGTCAGTATTATTTTGCACTGATTTCCTTCTTTCTTTTTTATTTTAACAAAGCATACACGCACAGTGATACACACAGTATAATATTATATTTGTAATTGACTTTAAATAAATTTTAAAAATAATAATGATAAACTTAATAATGTCAGGAGTTATCTCCCTTGCACCATTTAGTTTTTTTCAAACATTTAAATTTACTTCATAGACTGAGCCTCCAAGGCATTCGCCGACGCACATTTGTCTCCTCTCCATTAAATAGGGGCAGGACGAAGCCCAGTGGTAAAGCGCTCGCTTGATGCGCGGTAGGTTTGGGATAAATCCCCATCGATGGCCCCATTGGGCTATTTCTCGTTCCAGCCAGTGCTCCACGACTGGTGTAACAAAGGCCGCGGTATGTACTATCCTGTCTGTGGGATGGTGGATATAAAAGATCCCTTGCTGCCAATCGAAAAGAGTAGCCCATGAAGTGGCGACAGCGGGTTTTCTCGTTATATATATGTGTGGTCCTTAACCATATGTCTGACGTCATATAACTGTAAATAAAATGAGTTGAGTGCGTCGTTAAACAAAACATAGGCCTATTTCCTTCCTTCCTCTCCTATTAAATATCAATCTTTTTTATTGTTGCATATAATACCTGAAAATCCCATTTATAACAATCTGGAAACTATATTAGTATTATAATGACTTGTTAATAATCAGCTCAAGAAGCAATATAAAATGTCAAAAACACGTCTTTTTTGCGTTTTTTGCGCGCGTGCGTGCGTGTGTTGTTTTTCCCGTCTCAGCCAGTGCCCACATGTGCTCTTCTGTATTGGGAATTAACGGGTGGTACTTGTCCCCTACCTAAACAAAAATTAATTGCCTTTTTTAAAACAATTTATTTACATTTTTCATTGAAGAGCCCTTTTGAAAGAGTTGGTCTTTTACCCTTAGTCCCCTCCCTGAAATATTTCCTGACTCCGCCCTTAGGAATATTTATATGTGGGTGACGTCGTTATCAGATAAATCCCAACTTGATATTGCCAACCTTTAGGAGCTTCTTTCTTTTTTCTTTTTTTTTAAACAATAATATTCACAAGACTACCGCGACTTGTAACTAAAAAATAATTTTTAATATAAACTCATCATTCCACCCAAGATATATTATTTCTCGAGTTCGCTAGGAAATGTTATATTAATAATATTATTATTACATATTAGCAAAATCACCCTGGACATCGCCATGTGGGAGTAGCGATATATATCGTTATGGCTATTATCGATATTGGTGGATAATAATAAATCAGTTATTGATCTTAGTAAAGTTATTTTATTCATACTGCATCAATTTCATTTACTGAACATATTTGGAGGCAAATGTTACCCTGTCGCCAAGTTTCATGTCGGTACCATAACGCGTTGTTAACATTGACAATATTAATAGCACATAAGCTGATTTACATAAAGTTAATTATGTGATCATTTGAAAATTGTTATTTCTATCATTTTACGAACACTGCATGCAAAATCGCTCCTAGGGTGGTTTCACATGTTTGGCCAATTTACTGTAAAAGTGGAATGGGTATATAAGGCAGAATCCCAAAGAATTCTGTTAATTTGACCATTTAAATGAACTTATAAACAGGAATGGCGTGTTGTATGTGATACCTTGATACATTGCATACAGCTATACATTTTAAGTAGGCCTAAATAGTACTGTAATATGTTTTCCGCTTGTACGGAACGGAGATAATTTTGTATAATAGTATACTAAATTAAACCAGAATAACTCAAAACAACCATATAGTTACAAACTCTTAATGTGTACCGTTTCACATACTAATATTTCAAACGCAAGCACCAGTTTACTCACGTAAGTATATATGTCATGCGAACGGATTTGCTTACATGACTAAAATTTCTTCAGGAGTAAATGTGCATCTAGTCCTGATATATGTAAATTTGCTCTATATGCAAATTTGTCATGTGAACTTTTAGCAAAACTACACACGTGAGTATATAGAGAATAATACATGAGTGGCCTTTAAATACCATTTATCCCACAACGAGTTGTTTTAAAATTTATCTAACGAGCGAAAGCGAGTTTGATACGTTTTTAAACAACGAGTTGTGAGATAAATGGTATCTAACGACACGAATGTATTATTATATTTTTTAGATATCCTCAAAAACCAGGCTTTAAGTAAATTTAAACATCTTTTTTTACTAAAAGTTATTTACAGCCGTTGCACTTGTAGCTAACTTACGCGTCACAGACCCATGATTGTCAGGTTAACTATACGTCACAATGTAATCGATTTCCATCGTGTAGTTTTTCATTGGATGTATGGCAGTGCTGACCTGGTCATCACCTAGAAGCAGCCAGTCGTATGTCTTGAAATTGTTAAATTAACCCATTCTTAATGATATCTGCCATGTTGATTACCCATCTTTCGCCTTACATTATTTTTGTGGGTTGGTCCATGTACATACTATATTTGACTTACCTTTCTTTGGTATAACAATCTTTTTATCTTATGGTCTATACAAATAGCTAATTAAGATTTTTCTTTTTTTTTTTAAATAATTAATGAAATACCTGGGAATTCTTAGCAATTTTTATTTTACTTACGTAAGTAACTTTACTTATGAGTAAATTTACACAGAGAGTAAATTCTGTGCATGCGTTTGCGTATTTAGTAAATTACAATATGTTTTTTGAAATGACATGAAACTTTATAATCATATAGTTACTTAAGTGTACCAGAATTCATGAATCAATATATTGTTTCGTTTCATCAAGTGAAAGATTCCTTGCGCGGATCCAGGGGAGTCCTTACCACCCCCTTCCCACCCCACCTCTGCCGAACATCAATATGGCACTATTATATATCCCAGCGTTTAACGAATAAACATATAATGAATTCGTTGATTTCTTTATTTTATTTATTCTTTCTTTAATGTTAAAATTTCAGTACCGCTCTCATTACTGACGTTACCGGTGGGGGGGGGGGGGGGGCTATTTTCCCTCACCACCGTTTATATTTGCCAGTCGCCCCAAAACTCTATTCATAAGCATTGTGAGTTACCCCACCCCCCAATGTTCGTGGCTTTCCCAATGTACAATTCTTTCTACACCAATTGCTACCCTGAGTTTAATACGTTCACGGGGGGGGGGGGGGGGGGGGCATTACGAATAAATGTATTTTTTAACTATTACAAATGGATGTATGTATATATATATATATATCTGGTGAGGCACAAAACATATTATAGCCTTCCACCCTCCCCCTTTTGTCTCCATTGATTGTCTCTGTATACACACGTGCGTAATTTCGTTTACAGTGTCGCATATATTCTCCAGATACGAAGGCGGATCTTCATCTATCCTCCTTGAGCAGGTTTACATGAAATCTATAAATCGCGGATTACCAATGTTTTTATCGTTGCCGCGGGCCAATAGTTACCGCTCGAGTAAACTCTGCTTATTGATATTCAGTGAACAAATCGTTACTCTAAACAGAGTTTCGGTTCAGATAAACAAACAAACAAAAAGTTCTCTTTTTCTGCGCTGTCTTTCGCACACGAACTTTATATTTAAAATTACCTCCCTTAATTTTGTATTTTATAAAAATCTAACTTGATCAATTCAGTTTAATTCATGCTTAATTCATTACAATCCATATCTATACATATTTATATTTACCTTTCTGTCTAAATATTATAATTTAATATCACATGACTTAAATAATAATAACGAACCAACAAATAATAATTTTAGGCCTACTTAGTTTTTATTATATCCTATATTTGTATACATGTATATCCATTAGATACTATTTATCTTACGACTTGGTATAAGACGCAAATGGAGTTGGATATTATGTTTTACACAGATAATTGTAAAATAAATGGTATAACTGTCACGGATGTTTTCTATTTCTAATATGTTTTTAAAAAGTTAGATTAAAAAGAAATTTAAATGTCTTTTTTTTCCAACTGAAACATTTTTTTACGGTGAATGAGCTTGCAATATAACTGCAACAGCGTCAAATTCTGGTGACTGGACAGAACAAAGAATTCTATTCGGCTAATTTGTCTTAACACCTTAGTGTCGGATTTGGCGTAGTTTATTTAATTACCGCTTGCTAATGAATTGCTTGTGTAGTCGTCAAGGTACAGTAAGTCCACTGGACTAATCTGTTAGAATTACAAGAAAGATACTGGAGTCCAGTTATGTCAACAAATAACATCACAAGTTCACAACCAAACGCTTTCCCCTAGTAGTGTTATTGGAGGGCGTTGGGGGTTTGTCGTATGTATGGTTCCGAATTAAAAACTGGTTTTAATAGCAAAAATATAATTGTTTCATTAAATTATTTTTATTATTACGGTATTTTCAAATAGAGTATAATATCAGGATTAAAACAACATGCAATTAGTGGAACTGTGTTTGAAATCGGTTTTATTTTGTTGTTGTCTATTTTTTGTTTGTTTGTTTGTTTGGTTTCTTCTTATTTTTTTTTATTTTTTTTTTTAAACAAGTACATTTTTCTGGCCAATAATTGACTTTTTTGTTAAAGAAAATGAAGAGGATAGAGAGGGGGAAAAACCTTACCAAAAAGAACAAAATTGTAAAAAGAGGTTTGTTCGCATCACCGAAACCCCTTTAGTATTTTTCCTTTGGAACGGTTGTATCTAGAGAAGTTAGGCCTACATTTGATAAAATCCTAACAGCTTTGTACATATATGAATCAATCTTCAGTATTGTAGTTGTGTTGTATTTTTAAGAATGAGACAAAGTAAGTAAAAGTAAGTAAGTAAACTAGCAAATAAGTAAGTAAGTAAATAGAAGTACTGTAGACTAGGGGCCTATACTTGTTTTCACTTTCAGTTATTATGTGGAATTTTGTTATTTTGAAATTTCTAGAATATTAATATTAATTTAGTGGAGTATTTTTTACATTTTACATTTACAATCTCTCTCTCTCTCTCTCTCTCTCTCTCTCTCTCTCTCTCTCTCTCTCTCTCTCTCTCTCTCTCTCTCAAAATCAATGTGCTCTAGTGGTGTCGTTAAACAAAACAAACGTCTTCTCTCTCCCTGGACATCTAAAAAAACAAAAAACAAATAAAAGTTGAGGTTTTTGTTTAATGACACCACTAAAGCACACTGATTTAAAAAACTAAATGAAATAAAAAATAAAAGCCCATTCAAACACCTTACTTTAAATCCTGGCCTACGTTTGATTATAAAAAAATTGCCTTGCGTTTAGAATTCACCCTCACAACCCCCCCCCCCCCCCCCGCAAACCCTGGATCCGCCCCTGAATATTATATGATGACAATGATGATAATCATCATTCACTGTTGATGAAAACTAACAATCATATGTAGTTACTGCTCCGCGTTGCCTGCTGCATGTAAATAACGTTTATTTATTTTTACCTGCCCAGATTCACTGAAACGCTTGGAACAGCCAGTGCATCATTTTACAGATCTAGTATTTGGCAGTATGTAGGCGTGGCCAAGCGGTATGTGTACATGACTACCGTTTGACAACTAATCCCTACAGGCTAGCGAACCTGTCTGTCAAATCGAGGAGGCGTGACAATTGTGACGTCAGCGTAAATGCTACACGCATTTGCTATCAAGTGTTGGAAGAATACACGTCTGACGGAGGAAGTAATGTTTTGAAAAATGTTTATTCGTAAGGCGTTATAATGTTATACTAGGAACTTTTCAAGATAGACATGGATACGAAAGGAACATAATCCAGGTGATACACTATGATGAACTGTTCGTAAAAGTATGTAGTGTACTTTAACGTGTGATTGTGTGCCCCGTCAAGAGGCGATAGTTTTTAGTTCGCGATTCAGCCGAAGCTGATTGGGAAAGCTAAGGTGATTTTTTCTCTCTCGCTCTCGGTCTCTACCGCCGACAACACAAGACATTTCGTTTGTTTTCATGACGGATATCTGGCATTCGGTGTCGCACGATACAGATGTGGATACCAGAATGTCTTCAGTCGACCAGATTATCTGTAGATCGTCCAGGATCCATGTGTGCTGACCGGGAGAGGCGTTCGTCCGGCCAGGTAACGCCGATCGCGGCAGGTAAATTACAGGTGTGTACACAAAACGGCGTGGCTACTTCAGTAGCCGACTGGTGGCGTTGGATCGGGTGAAAATAATAATAATAAAAAAGAAAATGGCTGTGGTTCAGGCACCCAGGCAGCAGAAGCTGGCCACCATGACCCGGTATCATGTTATTTCCCTCATTCTGTTGCAGTTTTTAGTCAAATTTGGACAGGGCGAGGCCCCAGGTGACAGCGTGAAAATGTCGGTGCAGGAAGAGTTAAACAGTGGAACCATTGTGGGACAGATTCCAGTCCGCAGTGGCTATGTGTATAATCTCCAAGAACCCTCACCTTACTTCTCACTAAATCGCATCACCGGTGTTATTGTGACGAAGGTTAAGATTGACAGAGAATCGATGAGTCGAAAACTCATAAACATGTTTATTTTAGGGACACAATCGGGAAAACCTGCACATCCAGTCGATGTTCTAATTGATGTTTTGGATATAAATGATAACCGTCCAGAATTCCAGGAACAAAGTATTAACATAGCAATTCAGGAACATGCAAAACCCGGCTTCCAACAACTGATGCTGACAGCAAGAGACAACGACAATGGTGTGAATGGTACAATTTCCTCATACACAATCAAATCTGGAAACGAGGATGGCAAATTCCGTCTACTGGAACCAAATGTTGAAACACCTTTTATGTATCTAGAAGTGCAAGGTGATCTAAACCGTGAAGTCATAGATTTTTACCAACTGAACATTACAGCATGGGATCAGGGAACCCCGCCCAGAGAAGGCTACATTCTAGTAAATATTACTATATCGGATATCAACGATAAGTCTCCCACTTTTAATCCCAGTGAATACAACCCTAAAATCAATGAAAGTGCACCCATAGGAACACTTGTAGTCAAAGTTATTGCCACTGATGGTGATATCGGATTAAATGCCGAGGTTGGTTACAGGATACAGACGGATGAAAGTGGCCAGTTTGTCATCGAAGAAAGAACCGGGGTTGTAAGAACCTTGGTGTCTCCCTTGAGTTGTTCTAGAAAATGTGGATCGGATACGAACTGTAACCCCAAGAGTTGTCGCATCACCATTGAAGCTTTTGACAGAGGGACGCCATCATTTTCTGGAAGAGCCTATGTGTATGTGGACATTATTGATGAAAACAACCACAACCCAGTAATCCTAATCACTCATTATCCCGACCAGAATAAAGACTTCTCGTCCGTGGATGAGAATGTCCAAGCAGGGATAACTGTTGCTTCTGTCAGTATTCAAGATTTGGATGAAGGCATCAATGGCAAGGCTTCTCTGACAATCACCGGAGGAAACCAACTGGGTCATTTTAAGTTATCAACATATGCTTTTCTTAATCTGAATTTGATTAAAGTTGTTGGCCATCTTGATCGGGAAAAAGTGGACAAGTATAACTTGACATTTGAAGCTGTTGATCATGGATATCCACCTCGTAGTTCAACAGCTTTCCTCATCATCATGGTGAGTGATGCAAATGACCATGCACCTGAATTTCAAAAGAAGGAATATAATGTTCAGCTCAGTGAGTTATCACTGCCGGGTAGTTTTGTAGAAAGTATTATTGCAATTGATGGTGATTCTGGAGTTAATTCTCAGCTGACATACTCCATCATATCCGGAAATGATCTTGAATGGTTTAGCATTGATACTACTACAGGCCTGGTTACAACCAAAACCCAGCTGGATCATGAACATTTAAGTAAGGTAGTTTTGAACATTTCTGCTCAAGATAGTGGATCTCAATCCTTCAGAAATTATACCAAGCTGACAATAACAATTCTTGATGAAAATGATGAAACACCACAGTTTAGTAAGCCAGTGTATGAAAAATTACTGAACGAGAACATGCCAACAGGTACAGATATTGTCACAGTATTGGCCACAGATTCCGACAGTGGAAAGAATGGTTCTGTGATTTACGAGTTTCATTCCAGTGTTGAAAACCTCTATCCTGGAACATTCCTGTTACAAAGAAATGGTCACATAACAACTGCTAAGCCACTGGACAGAGAGGACATTTTCCTGTACAAGATTTTAGTTGTTGCTCATGATGAAGGGGTTCCAGCTCTATCATCTACAGCAGAAGTACATTTGAAGGTAAATGATGTCAATGATAATTCTCCAGATTTCCATCCATGGCAGTACTTTGCTAGTGTGTTGGAAAACCAACCGTCTGGTGTACAGGTGGTTCAGGTTTCGGCTCTTGATCCAGATGAACAGAACAATGGGAGGATAACTTATGCATTCATTGGCAACAACTTCAACAGCTTTGCCATCGACAGTAGCAGTGGTTGGATTACAACTACACGTCGACTGAGCCGCAGTACAAAATCTGTGTACCAGTTAAATGTGAGGGCAAGTGATGGGGGAGGAAGATCTTCAGACAGAGATGCTGTGGTTGAAGTTGTTATTGCAAATGCAAATGATGTACCACCAGTTTTCAATGGAAGAAGCTACAGTTTTTCTGTTATTGAGGACAGTGATGGGTCCAATTTCAGATCACAGCGGCTGGGTCAGGTGACAGCGACAAGTTTGAATGGAAATAAAATAACCTATGCAATAATTGCTGGAGATTCAATGAATATCTTTTCCATTGACCGAAACAGTGGAGTGATAATGACCAGCAAGCCAGTAGATCGTGAAATCAAGGCAAATTATGAACTGAAAGTGGCAGCAAGCTCAGGCTCCAGGTTTAGGGAAATAACTGTTACTGTGGAAGTTATAGATATTAATGACAATGCTCCTAAGTTCATGACAACCACATTCGAAACAACAGTGATCGAGAACTGGCCAATTGGTTTTAACATATTCTTTGCTAAAGCTACAGATGCTGATTCAGGCCCAAATGCTATTGTTTCCTATGCTTTGACTTCAGATGCACGTAGTGTTTTTAAGATTAACTCAACAACTGGTGTCATATACCTGGCCAAACCAGTCAACAACCTTGCTGTTGGGAAATCATTTAAGCTGACTGTCATAGCCACTGATGCTGGAACACCACACCTTTCTTCTTCTATTGATATTACTGTCCATATACAAGACATCAACGACCACACACCAGTCTTTCCAAGAAATCGCTATGAAATTTCCATCTATGAGTCAAAAGCTGTGAATGAACCAGTTTTTAAACTCTTGGCTTCTGATTCTGATTTTGGGATTAATGGACAGATTTCTTTTAACATCACAAGTGGCAACAGAGCTGGAAAATTCGGCATCTTTCCCGATGGTACCCTATTCATTGCACACAGCCTTGATCGTGAAAGAAAGGATGTGTATTTTCTGTCTGTGGTGGTCAGAGATCATGGGTTAGTCTATCGAAGCTCGACTGCCAACATCACCATCCATGTACTAGACGACAACGATAACAGTCCAAAGTTCAGTAATGCATCATACCATTTCTTTGTGAAAGAAAATATGCCTGCTGACACGTTTGTTGGTATTGTTAAAGCATCCGATGCTGATGCTGGCCGAAATGCTGAGCTGACTTACTCTGTTGATGAGCATGAAGAAAACTTCTATGTTGACGTTCAGAAAGGTACAGTTTATACCCGGAAGTCCTTTGACAGGGAATTCATGCTGAAACTGAATGGTAAGAACTATTTCACTTTAAAGGTCACTGCAACAGACAGCGGATTAAAGAGACTTCAGGACAAGGTGGTGGTCAACGTTTATGTTACCGATGACAATGACAATGCTCCTGTGTTTGCTAGACAGAAGTATACTCAGTCCATTGCAGAAAATGCTAGACATGATTCACCTGTTAAAAAGGTCACAGCTACTGATGCAGACACTGGTTCCAATGCAGCTTTGTCTTACATCATACAGGGTGGTAATGAAGACAACATGTTTAATATTGAACAGACAACAGGCCAGGTGTTGCTTCAGGGTCAGCTAGACAGAGAAACAAAGGACTGGTACGAAGTGATTATTCTGGCTACTGATACAGGTGAAAACGTACAGCTCAGTGCATCAACAACTCTGCAGGTAACTGTAACAGACTTCAATGACAACAGGCCACAGATTGCTAGCCACAGACCTCAAGTCAGTATTCTTGAATCGGTACGACCGGGAGAACTGATTGCAGAGTTTGAAGCATCTGACAGAGACATGGCCAATAATGCTGTTGTGTTTTTCAGCATTGCATCAGGAAATGAAGATGTGACCTTCAACTTGGATGCTAACTCTGGCAAAATGTACTTGAACAAGCAGCTTGATTTTGAACAGAGACAGAGGTACGATCTGAGAATAGTTGTTTCAGATGCAGGAAGTCCATCATTGCAGTCGTCAACTAATTTTGTTGTGAAGGTTCAAGATGCCAATGACAACAGCCCACAATTCTCGCCTACTCCTATTTCTGTTGATGTTTCTGAAGGTGCCACTGTAGATACCAAAATTACAACCGCAAAGGCAACAGATGAAGATTTGGGCAACAATGGTAAAATAATGTACCATATTGCTAAACAAGATCCACCTGGAGATAACTTCAGAATTGGCTCTACTACAGGAGCTATCTTCATCAAGACACCGTTGGACAGAGAAGCAGCTCAGGTGATTCAGATCACTGTCATTGCCACCGACCAAGCTATGCCTGTGTCTAAGAGATTCTCATCTCAGAAGATAGTTACTGTGATCATTCGCGATATCAATGACAACAAACCTGTCTTCAAATCCATGGATACACTTGTCATTGCATCAGCTGCTGCTCCGGGAGTGTTTGAAACCATCAAAGCTTCTGATGCTGACCTGGGTGAGAATGGACGGGTTACCTTTGAAATGCAGTATGACCGAGCCTCAATGTTTTCTCTCAAGTCAAACGGGGAGCTCTCTCTTGTGGGGAGTCTTTCTCGATCAACCTTCACCTACAGCATAACTGTGAAAGCCAGAGATCATGGTGACAGTGATGTTCTAGGTGCTCAGTCTACAACAATGACCATCACCATTCTTGTAGTCTCTTCATCACAAGTTGGGCCACGTTTTGCTCAGAGTTTGTTTTCTGGGAACATTAATGAGAATGCTCCAGCAGGATCAAGTATTACTACTGTGCGTGCATCTTCATCGAGATCTGGAATTCGTGTGGAATATTATATCACTGAAATTACATCTACTGGAACTGTGCAAGGGAGATACTTCAAAATTGATAAATCATCAGGAATAATAACAAATGTTGAAGTTCTCGACAGAGAAAAATTACCAGAGAAGTTTGACATCAAGGCATATGCTGCTGAGATTGGAGGTGATACAGCCAGGACCCGTTCTACTCAAGTAAGTAAACTTTAAAAAATTAAGTTGACCGACTTCATTATTCCAGCTCGTTTTTTATTTTCAGCCATATTTTTTTCCCACCCATTTCAACCCAATTTAAAAAAAAAAAAATCTTTTTAGAATTGTAACGTAAAAATAATAGCAAAACAAAAGATCTACCTACCCATGCCTATTAAAATCACCAATATTTTTTCAGGTTGAGATCTCAAATATTCTTAATTTTTTTTATGTGTCATTGTATCTAGAAATTAATATTTATATTCCATTATATTCTTCTAACAACTGTAATTCTAACTCTGTAATCATTTCATGTATCACTGATATAGAGCAGGCTAGCTCCTGGTAATTTTTTAACCACGTCTTTCAAACTTGTCTAGATCTTGTGTAGCATTTCTGGTCCAATGAGTCACACATAGACACCAGCTATAATTTAAATGTCACATAGCCTGCACATTTCCCCCACACAATGGCTTAAACTAAGGGTTCTATAAGAAGTACATGTATGTAACTGCAAACAAAAAAAAACACCCAAAAAATCTAAGTTACTTTAAAAAGAAAAGAAAAGGAACATTAATAATTATACACATACATGTATAAAGACATAACTGAATTTAATTTTTTTTTATTTAGGGTTTTCACCCTGGCTGTAATACATTTAATAAAATACAAATTTTAAATAATTTAAAAAAAAGAAGAGAATAATAATCATGTCACTCGTATGAAAATTTATCTCTATCATTAATGTGCATATACAGTCCACATATTAATATAATAAATTAATATGACAGTTTATTATAATTTAATTAATACTGGTAGCCTTTATATTTCTACCGGTGTGATTGTAGCTGCCTTGGTCAGAGATCTACAGAGTGAGAGACAGTTTGCACACCTAGTTTATGATGACAGTTTCATACAAATTGATTGTTTTTTCTGTAACCGGGCCCTACTGTGCTTTGTGTGTAGAAAATTACCTGGGGATTATAGGGACCCGTATCGACAAAGCTGAAATATCGGGCACCGAATACTGATGAACTGAGAAACCTTTTTGCATTTTAGTACTCTTTTTTTTTTTTTCTCATTCAGATTGAATGACTCATATATATGCATGTCAACAATGGTGTATTGCTACACTTACATGGAAATTAAATCTGATAATACTTTTTGTTGACCGAATTACTAGTGAAATGAATGTAAAATGTGGCAAATGTAATTATATACCGGGTATGTTGGTTTATTGATGTAGGTGAGGGTTTTTTTTATAAACACTGGCTGGAAATAAGAATAAATTTCTGGGTCTACTGAGGTGGGAATCACCTTGTCCATTGTACAATTAACCAATTGCTAATTTTTATACAACGTGGCTACAACATTTTGTTTTTGCCTAATAAAATTATCTCTAACTACTTTTAAATAATTTTCAAGGAAATACTCTCAGTCAGGTACTCTATAGCCGCTGAGCTTCTCCAAGGAAATACTCTACATTATCTGAAATTTGGCTAAACCAAAATTAATTCTAGTGTGAGACCTGTAGTGAGTGGAATTGATCCTACAAACCACCACACCTCAGTCAGATACTCTATAGCTGCTGAGCTTCTCTGTTAATCCGTGACTGTTTTATGAACAAACAAGTCATCTTGATTCTCTTGATGGAAAGGAAACAAGACCTGCCAGGATTTGTACATCAGTGAACCAGTCAACAAGAGGTTTTCAGACAGTATCATTATGACCACAACCTCCATTATTATTTCTATTGACCAGGTTTAATGAGTCCAGCATAATTACCACAGTAGCCCTGGAAATACTTGTAGCTTGCACTTTACATTAATATATTGATCTGTTTCCAAACAAAGCATACATTGTCATTTTGTAAGGATTTCCATTTTCTATTGAGGTTAAGAAAACTGATTTCCAATTATGATCTTTTAAAAATAATGGTACGGTTGGAAATAGGGCCATGGTATATGTGTCCATTTTAATATAAAAAACTGATTTTATTAACAATAATAAAATTAAGGCTGAAAGCTTAATCACCATGCCACCAAGATTAGTGGGTAGAAGTACATATATCTAGATTCTGTGCAATTTAACATTTTAAGACTAACTTTGACATTAATAATTTAAATGACCTAGTAAAGAAACAATTATTGTAATTGACATGTATACAAACTTTATTATTATTATCTGATATAGATTTGTTATCATCACAGCATGATAACACTTGAAGTAGTTAGTCAACATTTAAATATATACATATATACATGCGCATGATTTTTGCCTATATCACAATTTTTTTTATTACAGATTAACTTTATTCTTTTTATCTTTGATATAACATAATGATTTTTAAAATAATATTTGAAACACACAGCATCAGATCTAGAGAATCCAACAGAAGGGTACAGGGATGCATTTCTTATATATATATATATATATATATATATATATATATATATATATATATATATATTTTTTTTTTTTTTTTTTTTTTTTTTTTTTTTTTTTTTTTTTTTTTATTATAACATAAATTGAGTACCACCCACCTTTAAATTTTTGTTTTTACATTATTTAATAATAAATCAATAATTATACCTTTAGATATATATATGAAAAGAATATTGTCCATTCTCAGTTTATATCATCAGTGTTCAGACCTAGCACCAACTGATATACATATACAAAATTAATGAGGAGTTAACTGTCACCTTTATTTATTTTCCTGGCGTGAGCTAGCATTGATTACAGCATCATGCGACATTCAGTGCATAACAATCAATACCATCTGATAATACCACATTTGTTGTTGGAAAATAGCCTAACGTATCGACAAAAGTCAAAGAATTACCTTTTTTTCCCAGTCAGTTATTTTTTTCTTCTTCTTGATATTTATTATTACTGTAATAATAAACTAATAAATCAATCTAGGGATGGTATGAATTTCAATTAGATTGTGTGTGTGTGTGTGTGTGTGTGTATGTGTGTGTGTGAAAAATTACTAAATGTTTGGCATTCAATGTGCTCTAGTGTGTTGTTACAGAAACTTTGACTTTTGAATTTAGATTTAATTGAATTAAATGAATTAATAGTGAAGTCTACCTTTTGGATATGGTCTGAATACAGACATGAGTAATGATAAGTTATATTCATTTTACGTATGAACCTTTTTTCTTTTTTTTAAATAAATGTTTTTGGTAAGTAGCAAACATGGTTACTTGTAAAATGTTTTTAAAAATGTAATTTGTATAAATTTCATCAAAATTATTAATAAATACTGAAACTTTTATGTAAAACTTTGTTAATTTTACTCTATTCTGAAAGGAATTAGATGCTCACCTGTTTTAAATTGGCATCTGTATACAAAATAAAATGCAAAAACAGCTGGTTCCACACTTGCCAGAATGTATTTAAGAAATGTTGATTGCCAGGTTGTACAGTTGTATTTCAGAAATTCAATGCTGTTTTGCTTTTTTCAGTAAACATAGCTAGATTACTACATCCATAAAACTATTTATTTAAGGTTGATAAACAAGCAACATTCCTTTTAATGAATTTACAGATCTATACAAACAAATTGTAAATCTGAATTGATAGAAAAGATTAGAATATTAAATCAACATTTATTTCAAATAATATTTTAAAGTTCTAAATTTTCTGTTTGTTTATCGATTATAATAATATGTGTTTAATTTCTGAACTATTACATTGAAAAACACTGGTTACTGGAGTACTGTCTCACATAGCAGTTCTTGGGGAAAAACTAAGAGAATAATAAAAAGTGTTAAAAAATCCAACTGATATTAAAAAATTAAAAAGTTAAAATAATAAATAAAATTATAAATTTAATAAAATATTAATTTAAAAATATTACTGAAAATAATATACCCATTAATAATAATAATAATAATAAAAAAACACACATATATATATACAGCTTGCAGATCAAACCATTTAAACTTAATCTGTTTTTCTTTTGCATTGTGGTTTTTAAGATAGAGGCACTCAAATATATCAATTAACAACCATTTGTGATAGTACCTGGTATGTGCTGTTTTGGGATTTTGGCGTCAAAGGCGCAGACCTTATTTTCAGCCCGTAAAAATTGACACCAAGTTTAGTTAATCTAAAAACCTGCAACACACATTTGAATACGGTTATAACAGAGAGAAGCTAAAGTCTGAGATGTTTAAACAGGGAAATACTGTCAAAATTAACTTCAGCTTGTCTCATTAACCATTACTTCTTAGACAAACGTGCGTTTTTAAAAACTAGGGTATGTTGCTTTAAAGAGTGGCCTATTTTCTTCTTAGGACACAGTGACTTATATAACAACTACATTCACACTGATTAAGTGTATTTATAGTTCACACTGACCACCAATAAATTTATATGTTGCTAAACTTGTATGTCCATAAATATTGATAATAAATACTGCCTGAAGACTGCCTATTTACTTAGACCACTGTGTGTAGAAAACATTATCTCAGTAGTGTACATGGTTGTCAGGATACAGTGATATTTCTTTCCAGTAGTTGAATAGTATCATAATATTTGGGAGGTATATATGTCAGCATGTTTGGCAGTATTGAGAGCATAAACAACAAAAAAGTACCAAATGTATGTGCCCCACAAACATAAATCTATGTACATGACTTATTTTAGGTGTTGTAAGTCCATTTAAGTAAGGCCCAAACACATATTAAATGTACCTGTATAGATGGTGGTTGTTAAGGTGAACAAGGTGGCATTTTTGGCAAGTCAACTATATTTGCTTCCTGTATCAATCAATCAATATTGTACAAAAATACCCAAATAGGTCAGGTAAAAAATACTTTTTGATACATTTTACTGCATTTTTATTTTTAGTTTTCACTGTGAGAAAATGTTTGATTTGTGAGATTTTTTATCCGTTTAAAATAATTTTTATCATAAGTATACACATGTATGTGTTTGACATTTAAAAAAAGAGAGAGAAAGAGAGTAAAATTCAAAGTAACATATTATGGCTTTAGTATATGTACATTTAAAAATCTATAAAGGTGATGTATTTAATTAAAATATTTGAGATGGACACCAGGTCCTGCAGACACATGTATGATTTGACTATTAACAAAAGATTAAAAAAATAATTCTTTAAATACTATAGCTCTTTTTGTATAAATTCTTTTATCAGAGGATTTAAAAAGGATTATTTTAAACATAAAGATATACTCAACCCTTTTAGTTTATCTGGACACAAAAAAAGCCCTCAGTCATTTGGGATTTGTATCTGAATAGCTTGAAATAATTGGGCTCTTATTCTGTGATGTACAGATCATTTGGCTGGTAATTGAAAGAAACATTGTATAACCCTCACAGCTTATCACATATTATGAAAGTGAGAATTCATTCAGTTTGAAAAATACCTCCATAAAACTGATGGCTGAAAAGCATGGTCCAGTGAATCCAGCCATGTTATACAGCAGGGTGGACAGTTAAAGGCTTTGTGTGCCTCTACATCCCTCCCCTCCTGGAGAGAGTGTTAGCACATAATTATGCCAGTCTCTGTTGTCCGTATCACTGGAAGAATGGTTTATGGAACACACCTGCAAGATGGTGTAACACAGATTCACTTATCAGATCTTTACCTCTATCAAATTGGCTGCAACTGGGAGCAAGGCCAGGTGAAAACTGTTTTAATGTTCTTGTTCAAAACAAGCTGTTAAAAAAAGCATAAATAGATACAGTCTGATTTAGGTTTATTGAAAGCAAGCTGTTTTAAAAAAAATAATAGGTACATATGTATTCTGATTTAGGTTTACACGTGTTCAAGATAATAATGGCGATAGTATGCCCATCTAAGGTTCAAGTATTTGGCATTTAGCAAGTTTCCTGTTTAGATATGTTATTGAGTTAGTATGATGAAAGAAAAGCTATTTTGTCAAATGGGCTATATATTTCTACTTTAGAAATAACAGCAAGGAATATTTTAAATGCAATTTATATAATTTCGAAGGCTGAATAGTACATACAATGGTCATAACTATGTTTGTTTGATAATGGTCGTTTCATCATAGTTCCTCTGCATTCAGCTAAATGCTAAGCCTAAAGAAACAGAAGTTGATGATTTATTCTAAATGCTATAACATTCAAAATATACTCAAGATTGAATCTTTAAATGAGATGTCTTCTAAAAACGTTTAGTGTTGTAAAATATTCAGAGGTGCTAAGGAAGCTCATATCACAATTACTTTAAGCATCCTTGCAAGTTCTATATCATATGTCTTGGTTCATTGATCTGGTCCATATGCCACATAGCAGTAACTTTCCAATTTGGTGAGTCTGTGCATATAGAAACAAAAAAAACATCACAGCTAAATCAAATCCATTGGTGATTTTTTATTGCAAAAATTGTCAGCCACAAGCATACAGATTGTGTTATTTTTGGATGATTGAACACACACATCGCCAGCCATTTTTTTTTTCTTTCCATGCAACAGTAACATTTAAGTGTCAGGTGAACTTGGCCAGTGGCCTCACGCAGACGACAAATCTGCTCATGTGGTGTTTAAATATTGACAGCCCAAGAAGAAGATCTGCCAAAGTTTGCAAAACGTGAGAAAATGGCCTGCTTGCTTTGTTTTTAAGTCTACATCGAGTGTAAACCTGGGCAGGGAGTTGGGATGAAAATCTCTCTTTGACATGTTTGGACTATTTTAAGGTTCAGAAGATTCTCCTAAATAATATTTGCTTTATCTAGGTATTCCTGTATATACATGCCAGCATGTAGCGTAAGCAAGTTAATGTGTTCCGGTATTATTAATAGAGGGGGAAAAGGTTTAGCCTATGATCTTTAAACATATTGGCAGTATGGTTATGATTAGATATATTCTGTAATAACTATAAGGCAGAAAATAACTAGTAGATTAACCTTGTGGACATTGACTTGAAGAGCAAATCAGTGATGTTAACAAGAAATCAAAATTGCTTCAGTTCATACAAATATGAATCAATGATCAAATTATGTAAACAAAATTCTTTGCTGCATGCAGATGTTACAGCCTTTACCTGACTGGAGATGCCCTATAAATAATGTCCGTCTGCTTGAGATTTAATTAAGAAGCTTAGTGGTAAAGCACTTGCTAAGGTACAGTGTGTTCTAGGATCAATCCTACTTGGTGGACTCATTGGTTTCCCATGTGTCAACCAGTATATTTAAGGCTATGGTGTGTGCTGTCCTGTATGTTGGAATATGCATATAAAAGATCACCTGCTGCTCTATGGAAGGACTAACATTCAATGAGTGAAATTTCCTTTTCTTTCTTTAATTAAGTTTACCTGGCCACCCAAATAATTTAATTGATCTGTATTTTGTTTTAAAATCCATTTATTGATGTATTAGCTCTTAGATGCAGATCTAGGGTTTTGTGAAAGAGGGGAGGGGAATGCTGAACATTGTAATAAATGTTTGAACAGACTTTATTTATTTATTAAATAATTCTTTTTAGGTCTATGAAAAAAGCTGGTGCACACCCTCAGTTCCTCTCCCATGGCTCTGTCTGTATATCTTAATTAGGTTGAAGATTTAATGCTGTTTTTCGTGGCCTAAGTTGGTAACAACATTTTGTGATATTTAATTCAAATGATAACAAAGCAAGGACAGTTATCATACATTCTCAGTTTCATTAATACACAAAAGCAGTAATAAACAATTAGTTTATATACATATATGCATGAATGGAATTCTTCATTGTTATGGTTGACACATATATGAGCACTAGAATGAAACATTTATGTCTTACAGGTCAACATGTGACATATCTCAAATTCATTAACATAAATTGTGGTGGCAGTATACAGTTATTTTATATAATCCTATATGTCTGACTTTTTTTTTTTGTCCCATCTAAGTACAAGACATTTCTGGGTTAACATAGATACTTCGTGACAAGTTGTGGGCATAAATTTCAGAGTAAAGTGTGTGAAATTTCATCTTATCACATAAAAGAAAGAATGGTGGCTAACATTGCCAAAAATAAAATATATCAGAAAATTACTGAAGGGATACTTTGCTGGGTAACATAATACTGTCAACAATTTTAGATCTGAAAAAATTACTGGTGCGTTGCTTATCTAGATAACATCACAGATAAGAATTTTGAATCTTAAAAACCCACTGGTGTGATACTTATACATGTACATGTATATACATTAAAAATAAACTACTGCATTTTTGTAATAAAGCGGTGTGGGATGTACTCAGTGGTACAGTGCTCGCCTGATGCACGATCAATCTAGGATCGATTCCCATCGGTGGGCCCATGGGGCTATTTCTCATTCCAGCCAGTGCTCCACAGCTGGTGTCACAAAAGCTGTGGTATGTACTATCCTGTCTGTGGGATGGTGCATATAAAAGATCCCTTGCTGCTAATCGAAAAGAGTAGCTCATAATCCTTCAGGGCATAAGGAATGACAAAATATGTGTATTCAGTGTGTTGAAAATATGTGTTGGTCATAAAAGTATGAAAACTACTTGTGTGTGGATGTCTTTTATTTCATTTTCAGTTTGGGTTCCTAGGGTGTGATGAATTATTTACAGAAAATCAGGTCTCACCCAGCCCATGGACAAATTAGCTATTAAATGGCTAATTGTTACTAAAAATTAATAATTTGCTAATAAAATTTTCTTTAAACTTTGCTGCTTTTTAAAGGTTTTACTCTACATACATGAAAGTTGGCTAAAACTTTAAAAAAAATTCTAGTGTAAGCCCTGGTAAACTGTTATACTTGTGGAATTTCCACCATTACCCATTTTTATTAAGACATTTTCATTTTAGCCATTGAAGTGTATTTAAATAAAGTTGAGAACCTTTGCTTTTAACAATCAGCTAACATCAGCTGAAGAAATGCTAATTAAATATTGACAAATATAGACTTAAGTAACTAATGTAAGCAATGATTCTATTTACCAACTCCTTCGTTTGTTTATTTTTTTATGGAAGAAATTAGTTAAATAATACTAAAGTATCTAACGAAGTTAACCAGTTCCTCAAGATTGATTGCCCAAGAGAACACACTTAAACCTCAATTAAATATAAACATATTATCTACATTCTTATTACCGCACCATAAATACATAAAGATATACCCCCTGCTGACACCAAATCAAAATGATAGACTCTGCTTTATTATTATTACATACCCTTGGCAGTGCATGTTAGATTTCTGTTGTGTGTGTATATATTTGATCATATGTCATATAGAAATTCAATAACACGAGATTTGGAAAAATTACGCGCCATTCAGACGTCCCTATGGCTTTTGAGGCGTGCGTGTGCCCAGGTGAATGTATTTGGTCTCCACAGATGTGCCCAAGCACTAGGAGACGAGACCTGCACAATGAAACAGGCAGGTGGGGTTAGCTTCAGGTCAGTGGAGGAATAATAGCAGGGTGAATGTTTCACGGTTTTTACCTTGGTGTTGTAGATGTGGGGATTGTCGGGTTGTAAAAACCGTCACAGTCATGCAGCAGCGAATGCGACATCTGTGCCAGTGTAGCAGTGAGCAAATATACATAATTTGACATGTAGTTCAAATAGAGGTATTATTACTAAATAAAAGATTCTTTACACAATAATACACATACTTTTGACATAGTTCAAATAGAGGTATAGAAAATATTGTTAAATAAAGGAGTTTTACACAGTTGCTAGTACTACAATAATACACATAATTTGACAAACTCGGTGAGTTATAGAAGATATTACTAAATAAAGATTTCCTTATAAAATAACTTTTTTTTAGCTATACAGGAGTTCATATTTTGTAAATGCTATTTTTAATTCAGTGAAAAGGACATAAATGGTTATCTTTAATGTAGCATTAATTGATGAAATATTTCATACACAGGGCAATACTTTACACCTTTAACATGTTATTAAATTTATGTCATATACACTACAAACTGCATGTATTCACTTTTTTTTTTAAACAAATATTTTGTTTTACTATTTTGTTTTACCTTCAGTCATATCTCAGGTGCCAACCTTTATTAAGCAATAACCTGTCTGATAAGGTCACCTTACCCTTCTCCAGAACCATGGATCTAATCTATGAGCTTACCTGTATTATACAGCCATCTGTCTTATAAGAGTATGTGACATTCTTTAACTGTTTAATATAGGTTTTACTGTACATCTATTCCCATGTGTCTTCTGAATATTTCTGCCACTAGAATTCTGCTTTGATATTTGGAAATGCTCAAGTAAAATTGTCAGAAATAAAACTATAATGTAAACACATCCAGTAGGTATATTCTGTCCTGGCAGATGGTTCTTTTCCTTTAATACTGAACAAATGAGGTTTTACTGTATTAAAGGTGAGATGGTGTAGCTTGGCTGATGGTGTACACACCTGATCTCTGAGACTGATCCCTTTCAGTGGATTTTTCATTTGATTATTTCTCATCTTATCCCATAGAGCATTTTAAAGACTATTAATAAATGATCATTTGATTCGGATGTTCTTACAATGTCGATAAAAGTAGTTAATGGGTTTCATATTATGATCATAAACACCATCTAATGACCTTCCATCAGTGAGTTAGTGCATTTAATAAGCTGAAACTGAATTGCTGTGTCTATGGGCCTGCAATTGTTGTTATAGTAAGGATGTTGTATTGAAATGTAGAGCATGAATTAAACAAATTTCATTCAATTTTATTAAGTTAAGTTCTTTAGGCAGTCAATTTCAAACTAAAACTACCAGGTAGCCTTGAATTTATTTGTTTTATTTTGCATCAATAATGCACACACATTTACCTATATTAACACACAAAGGATTATCAAAACAAAAAGGCTCACATTGGTGTATTATGCATGTAGTAGGTGATTTGTGACATTAAAGTGGCCTCTTAAGGCAGGTGGTTTCATAATAGAGGTAGTTACTAAAATAAGTTTTGACTGTATTCACATACACTATATAATGTATATATACTATATTATGTATATATAGCCAAGCAAGATACCACTAGATCACATTGGAGTCCACAAGCCAGCGAGGAAGTCTTTGCTTGTAAAGGGTGTTTCTGATTAAATACTAGGCAGATTATCCCAGATAAACTTGGCTGACACAAAGCTTGGGGCACATAGATTTCTTACTGCAAACTTGGCCAGGCTTGTTCAGTGTGGTTTACCAAATGTCTTTATTTGCTATCTTCTCACTCCTCAAGCATTTGAAGGTTCCGACCACAGTTAGACAAGCTTTAATTGTGTCTTGGTAAAAAACCCACAACTGTTAATACATGTAAGTGAAACTAAATATCCCCCCCCCCCCAATTTTTTTTTTTTTTTTAAAATGGAGTTCACTGAAACTCATCTGACTGAAAAAAAATCACTAGATTAAATAATGATAAACAAATATTGTTAAACTATAGTCCTTCCCAACCTTCATGAACATTGTTTTTTTAAAAATAATTTCAGTTTCATTTTAACAGAAAAAAAAAAGTAGAAGTATTTTTTGAAATAACAAAAAAGCACTATTTTTGTGTGCAGTTTCAAAAACAATCTGTTAAGAAATAAATAGATTGTTTTGCATATCATAGTAAGTATACAATGTTTACTTCTGGAAAGGATGCCCGAAACCTTAGTGGTATAGGGGCATGTAAAAACATTCTCTCTCTCCTTCCGTCTACAAATCTCTCTCTCTCTCTCTCTCTCTCTCTCTCTCTCTCTCTCTCTCTCTCTCTCTCTCTCTCTCTCTCTCTCTCTCTCTCGGAAGGACTATAGAATCCAGTTTTTAGCTTCTGTCATAAACTGATTAACTGATGCATGTCTTTAATTAAGAGGATCGATTATTGTCTATATTATATGATAAAATTGTGACATTTTAGATCATGGCACCGACGATTAAATTATAATTTTCATTATTTTTCTTAAATAACATGTTCATGTATACACATGTATATCGACCGGCCTACTTCTAACATGATGGTTTGGGTTTGATAATGCTCATATAAAGTGATTGTATTCTGGTCGCTAAAGCCAGTTGGTTGGTTTGTAGTATGTTTGATTTGTGTGACAGGTGTTTGTAGTAATAGATACTGCTTGTCAAGAGACTGATCATTTTATACACATTTCATCCTACCTAATGGTACATGACATGGGGAAACAACCATTTAGACCAAAACAAAATCTAAAGTTATTTGACCTTTTTTAAGTTCTAAACTATAAATTTCAATTGCTATGGATATAATAAATATAATATTGTAAAATGCATTATCAGTGACTACTTCTTCTGCATTCAAGCTATAGTTGATCATGCTTTAGATTTGGAGTATCAGTGACATCTTTTGGAATATTTTAACCGTTTTCAAAAAGTTACAGTTTGTTTTATTTAACGACACTACTAGAGAACATTGATTTATTAATCATCAGATGTTTAGAATGAAACAAAATCTGACACATAGAAACCTGCTATATTTTTCTATTAGCAACAAAGGATCTTTTTATATGTACTTTCCCACAGACAAGGACAGCATATATGATAGCCTTTGATATACCAGTCATGGTGCACTGGTTGGGATTGGAAAAAACCCAAACATGTTTCAAATTACACATAAAGCATTGTATTGTCAAATTATAGCTTGCTTGATGGCACAGCTCATCCTTTTAGATTTCTTGCCACAAATATGTTTAGTATGTTAAAACAAATTAAATCATAATAATCAGGATTTGACTGTTTACCAGTTACTGAATCAGTTACATTCCAAACGTACATGCAATATATCATGGTTTTTCTGTTCCCTATAATTTTAAATCAGTTTGAATTCAGTGCACCAGTTTTATTTCCTGTTATTTAAATACATGTATACAGTTGCGAATACACAATTGGGATTATTTCTGTATTCAGTGAACCCATGACTGTCAATTGTGTTTTCATACTGAACTGAACCACCTCTGAGGTAACATTCTGTGATCAACTTAAGGCAGTTATGACACATGGACAATGGAAGTCTTACAGCAGGCTAGCCTTGAGGACTGCAATACATATACCTGTTAGCCGTAAAGTATTGGATAGAACTTATAATAGACTATATTCTTCTGACAAGTATTCAATTAAATGTCGGTTATTATGTATTTATTGTTAGTCTTAAATATTAATTTGGTGGGGTTTTTTGTCTGAATGTTTCTGACAGCTATACTATGAGGTCATTTGTGTATGGAAAAAAAAAAATTAAATCATATTTGTTATAATATACAGAAATGGTTATTTCGAACATATAATGTGTATAGTAGTGTTCATGGCTTTTTATGAAAGTTTAAAAATTGTTAAGATTTTGGACCTAAATCTTCATTAAAACATTTTGGACCTAAATCTTCATTGAAACATTTTGGACCTAAATCTCAATTTGGACCTAAATCTCCAATGAAACATTTTGAACCTAAATCTCCAATGAATTAGTGCAGACATATGTTATATTCTTGCTGTATGGCATAGATTTATGATCCAAAAGGTCACCAAGTCAATTATTCTTGTTCCCTCCCACAAGTTAAGGTGTGCTGGACCCCTGAGTTACTGGGGTATTTGTGATGTGTGTAGGTCAATGTGACAAGACTCCACAGGTCAGGATTACAATAGCCACACTCCCTGGTCCCCTGTAGCCTGGAGCCTGATTAGGTCCAGCTCCTTCCCTTGCCAGCATGACATCCAAGAGGCATCAATGTGTGGTCATTGATTGAAGCTCATTTCTCCCCAGGTCTTTATAGCTCTGAATTATATCTGCTGAAGTGGACAGTGGGCTTGGTCGGCTTTCTTGGATATTTCTTTTAAATTCCTGTAAAATGAGAAAAAAGAGGCTTAGTCCTTGTGCTTTGTTCCAGGTTGCAATTAATGAGGTATATTGTTAAAAAGTCCCATTGTCGTATCATACACAACAATTTGGGCTTGGATGTTTTTGGACAGTTATATGAATTGATAATGGCTCTTTAGTAGAAAAAAAATCTTTTACAAGTACAGCATGACCTGCAATTAAAAGATGCCCTAAAGAAATACTGTTTTGTTCAAATGAAGCATACATTTGCAAGTGCACTTATTACGGAGTGGAATACAGCCTGGAGTAGGGAAACGCTACCACAGCTATTTACAGCAAGGACTTTCATTACAGCACTCTTATTAATTGCAGCCACCATGTGCACTTTTTGATTAACCAATCTTTTGTTAATACAAACTGAACAACACTGCAAATAAATTTTACCACCACATTAACAGCTAACAAATGTCAGCAGTTGGTGTTTTATTTTTGTTTATTATTATTGTATTGAAAAAAGTGGGAAAAAATATGTAAATGAAAATCATAGCTGAACAAACAAAAATGGTAGCAGTTTTTATGACTCAGTTGGGTTACAGAAAATAAGGTCAGTCCGAGTTTTCCATGTGTTGTCTTCTATTTTATGAGCATGTTGTGAGTTTAGTTGCAGTTGTGTAGCTAGTAGCATTGTCAGTTTTTTCATTGTTAATTTGATTATTAATGTACAATATACATGTATCTCATTATTAATGTTTTAATTTTGCTATAAATCGATAATTGAGGCTTATCGTTTTTAAGGAGAGTAACTGCCCCATGTCCCATTTCACTTGCAACTTTACTTTAAGGAGACACAAAAAACTGATCCTGAAAAATTACAAATTGTGACAACTAGAGTATCAACTTTAAATAGCTAATGATTCAAATCACACCTTAAATAATTAAATAATTTATATACATCACAACCTGGTTAAATTTAGGGCATTCAAAACCATCCTAATAGAAATAGTTATGTTTCAAAGATTTTACTTTTTAAATTACACTGTTGTACATTTTCACTATAGCTTTTATTGAAAAACATCCTCATTGAAAATACCATCATCTACAAATATTTAATCAAAAACTTGCCAATTGAATAGAAGGTGTTTGAGTTTATTTGTGGGGGGTGGGGGGGGGGGAGGGTAGTTGCCTAAAGGTTTCTTTGCTTCTAAGCCAGTTATTGACAAATGCTCGGTGAGAAAGAAAATGTAATCTTTGTGAGTCCTGTATATTGTTTAGGATGATCTATTTAGTGCGGTATCAAGGTCCCCACTCCAGGCACATGGCTGTAATGTGGACTATCTCCCCCATCTGATGTCAATCTGGCTAGTCAAGTGAGCATTTAGCTCCTTGTACTCTGTCCTCAATAGATTCAATAGTCAATTGCCACGCAGAGTAGATAATAGTTGTTATACACTTTATTATGGCCCCAGGCTTTCTCTTACGCTATCTGAAGTGTATTTTGCAACAAAGGAGATAAAAATAAGTATCTAATTTTTGTTTTTATGTTGGTTTGTTTGGTGCAGTAGACGTACAACTATACCTCTATACCTGCTGAAAGGAAGCCTCTTTTGTTTTTATTACAATCCTTCCCCATGAAGTGCTTTTAGGACTTCAAACTTTTTATAAAGAGCATCTTTAATAATTCAACCTATTCATTACATAGTACATCAGATATACCTGGTGTATATTTCATATGCAAAGAAATATTAATTTTAGTATCAGTATTAAAGTAGCCTGCTGAGGTTTTTTTGCTATCTACCCTCCATGTAAAATATAACATCAACCAAAAAAAAACCTGATTTGTTTTTTTAATGCAGATAAAAATGAATATATTTTATGCAGAAAGAACAGCAAAAATGCCCATTATAGACAGGCTAAGCATGGTGCACGTTTACAACAAACAAGTTCTCTGTATGCAAACATGAATCCATTGAAAACCTTGCAAATTCATTTTGTATGTGGTTTGCATGCATTCTTAGTTTATGTATTTTTCGTATTTGATATGTTGATTGTTAGTGTGCAGTGTGCTGCTTATAAGTTCATAAAATTATTCATGCTGTGAAATTATCCTCTGAGTTGGCATCCAAAACATAACTAGATGCTAATTTTAAGTGACAAGTTATGTTAAATGCATTTTCATCAGGCCAGCGGGTCCAAATACACATTTGCGCATTATGGAATATTCTGGCACCTCCAAGTAGGATTAGAAAATTGGAACTAAAATCATATTATATGGCTTTTAAATGCATTAATATTACAAATTTTATCAATTTGGATTCTTGTTCAAGAAAGAGAACAAACTTTTAAAAGATTTTGTGATCCTAAAAGAACTGAAAATGTACAAACTTATAGAATTTGGTTTTATTAATTTTTTTAAAATGTAACATTTCATTAAATATGTATTTGAGTTTTTCTTTATTTTTACCAAAGAGAATTGGTTCAAAACAAAAAAATAACTTTTTCATATTTTTCTTTTTATTAAAAGATCATTTTAAAGTATATTTCTTAATAGTACCGAACAACTTCTGTAAGATATCAGTATCTTGTTTGACTGGCTTACAGCTAAGTGGAATATTATTTTCTGGTCAGCCACCCAATGTCTAACTGTCTGTTCAGTTTTGGCTAATTTCTTAACCGATGTATCATTATACAAGTGGTACATTAATTGTGCTAATAAATATTATTAATGGATTTAATATTTATGATGATTGTGCAAACACTCTGTTCCATAAAATGAGAAGGTTTATTTTTTGGAAAGATTTCATTCATATTATACTCTGGTAATTAAATATTTCTCCTAAAACAGATTCCCAGTCTGGAGCTCCACGCGGTAAGACGTGTTTGTTTCACTTGTGCACACTGCATGTGCTTTCGTGTGCTCGACTTGGGGTCCTTCATTTCATGTATGCGGCCATTGGAACTGATTGAACGCTGGAACGCTTCTCGTTTCGACAGCCTGCACCACCAGGTTGGATTCTTTTTTAGCGAGATTCCTTGCCTCCACGTCATTTCTCCGTCTGACTGTCAACTTGGTTTTTTTTCGTGACTCGTTTGACGGCCATTCTGCAGAACGCCACGGTTGTTCGCGTTTAGTCTCTACATATCCGAGCCTGTCCTAGCAGCACTGGAAGATTGACCGCCCTACTCTAAGAAGAAATAGGAAGCGGGGTCAGCCCCTACTACTCTTTTTCTAGACTTTACCTTGCATTATAGTGATACCATCTCGTATCCTCCTGAGTCGGGCCCGTCCACACCATTATACCAACCCATGACGACTGGACTATACCCTAGTCTGATACTCTCTCTCGTTCAGACGGATTTGGCTTCTCAAGATCTGTATTTCAGCACAGCACTACACCTTCAACGTCTATCGACTGTCAATCTAGGGGTTTTCTTGACCGGATGCAACCCATCTCGTCCCTTTAAGCTGTGCACCCAAACGGCCTTAACGAGGCCACTCGCGTAGACATATCGATCGGACTTTAAACTTTTAGATCTGCGTTCAAAATTTTATGTCGATTTTTTTTTTTTTTTTTTTTAAATATTATTAAATAGTTCGATCCTCTCTTCTTTCTCTTATTTAATTTTGGACTGTCCTTCTAAAATGCTCCAAATTATATAAATATTCGGCCGAGCAGTCATTTCTTTTTTATTTTTGACTTGTAACCTTTTTATTTTTTTTATTTATTCTATTAACTTTTTTACTAATTGCTATTTTCAAAATTCTGCCCATTTTCAACCCCTCACCCCCTCCATCCCGAGTCAGGCCACCGATCTTATCGGAGGTCGGACTCGGGATGGGTGTGTTTGAAACCCTAGTGGTATATGGGCATGTTAAACTAGTTATCATCATCATCATCTAAAACAGTGATTTTGAATGCCTTGCTGTGTTATCCTTTGACCATTTCCAGTCACCATGACAGGCATCACTCTCCTGCATCCAGTCAAACTCCTGCAAACAGCTTTGGAAATTGCTACAATAACAATAATATATTTTTGCCATCACTAGCAGTTCTGCATGAAGACACGATTATCAAGAAAATCATAAAAGATAATTGAATTTCAGTTATATTGCGTGTGTTAACAGCAAGCCCTACAGACAGGTGCGTGTGGTTTATTGCCACTGGACCATCAACTCAGTGCTCGACCTGTGACTTACTCTTGATAGAATGGCAGGCCGAATAATTGCTAGCCAAAGAACACACAAAATTTTGTTGAGAAATTGCTTCTTGAGATCATAACCAACACATATGAAGTAGAGAGCTCCACAAGGGTCGTTCTGCCATCTGGCAAAAAGTCATTTCGTTGTTTGTGAAGACAGTCTCTAATGTGATTGCTTGTTTGTTATCTTGTTGTACGGGCTGCATATTTTATTTACCATGTGATGAGAGAATTGCACTGGAGTTTCATTGGTTAACATCGTTCATATTTCTATATGCATATTGACAGATGAAAGGAAAAGAATTAGTTTGTTTAATGACATCCTGTCAGTTTGTCAGCAGTTATTAAAGAAAAAAATATTCACAGAACCTGTTTGTTTGATCAGAATCAAGATTTTAAAAAATAAATGTTTCATTTATTTTAAACTTATTTTTGTAATTATATTTACATGTATCCATTTATGGTTCAAGCATGCTGAACTGAATTAGCACACACTTCAGATATCTGGGCTGTCTGTCCAGGAGGTTAATGGCTAGTTGTTAAAGGGACATACCCTAGTTTTTAAACACGAACGCATATTTTTTACTATTATAACTGTTTTTGATAACTTGATTTTATTGTTTAGATTATCTCTTTCCATACAATCGAATAGTTTTTGTCATCCTTGTGTTTTTAATATCACAAAATGAATTTCTCATTTTTATAAAAGCACGTGCGTCTGAGAAGTAAGTTATGGAGTTGAGTTTTAGTCTATTTTTAGAGGGTATTTCACCATTTCAAAGTCACAGACTCAATATTTTACTCAATTGTAGCTTTATCCAAATGTGTTACAGGTTTGTAGATTAACTAAACTTAGTGTTAATTTTCACGGGTTGAAACTAGGGTATGTCCCTTTAATTGTTAGTGAGACAGAACTTGGTATATTCGGTAGTGGCTTATCACTATTGTGAGCCATTAGAACTTATTCTGGGTGGAAGGTGGTACTGGGATGGGAACCCAGTACCTACCAAACTTAACCACTATAACACAAGGTTTAGTCTTTTATTTTTATAACAAAAATAGCTGGCATGACAACACGAGACACTTTTTTTTACCTTAATATAGGTACACTGGGTTCCAAATGGGAGTCCATGAGGTTTTCCTCCCATAATCCAGCCCATACAGTGTGTATGTTTCATTTAACTTATAATTAACATATTTGAACATTTAATATCCTGTTGGCAGACAAACATTTTTTTCTTGTCCTTTTACACCATTAAGACACATTTTATTATTCGTTTATAGCCAATTACTGGTATCTTGTAGGAACACCACAGATAAAAGTTGATAATAGTTTTTTTTCTTCTGATTTATAAATATCAACAAGTAGTAAATATCGAATAAAAACTGATTTGGTGTACTTTATGCATTGCAGCATATAACATGGTAAATTATTCTAAACATTTAATGTGCTAGGTATAAAAGAAATATTTACTCATCTGTACCTGCATTAGTCTGTTATTGCCCTTTTATACACAGTTTAAAGATTTCAGTTATGTTTATTACTAAATTCTGCCTGTATAATGTGTTCTGTTTATAGAACAGTAATGCTTGGTTCTGTATATGGATTTGGACACCCCAGCACATTGTTGATTAGTTGTTTTAAGATTTGGAAACTGGATTTGAAACTCATTAATTGTTTGATAGGTTTCTGCTTGCATAAAAAGAAAGCAATGGGCTGAATTTATGCGTGTAACTACGTTTACAATCTTAAACACCTGTGTTTAAGAAAAACAGGCTTCATAAATTCGACCCAATATGTTTGTGTAATATCAATATTTTCATTCATCTTAAATATATGTCAGATATACTAAGTAATTATACCATTTAATTATTTAGAGTGTGAAAAAAGGCTTAATTTATGAAGCTTGGGTTTTTTTAAACGCAGGTATTTTAAGCATTGTAAATGTATGTAGTTACATAAACATAGACATAAACAGGTTGCTGGGCTACAGTTGTCTACATATTAGAAACAATTATCAAGTCTTCAAGCCCTTGCTGTGGCAAAAACAATAACTGGTTTTGTTTTTTTAAAGTTATTTGAGAATAGTTTTGGACTATATGGGAGGGATTTACTTCAGAAACAGGACATCCACTTATGGTGCTGTAGTGATCCATCAAAGTAACCAATACCAAACTACAGTGGTGTCTTTCACTTGTTTACACATTAATTCTTTTATTGTTACATTATCGGAACCTTGTTTATTTTGTCCATAAAATAAAGCATTCTTTACATGCAACATGCATCCAAAGGTCAGGTATATTTATTTGCAATAAAATTTACAAGCTGTCTGTACTGACAAGCCATGTTTGAACTTGATACTGGTCCAGTGAAAATAAACGAAGAGTAAAATTAGCTTTATTGCCTTGAGAGATATAACTTAAAACATGTGTGCTAATTTCCCCCACTTTGTTTCCACATGCAGTTTGTTCCAATTTTAGGATAATTATTGTAAAATGTTTTTTTGTTTTTTTTGTTATCGGCTGGTGTGACCTTTTTGTGTGATTTAGTATTATGTTTGTGTAATATTTAATAAGGACTAGTTTAGTCTTGACATCACCACTGGAAGTTGTTTACATTGTTCTGTGTTCATACTTTATCTAATATCATTAATCAGTTAAGAAATATAGGCCATGTCAAGAATAAAGCTAATGGATAGATAAAAAGAAGAAAGGAATGTTTGTTTTAACAAGTATCTGTTACTGTTAGATAACAAGCTAAACATACTGAATTTATCACACATGGTTTCAACATGAGAAAGAAGAAATGGACCAGTTAGTCATAAAGATAAACAAAAATTGTATTGGCTCTAGCTGTTGTGTAGTACCTCCAGCTGCAGATGATACTAAAATAATTAAATGTTATCCCATAAAAGCATATATACTATTGAATGTAGCAATCTTGAATCATTGATTGATACAACTTAGAAATATAGTGGTCTACCAAATGGTGGGGTCAAACCTATATTAACTGGCATTTAAATAGATACTAAATAGCTAAGTTGGATATCTTCCAATGATATTTCACAAATTTTTCTTTGAAATTTGATTTTCATGCTATGTCAATGACCGGAATATTTAGTGTTATTTAAGTTGCAGAATATTTAGATTTTTTTTTCTTCAAAATTTCTTAACATTAAATAAGATTGAATTTACTTGTTCCCATAAAGTCAAAATACAAAAGGTGGACATTTTGACATTTTGATTGAGAATGCAAGTACATGTATCTGACAAAAATGATATAAAAATATTTTTTGATTTGGAAAATTATGTTCAATATCTTAAGTAATAAATTATGTTTTTTTATAGTAGATTACAAGTACAGTGAAACCTCTCAAGACTGGACCCTCTGTAAACCAGAATTCACTCAAAACCGGATGTTTCACAGAGTCCCTTTTTAAAAACCAAGACAGAACTTAAACTCTCTAAACCAGATCCTTCTTAATACCGGACATTTGTCTTAGTCCCAAGGGTGTCTGGTTTAGAAGGGTTTCACTGTATACATGTGTACAAATACATGAAAACAAATGCCAACATAGTCATACATGTATGTTTATTTATTATGACTGGTAGAGAAAAGAATGAATTAACCAATTTTTAACCCCAGCATAAACAACAATTCATTTCTCAGGCATGTCACAATGGTATGGACCATGAGAAGTAAGCAAATATGTTAACTACTAAATCCCTCATGTTTTATGGAGAATCCTGGATTACTTGCACTGCACGAAAAACTGCTGGGCATGGACAGTTTGAGAGACATCAAGCAGAGCTGCATTCTGTGTTAGTAGCTGACTTGTTAGCCAAATTGTTCCCTCCCGCTAGTTTATACCAATATTGTTCTATGGCCAGATTATATGTTGGCGTTATTAGCCTTGGCTTTATTTCATTCAAGTGATGCATCACTGAACACAAAACTCTTTTCTTGCTCCACTTCACAAATATTTTTATGTTCATACTAGTTTTTGACATCAGTCAGTTCATTATTGTCCCACATTTTTATGACACAAAAAGAGTAAAATTATTGTGATTAATCAGTATTATTATACTGGACTAGAATTATTTGTTACAAGAATACTTAAAGCTGCAGGGTTAATTTTTTGCTTTAAGCATCCTGTTCATATTATATTTATTTATACATGTATTTGCTTGAATGTTTCAGATATAGAAATATGAAATATAAAATCAGGATTATTGTGTATAACGCCAAAACAAGGGTATGAAAAGTGACTGTTGTTGACCTTAGACATACTTCAGTTTTAATATCAAATGAACATCATTGTTTAATGTAACACTAAGGAGAAAAAACATATGTACTAAAAATATTCCACGCACCTCCAGCCCCAAATATTTCATCAATATAGGTGTTTTCAAACTTGAAGTAAATAAACTGTAATGTAAAAAAAAAAAATTAGTTGTAATATACAATCAGATTTCATATAATATAAACATTTAAATTTTATTCTGGATCTTTAGGCAATAAAATACATGCACATATGTTATCATGTTTGACACATTACTGAGATTTGTTTGTAGTGGTTTTCTCTGCTATTGCTTGAAGTCTTCTGTTGGAGTGGTTGTCTAAATAGTCACGCTTTTTCATAAAAATGTAGACTGTTAACAAATGAAATGGTAAGTGTGTGTAATATTTGCTTTTCCCATGAAGTTGTATACCTATGTCAGTTATGTAGTTTGCTTTTAACACTGTAGGTTTAGCTATTTCTAAGAATACATGTTTAGATATATGTAGAGTATTATTATTTCTATACAACATCACATGTTTACCTAGAAATGCTATGCTGAATAGGTACATGTTATGTAGTTTGCTTTTAACACTGTAGGTTTAGCTATTTCTAAGAATACATGTTTAGATACATGTAGAGTATTATTATTTCTATACAACATCACATGTTTACCTAAAAATGCTATGCTGAATAGGTACATGTATAATATATAAGTGAAAACTGAAAACCTTGTAAAAGTTTAATTTTAAATATATAAACATATTTTATTTCTGTTAAATTGAATGTGTTTTTTTTAAATTTAAACTATTCTACCTATTCTAGAATATAATTAACAAACTGAAAATTAATTTTGCATTTTAATGTTTACACCTTTTTTTAGGATATAGCAAATATATAAAAAAAAAATTGCATGTTGATAACTTGTGTATATTTTTTATCACAGTAACAAAGTAAGACATTTTTAATGATACAGTTGTAACTTTCATTCATCTAATGATGTCTGTTGTACTTAATGTACATAGTATACATAATGCTTATGACATACTTTTTTGTTGTTGAGAAAATAGTGATGTGCCTTTTTATGTAGTGTCTTTTTACAAGAGGTATCCTTCATACAGAGTTAAAAATGCATCCATTTGTATTGCATTAAAAAAATCTAAAGTGTCCTATGGTGATGATTGCATATTATTAATATTATTAATATTATTGTTAATATTTTGACATCAAGCAGTTCTTCATATAAATTGTGATTGGGCTATTTGTCGTTTCAGCCAGTGCACACGACTGGTATATCAAAGGTTGTGGTATGTGCTATCTTGTCTGTGGGATGGTGTATATAAGAGATCCCTTGCTACTAATGAAAAGATGTAGTGGGTTTCCTGTCTAAAACTATATGTCGAAATTATCAAATATTTGACATTCAATAGCCGATGATTAATAAATCAATGTGTTCTAGCGGTGTCGTTAAACAAAACAAACATTAACTTTATAAATTGTGATGATTATTTTATTAGTGCATTGTGCTGAACAAAGGATGGATTTCAAATACCCTGGAACATACCAGTGAATTGTTGAAAAATTGTCCTTGTTTATTTTCCATTCATTTAAGCTCCCACATACCTCATGGACAGCCATGTTTGTGAGGACTCTTATTTATGGTGTGACACCGAGATTGTTTGTAAGAGCACCTATCATATCGTTCACATGTCGTTTGGCACAAGTTACACAGGCCTCTACAGTAATGCAGTGTCATATTTTAACTGACAGGAATGTATACAATTACCAAAAGCATTGTGGTCATGGGTAATGAAGCGCTATATGTCGACTCAGGAGAATGGCTTGTTCTTGCTGTTTGTGGACTATATTTCTGATCATTGAAGCAGAACCATATCAGACCATCTAAGTAGCTTGTGGATTTTTCATAAATTACACATATTTGAACCAGTAATTAATTTGTCAACCATGATATATTTATATAAATCAATTGGCAACAGCTGCTATTGCAGTTTTGTAATTTTTTAATTTTGTATTAGTCAACCACTGCAATTATGAAAATGTCCATGACAAAAAACATGCCATTGAAAAAAATCCCTGAATATGCATGTAGTCCAAGTCAAAAAACTGCCGTGAAAAATTAAAAACTCTGTGGGCAATTGCAGGGGTTGTTGGTCTATGGCTTTATTATATTGATTTTAATAAATAAAACATCTCTTTGGTTCTACATAAACTAGGGATCAATTGCAAAATATCTTAACTCTTAATAATGCCACTTTAATTAAAGCTATATAAATAGTATCTGATATGTTGACACACATCCAATATGTTGACACAGTGATACCATCAAACACCATTACCTGAAGAACTTTATTTACCAAGCAGGCAAAATTCTGTCTGCATTTTCATAGATGATATCATGGTCAATAGGCTGAGAAAACAAACATGGCTGCCTAATGTTTGTGCTATATCCTGTTTTAAAAAAACAACTGAAGAAAGAAAGACCTTGCCAATTTCATGCTAACCAATTCTACAGGTGTTAGCCGATCCACACTTGTGGTTTTCATAATCTGTTAAGCAAATGTAAAGGATGGTTTGCAGTTTCTGGTAGTCAACCTGTAACAGTATTTGATTAGTCTTCTGATAACAGGATTAGGCAAATGTATGTAGACTTTACCAAAGTGGAAAGAACACTGAGTGCTCAGAGACCACAAGGGAGGAAGATTCTGAGATTAATGAAATTATCCACTTTTAAATTTAGATTTAAAAATATAAAATTGATATCTAGCATACTGTTTGATGCAACACTTAAAGTGTCTAAAAGATAAAAACCTTCTATTGCTACATAGGCTAATTATGAATAGCAGCATATTTTAGGCATATTTATAACCACAGACAAGGCAGCACTTACCACAATCATTGGTATACCAGGGCACCAGTTGGAATGGGGGGGAAATCCATTGAGTTTACTTAGCGGGATCTATCTTACAACCCATTGCACTTCCAAGTGAGCATTCTAATATTGACTTTTATCCCAATGCTTAATCTATAGTGAACATTTTCTTGCAAAAAGTAGCCAGTGAAAACTTAACAATAACTGGTGAAATGTAGCTTGTTTTGACATGTCTGATACCGAAAATAGCTCAACTGTATCCTAGAAATTGTTGCTACAAATTGAGAATGCACCTTAAACCTCTTCACAGGATGTTCATAGAAATCTGAGTAATTTGGTAAATGAAATGAAGATCTGCAGGATCACAACCTGGTGGTGACCTTCATGTGAAAACAATTCTGAAAATATTACTCTCCAGGGACATACAATTTGCTATATTAATTACAATGATACTAAGTCGCCAAGTATTAATTAAGTTCCTGCAATTTGCGATGTTGAATCGTGAGTTTGGTCCAGTCCAGCTAGAAGTTAATAATCAAATTATCCTCAATATGGATTTGGTCATTTCAGCAATTCAGAATTTGTGTGAAGAAAATTATTTCAGCCAATTTGCGAAAGAATTATATTGATTATGGAAGGTGTTAGCGTAATGAAGAAAATCAAGTTATTTTTCATTATTAAAGAGGATGGGATTTTGATTTCTGTTTCCTCATATTATTATCAGAATAAATAAGAAGAATCCATATTGTCACTTTAATAATTTTCTTTATAAATCTGCCCCTTTTTATTTGGAAAGCTCTCAAAAAATATCAAGATAACATTTGGAGAAGCATCTATGTTGCAATCATAATATTTTTTAATCTATACTGTTATTTGAACAAGCCTTTTGAAAAATTTACATTAAAAAGTTTACAGGAAGAAAATAGGGTTTTTAAATCCTAAACTATCATATATTTCACATTATGTTGTTTTTTTCACCAGTATCATATACAGGTATATTATAAAATTTATCAAAATGAAACTGTAAAAGCAACAAAATCATATCTTTTTGATAATAAGTAGGGTTTTATTATTATTGAGTTGTTGACTTTTATAATGAATTACATTGAAAATAATTTTGTGCTATATATTTTAAGTTGGCCTGCAACCATAGAAGCTTCATCATGAAAATCCCAAAGGAATACCATACCTGTTTGGATGTTTGTAATTCAAGTTGCTATTTTAACTGGTAATTTGCTAAAATACAATAAGAAGGAACCTATTTATTAAAATGTACTGGAATCAACAATAACTTTAATTAATTTTATACCCTCATGAGTTTTGCATTTCAAAATTAACAAAGATTAACTGATATGTTTTGATGACTTCAAATAATGACATAAAATCCTCTGCGATTAACTTATGCCAAGATGAAAACCAGGTCAAGAAAACTCTTGTCAACTACCCAAACAAAGCAACCAACAGAAGACCATGAAACCTGTTTACAGAAATGCAGTGGTGATGGCCTCTTTGCTTTCAAATATGTGGTTTTTTCTCCCTTTCTTTCTGTTTGAAAATGAACAGATTCTTCGCAATTCTGACAGTTCCAGACTGCAGTGATTGTCAGTGTCAATAATTGGCATGGCCCTCCACCTTCTTGAACAGCAAGGGATCAAAACCGATGAACAATCAAAAAGCAGAAGCCTCCCTCTCTGCTGGCACAAGGAAACACACACACACAGCATGTCAGGGTTACTGTTGCTACTCGGGCCAAAACATTTTCACTTTCTGCAAGGATCGAAATGCTTGTCCTTCACAGGAAAGACAATAAGCCTCGAGGAATTTGTCGAAAAACTGTGAATTTTCTTTTAATTTGTTTGATTTGGGTTGTAGTTAATGGCAACGCCCAAGCTTACATTGTCAAACTGGAACACTGATAAGACAGAATGTTTGACTGTTTGTTTGTGGTTTTGGAGAAGGAAATGTTATTTTATTTATTATGTTTTTAAATTGTATTCATAGGTACATGTGTTCATGATGTACATGAGTGTAATAATTTAACCTTGAGCTTAACCAACAAAAAGTTTCATGTACATAATACAAAAATTTACTTTTGATCACTTACTTCAGAATTTTGTTTTTTATAATTCCATAACATCTCAAATCATTAAAGTGTTCGCCTGATGTGCGGTCAGTGTAGGATCGATCCCTGTCAGTGGGCCCATTGAGTTATTTCTTGTTCCAGCCAGTCCACTATGAATGGTATATCATAGGCCTTAGTATGTGCTATCCCTTGCCACTAATGGAAAATATAGTGGGTTTCCTGTCTAAGACTTGTCAGAATTACCAAATGTTTGACATCCAATAGTCGATGATTAATAAAATAATATTCCCTAGTGGTGTCGTTAAACAAAACAAACTAACTTTTTTAACTCAAATTCTTAATAATAAAAGATTACTGAAGTAAGAGTATTGCATTTTAAACTAGTTCCACATAACAAAAAAAAAGGTACAATCTACAATTCTTTGATCTTGCCTGTCTGATTTCAGTAGGTTGAAGCCTAATATTAAATTCAACATCAAAGACATTCCTGGTGAGGATTAAGCTGATCTCCCCATGAAAACCCAACCCTTTCCTGAAGTCTCATTACTCTAGGTTAATTCATGAACTCAGATGAAAATTATAGACTTACACTGGAATAAGAAGGAATTACGGAAACTGTGATTGTTGTTGTTAGAAGTTTAAGAATCTGGTACGCATAATGTTACATACACCTGTATGCCTCCCTTTGCTTGTTAGAGAGAAAAAAATCTGATAACGACTGCTTGTGTCTAGGATTTAATGTTGTAATTTCAGTAACCCAATTTTTATAAGATTCCAGGAACAAAGATTAGAACTTTCAGGTTTAGAGTTCTGGAATTAATGAGTATTATAATGACTGCGTAAATAGTAAAGCAGTTATATTATACCGGCCTTGGTGGTGCAGTGGTTAAGTCATAGGACTACAGGCTGGTAGGTGCAGGGTTCGCAGCCCGGTACCGGCTCCAACCAACAGCGAGCTCTTATGGGCTCAGTGGGTAGGTGTAAGGCCACTACACCCTCTTCTGTCTCATTAACCACTAATCAATTAACAGCTAACCCACTGTCCTGGACAGAAAGCCCAGATAGCTGAGGTGAGTGCACAGGACAGCGTGCTTGAACCTTAATTGGATATAAGCATGAAAGTAAGTTGGAATGATGAAAATTAAATGAATGAAAAGTTATGTTATTTTCTTTCCTTTTCTGTTGAATGGTGTTGAAAAAGTAATTACATTAAAGATGGAAGTTACATTGTTTCAACATATACCACATACAAAATAAAATAACTTTATTGAAAATAATTGCTGCCACCACCTCCATTGATTTTGTTTTCTTTTTTACTATATTAAAATATTGTGGTAGACAACTATTTCTATTCTTTCTTTTCTTTAAAATGTTGTCTGGTAAGGACAAACCTTCAGTGATAAATCTTGACCTGCTGAGCATGTCCTGTGGTGGTGGTGTTTTTTAAATTTTTTATTTGCTTCATGTGTGTGATCCGGTTTCAGCTTGTTTGCTGGCACAACCTGGTACTGCAGACATTCACAGTGGAGGAATGACAATCTAAGATGTATGATCTCACCAAAGCACACACATTTTGGCTTCAGATAGATTTGCTTTAGGAGATAATAAATTTAACAGAAAAACAGAACTTGATAGACATACTTTGGTTTTAATATGTTGGTCGTAAGATGTAGTGTAGCTTTGTGATAGAGTGATTGAAGTGGGATGGGTAGTGGGATCAATACCCTTCAGTTGCCATATTGCTCTGGGTTATTTCCTGTTCCTGAATAAATAAACAAAGAAATGAATGAATGAATAGGCAAGTCAGTGAATGAATGAATGAATGAATGAGCAAGTCAGTGAATGAATGAATGAATGATCAAGTCCGTGAGTGAACAAACGGACAAACGAACATGAATGAATGAATGAGAATTAATAAATAAGTTGTCAGAATGAATATATTATACATGAAGTTGAATTAATTATATTTTTCACAATGTCTCTGGTGTAACCAAACATTAGTTGCACATTATAAGTTGTGAGAGCAATTCAACACAAGTCATGCGTAACTGATAAGAAATTACCCAACAAACTTCATAAAAAATATGGCTCATGGGTATAATTTAAAATTTGTTTATTTATGTCATGGTCAATAAACCGTCTGTCCTAAATTTATTATTTATTAACAACTATTATATAACATGTTACATGCTTGCAATGGTTCATATTTTTAGAACTAAAGTTATACTCGAGAAGGAACTAGGATTAGGTGTTTAGACGAATTGACCCATCTTTCACCTCAAGGAGATTACGAAGTAGTCGTTGCTAATCTGTGTTGAAAATGTGTAAGTCTCTTAAAGACAATGTTTAAAGTGAAAAGATTACTGTGGTTGACAACATGGTTAAAACTGTTCACGTTGGCCACGTGCAGCCACCAGTTGTGTCTTACCTCTTCCAGCTTATCTTTAGTTTGAACACCGGCCTCGGTGGCGTTGTGGTTAGGCTATCGGTCTACAGGCTGATAGGTACTGGGTTTGGATCCCAGTTGAGGCATGGGATTTGTAATCCAGATACCGACTCCAAACCCTGTGTGAGTGCTCCGCAAGGCTCAGTGAGTAGGTGTAAACCACTTGCAGCGACTAGTGATCCATAACTGGTTCAACAAAGGCCATGCTTTGTGCTATCCTGCCTGTGGGAAGCGCAAATAAAAGATCCCTTGCTGCCTGTCATAAAAGAATAGCCTATGTGGTGACAGCGATTTTCCTCTAAAAAACAATGTCAGAATGACCATATGTTTGATGTCCAATAGCCGATGATAAGATAAAAAATCAATGTACTCTTGTGGCGTTGTTAAATAAAACAAACTTTTTACTTTTACCTCTTCCAGCTTATCTTTTAGTTTGAACAATTTAGGTTTACTCTGAACTGTCAGTTGCTAAAGTCTTTTATCATTTAATATTAATGGAATATTTCAGTTTTCAGAAATTTGGATTGTAAAGAAAAGCTTTTAAGAAAAATTAAATATTTTGTTTTAAGAAAGTTAAAAAAAAAGTTAAAACATTTTTAATTTAAATTTAAAAAAAATAAAATAAAAATATGTGTACTATAAGGAGTAGCATCTATAGCAGGAGTGGGTTTCTTCTCTAATTCATCAAACAAAGTGTTAAAATTACTGGACATCTTAACAACTTGATTAAACCAAAATTTACCTTGATTCACTAAATAATATGTGTTAAATTACTTCATGATATTGGTAAACAATCATTCCTTTCTTTTGATATTGTGTTATTTATCATCTCTGGTGGTATTTTTCATTTCTGATTCTCTTGTTGACTCTTGTTGACAAACTATCAAAACAACATGAAAAATATTCAGAGCAAGATACAAAAATGTGATATATTTGATATGTGACAAAATTAATCCACATATACAGACGTCCCGATTGCATGTGTCTAGCTGGTGGTGGGTGGACTACCTTTGAAGTTTTATACAGGTGAAAGAATCATCTCTCTTGCTGTCATCGCGTGGCTGACGTGTCACCTGGAAACTGTCATGTCGTCACTCTGAGCCCCCTGAGTGACATGTCGTCACCAGAGTTAGGTATAATTTGTTGGTCATTCAGAGGACAAAAGAGATTTATTGTCGGCTAAGGCAGTCACTGGGCTGAGATTTCACAATGGAGACTCATATTTCTACATCTTGTCTTCCCTTGCAGATATAATTTGACAGATATGTGTTAAGTTTTTGTAGTTTTAATAGTGTAATTGAATCTGTAAAGCAAATGGGGCCATTCAACAATTATGTAAATGTAAAACTGTTAGTTGTAATAGCCAACACACACACATAAACACACACACACACACATATACATACCCGCCAATCACCATAAATTATTTTTTATACTGTGTCTAGGTAGAAACCAGTACTGTGATCTGAACCCAGTGCCTGTCAGCAGCTATGCAAGCAAGGCTAGTGTCTGTATAGTAGATATAGTTGTATAGAAACTACATTTTCATTACATTCTCTTATCACTCATAAAATTGTTATGATAACATTTAAATGGTTCATTTAAGCTCTGTCATAATACTTCTGTCATAACATCTTCTATTTTTAAAATACATGTGAAAATGATATCATTACCAAAATTTTATGGGGTTAGTAGCAATTGTATAATGCAAAAAACAAGGGTCAAAAATGTTTGTCAGCTTAAAGTCTTCCAATACTAATTGGGGCGAGACGTAGACCAGTGGCAAAGTGCTTGCTTGATGCGTGGTGTGTTTCAGATCGATCCCCATCAGTGGGCCCATTCAGCTATTTCTTGCTCCAGTCAGTGCACCACAACTGGTACATCAACGGCCGTGGTATGTTCTACCCTGTCTGTGGGATGGTACATATAAAAGAACCCTTGCTGCTAATCGAAAAGAGTAGCCCATGAAGTGGCGACAGCGGGTTTTCCTCTCTCAATATCTGTGTGGTCCTTAACCATATGTTTGACGCCATATAACCATACATAAAATGTGTTGATTGCGTCGTTAAATAAAACATTTCTTTCTTCTTTCAATATTAATTATTTAAAACCAAGGGGCAAATAGTTTTTAAAAAGCACACTAAAAAAAGTATAGAATAAAAATATTTATTTTCACCAAAGTGATGAATCATTTGATATTAATTATTTAACACAAAACAGTCCACAAAATATTTGTTAAAAACATGTTTGCAAAGCAAAACATTTTATTTCCCCCAAGGCAGTATTTTGACATAATTTGATATTAATTATTTAGACATTGAGGGGTAAATATCATTGTTCTTTTTTTTTATTGAAATATCAAAGAATGATTTCTTCAAGTTGCAGATGACAAATATTTCTCTGTGTGTGGGTTTGTGTGTGTTCTTCGCCACACCACAGATTGGCAAACATAAGCAAATGTTATTTTATCTCATCCAGTTTAACAAGATCTCTAGAATTTACTTTCCTGGGCGTGGAGGTGTGAAGTATGGTACAGCAACGATGCTCATCTGAATAGCGCGTCAGCTTTATTGTATTATTATTTAAAGAAGGGTTTGACTCGGACTTATTTTCGAAGCCTGGACAAAATTCTGCTGTATAGTTGTATGTGACGGTCAATATTGTGCTTCGGTTAGCTTTAAAGGCATCCCAGCTCCCGTCGCTGGCAGACATACGTGCCACAGCTTTCTTGGAACAGGTACATCCAGGTGGAAGTGGGCACAAGTGAAAGCTGTTAGCGGGTTGGATGGTGGATCGGTGTCCGTTCAAATATTTGCGACAAACAATAAGACATGACGGTTTGAATCTGGCTGCGGATCCGTCTTGTAATCGGGGCTGCAAACTATATGCTGTTAATGCTACTGTGTAGGTTTCTCTTCGTTTGTTTGCGCTTTCTCGTCTGCTCGTGTACAGTGTGGCTCGATGTGTTCATCCCACAAGTACCACTTATCTGCCTGGTTTGCATGCACTCACGTAGTTGTTCACTGCACCCAAGACTACCCCGAATAGTAGAAAACGGTTTCACACCTTTGTGCTTACAAATGGTAAAACCAGCAGGCACACATGGTTTTCTTTTTTTAAGACGACTTAAAGTGGCAATAGGTTACGTTGTTGATGAGTTGTGAACTAGGACCACACCCATGATGCATATTGTTAAGAAAATAAATCACAAACTAAGGATTTTTTTTATGTTTTGAGATTCCACTCAACTTACCTGTTTAGAAGTAGAAATAATTTTTTTATAATTTATTAAAGTGGCTATTTTGCCATTTTACAGAATTTGTACAAACTTTGAATAGTCCTTTTTAGAAAATTGTTGGGTTTTTTTGCATGAAAATAGCTAAACTTTTTTGATGTTGTTTTTTTTGTTTTTTTCAAAGAAACCTTTTTTAAATTTAGAAAAGAACATAAATGTTCAATAATTGTAAGATATTTTCTAGTAATTTCATTTTTTAATTCTGCCAAAAAAAGTCTCCTTCATTACTTTACCATACCACATGTATATTTCCATTATCTCTCAATTAAACTGACTTTACCTGGTTTCTTTTATCTCTGCAGCATAAAGCAGTTAAACCCTACATAAAACATCTAGCATGAACAATGAGTTGTCTTGTCAAATCAAATAAACCGTTCTCCAATATACTTTTGAGTTACACAGGCTGGTCATGGGTGAAGATGACCGAACTGGTTTGAACAAGACGTTTTCACAACAATAAGTCTCCTCCTAATGCTATTAAGTCAGAGTACCTGAGACAATGCCGCTTTAAGAACCGCTTGACCAGTGACCACGTCAGGAATTCACCAGTCATGTTTGCTTGGTCATTAACTTGCGGCATCATCCCTTGATCTTTACCGGAGATGTTTGTCGCCTTCACAGATGGATATTAGCAAATATGGGACAAATACCATAACATTGTGTCAAAGCTTTAATAGTGTTGAACAGATGTTGAGAATCTTGACAGACCATTGTCTTTATGTTTGTGATGCAATGTTGAAGAAATTAGACTACTGGTGTTACTTTTGCAGTGTGTGATGATCTGTCATCTTTTAATTAATTTTGTCAAGCAGCAGGTTACTTTTTACTTATATAGCAAAAAAATGAAAACAGCACACACCCCACACAAAAAAAGAAAAAAAAGAAGAAAACAAACATAAAGTCCTTTTTGTTATTAGTATCCAGTTTTTAAATTGCTTTTTCAACTTCTCAGAGCCCTCTGTTTTTATCTTTGCAATAAAATATTCATGAAAGAATTACAGTACCCATTTTTCAAGGTCTTTTCATCCTCTAATTAATTTTTACAAATACAGACCTTATTTCATTTTAAAACCAAATAAAAAAAATCTCCATCAATATTATTATAATTGTAATTTGCACAATGAAACATGATTTAGTATACTTTAATGCATGTTCAAAAATATATATTTGTGCATCATTAAAGACATTTGACTCTGGGGACATCATATGTGGTGTGAAATAAGTAAACGAATCATCAGTGTCATATATGAAAATCTATTTAACTTCCACAGGCTTTTTACTTACACTTATAAAGTCTTAAAAGTTAAATGCATATAAGCTGTAGGTTTAGAAATCTTTGTTGTTTTCTTATTTTTTATTTGTTGTTTGTTTTGTTTTGTGGGGTTTTTTTTTTTTTTTTTACTGTACAACCATATCAAGTGCATTGGTTATGAATTGTTACCAAGACAACCACATTACGCCATTGTGAGCAATGTGCATTTCATCTAACAGTGCCCAAGAAACCACCAATACTCCTGTAAGCAGTGTTTTGACTGTACCCTAAAGGGAAGGGAAATAATGCAGGTTTCAGTTTACTGGTATTCACAGGCTTCTGCTCAATTAGATCAGCATTAGATTTGAATTACAGTATCTTGATCCAAGTGTTTATGTAACTTATAACTTCATTGATGCCTAACCATGCAGAACTAAGGTTATATTGTGTGCCAACATTCAGATTTTCTGTACTTTTAAATGGTTTCTTTTTAGGTATTACCGGTATGTGAAAAAAAAAATTAACTAGTATGTATTACATTACAGGCAATTCAGAAAGAAATCAACATTCAGGGCATAATTACCCGGTACATGAAAAATTGACCTTTTTTTATTCTCACCTTCTAGAGATGTCAGGACATAGCCCAGTGTTAAAGCGTTCTTCTAGCCAGTGCTTCACAACTGGTGTCACAAAGGTTATGGTATGTACTGTCCTGTCTGTGGAATGCTACATATAAAAGATCTCTTGTTGCTAATTGGAATGAGTAGTAGTGGGTTTTCTCTCTCAATATCTGTGTGGTCCTTGACCATATTTACTATGCCACATTACCGTAATTAAAATGTGTTGAGTATGTCGTTAAACAAAACATTCCTTCCTTCTCACCTTAAAGTGTGAGATAATGAGATCATGATGTCTGGTGGTGGTAGTGATATGCAAACAGTAGTGGAGGTGACAGCAGTGGCTACTCCTTTCGTTAAGGTTCAGGTTAATCGGTTTTTTAGGGGGCGACAGCAGTGCTACTCCTTTGGTTAAGGTTCAGGTTAATGGGTTTTTTAGGGGGTGACAGTAGTAATACTCCTTCGGTTGAGCTTGAGGTTGAGGTTCAAGATTGTTTAGGTTTTTTGGGGGGTGGTGTCTGTTATTCCACTTTCTTTTTCCTCTTTTGAATTCCATCTCTGTTTCTTTCCAGTTGGGCAGCTCTTCCAAATTGTTAACTCTTTGTGCTGCAGGGGCGGGATGTAACCCAATGGTAAAGCACTAGCTCGATGTGAGGTCGGTCTGGGATCGATCCCCGTCGGTGGGCCCATTGGGCTATTTCTCGTTCCAGCCAGTTTACCACGACTGGTATATCAAAGGCTGTGGTATGTACTATCCTGTGTGTGGGATGGTGCATATAAAAAATCCCTTGCTGCTAATCGAAAAGAGTAGCCCATGAAGTGGCGACAGCGGGTTTCCTCTCTCAATATCTGTGTGGTCCTTAAATTGATGTTAACCATTATTTTGTAACTTGACTGGTGATGGGTACCACAAACTTCTCTTATTATTAGTACTTGTGCTGTTTGTATATAGAGGGTCAAGGACACCTTTACTACTAGTAATTTTTCAACTGTCCCAGGAATACATTATATTTTTATTTTTATACAATGGCAATTGTATATTGCAGGCCCGTACGCAGAAACTTATATGGGAGGTGGTGTGTAATCGATGGCCCAAAGGCCTGGAATTGTTAGGGGGATTTTTAAAATCCAGAATGCAGGAGATGCATTTTCCTGCATTCTGGGAAGTAAATTTGTCACATCGTCGGACTATTATTTTTTTTTTACACATCCATGGATGGACCTCGGCAGACTAGGGGGGGTGCGTACGCACCCCTCGCACCCCCCTTCATACGGGCCTGTATTGTTATTTCAAACATACCAAAAGGTTGAGATTAAATATTTAAAAGTATGAAGATGGCATACCTAAACGTCATCTTATCTCCCTCATTCCTTCCAACACATTTACTATTGAGTATTAGTTTATATATTTTAAAACCACTCGCATTCTAGGGTATAAAATAAATAAATGTTAAACTATACTACCTGGTTGCCCATGTGTGATTGCCATCATGATCTTTGCCACCTTTTATAAGGGAACAGCAAATAGATATTTAATTAACAATGCCAATTGTTATTGGAGAAGATACGGAGGTGAAACAAAGGTGAATTATTGTCCCTGGGTTGATATAGAGTGACTGGCCCTTATCCAAGTGATTAAGAATCCTATTGAATTAGAAATTCCATGCCAGTAATCTATCTCCGTGTGTTTGGCTAAACAAGGGTCAGTTCCAATAGCAGTTATAGTCCTTGGTTGTCCTTATGTGTGGTACAGTTTGTCATAACTTACAGCTACAGAACATAGGATATTCTTATATGTATTTTTTAATCAAATATTTTAAACGTTAAAAGTTTGTTTTGTTTACCAACACTTCTAGAGCATGTTGATTTATTAATCATTGACTATTGGATGTCAAACATTTGGTCATTTTTGATACACAGTTTTAGATGAAACCCCCTACTTTTTTTCCATTAGCAGTAAGAGATCTTTTATGTGCACTTTTCCACAAACAGGACAGTACATACCTCAACATTTGATCTACTAAACATGGAGCACTGGTTGGGATGGGAAAAAAAATATCAGAGAATGGGCTCTGAGGTGGTTCAATCCTGCAATGCAAGCATTTCAGGCAAGCACTTCAGGCAAGCACTCTACCGATTGAGCTAAATCCTACTCCTTCAAATGTGTATTCCATACAAAACTTCATATATTGATCAGAAATATACTTAAAAACCCTAAAGTTATTTGTCTGGCAGATTTGATATTGTGTGTGCACTTTTTAAATTTGTCTGAAGTAAATGGATGCTCTGATGCTGAAAGTATAATTATGCCAAATTATACTCAAAAGAGTCTCAAACCATGTTATATTTTCATTCTTTTTTATATATGTAACAACCATTTATTAAACAGAATGCTGGGATATTTTAAAATAAACCTTTTTCTTTTCATAAATTAAGAAAAACAAAACAAGGGCTTTTTTTCAAATCTTATAATATCCACTGTTGAACATAGTATTTTTTTTTTATGATAGACAAAAAATTATATTTGCTCACTGTAAATGCTGGATTTGATTCTCACTAACACCCAAACATTCTTGGTCATTATATGCATTCAAGTAAAGTGTCATAATACAAAATACCTTTCATTCATTTTACCTGTATGCGTGGCACTTTTGAAAATGATTGCATTTTCATTGTAACACACATTCCATAATAAAATAAAAAATAGTGCACTGCATGACAAAACCTTTCATTGGTTTCATTTTGCAATGTAAATGTATATAAATACAACGACGAGTGTGCGCACAATATATTGAATTGTGGACTGAATAGTGAGCTAAATAGCATTTCATATCCAGGCAGTAGTAACATTGTCAACTATGTTTTATGTGGCCATCGTTTTTATCTGCAGAGATAAACTGTACCTGGCACTGCAGTTACCTTTGCTAATGATTGGTCGTCAAACTTTTGTCAGTAAACAGTGTGAACAATAATCACATTATGTGTAATGTTCAGCAGTGCTCCCACCATATCGGCAGATTCAGTCGGCCAGCCCATTCTGTAGCCAGGGTCATTATTTAGCCATAATGGTCGAGGAAGAATGCCGAATGGTGGAAGTGATCAATGCACCTTTTCTATAGCCCATTTCGATTTTACAGCACCGACATACTTTACCTGGGATAACCCTAACTCGATACTTTCTATATATAGGCGAGTGCAACTGTTCCACAATGGAAATGTGAAAGTGTTGGGCAAGAAAGCTGAAATAATAGCTAATATGTTTGTTGCATGTCAAAGAAAAATGTTAATGGATACAAAGGTGTTGCCAATTCCGTTAGTGGATTTTGTCATGACATTGAACCGAGTATATTCTCAGCAAATGTATACAAATATTTCATGTAACCGGCTGGTCATTTTTCTCTTTCCCGTAGTGTTCAGGGTTAGCTGTAGTTTCTTGGGCTACAATGGAGTTGCCCTGGAATTGAAAAGAGAAGTGATTTATTGTCAGTGGTTATTTCTGTGTGGTGTTTTTCTAAGATTTTTATATCTGGTCTGAAATTGTAGTGAACAATGGTTAAGGCATGCATCTGCATGCCTCGTTTGAACCAAGCACTGCTTCATTGTGTGGCGCGGAACAGCCAGGTTATACATCTTCCATAGCCACGCTAGAATTGATCCTTCACAAAGTAATAGAATGCCGAAAGAATGAGTATAACACATGTGTAGGTGATACACACTTACACACAACTGTCATCGAGTCCTGCATGAGGATTTCAGATTTCAGTAATACGCTTTTGCTGAATCTGTCTCTCTTTCTCTCTCATTTTGCATGTGGAGTTTATATTCTAGTTTATATTTTAATGGATATTTACTCAAATATATCTCTTGGGTGGCCATTATAAACATGTGTGTGTCTGCAGATACATTGTTAAAGGTACTATGGTTATTGGAGAGTGATTGGGGTCAATAAGGCAGCACACATTTGTCTATATATAGGGAATCACATCAGCAACATCCATTCTATGTACAAATGCATACATGTATTATACCATACATAGAGACTCATTATCCACTGGATGGTCGTTATAACGTTTTGACCGACTGTAGTTAAGAGATCAAGTTTCATAAATTACAAATAATATCTGTATTTCAGTAGGAAATATGTTTTACACAAGGATTCAGTAGTATTTGTAATTCCAAATCCTACCCGAATAGATCTTATTTTTGTTCCAATGCAACCATTATTCCAAACTGGGGACGACTGACAGCTGAATGAATAAATAATAAGAGTTAATCCCATAATCTCCGGGTCAATAAAACATACCAAACTTACAGCGCTACCTGTCCACATTGTCCACTCTGCAACCCTTTATGTGTCATGTTGGCTGCATTGTTTATTTTAGTTACTCAGGTTACTGACATGGTTAGGGTTTGGGGGTTTTTTGTTGACTTTTTCTACAAAAAAGGAGCGATAATTGAATAATAAAAAACTCCATGCTGTGAAGTGAAAGCTTTATGGGCATGTTTTGTTTGTTTCATTTACTGTGCAGCTCGGAAAAGTATTTTTAAAAAACTAACAGCTGGTTTTGTCTTTGTCAAGTCAGTAATATGGCATAAGAGTAGGTGTAATTAATAATAAAGTGAAACCCACTAAACCAGACACCCTCAGGACCAAGTGTAAGTCCAGTTATAAAGGGTATCTGGTTTAGAGAGGATCTCCTTTTGTACTGATAAAGGGACCATGAAAGGTTTACAGAGTGTCTGGTTTTGAGAGGTTTCACTGTATTAGTTTATAAAAATAAAAAATTTCATTTGCAGGTAAAACAAAAAAGTTACTATTTTATAATTTTATTTTTGAATTTGTTAAAACCACATTATACCAGTATGTCAGAAAAATTAATAATAATAATAATACATGACATATATTTTTGCAATTAAAAATTGTCGGATATATTACTGTATTGCCTTGATGTATGATGTATCATACAAGTTTGGTTGCAGACAAAATACTGCCCGCAGTCATTGCTTCAGTCTGGCTAATGTTTTATCTGGTTTAACCCTACCTTAATCGCTGGTATTTTGTGGGAAGGTTAATGAATATGCATAGACAGGGTTTTGTGTCTTTGTGTATGTACCTACATGAAGTAGCTGCTCATTAGGCAGGTGAAATGAATGCTGCTAGTCTTAATTACATAGGTTATGTGATTCACAGCCATGAACATTACATAATCATGTACGAAAATAACCCATATCTATTCACTGGGCCACGGCATAGTCAGAATTTTATTGAGGGGGTACCCTCAGTTAGGGGGGCAACCACACTGTCTATGAGTCATGGAATGGGGCGACAGAAAAATGTATAACATGGTGCATGCGGAAAATAAAAGAGGTGTGATTGGTGGGGGGTAGTCATGGTAACAGGCAATGACAGAAGTGTCACAACACCTTGATGAAGTGCAGATCAAATAGATATGATTTTTAGCTTGTGTGTTACATTAACAGGTTGCCCTTCGTGATGTGATAGGAATGTATGAAGCAAATGATACTAAATAACTGTCATAACTAATCATTTCTGTGACAAGATTTCACCAAGAGAATTTTAAATAAACTCCCCGTTTATTATCAGTTATAAAATTTGTTACTAAAGTTTAAAAAAAAATCTTTTATGAATTAGGGTTTAAATTGAGTCTAAAAATTGTTTATTATATTATTTCTCTTAATGAATGAACAATTGCTAGTAAACAATTGTTTCTACATTATTTAGTTTACAAATGAAACAAAATATTAAATGATAGCAATTTTATAATTAACTGAAAACTTTCTTATGTAATGTTTTGTCATTAACAATTTAGACACGATAAACCTTTAATTTTATATGACACATGGTACATCAAAGCCTGTGTCATTTGCTGTTCTGTTTGAGGAATGCACATGAAAGACCCCTTGCTGCTAATTTTAAAGTGTAACCTCTACAGTGGCAGCATGTTACCTTTCACTCTCTTGCCCATGCATCACAAAAGACATCTAATAGTCAATGATTGACAATACCCTGGGATTGTTATCAAACAAACATTCCTTTCCTTCAATACACCACGCACCGAATGACAGCGTTGGATACACACCTAATGGACATCCCACTTTATGACAACAGTGGTGAGTCGATGACTTCCTCACCTGCATATTTTATTGTTCCGAATCACAGGCATCTCCATTTGTTGCTACTAAACCGACTTCATCTGTGGGCTGTCCCATCCGTGGCACAGGCATTTCTTTGAAAGGGAAATTTTATATTAATCTCCAATAGAGCTAATTCTTTTGATGCTTCTGCAGGTATTTTTCTTTGGCATTTTTCTCTCAGCTGGATACCAAAACATGGAAAGTGTTAGCTTCTTTTATATGCTTGACCTTGGATATTGGGGTCATATATATTATATGTAGTACTTTTGAGGAACTAAAGCAGTTGTAGGAAAGTCTGTTTTTAATATAGATTTATAGGGCTAGCACTGTATATTTATCACCATATTTCAAATGCGTGGGGTCTGTGTTGACACATACAAGCATGGACTATTTTATTCTACCTTTGTATTTACAGTTTTTAATTATTTTAATCATTTACTTGAGAAGCAATTGGTCATTTGGTTGTTTATAATTATTTATATTAATAATATTGATCAATTAAATTTTTAAAACCCTAATGACTCCTTCACATCACAACAATATATTAATCATTCATTAAATATACTGTACTTTTAGTAATTAAAACTAAAACTAAATAGATTTAAATGCAATAGCAAAATATTATCCTATTTTACTGTCTGTCACATTTAGTTAAAGGTACAATGTAAGTGTGTAAAGTATTACCTTTTCAGAAGCAAAAAAAGTCTGTTAAAAATCTGTTTTGTAAATAATATATAAGAATGGAATTAAAGATTAGTAATTGATATCTTATGGTCAGAGTGGTCAGTGTTAATACTAATTAGACTGACCATATGTTGTTTATTAGTGGTAAAAACATCTGTTTGAATATTTTCAGTAGCACGCCATTTATGTAACAATTACACCTGGAATGTAATTCTTCTTATAATTTTTTTCATACTGATTTTTAAATCAAAGTTTACCATGGCATATTGTTTTTTAAACTCCACATAGAATATAATTATTATAACATTTGTAGTTTATATTATGAACATTTAAAAAAAATCTTATTACATAGTGGTAAATAGCAATATTATATTAACCTTTTTAAATATGATGAATAATAATGAAAATTAAAGAATTTTTTTATTAGCAATAAGCTAAAGTTATAAAATAAAGTTTCAAATGACATACAAGACCAGTTGAGGTAGATCAGTTCCACTATATTTTGCTGTTCTGCCTCCTAACAGCAAATATAAAATAAATAAAAAATTTAAATTCCAAAATAATGCTTGTTAAAAGTTATGAAAGACCAAAAATAATGCAGTATTTATATATTATATTATTAAAGAATAAAAATGTTTAGGAATTTAAACTTGTTGTATTGTTTAAAACGTTCTACAGTTTACAGGTGAGAAAGGAGACAGATGGTTTTAGTCAAACACCTGGACCTAACTGTCTATCACCTCCACCACAATTCATACAGAAGACACCCAGTCCAAGAGGTGGGGTCAGTGGGAGTATCAAATTATTTCTATGAAAAGCTCTATAATTTGGCTTATTATAATTTAACATGTTAAGTCGTCTCAGCAGGTGCATTGTGGAGCACTATTCTGGGGCTAATCTCTCCAGTGATGGGCTGTGTGCGTTTGACTTCTCAATGTCAGATTCCCCAAATTGTTTCTGTCCCGGGACTGAAGTGTCGTCGGAGTCTCTCTAAGCCTGTTTTCCTGTTGTTGAAATCCCTTTCAAGTCAATAACTACAATTCATGAGTCTTGTGGATAGTCCCTTTTTTAAACGGCATGTGAATGGGAAATGGTTTTTGTATTAATAAATGTACAATCTAACCTGGGTTAAGCAGCCACCCAAGGAGAATAGCACCAAAAAATACCCTTTTAAGGTAGTTGGTTGGTCAATAAAGGTAAATTATTTGAGGTAACCTCTTAAAACAGGTGGTTACTCAGTGGATGTTGATGTTTGGAATAAGTTCAACTGTGATAAATGAAGAAAAGGCTGCCTAGGCCTAAAAATATGTTTCCAGGAACCTGACAATAATAAAAAAAAAATGTTTGTTACATATTTTTAAAAAAATTTAATTAATAAAAACAAAGAATTTTATATGTATTGCTATGTTTCCAATATTTTTGAAAACAATTGAATTATTTGCACATTTATATAATAAATGTTAAAGAAAGTTGTAACATTGTACAGCAGTAATACCAAGATGCTTGTCTTCTTGAGACGGTTGTTTGCAAACTATGGATGAGTTTGTCCTATAGTAGATGATTATTTTAATATTGGGGTGGACTTTCAAGGCAAGTTACTGTTTATTGGAAATGGCTGATTGAACAAATGGACCAATGTGTGAATGGGAGATGGCTTTTATATTACCAGTGTAGTCATAAACTCCTTTTATTATCCTTGTTATTCAAACTAAATGGTCCAGTAAATATTGTGTGATCATATGTTCTGCATTGTGTGCTGTGAAGCGTACTACATGTATATACACAGTGTGACATAAAACATCTGCAGGCTTTCATATGTTTGTCTGTGATGTCATATTCGAACATTATGATACTCGGGACCAGGAGGCAGCTCTATGGGTTAGAGCATTTTCCTGGGGTGTGATGGGTTGTAGGATCCTTACCTCCCCATGGTCATGGCTAGATCTCAATGAGCAGAAAATAAATTTCACCAAATTATTTTTTAAACTTCCAAAATAACAGAAACCCAGTTATTTTCTAACAAAATATCAATTATTGCAAAAAAATATACTACTCAAAAGAATTTAAGGGTCAAAAATTTATAACCAAATAAGTTTCAGAGTGTATTGTTCCATATTTATTGATGATGTAAACTACACCAAGATTTTTATTTATTGTTCCATATTTACAAAAAACCACAAATAAACGTCACTGTATACAAGAAAGTCACATGACATGCTGTCAAAGTTGAAGGTTGTCAAACATGGATTTTACACATTAGAACATTCGTTTAATAGTGTGTGAATACTGTTGATCAGACGTCTGAAGAACTCTTGGGGAATGGCCTGCCACTCTGCCATAAGAAGTTGACCCAGATCTTGAAGGTTGGCCGGAGGGGCATGGTTATCCCAAACTCTCCTGCCTAATTCGTCTCAGGCGTGCTCTATTGGGGCCAAGTCAGACGAATATGCTGGCCAATCCATCCTGGCGATACCTTGTTGTCTGAGAAAGTCCATTACCACCCTGGCGCGGTGGGGTCTGGCATTGTCATCCTGCAGAACTGCCCCGCCGCCAATCTGCTGAAGGCCTGGGAGAACCAACGGCCGGATAATCTCATTCAGATAGCGGATTCCATTCAGATTGCCATCCACCACATAGAGGGGGGTCCTGTGGTGGATAGAGATTCCGCCCCACACCATGACGCTGCCACCACCGAACCGGTGACGTTGTCTAACGTTAACGTCAGCGAAGCGCTCCCCAGGACGTCTGTAGACACGAACCCGACCGTCGTTGAACTGGAGACTAAACCTGGACTCATCAGTGAACATCACTCGACCCCACTGAACACGTTGCCACCGCAGATGAAGCGTGCACCAGTGGCGTCTGGCCGTTCTGTGACATGGTAGGAGTGGTGGTCGAACAGCCTGGCGACGGCAGCGTAGATTATTGCTCTCAGACGATTGCATATGGTTTGATCAGACACTCGAGTTCCAGTCGCAGTCCGCAGATTGTCACGTAATCGGCATGCAGTGGTTGTGCGTTGACGTAGAGCCATATTGGTGAGATAGCGGTCCTATCTATTTGTAGTGCTTCGGGGTCTTCCCGAACGTGGACGATTTCGAACAGAATTCGTTGCTTGGTACCGTTGCCACAGTCGGCCAACGACACTCTGACTGACACCAAGTCTCAGAGCAACATTTCTTTGCGTATTGCCATCCTGAAGCCAAGCAATAGCCCTTCCTCGATCTTCGATAGTCAGTTGAAGTCGTACCATTGTCGAATTTGGAGTGTGCACCGTACACGAACGCAAGCTCCAATTATACGGAAATTCAGCATTGAGAACATGGAATACACGTGCAAAGCATGCAAATGAAGCACTTTGTGAAAAAGCAAGTTATGGGCACTTAGCAGACCTTTCGCTTTCGCCCTAATTTACGTGCAAATGTAAGCATGTTTTCGCCATTAGAACTAGTCAACAGTGTCAATGACAGTGGATTTTAATTCATTTATGGGTTGCTTAGACCCACTTTCGTCAAAATGGAACAATACCATGCGTGACATTATGGTCTAGCTAATATAATTGACATTCAGAAAATAATGTCGAAAATATCGTCTGACCCTTAAATTCTTTTGAGTAGTATATTTCATCAAATTAAAATAAAAATTAACAATTATAGCAAAAAATTGATAGTTAGCAGATTTTAAAGCTAACCCTGATGTTGGACACACCAAATTATTTCCCATTCCAACCAGTGTTTAAAATGTAGTGTAGTCAGTTGTTGGATGTAAATGATTCTTCACTGGCTGTCAGTAATAATAGCCTTGTAACAGCAGAAGGATGCTTCTCTTTCCTATATTTAATTCTGAGCTGCAAAAAAACACCCACACTATTATTTCCTGTTTATGATTATAAATAAATTACCACACCACATGTGTTCCATTTGAAATAAAAGAAGCATGTTTGAGATATATTATTATTTCTCTTTCTAGGGAATAAAGTAATTTGGAAATTTGGATAAGTGGTAAAAGTAAGCACGTGCATGTTTTCAATTGTAAGTCTCTTCACTAAATTTTTAAAAGAAAAAAAAGATTAAAAAAAGAATTACATTTGATCTCCTGTTTTGTGTGTAGAATCATCGGGCTAATGTTGCAGAACCTTGTACCAGCAGTCTGATGCTCAGTGGCTCTTTCGGTTTTATCTCTGAAGGTATCTCTGATGACAAAGAAGAATTGCCTTCAGTGAACGGGACCATTGTCCCAACTGACTGATGCCTGTCCACCCTGTCTTGGTGACACCAGTCATCCCAACTGATGAGGGCTTGATATTGTTTTGTCAACAATGACTGGTTTAAATTTATCATTTTAGAAGACAAATAATGATGTCTTGTAGTCCAATATTGCACTTCAGTGGCTGGTTGAGTGCCTGTGGAAGCTGAAGGTTCATTTCTTCTTGGGGGTGAAACGATCTGATACTGACAGTTTGAAACATCCACTGATTGCCTGTCTTCTTTATCTTAATCAGAACTCACTGATAGGCACTTCACAATTAATGTGTTTTTGTTTCTTGTTGATAGAAAGTGGAGTGTTATTGAGAGTGTGATAATGAACTTGAAAATCACCCTGTCCTGCACGACCCCTGCCCTGCCCTGCCCTGCCCTGCCCTGCCCTGCCCTGCCCTGCCCTGCTCCACTTCACCCTGTTCTGCCCTACCCGGTACACTCCACCCCTGCTCTGTTCTGTTCTTTCCAGTCCTGTTCTGCCATGTCATGCCATACATTGCCTTGCACCAACCTCCTCTGCTCTTGGGATAGAGCATGTTCTTGCTGGTAATAAAAAATATATATCATATGTTGTTTCCACCCTACACTAGAACATTTGACATGTTAACCTTATGTTTGTGTCACCATGATTCAGCACTAGCTGTGTTGTTTTCAAATTCCATCACACTAGGTATAACTTGCCAGTGTAATTTGCCGGCTTGTGTAATAAGGTGGCAAACATTGAATGATGGCTGTTTGATAGAGATCTGCAGTGACGTATTGTGGCATGCTCATCATTCCATATTGACATCATTATACAGCGATTGGTCTGCCAAACCATCCATTGGTGTGCTAAACTACAGTTATGTCGGCGGTCTGTAATGAGTGATCATGTTTTGATAGGTCAGACATGCGTGGATTGTGTGAAGTGAGTGATTGCGAACTGACTGATGAATCACCAATATTCACATGTCTCTTTTTGATGTATTACTTCTGGTCAAGATCTTACATCAGATTCATGTTTTAACACGACTTTTAATCTTACATTAGCTTTGTAATGTTGGCTGACTCATTTCTGTTTAAATCTTTTATAGCTTCTTCCAGGTTACTGTTACTGTTATTATTATTATTATTATTATTATTATTATTATTATTATTTTAATATATCAGTGTTTACCACTTCTAATAAATAATATTCCATCAAACTGAATGGATATTTCATAATTTAAATAGATATTTTAACACATTTTAAATATTTAGTAAATTTTACTAAATAATATTCCATAAATAAATAAAGCAAATAACTGAAGAAATTTAAATAGATATTTTGTTGGTGATACGTATGTTAGGTTTTATAATATATAAATGACAAAACATTGTGGATTAGAAAATTTGTGCATTAGAAAATGTGTGCATGTTTACACCTATATATAATGTTTTAATTTACCTTTCCATTTTTTTTTCAAATTACATTTTGCTCATTTACTGGTTAACCATAACCTGATGATAAAATTCAAAGCTGTGAGTTAGTTATAATCTTTTTACAATTTAAATGTAAGTTAATCCCCATAGTAATAGAAAAAACATTTGCTATATTTTGGGTTTTTTTTAAAAACTGTTTTTCTCATAGTTTTTACAAGTTATTTCATTTTTTACCCCTACTTAGTTCAAGATTGAGTAAGTAAAACCGTGTACAGAATGTTTTTCTGATCCAACAGCACTGGTTACATGTATCTAGCCATGTCAGTTTCTGTCAGGTGTCAGCCGTAATGAAGTTGCTGTTCTTTGACATCTATAGCATGTACATAAGCTTTTCTGCCCTTCAGCATCAAGTCTGGGCGAAGTGAGAATTCAGCTAATTGTTGTAACAGTTTTCCCCACAAAACTAAACATTCTGGCTTCTTTACGTTTTCTCCTGTTTAAAATAACACACACAAAACATGGCTTGAAACTCATATACAGTGAAACTCCTCTAAACCGGACACCTCGAGAGCAAGTAAAAATACCGTTTTACGAAGTATCTGGTTTAGAGAGGTTCTTTTCTGTACAGATATCTAAAAAGGGATCATGAAAAAAAATGTCCAGTTTCCAGAGTGAAATTCCTTTTTGGCCTTTATTTTGTTTGTTATTTATACTTACATCATATGTTTTGTCTGGTTTGTTACATTTTATTTAAGATGCATACTCAGTAGCATAGTGGTTAAGCTGGTAGACTTAAGGCTGGTAGGTACTGAGTTCTCTCACCTCACTCACTTTTCGGTCACTAACCTGTAACAACTAACCATTAACCCACTGTTCTGGACAGACAACCCAGACATCTGATGTGTGTGCCCTGGACAGCATGCTTGAACCGTAATTGAATATAAGCAGATTTGAAATTTTCATACTTTCAGTTCTTAGAGGTTTGAGAAGAAGGAAATGTTTATACAGGAAATGTTTTATTTAATGACGCACCGAACACATTTTATTTACGGTTATATGGCGTCAGACATATGGTTAAGGACCACACAGATATTGAGAGAGAAAACCCGCTGTTGCCGCTTCATGGGCTATTCTTTTTCGATTAGCAGCAAGGGATCTTTTATATGCACTATCCCACAGACAGGGTAGTACATACCACTGCCTTTGATATACCAGTCATGGTGCACTGGCTGGAATGAGAAATAGCCCAATGGGCCCACCGACGGGGATCGATCCCTGACCGACTGCGCATCAAGCGTTATATATGATACATTAGTGATTTATTGTTATTTCTATGTTGTTGGGTTTTGTTTTTTGTTTTTTGCTGCATGTTACTGATACCTGGTGACCAGACATACCACAACATGATGGTATTCTTCTAAACTTGACAGGCAGAAAAAACAAAAGTAAAGAGCATAAGTGTTAACAGAAAAAAAGCATGTTAATCCAGTGGTAGATAAAATCATCAATTCACTCTTTTGTTTGTGAGTCAGACAAACAGCACAAGCTCTTTAAAACCTATCTGTCTTGATTTCGGAAACCACCAGGAATTGTCAATTCCTTTATCTGATGAAAAATGGACCATACACATGTATTGGAGGATAAGTAAACAGAACAGTAATGGCTTCCATGGATCCAGTAGTTAGAAAGCACTCCATCTTAATTTCCTGGGAAACAGAGAAAACTTGTCAGCCATATTGGAAATGAAAAATGACCGTTATTAGCAATAAGCAAACAGTAAGGTCATGATTATGGAAGGAAGGCTTGAAAAGGTGTTAAAAGCACACAAACAATTTGGAAGAGCGTTGGTGACAAGCGGTGGCAAAGCAGTTGCCAGAATGAATTACTTGGCCAGTTTTATCTCTCTGCTCATGGAATCATTGTCTCGTCACCGCTGGTAGCAGCTATTAATCCCCACTGTCAATAGCCCGGGAGGAATTATTAATCACTGTTGATTACCTGCCCCTGACCTCTGTCACCCAGGTAAACATGGATGGTGTGGATGGTCCCCTCCAAAGGCTGTTGGGGTATCGGGTCTCAGTTCCTGTTTGACCTGCAATGAGGCCCTTATTAGGGTTAATGGGTTTGCTTCCCAAAATATGTCCTATCTTTTCTACTTTGTTGCTTTCTTTCATAAATGTTTTCTTTCATTTTTTTCTTCAGATTTTATCATCAACAAGATAAATGTTTTTCTTTTTATTATTCTTTTATTCTTTTGTTCATTCTTCTGGGTTTTTTTTCTTATACACAATTTGTCTGCCACATAATCCAACCACCCATCCACCAAAACATTCAAACACCAAAGTCTGCCAACCAACCATTCATCCATCCACCCATTCATTCATCTATCCATCCATCCATCCATCCATCCATCCATCCATCCATATCCATCCATCCATTCATCCAACCATTCATGCATACATTTTTTCATCCATCCATCCAACAATCCAACCATCCAACCAACCATTCATGCATATATTTGTTCATCCATCCATCCATCCATCCATCCATCCATCCATCCATCCATCCTTCCATCAGTTCTCCCACCCATTCATCCATCCATTTTCTTCTTTAAAACACAAAGAATGTTGGTGCAGATGTTTGAACCATAAAAGCCAACTGTACATCCATCCATCCTTCCATCAGTTCTCCCACCCATTCATCCATCCATTTTCTTCTTTAAAACACAAAGAATGTTGGTGCAGATGTTTGAACCATAAAAGCCAACTGTACAGACCTGAAGTACAGTTCCCCACTGCCACTGATCTGCATGTCAACCTTGCCATTGTGTCTTCTGTTTTGTCCCATTGTCAAGGAGGGCTTCCCATCCCCTACCCCAACACTGTCTGTACAGCATCGGTTGTGATTTTATCTTTTTAATAATCCACTCATTTAGATTTAATCTAAAGGAAATGACCGCCACGGATCATTCCATAATAAACTGATGGGGTGGAAGTTATGGAGCAAGTTGTCCATTAATTGTAATCCTTTGACCGGAGGGCTCTTGTTCCAAACTTGTGGGTGTTTTGTTGTCACTGGACATGTCCAGCAGCGAAAAATTTCATATTCAAAGCATTTTGGCCTTTCTGTGGCATGCATGCATCTGGCTTTTTAGGCATAAACTACAACTTTTTTTTAATGCCTGGTTTCTTTCAGTCTTTTATCTTTTACTCTCCTTTTACACAGTGCCATGATGCATTGTTAATATCACGTCTCAATGTGTTAATCCTGTTACATGCTCTGTGGGGCAAATTTAATATTGTTCATGTCTTGTGTAGTTAAAGTTAAAGTATCAGAAACATGTGCAACTGCCAGAGTTTGTGGCTTAATTAAAAAGTATTGGCTTCTCTTTTTTTTATTGTATTAAAAAGCTTGGATGTTTTTATGTACTGTTGGAAAGTGTTGCTCTTTGTTCCTTTATTTTGATTAATTCTTTTAACTTTATGAAAGTTCTGAAGAGTTGATGTTAAGCCCTTAAAATGAGTATCAGCATTTTAATGAAGTAAACAGGTTGTAGGATACTGATAGAGATTTTGCATGAGATTTGATGGAAGTGGTAGATACGCAAGATAACAATTAATTCATAGAATAACAATGCATAAGAGCTGCAGTGAATATTCATGAGCAAACAGAATTACATCTAACAGGTGTGAGGGGTGTGCTTGAGATCACACATTGTGGCCAGTTTCTCAACATAATGCATATTGTAATTTATGCATTGCAGTGTTCTACAGATATAACATTTGGTCAGTTCGAGATGAGCAGGTTTGGTTAATGTGTTGCATGTAATGTTACCCAATCTTTAACTGCTTAAATACATACAGTGACTTACTAATGAATATTTTTGTTAATCATGAATATTTTAATCTGTTTAAATTGGACTTAAAAATTGCCTTTTAACATTTAAAAACCAGAGCATTTAATATACATTTGTGTAGTATAAAGCATTTTGGTTATATCTGTGTATGAAAGTAAGTAATATATTTATGAAGTTTAGTTTTCTTTTATTGTAATGAACAATATAATAAATCTGGATCAAAAAATCAAAAATCAGTTCTAAAAATACAGAGTTAAAATCATTTTTTTTAAAAGAAACAAATATTTGTTGTGAATCTGTGATATGGATTTATGCTGATAACGTTAACCAAAAGAGTGCTATTGAATTTTCATGAATGTGGCAAAGGTTACTTTTGATATGTATTTGAATCTCTAGAAAGCAATTCAGAGTGATTTCTATCCATAATTTTCAATGGAGTGTGACATGACATATTAATTACATTTAAAATAAATATTTTCTATTTTCATAAGCTTGTTGTTTGCTCCTAGTAGAAGCTCTATAATACGACAATAAAATACATCTTGTGTGTTCTTGTATTGAGCATAGGACTGTAATGTGAATTCAAATAAAGCACTATGCATGTAAATCACAAAGATGTCGTAGACCTTGTGGGGCCTTTATTACTACTGTGAAGAATAACTCATTGTGCAGGAAAACCAACTCTGGAAAGTAGCCAGTGATATCTTACAATATTGAATATTAAATTATATGTTTCTTTTTTTCCACAAGGCCATATGAAATTAATTATTAATTTACAATCAATTTTGTTTTTGTCATTTTGAAATGGAAGTTATTGTGGTAGTACATATATTTATAAAAGTCTTGCACAGGTTTTTATAAAAGTTTTGAATTTCATGAAAACCAGTCTATTTATATTCTTTTATATTTATATTTTGAACAAAAAATCATGGATGTTTTTTGATGAACTAAAAGTTGTAAAATCATAAAACTATTAACAGTGCACTCAAATTTGTTTTAAATTCAAATTTAATCAACAAGCATAAAAAAAGCTTATACATGTTTAAAGGTTAAATTAAATGCCACAATGTTTGCAGGTTTTGTTATATTTAAATGAAGTTGTGACACATAATGTTGTTATAATCTCATAAGAAATAATTATATACTAAATGTAGACCTGCACCTGTGGCCATTGGTATAATGTATCTGGCAGTTGCAGTTATTTATTTATACTGCAATTTATTCTATTTCAATGTTGTTAGGGTGTAGAATTACTGGGGATATTATGTAGTCACAATAAAAGTAGTTCTGAAATGGGGATTGTTATTGCATATTAAAAAAAATTTAGACAAAAAAAGATAAAAAAAAGATGGTGCTTAATAAAATAACTTTTGATGTTATGATGACTTCCATTTCTTGTCAAATACCTTTAATTAGACCCTACATGTATATTCATAATTTAATCAGCTTTTCTGTGGCTATTTCTCGTTCCAACCAGTGCACCATGACTGGTATATCAAAGGCCGTGGTATGTACTACCCTGTCTGGATGGTGCATATATAAGATCCCTTACTGCTAATCGAAAAGAGTAGCCCATGAAGTGGCAACAGTGGGTTTCCTCTCTCATTATCTGTGTGTTCCATAACCATATGTTTGATGCCATATAACCATAAATAAAATGTGTTGAGTGCGTCGTTAAATAAAACATTTCTTTCTTTCTTTCTCAAGTTTTGGTTGAATAATTATTATTCAAGGCCATTGTGATGGTTTTTATTCCTTACTGGCAAACATTTTGGTTATTTAATTGAGGTTGGTGTTGTGCAAATTTGTCTGTATATATATAGTTTATCTTTTTATTTAGTGCCTAATTTTAATGTGTTGAACAAACACTAAACAAGTTCATCTTTTTATTTAGTGCCCAATTTTTATGCGTTGAACAAACACTAAATAATTACAGCCCGCAAACCCCATTTCCTCGATATGTTTTCTCTGCGTTTATATTAATTATTTCTGGAAAGTTCATTCATAAACTCATTACTCTCTGGTCTCCCTAACCCTTAACAAGCTATTAGCACTCTTATGCTTATCTAATCACTCGCCTCTTACACGTTATGGGCTGTTTTATTGCTTTCGCTTGGTGTAGCACTGACAGAAAATGGTACGCCCCAGTTACCTGCTCCTTGTGGCTAGCAGGCCTGGCTAATATCGGGACTGTCCGAGTTTCGCTAATATATTGCCTGGGAATGGACTTTTTACTGTACTTTTATCTCCAACTTTTGATAAAAGTAATTACCCCATATAGAAAATAATATAGTTCAAGTGCGGTGAACACACACGGGAGGAGTGAATGGCAGTTTGAACAATCCAGTGGTGTGGGTTTAGACATTTCTGCTGTTTTTCACCAGCTTTGGGTTGGGCTAATAAGCTAGAAAATTAATAGGATTGAAAGTTAATTCAATTATTCAGGCAGTCGGGCATACACAGCATTGTTAGGACTGGGGACATGTGTCTGCATGAACTGTCCAGTGTTTGTTGGGTAGATGACCAGCCTTGATGGCTCTAGTGTTTCAACTCACCAGGTGTTGGGTTCAAATCTAGGTACTGGAGCTCAGTGGAAGAGAGTTTGAGGTATGATGGGTCATAGGATTGATTTTCCTTAAGACACCCATTGGGGTTTTTCCCCATCACTAATCACTACTAGTGACTGGCATATCAATGGCTGTGGTATGTACTATCCTGGCTGTGGGAAAATGCATACAAAAGTTCATACTGGTATTTTGAACAAAAACGTAGCCTATGTTGTGGCAACAGGTTTTCTTTCTCTCGGTGTAGATCTATTTAAAAAAACATATTTTAGACACCAAAACAATTTTAAATACAGACAACATTTAAAAAAAATATTTTTAGGTTGTGTTAAACAGTTATTATACATATGTATATTTATTATTATTTGAAAGAAAATGATGGAGGAGGATTTTCTGCCTAATGACACTTAGCATATTGTTAATGATCGGTTATTAGGTATCTGATGTATGTTAATTATACATAAGAAGAGACATTGTGGACTCCATACAGGCTGCTCTTTTCAATTAGCATTTTCCCACAGATAGAAGACTGCGTATTATGGCCCATGATTTACTAGCTGTCAAGCTTAGGTGCAAACACAAAGAGAATCCAGTTATAAAGAAATAACTTTAAAAAATAATTGAGTAAAGTTTGTTTGTTGCATATATATGGATATCATATTTTCTTGATACTTTTTCAAGAAAATCAATAAACAAATAATTTGCCATAGAGTGTCAAACAGAGTCAAGCTAAGTGATTCTTTTTCTTAAAGAATTACTAAATAAGGTTGTGGTTTACAAGGACATTGACCCCCAACACATTGTTTAATCAGTAGCTACAGGAAATGAGATTATTAACAATATATACATGTAGATATTGTAACACTTAACCTAGAGAAGGAGAGAAGACATTTAGCAAACTGTCATATGCACTTACCTTTAATGAAACAAATACTTTTTAAATCACTTTTCAGTAGACAAGACACTACATTTTATGGCCATTGGTACACCATTGGTACACCATTGGTGGACCACAAGTCAAAATGAAAAACAACCTAAGGGATACCGGCCTCAGTGGTGTCATGGTTAAGCCATCAGACATAAGGCTGGTAGGTACAGGGTTTGCAGCCAGAGTGAGTTTTAACAACTCAATGGGTAGATGTAAGACCACTACACCCTCTTCTCTCTGACTAACAACTAACAACTAACCCATTGTCCTGGACAGACAGCCCAGATAGTTGAGGTGTGTGTGCTCAGGACAGAGTGCTTGAACCTTAATTGAATATAAGCATGAAAATAAGTTGAAATGAAACCTAAGGGAAATTACCTGAAGAGAATTGATCCTGTGTGTATGGACCACTATTGTTCTAGTCAGAATGAAAAACAACCTAAGGGTCCAATTAGGGGAATGGATCCTGTGACCTGTCAGACTGTATACCACTGAGCTACATATTGATCACATCATGTTGAGATGATCAAAGATGTAAATAGAATGTACCTCATCCCACTTCTATGGGTGTTAGTTTGTCTCTCACACATGGGTATCATATTTTTTTCCTGTCATATCTGGATAACCAACGGCTAGCGGCTACCTGGTAGCACCTGTTGACAGACTACTTGAAGAAATATCTTGTTTTGGGTCCTAACTTGACAACTTCTTGACAGCCATATATCGATGTGAGAAAAGCTATGGCCGCTATATTTGAGTATCAAGCACAGGTAGAGTGGTTAGTTGTTGGCCCACTTGCTGCCGACAGACACCTATAATAAGTGTATGGAGATAGCAGGCAGGAACATATCATCAATTTGTTTGCTTTATAATTTAATACAGGTGTGTGGGAGAAACTACAGGAATACCAGTTCTAAGTTCAGCTGCCAACTATTCAAATGATGATATTTACATCATGTCTTGTTCATTTTTTATAGGATTAAAATGGCATAATAATAGAAAAAGATGGTGAAGTTCAATATAAGTCTTTACGAAGTTAAAGTTTCATGTTCAAACTATGAAACTAGGTAATTGAAACTTGGTTTGTAATTGCACCTATGTATATTCATCTCAGTGCACCGAAAAATGTTATGGTAAGTGAAACATTTAATTCTGCAGAATTCTTTGTCTAATACCAGTATCTCTGGTGTCAGCAAGAAACATTCTTAATAATGATTAATAAAACAATGAGCATTCCTTTGGATCCAAAAACATACTTATAGAGATTTATTTCTAATGATGCCAGAAATAGACCATGGCACATTCAACACTGGGACAGACCTCTGAAGTAAAGTGAGAAGTGATATGGTGCATGCTGAAAACTTTTGTCAGCAGATAATTGTTAGAGTCAAAATAGAGCCAGTAGATTACTTATACACCTGTTTCCCTGCACTGCTTCTTTGAACTGCCATCAACCAGCGCGGCTTGCTGAAGATTAGTTTCTCTTTACTGCTGAGATGAGCTGGCAGAGGTGAAGTGATCCAGTAAGGAGATCATAATTTAGTTCTGTGGTTAGACCACTTGTCTGAGGTCTCATAGGTCAAGGGATCAATCCACAATGAGAGGTGCATGTGCAGTCGAAACTCTCCCCCTGCTGTAGCAGATTTTATTTTATTTTCAATATATTTTCCAGTCTAGAGCCTCCACCCCTACATAAATTCCTGCACATGTACCTGAATGATGGATCCATGTGGTTCATTTCTGTTTAGTACAGAGATCAAGATCACTTGCCTGATGTGCAAGAGGTCACTGGATCTGTTCATCTTGATGGATTCAATGGGTTAATTTATTTTCCAAATAATACTCCTTGACTGGTACCCTACTATGATAAGATAAGATAAGATAAGATATATGATAAAATTTATTGCATTTAAACATTCCACATGGGAACAGAATGCACAAAATAACATTACAAAGTTGCAATATCAACAAACAATTAATGACTATATTTTTACATACATATATACACATACATGTATGTCACTACTACAGTCTATTCATTATATTGGAAAACCAACTTGCAAATAACACCTATGTTGGCTGGGTCCTGATTTTTCATAATAAAAATAAACTGCTTTTTGGGTGTCATATTTAAAAATGAAGGGTTGTAGTTGGAGATAAAATGAAATAACTTTGACCGCTGATACTTATATTTCTTACATTGTACAATGTGATGAAATTCATCTTCAATGATATTGCATTCATCACAGAGACACTGGTCAAGAGGAATATTTGGTTTTGTATGCCTGCCAGTTTCAATTTTCAAGTTATGGTCACTAAGACGGAGTTTAGAGAAATGTTTTCTATGATCTGGGTTTAAGCAGTGAATTAAATATGGTTCTAAGTATATTTCTTGTTTGAGAGTTTCATATGTTCTCATTTTATTGCCAGTGCTATTTGTCTTTTTTATAATATTTAGACTTTTTTGGAAATGTTTTTGATAAAAATTCTTTAATAACTTTATTAGATAGTTTGGGCTGTTAATAATACTTCTGTTTAGACCTTGGTGGTCGATAAATGAATGTAATTTGTGAAGCCAACCAATATTCTTTCTTTCTAAAGCCATGCTTTCTTTAAAAGCATACTGCAGTAGAATATTTTTAGTTTTTTGCATATGAGAGTGGAAGTTCACCATTCGTTTTACAACATTCATTAAAATAGGATATAAGCCAAGTTCAGCTCTTGAACTCCAATTGTGGGAATTCTTGGTAGTTTGTAGTGTGATATGGTTCTGTCTGGTGGAGAGTACATATAAAATGTTAGGCCTTTTTTTTCTGTTAATCGGAAAGAATAACTCAGGTTTTTTTCAAGTGTAACAATTGCCTTATTTGAACTTGGGGGTCTAGACTGTGGCGAGTGAGGTTTATATGGGGCGATCATACTCCCCCAGAAAAAATATATTGAAAAAACAATTGGCTTGAGCATCTGTGGGAGATCTGAAATCCTATCCCAGCTCATGCACCTACTGATTAAGCAATGTGTTGGTGTGTTTAAAAAGAAATTTGCACCATGTGTTGTTGTTGTTTTTTTATTTACTTTTATATATGTAATGTAGGATTAGTTAAATACTTTAATGCATCAATTTTATAATGTGTGGTTGAAAGCTTAATGCAGCAGCTGATATTTAATGACATCATTCTTGAATATTAAAGTTTACACACTTTTCTACCTTTCTCTTTTGTGTTTTTGTCTGTTTTGGTTACAAGATATTGGTGGGTTACCAAGTTTTATTGCTGTTTTATGGACTGGCTATTATTTTCCCTAAATGGCTGCTTAAGGCATATGCAACATTGATCTGTGCATCCGCTAGTGGCTCCTGCTGTGATATGGCTTGTACATGGCATAGCAGCCCTCACAGCTTGGATTATTTAGCAGTAAGGCAGCAGGGGGTCTTAGAAAATAGCAATTAAAGATCTGTTAATCTGCATATGCTTTAATATTAGTAATGGTTTTTAATAGTTTATAATTGTAGCGCATGAATTATCTTAAAGAATCAGATGTGAGTCAGCAATATTCCCATTCTGATAATTTTACACAAGAGACATCCTTTACAAAATTCAGTTTGGTATTATTACATTTGAAAAAATTACATTAACATTAAATATACATATATGGACGTAAAAAGGGATTAATCTAATGATTTATAATTGAATACATATGGCGTAACTTACTGGTGAATTTTGTTTCTGATTTTTGGAAAACGGATTGTAATTTTGGGGATAGATTTTTAAAGGATTAATCTATCATTTAATTTATCTAGAGATAGGTCCTGTTACCTTCAAAAATTGTATTTTATTTTATATCATATCTTTAATTCAATACACATTGAAAAACAAATTCCTCTGATTTATGTAGAAGAAAGGATTTGTTAGGTTAAGTTCCTGCATGCAATTTTACCTAATTTTTTTAAAGATGTCTTTTGCCACCATCTTAATGTTCAGTTTGTACAGAAAATTTTACAGATTTTTTCTCATTGGTTTATATATAAAGAAATATTTCTGTAGGTGGATGTTACTACACAAAGTGCTTTCTTGCCTGTTTGCTTTGTGACTAAACAGTGAACGTTTGGCAGAGATCAAAGCTTGATCAGTGATCATGGCCTTGTTACATTGTTGCAGACATGCTTGTGTGTTACATCTCTAGGTAAACTGTAGACACCTCATCAAGGCTTTTCTCATGATCCCAGTCGATGAAGGCCAACTTGTAATCCACTCATAAGTTAAGCTTTGTCACATTCGTAGCAAAGCTGTCACTTCTTTCGTCTATCAGGAATTTGGTGTTTGGTCTAGGGCAGTTTCGTGTTAACAGAATCTTCGACGAAAGTAAAAAGTTAAATTTACATGTAATCTTTTGAGATGTTTCAGTGATATTGGCAGCTTAGTTAATGATGATGAATAGCTTGTTGTTGTTGAATGATGTTGGTATTATTTTATGTCATTCATAATGTTTAAAAGGTAAAATCCAATACATGAAAAGAACCAAAGGTCATTATCTAAATACTGAAACCAATTTCACACAAAGATATATATACATGCATATATAGTAGTTAAAAACTAAGTAGTTTTTCACAATTAATTGCGAGTATTAAATTATTATTTTTTAAATATGCACATTATTGTTTTAAATAAGATGCTAGTTTATAAAGATAACAAAATGCCACATTTGAGTATTATTGGGAGTTTTTTGTAGGTTTTTTTTTCTTTTTGGAAAACTTATCCCCTTTTTCCTATTTAATTAGAATACCCCTCCAGATTAATACATTTCTATTTTGTATTTCCATTTCATCACACCATACATTATAGTTTTTTACAAACCAAGCTCTCAAGTACCAAAAACACATTTTAAAAAATTGTCCAAAGTCCCATTTTGAAGATGTTCAGTAAACAAGGACCCATTTGGTTAGGTAATTATGATCTGTGCTCCAATAGATCAAATTATGATGGTCTTAACCATTCTCCGATCCTTTAATGAACAAACCCGGACTGTATATTTATGCTTATTATTCATCTGTCTTACTTCGGCAGGAGTCTTAGCCAGGTCAAAAGTCATGCTCAGGACAACACACTTCTATTGGAATCAAATATTCATTTTATGTGTTTTGTCTGGTAGAAAAGTTTCATCCTTAATGTACAATAATCTAAACCTCGTTATTATATGTTCACCTCTTTATGTTTTCCAGGTGCAAGTGACTCTTGTGGATGAGAATGACACTCCACCTATCTTTGTGAGCAGCTTCTACAGCAAGTCTGTGCCTGAGAACAAGCCTCCTGGACACAATGTCTTCACTGTGGATGTGTATGATCCAGATCAAACTGGTTCACTCCAGCTCTCTCTCAGTGGAGATGGATCAGAGGATTTCACCATTGCACAAGATGGTAAGATTTGTCAAACAGTATGGTACACACCCAAAAAAAAGATGTAAGGACAGATAACTTGAATTCTACCTTGTTCAGACATGTAGAGAGGATGTCACTACATGTATAATATTTTGAATTTCAGCAGTGCAGTTCATATGTGAAAATTACATAATAATAAATAAAACCTGTCTATCAAAGCCATAATAAAAATATGCAAAATATCACCTTGATCAACAGGTGGTATCTATAAACAGATTCAGATGCATTAATTTGAATACAAAATGGATATATTTTGATGTGCATTTAATAGACCGGTATTTGAAGATGACTTTGCTCAGTATACAAATAGTTGTTAAGAAAAAGTGGTAAGTTACTTCATAGCAAATTCAACTATATATGACAGCCATTTTATGTTTTTTATACTTTGTGGGTACAGAAGGGACATGGATGTACCTCAGTAGACTACTTGCCTGAGGTATAATTGATCATGGGATCTGTCATTCTCAGTGGACCTATCTGATTTTTCACCCATTCCAGCAAGTTCACTATGACTAGTAGATTAAACATCATGGTATGCACTGTCCTGACAATGACAAAATGCATATAAAAGATCCGTAATTGCTCTTTGGTAGGAATAGTCTATATGGCAGCTCAATGCTTTCTCTTGCTATCTAGATAGGTTAGATCCATGTTAGATGACAAAATAGCCAGAGCACAAAATATGGTGATGTGTAGTTAAACAAATATCCCTTTTGTTTCCTAGGCACAGTGAAAACACAAAAACGTTTGAATAGGAGGAGCCGGTCAGCATATTCTTTTGAAGCACTGGCCACTGATGGAAGTCACACATCAAAATCTACCATCGACCTCACTGTGCTTGATGAAAATGACAATGAGCCCAAGTTCACACAGCCTATGTATTCCTTTGACATCCCAGAGGATACCAACATCGGCACCACAGTTGCACAGATCAGTGCAACTGATGATGATGATGATTCAAATGGTCAGGTGACCTATGAGCTGGAATCTGATTGGGGAAAGGACAAGTTCCAGTTGGAGGCTTCACTTGGTACCATCACACTGATCAGTCAGCTTGATTTTGAAGAGGTGAGAGTTTAACCGGAAATGGTTTTCTATGTGTTTTTTAGTTTCCTCCCTGCTCTCTCCTAGAAGGAAAGAACCCTGACTGGTGATACATTTATATCTCTATCCATGGTAGAGTCCAAGAGATATTTTAAGCAAAAACTGTTACTATTGTGAGAACGTTTAATTACATTTTAATTATTAAATTTCAATGATTTTAGCTTCATTTTTAAATCAACACACGTTTCACCTCTACTACTTAATTATAAATTATCAAAAGAGTGCATATAGCCAAATCCAAATTCATGCTACATAGTTACATGATGCTGACCAATTCCAATTGGCTATCAAGCTATACATGTATATCATGTTTATTCATATTTATTACAATAGGCTGTTATGAGATATCTTCATAGCCTTTGAAACATGATTATAACCAAAGAACTTGGGGTTCCACAGTTATGATAATTGAAAACCATTGTTTGTGTGTTTCTGATAATAAATAAATTATTACACATTGTGCTATATCAGATTTATGACATAAGACCGTTCACAAACTTGTTTTATAAATTTGATACAGCACTTGTGCATAGGTAATTACTTACATGTTTTATCTTGCAGACTGTCGTTTTATATCAGTTGAATTATTATTGTTGAAACTTGTGGTGACAAATATAAGATTTTAATTGCAGGGAGAGGATTTTAAAGCAGACACTGTGTCTTGTGTAACACTATAGCTGACAATGATATTTCGATTTATTACACATTTAACGATAAGGCTATAAAGCAAGAGTCAAAATATAAAACATACGAGTGGTACTTGATTCACATGGCTATGAAATGGGCTGGCTGGCCATGTTACGAGAGTTATTTTGAGAAAGGCAATACATTTTTATTGAATATTGTATAGACAGACTTCGGGGAATGTTGAATCAAAGATCATAAATTGTGTGTAGAGTACAACTAGAATTGAAAGTTGAATAAATCACATGAAAGTGGGTAGAAAATATGGAATGAGTAATCATGACTAAAACAGAATCGGTTTTAGGTATTTGTCTTCAAATTTATAAATTGTTATGCATCAGCAGATAATACATAAAAGATTTAAAAGCTACTCTTTATTTGTGCATATAGTAGATGTCTTATCACTAATTTGCTAGCCAAAATTAAGATTTTGTCACTTTTCATGCTTCCAATTTTAAATCCATTTGAATCCGAATGTTTGTCTTTTTCACACAACTGGTTTAGCCACTGTACTGAGTGACAGTTGTATTTTTAATTCAGATATGTGGATTAAGGTACTTAAACAGAAATGCCATGCATGGCTTACATACTATTATCCATTTTATTTCATTGGTGTTTTATAATCATATGGTGCATGCACACATTTCTAGTTTTGGTGGGGTTTTGGTTGTCCTACAACCTCTGGAAGAAAATTTGTTAATTTAAGACATAGCTGAGATGTTTAGTGAAGTAAATATTCTTTTGATTTTGAACTGGGAATGCAGCTGAGAATTTTATTTGTATTGTATTGTTCTGGAAAGTGGCAGTCTTCTTAAAGGCCAAAGCAGTAACCCATGGAAGCAGGATTGATATTGTAACAATGTCTTGCCTTGTGTAGAGATTTAAGGGGCGAGATGTAGCTCGGTGGTACAATGCTCGGCTGATGCACAATTGATCTAGGATCGATCCCCACTGGGCTATTTCTTGTTCCAGCCAGTGCTGCACAACTGATGTAACAAAGGCCATGGTATGTACTATCCTGTCTGTGGGATGGTGCATATAAAAGATCCCTTGTTGCTAATTGAAAAAAGTAGCCCATGAGGTGGTGACAGCGGGTTTCCTCTCTCCATATCTGTGTGGTCCTTAACCATATGTCCGATGCCATATAACCATAAATAAAATGTGTTGAGTGCGTCGTTTCTTTCTTTCTTTCTTTCTCAAGTTTTGGTTGAACAATTATTATTCAAGGCCATTGTGACGGTTTTTATTCCGTGTTCCGTGTGTCATTAAATAAAACATTTCCTTCCTTCCTTCTGCAAAGGTTTTGTTTTGTAGTTCAGATTTACATAGGTCACCTTTAACCCTTTGCTTATTAATGCAGTCATGTGGAATGTTGTGGGACTCATGTTTGTGACACTACCAAAACAGCAGCCAGTTCTTTACTCTTGCACTACTTAATTAGTCCTGATATGTCATGTAAACATACAGTGTGGTTGTTCATGTTTCTGACACTTCTAGAATAGAATCAAATTCCTTATCCACATTTTTCTAGTACTTGTGCACTATTCTACTAATGAATTAAATTTGTCAGATGTGGATATACAAGGATGAAAAAGGTCAAGATTTTGCCAGCATTCCAGATTTTAGTGTCATCTGAAATTATTATTATTTTTTATTTTTTTTTGTTGTAGGTACTGACTAGTAAAATTGTGTTCTGGTCTAGTAGAAATTATCAGCTATATTACAATAATACATAGGACACTAGCCAAAACTTTTGCTAGGGCTAAAGACTTTCTCAAACACTGTTCTTTGATAAAACATTATTTAAAAAAAACTACTACCACCATCACTTCCCACATACTTTTCAAGAACCTGCAAATGTTTCCTGATTTTATTGTCAAAAGTAATTTTCATCTTTCAAGGTAGGTGGTGTGAGCAGACAGTATTTGTGACACAGATAAAATCTACATTTTCATCTACATTTTCTTAGTACTTTTGAACCAAAATATTGGTGTAGCTGATGTCTGGCATGGTGGGTTAATTTTGTTGTATTGCTATATAATAGAAAGCAAGTCTTATAATCCACTTTTCCCTGTATTCTATCACAATTTTATGGGTACATTTTGTATGTGAGATTTAAATAAGTAGTATGGTGGAATAATTTCTGTGACAGCTGAATAGGAACTAATCCTTTACCCTTTTCTCACTCCTCATGTACATTATTCTGTTAAGTATAGATAGGTCAGGTAGATATATTTTTTCTCATTTGTGTGACTCTACTGGAATAGAAACCAATTACTTACCCATGAACTATTCTGTTACTGTAAATATGCTGTGACATGTCTGTCACTTTGCTGAATTCACTTTCTTACTGACTTCCATCTATGTTTTCCACCAGGACAAACATAGATACACCAGAGGAAACATGGAGTGGAAAAAACTTTTAAAATCATTATAAAAAATTTGCTGAGACAAGTCTGTCACTTTGCTGAATTCACTTTCTTGCTCACTTCCATCTATTTTATAACCAGGAAAAACATACAGGTACTAGAAGAAACATAAAATGGGGGGGGGGGGGGATGGACTTAAAAAACTATTGTAGAAAATATGCTGAGACAAGTCTGTCACTTTGCTGAATTCACTTTCTTGCTCACTTCCATCTATTTTATAACCAGAAAAAACATACAGGTACTAGAAGAAATATAGAGGGAAGAAAAACTTTAAAAACTATTGTAGAAAATATGCTGTGACATGTCTGTCACTTTGCTGAATTCACTTTCTTGTTCACTTCTATCTATTTTTCATCAGGAGAAACATACAGGCACCAGAAGAAACATGGAGTGGGAAAAAACATCTTAAAAAAATTATTATAGAGAATTAATTATAGTGAATTAATGTTTAATTAATTATTATAAATAACATGTTTGTATTGGAATAAATGTTTAATGAAGCCCTGCTCCACCCCCACCCCCCAACATGGAAAATACATCGGCTTTTGGTGTTTTCTGTGTTGGAGACTCATTTGTGATAATATGTGATGAATGTTCTTTTTTACTGTAAAATCTGTCTAGAATATCTTGAAAAAGGTGGTGTTTAGGAATAAATTACATTATGAGTAAGTGACCTTTATGAGCTTTATGAGTAAGTGACCTTTTCTCTATAGAATCACCATGCATATCTCTAATACTTAATTTTGCATACTGAACATAATGTTTTGTTTTAATATGAAGATACAGCTTAAAAAATAAAATTATCTTTATACTGTTATCCTCACCCTACAGGTCCAGCTTTATACCCTGAAGGTGATAGCTAAAGATGGTGGCAGTCCTCAGCGGTCGAGTTCTGTGACAGTGTACATGAACGTGAACGATGTGAATGACAACACGCCGGTGTTTGATCCCATGTCGTACAGCCAGGAGATGTGGGAGAATGCTCACACTGGTGCCACCGTCCTCAACGTCAGTGCTACAGATGTCGACTCTGGTGAGGTTTTTTTAAAAACACATTGTAGTCATAAATACACTACTCAATGTTATATAGTGCCACAGATGTCAACTCTGTTAAGTCTTCTAAAACAAATTATCTCATTGGGTTATTTCTCGTTCCAGCCAGAACACCATGACTGGTGTATCAAAGGCTGTGGTATATGCTATCCTGTCTTTGGATTGTGCATATAAAAGATCCCTTGCTATATACGTAAAAAAATACCAAATATTTGACATCCAACAGCTGATCATTAATAAATCAATGTGCTCTAGTGGTGTCGTTACACAAAACAAACTTTTAAAACAAATTGTAGTAATAAATATGATCATCAATGTTAAATAGTGCTACATATGTTCATTTCAGAAAGCAAATTGTAGTAATTGTAGTAATAAATACTGCGTTTATTAAGGGATAACACCAATTAGTTGTTTTCCATGTATCCCAGAGGCCAACCTTTTGTCAATGTCAGTGTTACAGTTTGCTTGGTAAATGTTTAGAAAAACATTCTAATAATTTAAGAGTTTGTCTATGGTGTGGCTTACCAAATAATGCATTTATAGAGTAGGGAAATATAAGTATTTTGTGTATGGAAAGAACATCTGAAGTAACACATCTGAAGTATTTCCAAAGAAGCAAAATATGTCAGTGGAAAGGATATTTTTATTTATTATAAAGACATATTTGTATGCATTAGGGACATAACTGAAGTGCCTTTTGTAGTCTATTTTGTAAATGCTTTAATTTAAAAATAATGATTAATTAGCACATGCTAGTCTTCCATGAAAGCTAAAATTATCAATGTTAGTACAACAGATGTAAGCTTGAGTGAGTTCTAAAAAACATTATTAATAATAAATTCATTAAAAAAACTAAATTAGCTTCTGGTACTTGTTTCCTGAATCTAACATTCCTCAATGATGCTTTATGAACCAAGTACTGTTACACACCAAATATTAACCATAGTTTAAAATGTGCTGAGGTGTCATTAACCAAATGCTTTTTACCATTTCCTTTTCTTTATAAATTTATTTAATTTGTAATCCATTTTAAAACTATTTATTTAAAATAATATTCAGTGTTATATTCGACTATTTACAGTGACTAAATAATATCCCAGCTAATGCCTAGCTCTAACGTATTTATCTGACAAGTTTTGTTTATTGCGGTTTTTGTTGCACTGTTTGAAATATAAATAGCATGTTTTTCTCAGCTATGTGTTAATGTCTACCTCTACAAATATGTCAACAGAGCACTTCTGAGATGTTTCAGAAGTCTTGTCTTCCAGGAGATAATTTTCTTATGCTTGACAGAACTCTCCTCTTCCAGGAGATAACTTATTCATGCTTGACAGACAAGATGTTCTTTCTGAACTCCAAACAGCCCTCTTTGCCCAGATCTCTTTTTGATCTAAAATACAAGTTTGTCAACACTGTGTGTAGAATGGCTGCTGGTGGCCAAAGAAAAGTATACCATGTCAGTGCATTGACAAAAGACTCCTTAAACATGTCATGGTGTCTGTTGGTGGCTATTTATCTGTAGCTGAACAGTGTCGAAAACATTTAGTTTTGCAGGTCATGACAGTCAGACTTGAGTGGTGTGAAACCTCTTGAGATCAAATTATTTGTGCACATGCAGTCAGTAATTGTTTAAGAGGCTGATAACTCACATTCTGTAATTTTTATAAATTCAATTTGCATTTCTATAAATTTGCTTTGCATTTTTGTAACTTCACCTCTGGAGAATAAAAAAAACCCACTCTTGTTCTAAGTTAAAGAGACTTTTAATGTTATTAAATAAATAATGTATAATCTAATATGTTCTGTGTTTCCAAAATGTTGCTTAATGCAAGTCAGTAAAATGCATTTCTATAACTTCATCTTGTGGAGAGTCAAAAACCCACTCTAGTTCTAAGTTAGAGAAACTTCACTGCTGTTAGAGGGCGAGACATAGCCCAGTGGTAAAGCACTCATTTGATGCACGGTCGGTTTGGGATCGATCCCCGTCAGTGGGCCCATTTGGCTATTTCTCTCTCCAGCCAGTGCACCACGACTGGTACATCAAAGGCTGTGGTATGTGCTATCCTGTCTATGGGATGGTGCATATAAAAGATCCCTTGCTGCTAATCGAAAAGAGTAGCCCATGAAGTGGTGACAGCGGGTTTCCTCCCTCAATCTCTGTGTGGTCCTTAACCATATGTCCGACGCCATATAACTGTAAATAAAATGTGTTGGGTGTGTCGTTAAATAAACCGTTTCCTTCCTTCACTGCTGTTAATTCAGTAATGTATAAGGGATGGAATGTAGCTCATTGGTAAAGCACTCGTTTCATGCATGATTGATATAGGATCAATTCCCGTAGGTGCTCACTCTATTATTTTTGGTATATCAAAGGCCATGGTATGTACTATCCTGTCTGTGGGATGGTGCATATAAAAAATCTGTTGCTACTAATGGATAAATGTAGTGGGTTTTCTCTCTACTTAAGACTATATGTCAAAATTATCAAATGTTTGACATCCAATAAATCAATGTGTTCTAGTGGTGTCATTAAACAAACTTTAATTTTAACAATAATGTGTTCTGTATTTGCAACAGGTTGGCTGGTATGCAATGCATAATGCAAGTCTATAGGTCCATAGAATGATGTGTGTCTTGTCTATTTAGTTTTTCAACCACATTACCATTTGCTCGAAGTTAAATTAAATTTTGTTAACGTGCATATATAATCACATTTCCACTTCTTTCTTGGTTTTAAAGGCATATTGTCACAGACCACTGACCTATTTAATGGTCTAATAAAGTATTACCTGAACCAAAAAAAATTGGTTTGTCCCTAAATGTACTTTATTCAACCATCTTCATAACCACCATACTCCATTTATTAATGATATTTTGTAAAAATAATTGAATTATGGCATGGTCCATAATTCAAATACTAAAATTGCTGGGAGGGTTGACTTGAATTTCACTCCATCATGGTTCAGTTACGGTGATGGATAGCTAGATATGGTTTCCAACAATTACAGTAATTTTTATTTATTATCCATTTTTAGAGAAATAAGGTCTTTAAATCTGTGACAGTATGCCTTTAAGATTTAAATACAGCCCTGGCCTCATTGATATTACTCCCAAAGTAATTTCACGATCATTTGGAACTTAAGTTTATGTAACTTCTGTCTTCACTGTGCATGACATGTGAGCCATCATTGTGGTGTATTTGAACATAGGGAGAACAAGAGAACAGTTTTAAAATAACAACAATGTAGTTGTTTTTTCTGTAAAATTAAATTTATATTATGGGTTTTTTTTATCTTAACTGGAAATTCAGATCTAAACGCACTATTGTCACAAAATGAAAAATATTAGCATTCAATGTATTTTTAGTGATAAAAGAACTATAAAAGAATTTCAAATATGAATATCAAACAAATATGCTAAGTCCTAGATGGAGTTAACTAAGTTGTGTGAAGTCAGTTTTACTTGGTCCATTCTATAAATAGTCTCTTTTGGGTAATCTTTTTTATAGATAATCTGTCCTGTAAGATACTGAGTCAACAATGGAAAGGAAGTTGGAAATCTCAGCAAACTGTAGTGGAAAGACTTGGCATTGATGCACTCAGACTATATATGTACATTTAAGTTCAGATTATAAAGATAACTGCCTATTTCCCTTTTAGGTTTTATAAATAGATCTGTTTGCAACAGGATATAAATATTGACAGTCAAAAATGTTGGGAGTTCATTTTTTTTTTTGGAGGGGGGGGGGGGGTGACAACCTTGTATATTGTGCATTTATTTTGTATGTGATAAAAACGCTCATTAAAATACATTTTTGTACTTGAGCAGTAAGAGGGCAAAGACTACTCATGAACATAATATTAAATTTAAAAAAAGTATTTACAACAGTATTTTTAAAATAGTACCTTTTCCACAAAATGAATAATTTTTTTTCTAATTACACATGGACACACTATTAAACACACGTATAGGTATAATTTTTAAAGAAATGGTGGTAGTTATTTTTGTTGTAATCTGTTACAGATTTGTGTTTAAGAAAAACCAGATGAGCAGAAACTCTAAATACTAGTATGTTTTGGGATAATATGGCCTCCAATGTGTTTATGGGATACTACTGCCTATAAAACAAGGCTCTGTTTGTTTTGACTATGCCCTGAAACTGATTGGTGTTTTGGAGGTAAACCTCGTGTTGTGGATTCAAGCAGAGAGTGGTGGTGTATTTTTCATGTCCTTGTGCTAAACTGGCGATCTGAGAGTTTTCATGTTTGTGCCGAGGATTTTCAGGAATTAGTTTAGAGCCAGCTTCTAAGGAACTGGGTAAAGACACAAGGTGTTGACTCCGGGGTCAAATAGGTTTGTCATCTGGCCAGTTGTAAATTGGTAGCCATTTGAACCTGTTCAAACATTTTGGTCAGTGTGAATTTAAATTCTCTGTTCGTTTTCTTTTTGAATTTGAAACTTGAATCGGACTAAAAGTTTGAGAAATGTTTTTTAAAATGTGGAATATTATACAAATTGTGATTTTTTTTTTTTCTAAGCTAAAAGTTGAAAAAAAAAAATCTTTTAAAAATGTTACAGAGATGTAGATTTCTTACATGTATTTGTACATCTACATATAGTGAATACATTTAGTGTTTGATGATATCAGTTATCGGTGATATGTCTGCATAGTACACGTCAGTTTTTGTAAAGTGAAGATTACAAACTTGTAGTGAATATATATTTAATATTAATAATGTTGTGAGGATAATGGTATAATAATAAATAAAAAAATTGACATTTATGCACAACAATTTTAAAAATAAGAATAGGGTTGGGTTTTTTTAAAGTGTGTGAAAATACTTGTGTGAATGCCATTATTAAATTTCACAAAGTAATGATGACGTGTGTTCATTTTATTTACGATAGACCTCTTTCACATTCCCATTGTGCATGTGCATGAAGAGTATTATCCCTTGCTGAATTAGACAGTATCGAGGCTATATACAAATTGGGGGGGCATGATCGACAATTGTCATGAGCGTCGTGAGTAGCTTAGTAGGAGCTGTGAATCTCTAGCGACTAATGTACATATTTCGTATAAGATGTTGAAATGGCTGCGAAAAACGGTCAACTAAAGTTTACATTGGAATGGTTTAAGACCAAAAACAGTGAAACATTAACTTAGACGAAGTCTCTGGAGCTGCCTGTCAAGGGTATTTTAACAGCGCAAAATTAAAAGATTCATACAATAAAATTAACTTTAATGGAATGTGTTTGCTACTTTTAACAATTAAAATTATAGTTAAATATTCACGTGGATTTACCAGTGATGTTTAATTCTCCACATGTATCAGTATTTAAAATTTAATAAAAAACCCCATTAAAACCCCTAACTCACATAGACCTTTATCACAGCTCTATTTTCTCCTTATCATTTCATTAAAAAAAGACAGTCATACAACTACTAATAAATGTTAATTGTCTATCCACAAATTATTTATTTATTTATTTATGTATTTATTTATTTATTTACTTATTTATTTATTTATTTATCTTATTTTATTTATTATTTTATTTTATTTTATTTTCACTATCATTTATATCAGATACATACAACTTCACTTGAAATAATATCTGATATTTACGAAGTTTTAAAACATATATGAGCTGTCACACGCTGAAACTTAGCATGACGTCAGAAACCGAGTAAACGCGGCTGTTTGTGTTGTTTGTTTTGAATTTAGAAGATGTCATCTTCTTCTTTACATGAAGATCAGTTTGAAGTAAACATATATCTGTATGTACAATAGTGTTCGGTTACTATTTTGTATTTTGTACCTGAGAACATTGGTCGAGATCGTTAGCAATACCATCAGTACTTTGATACACATTTACAAGCATAGGGAGAAGTCCTATATATCAATATGGTATGCAAGTATCACACGTTCTTATAACGTACATGATTATACATAACATAAAGTTCAACAACTTTTCCAGAGTGGTAGACCCATGTAACCCAATATGATCCTAATTTGATGTTTGATCTAACTTATGAATATTTTATATAACTTCAGGCCGGTAGCCAGCATGATTAGTGTGGTTGTGTCGAAATTTCATGTAAACGGAACTCATCAAATGCAAGTGTCGAAGGCGCGGAGCCGAAAATGCCGGCGGGATGGGGTATATATATATAGATGACGCCGGTTACACTCGAGAATAATACACACATTTTTTGCTAAATATATGTTAACAAGTTGCATTAAGTTGTGGTTGGCATGTAAAATGGCCTGATCACAGAGCCACGACAAGAAACCATTTGTTTTCAGTCGTACCAATGTATTTATAATAAATGATACATGGCATACTTCTCACATCCCACAAACAGGATAGCATACATGACGTCCTTTGATGAATCATTGGTTGGGACAGGAAATAATCAAACAGGCCCACTGAGGAGGATCGAACCTTCAGCAAATGGAACCTCAGACAGACGTTCTTGCTACGTTATCCTGGTCATTTGGGGATAAGGACTTTTATATGTAAAATCTAAAAAAAAATTCATTTGAGTGGAACTCTCAATCCTGCATGGGGGGATTGTCTGATACCCTGAAACACACACACACACACACACACACACACACACACACACACACACACACACACACACACACACACACACACACACACCCCCCCCCCCCCCCCGGCTACAGGCCTGACATGGTACTTAATATGTTCGTTCAAACATTCAAACGAAGTACCTTATGACTGGTACCTTATGACTGCGCATAATAAACCCTCATGAGTTTATAATAAAGAGACCATCCTGAGTTTGTAGCTATATTATCAAGCTGTTGTCTAGTCTAATCTGTTATAAATAAAACTTACATCTTTCTTAGGTTAAATAATCTTGCTTCGAGTTTAAATCGCTGTATATGCAATACAGTTACATTTCTGACCATTCTTAGGTCGGTAGCAACTGAGACGTTGGAGGGGGGACTATGGCCCCACTTTTATAAACCCAGTTTAAAATATAGCTTTTGCCCCCCCCCCCCCCCCCCCCCAATTAGACTGTGTCCCTCCACTACCGATTGTGCCCTCTCCCCTCCCCCAACTCCAGAGATCGTTCCTACGGGCCTGATTCTAATGTTTTATATACCATAGCTCAAATTTGACATGTATCATTTAATTTTATTCCAAATACCGAACAAAATTTTAAATAACTTGGTGAAAAGAAATCCCAACAAGAATCCTGAATGTATTTATCTGTATAATGCTTTATAAATATTTAAATCATGTTAAATACAATAAATATCTGCATACATACACGTGCGCACACATTAATATTATTTCAGCCTATATCCGATATTTATTGCATACGAATCCGAACCAATGGTTTGTCGGGCATTAACAACAAAATATTTTTTATTTTGTGATAAGCAATAATTCACAAGTGTCTCCAATAAGTCTTGTTGGATGTCGACAGAATTTTCAGGTTCCCTAGTGATATTCACATTCCTATTGCGTGGCCTCCCATTGTCTATGCCCCCCAACTTGTCCACAGGTCTATTTTTGTGAGATCTCACATGAGTTCGCGGTTTGCGTCCTCAAATTACCCCACAATGGGCACATGCGCAATGGAATGTGAAAGAGGTCTATTTGAAAGGTCAGGTATTACATGGTTTTGTGTTATAACAGAGGCAAAATCGTATACATAAACACCTTGTATAAAAGTTTAATTCAGATTGCCAGATTAAATAAATCGTTATATCTTGAATTGATCAAGGGGGTGTGCACTTTAGCCGACCTGTTAGAACTTTATGACATTTTTAACAGCATCAAACGCCAATGGATTGAATTGCAATACAATAGTTGATTTTCTGATTGATTATTATAGAAATAAACTATCCAGTCATAGCATATTGTTACACATACACATGTGCAGACACATCTTTTCTAAACAGCAATTTTGCAAGTGTGTTACATATATGTGTAATGTGATGTCACAAATACCCATTGCCATATGCATAAGCAATCTAAACCTCTCTATTACTGATGTTATTGTACTTTGAAAATGTAAACAAAAAAACAACACAAAAACAATTGAGTATGAATTTTTAAGACATTTGACACAGAATCTGTTTAAAAACTACATGTTACGTATGGTTCTAAATAACTTGATACCAGTACTTGATGCATATCATGAATACCTCGTGTACGATCAAATTTTTTAACATTATTACCAATTTTCCAACAGTGGTACATATTTATAGGTTCACCCTTGTCAGGCTTGTGTTAAAATTTTCTAATTTTGACGTCTGCAACTTTCTGTAGATTTTCTTTTCTTTGTGAAGTGTGTTTATCCTTCTTGTGCATGAAGAGGTTGAAGATAATTATCTCGACTAAGAGTACAACAGGCCCTCTCTTTTCTACTCTATTATGACACATGTACATTAAAAGTTTCTATGCATGAAAACACCTCCCGCTGCTACCAGCAAACCGGGGGGGTACGCTTTCCTTTATTTAACTGTCTATTACTTCTCCTTCATGGGAAAATCCAAAAGGATTTGACAACACAACCTCTTATTTGCTGCCCAATAGACTTTACCACTCTATCAAAAATCTTTTATTTAGTTTTATACTACCAGTTCTTCTTCAGTGTATGTATTCCCCAAGTCTTCTGTAGCCAGTGTAAGTGTATTTTTCACTACACTATATTAAAAAAAAACCTGTGTTTGGTAGGGTTTTATAATAAGTTTCAGTAATCCATTATTTCTCTGGGTAGGCTTAGGTTTGGCATTTCAGTTAGTATGTTTGGATTATGTCAGTTAATCAAACACACACATTATTTTATTCTGTATGATTCCGTCTTGTTCAAACTCATGGTGGGAGGTAGCCCAGTGGTAAAGCTCTCACCTTTTGCATGGTCTAGAATCAATCTCCATCAATTGGCTCTTTGAGCTGTATTATTTCTCGATCCAGCCAGTGTTCCACAACTGGCATAACAAAGGCTATGCTCTGTACTGTTCTGTCTGTGAGATGGTGCATATAAAAGATCCCTTGCTGCTAATTTGACGCCATATAACTATGATTAAAATGTGCTGAGTGTGTCATTAAATCAAACATTTTGTTTCTTTCATTACACTGAAATATTGGATAAAAAGCCAGAAAAAACCTTAAACATGCTTTTGAAATATGAAATAAATAAAAGGGTTAAAAATTAATATTTTCCTTTTGTTAAACAGTATCTGAATTGGTCATAATAGAATAATTGTCCTGCTTACAGCAGTAAACTGTATCTTGCAGGCATTTCGACTCAGACTGAGATAGATTACTCTATTATCATGCACCTTTCTCTTAAATTAATTTTATAAATCACATATACATTAATCAGTGTCACATGCCATACATTGTGATACTATATTTTTTAACATTTTCACAAAAACCTTAAACACCTTAAGTACAGCTTTGTGAAAGAGATGGAAATATGTACAGTTTGAACATATAGAATATTACCCAATGCTAGTGTTGCATAAGAAAATCACATTAGCACATTGGCATTTTCCCCATTTGTTGTGCAACATTCCATAAATATGTTTGTCATGCACATTAATCAGTGCCACCATTCCTTTGCATGCTGTTGTGGCTTTTTGTAATGTTCTGTCAAAATCATGTACGGTAATACATATTTGTCAAACCCCCAAAAGTACTGTTTTAATAAGACAAATTATTTTATCCTTATATGCAAAACAAGAACAAGACAAAATTATTTAATCAGTAAATGCAAATCAAGAATAAGTTTATATTTGTTCATTTTTTGTTCACCTGCAATAACAGCCACAGAACTGACATAAATGGTTTACATTAAATGTTTAACAGTGATAGTTATAACTTTTGTATTTAAATACTGGGTATATGTTGAGTTGTGTTTACTTGTATATTCTTAGAAAATATAAGCGCTACTCAAGCAAATTTTATACACATGCACGGTCATTGGGCAGGATAAAATTCAGGATAAAACTATCTTTTTTTCTAAACTCACAGTAGTTAAATAACAACACTCATCTTTATACTGATTTTTTAATACATTATATTATACCTACAGCCATTTTGTCCAATTATCTGTTTGTAAGCCTTTCTGTGAAGGAAAACCACTTACACTGGGTGTAAATGAAGCATGTTGTATTGCGATTCACACCATGCATAATATACCGAGGGTGTCACACTGATAGCACAATACAAGCACCTACAGCTACTGCACTCCAATTATACATACAACAATGGAGTAGGAAATTTGAACTTCTCTGTCAAAAGAAAGAAAGGTTAAAAATGTCTGTTCATGTTTGGAAAAATAAACCAAAGAAGCATGTTATTTAGTAAATTAATGATAAGGTTAACGTGACTCTGGAGGACGATATTCTGTCTGTGGGATGGTGCATATAAAAGATCCCTTGACACTAATGGAAAAAAATTGTAGTGGGTTTCCTCTCTAAGAGAGGGTGGGATGTAGCCCAGTGGTAAAGCATTCGCTTGATGTGCGGTCGATCTGGGATCGATCCCCGTCAGTGGACCCATTGGTCTATTTCTCACTCCAGCCAGTGCACCACAACTGGTATATCAATGGCCATGGTACTGGGTATGTGCTATCCTGTCTGTGGGATGGTGCATATAAAAGATCCCTTGCTGCTAATCGAAAAGAGTAACACATGAAGTGGTGACAGCGGGTTTCCTCTCACAATATCTGTGTGGTCCGTAACCATATGTCCGACGCCATATAACTGTAAATAAAATGTTTTGAGTGCGTTGTTAAATAAAACATTTCCTTCCTTCCTTCCTCTCTAAGACTATAATGTTAGATGTACCAAATGTTTGACATCCAAAAGCTGATGATTAATAAATCAATGTGCTCTAGTGGTGTCATTAAACAAAATAAATGTTTTAATTTATTTAGAAGTCTATCATAATAAAAAAAATTATAGATGAGTTTAAGTGACTTAAAACATCATTTAAAGGACTGTATATATCTCTGTTAAAAAAGAGACCCTTAATTCACAGTACAGGTCAGGCTAAATGACTCAAAATACCCCCAACACACTTAACAGGTCTGTTATTATTAACAAACTTAGCTACAACACACAAAATAATTGCTATGCTGGCCAAAAAAAGCTAATAAATGGGTACATTCAAAAACTGAAGAACTTCTTTTGTGTAGACGTTAATCATTTTAACCCACTTTACTAGCTGGAGATTTTTCTTTAAAATTAATTCCGTACAAGCTCTTTTATTCAGGTGCACAATTCATAAACAAGAGTTATCTAAAGTCAGGACGTTTACTCTGCCTTGAATGTATATGACTGTACTCCCTAGTAATTTGTCGGGGAAAATGACAGTTAGCTGTGGGAATTGTTAGAGGTTTTTCTTTTGGAATTCGTCTCTTTAAAAAAGTCAGTGGTGTGACACTTCCACCTTCAAAATGACACTCATTTGAAACCAGTCAACGGAACGGTCCATTGTGTGCACCACTTGAACCTAACTTTTACTACATGTTTAGCTGCTACCGCCGCTGCCATCACAAATTATAGCGAGATTACTCACTTCTAGTGAAAAGAGTAAAAATAATATACTTGTTTGTACCATTACAGCTTTTTGTAGCTCAGAGTACATTATCATCACCATCTTGTTTTCATTATAAACTAAAATTGTCACCCAGGAACATGATATACATATAGCTCAGTGGTAAAGCAAATCACCTGAGGTGTGATAGGTCAGAAGATCAGTCCTTCACAATGGACCCAATGGGTCATTTTTCTGTTTTCAGTTGAATTTAGTGCTCCACAACTGGTTTGTCAAAGGCCATGATTATTGCTCTATGTTTTGTTAATCCAGATAGTTCAAGGATAGGTTCTAATTTCTTTTACTAATGCCAAAGTTGACAGTTTATCACAGGTTTAAAGGGACATTCCTGAGTTTGTTGCATTATAATATGTTTCCGACTAATAAAATATTTCTACGATTAAACTTACATATTAAATATATTTTCTTGTTTAGAATATCAGTGTCTATATATTCAATGTGTTTTTGGTCATCTTAATATTTGTAAGCAGCCCAAACTGGATTTTGTCTTCAAATAATTTCGTACTTACAAAACAATATATTTTAGGAAATAAAATAAAATTTAACCTAGTACAAATATTAGAACGATCAGAAACGTGTTTAACATACAGACACTAATATTTTATGCAGAAAAATATATTTGATAAGTAATTACAATCGTTAAAAGGTCTCTGTTAGTCGATAACATCTTAAAAATTGCAGCAAACTCAGGAATGTCTCTTTAAATATATAATAATAATAATAATAATAATAATAATAACGATGATAAAATTAACAGAAAAACATTTAGTAGAATAAAGTGTAATATTAAGATATGTGTCATTATAATGATCTCTTACATGGCTCTACATTTCACAAGCCTATAGGATCTACCTATAGGTTGGTAAAACTCTGTCATTTGACAGTTAATTAAAATAAAATTTAAAATACAAATTTTCTCAGTTTTTGCTTGTATACACATAATCATACAGATAATCACAATATTAAATGTTTGGAACTCATTGAGAAGTGAATTATTCCTGAAGAAATTCAGAAAGCATTTAATAATTTCCACATAGCATATGTTATGATCTCTATATCTCTCATTTGATTCTGTAATTGATTTGGATATGGGTGTGTGTTTTTATAAATGCAAAGTCATGTTCTTGTATGGAGTAAAGCCCCAAAATCAATGTTCAGAATCTATATAGTTAGTGACATCTGTGAAGCTAGAATTATATATTTGCATTAATTAAATAGTGGCAAAAATGCTTTTTAATGTTAATGTATCTTACAGAAAATGGTAATACATATTTTTTTTACTTTTTGTTTTGTTGCCATCATCAGAGTTTCGACCCAAACAATTATTAGAAATTTGGCAAATTTGATCAGAATTTGTTTGGCAGATCAATCTCCAAAGTTAAGTTTCAGTGAACCAAACAACAAGTATGGCACTAGATCTGTGAAGGCCATACAATTTTCAAAATAGCTTTTAGTTTCAAATGAATACTGATATAGTCAACAAATTCAACTCTACTTTACACATAGTGATTTGGTGAATGGCAGTTTAAACACTGCATCATTTTATTAATTGTCAACCTTTTCTATATAGCTTTTTTTTTACTTGCATATAGGTTACCAAATTACATTTTGATATTTTTGTGTTCATTTTTTTTTTTTAAATTTGGCATGGTCTCTATATGACCATGATGTTCATCTATTATTTTGTCCATCCATCTGTTTGTCCAACCAGCCATTAATCCATTTATCCATCCATCCTTTCATCAATCCCCTCCTCCATCTATCCATCCATACTTTCATCAATCCCCTGCAGCCATCCATCCTTTAATCAGTCTATCCATTCATTCATTCATTCATTCATTCATCCATCTATCTACCTAGCTATCCATCTGTCCATCTATCACATTCTATCCATGTGTTTATTTTATTGTCCATCCATCCATTTCATTAATTTATCTGTCCACATCCCTTCTTCTTTCCCTGACCTTTCATTTATGTCAACAGTAGTATTTAATCAAATGATGCTTGCTAATGTTTTGTCATTGTTTAAACTGCTTCTTTAGTTACACAGTAAAATGTTTGTGTCCTGACTGGTCAAAAGAGAATATTTGCTGAGGGAATCAAGCATTGGTTGTGTTGTCAGCAGTATATACAACAATATAACACCAAATATAGAAGCTATAGTGTTTACTACAAAACTACCACACAACAATGACATTGAATATAGAAACCGTAGTATTTACCACAAAACTGTCACAACAATGGTCACTGGTGTTGTGGAGAAGTGTGCTTTCAATACTTGAGGTAGAAAATCACCTCCAGCTAAATACTGGGTAATTCAAAAGTGGAATTACTTAGGAACAAAATTGTCACTTGAAGACTAATAGTTTCATTGTTACCGGTCAGCCTTGGTCTGTGGTGTTTGCTAATGGATATCTTCAAACGGTCAATTCCATAGTGTTGGCTCACCTGGTCTCGGTCAAAGGAGCAAACATTAATCAATCTTTTCTTGTTGACATCTCTTAATAGCTGGAATTTTTTTTTTACATCTCATACAGAATATTAAGACAGTAAAGTTGATTTTATTGAAGAAGAAAAGTAAAATGACCGTGAGGCCAAATTAAACAGAAACTTTGGTTGTCTAATCAACCCCTCCACAAAAATGTGTTGACAGAGAATATTTATACCTAGCCAGAGTCCAATTTAAACAAAAAGAGTTTTGTTTTATTATATCTCTGTATGGTCTTAAATTTGACTTCTCTGTAAAGAGCATCTGCTAATATATGAAAGCTGCATCAAGTACATCCATTGAGTGGTCTTGGTAGACAAGTTTAAATATGTGTGCCATTTGTCATGTAGTAAAGTTAAAGTTAGGCCAGTAAAGCACCTGTGTCTGTGGGACATGTGACCTTTCTCACCTGTCAGGTATTCGTCAGTGTGCTGACAAACCAGCACCGTGTTTGCCTTGAAGGTATAGAAGATTCCTTGCAGGTTTTGGTAGCATTTAAGTTATTTCTGGCCTCTGGCTAAAAGGAAGGCAATTTAAAATTAGTTTTTATCCAGGGTACAAAAGGAAGATGGACACAAATTCTGGTAGTGAAATGGTTAACTGTGAGGTGTGCTAATTTCATATTAAGAAATCAACCTTAATTGACTTTTTTTTTGGACATGATGGATTGCAGTATATTTTCCCATCAGTAGATGAGTTTAGTTTCCTGTATAACATGTACTACATGACTGGAATATCTATATCTGGAATTCAAGCTAGCCTCTGGGAAATTGTGTATTAAAGATCCTGTATTGGTAATTGGGAGTAACTTACGTGGTTGAAGTGGTTTTTTCTAAAACCTTTAAGCTTCATGGGGTGGGATGTAGCCCAGTGGTAAAGCGCTCACTTGATGAGGGGTAGATCTAGATTCGATCCCCATTGGTGGATCCATTGGGCTATTTCTCATTCCAACCAGTGCACCATGACTGGTATATCAAAGAATGTGGTAGGTGTTATACTATCTGTGGGATTGTGCATATAAAAGATCCCTTGCTACTAATGGAAAAATGTAACAGGTTTCGTCTCTTAGACTATATGTCAGAATTACCAAATGTTTAACAGTATAACATCCAATAGGCAATGATTAATAAATCAATGTGCTTTAGTGGTGGTGTTAAATGTTTTGGTATGTATGCTTCAAACTTCCTATTTTTTCATAATAAGACCCTCTTCCCCCCCCCCCCCCATTCCAACATTTTTCACTGCTCAGTCACAAACTCTTCCCTACTACCCCCTACACCAATATTTTGTTTTCCTTTCCCAGGTTTAAGAACCATTGCTGTATAAATCAAGTTACATTATGTTAGAGGTATCTAAATGCCACAGTTTAAATAATGTGCTGGGGAGGTTTATTAATTACTTTTCTTCCCAATTGTGGAATGGGTATGGGTGAATGCAACTTGTACAGTCTTTGATTCTGGATTTCCAGTGTTACTGACAAAATGATTTCAAATTAACTAAAAGGAGCCCCTCCAAAGAGTTGCTAAGCATTAATAATTTGCTGTGTGTCTTTATTTTGAATAACGTTGCTGATGTTGAGTCTGGCACTAAGTAATGGGAGAATTGAGATGTCTGATAGTAAACTCCATACCCACATGGGAGATGTCTGATAGTGTATTCCATATACCCACTCTGATCCACACTGCCTGCCACCTGCCACGTCCTGGCCCAGACATTATCACAAACAGCTCCCAAACCAAGAAACTAGATAGCAGCCTGGAAATTAGAATTATTCAATCTTTATTTAACAGTTAAATGTAGCCTAGTTGTTCACAAGAACTGACTCATGAATGAGTAGACTAGAGCAGATAGGAGAAATAAAAAGACAGCTAAATGTATTTTTGTATTTTTATTATTTTATTTTTAATATGACTTGTTCACAAACAGAATATTTTCGTATAGGTCTTCAGTTCAGTTTATTTGTAGCCAGTAAATAATATATGAATACAGTAATTTAAAGACCATTTGTTCATACACAGAATATTTTGGTCAAATGATTCAGTTTAAGATTAGTAAAAAAAATGATTTTTTTTGTGTTGAATCATTTCTGGTCATTAAATCATACATAAACACCTTGCAATTCAGTTCATTTGTTAATAAACTGAGAATATTTTGGTAAACTGATTTAGTTCTGCAGCCAATATATTAATAACATAATTTACAGTTTATGTTCAGCAGAGAGTATTTCAGTAGAAGGGTTCACTTCAGTGTAGTTTTTTGGGTTTTTTTTTAAATCCTTGGTGTGACATCACTTGTAGCCAATAAATCATACAGGCACAGCTGTTCACTCCTGTCTTGTGATGGAAACATTTTCAACAAGTGTGTCACCACTGAACCAAAACACTAAACACTTTCTCAGTTTTGAGTAAGCATGTTTCTGCAAAGAAAAAACCCTAGAATACTGTATTGTGTCCAGCATAGGAAATGCCTGCGAAATGCTCAAGATCGATTTAGTATGATGTATATTGAATCTTGTCATGACCACTGTTCTTGCTACATACTTTTTAGAGCTTTTTAAATATTTTTTGCATTTGTTGATTTTTTGTTTTATTTTATTAATCTCCTGTTTATTTTAATTTAATTTTATTAATTTTCTTGGTTATATGCAATTAAAATTCTAGCACACTGTCCATGACATACTCCATCATAGCTGTGTTTGCTGTCTGCACAGTACAGGGGTTATTGGTTAGTAAAAGAGTAGTTGATGTAGTAGCCTTTTACATCAATCCATTGAGTTGTTCATTATTTCATTTAATTTTATAGTTAATTAATGTTCAAGCATGCTGTCCTGGTCACCCACCTCATCTGTCTGGACTGTCTGTCCAGGGCAGTGGGTTAAGGGTTAGTTGTTAGTGAGAGCGAAGTCTGTGTAGTGGCCCTACACCTACCCATTGAGTCGTTAAACTCATTCTGGGTGGGAGCTGGTATCGGGATGAGAACCCAGTACCTACCAGTCTTAAGTCTGATGGCTTAACCATTATATCACTGATGCCGGTATTGAACTGAAAGAAAGAAAGAAATGTTTTATTGAATGACACACTCAACACATTTTATTTACAGTTATATGGTGTCAAACATATGGTTAAGGACCACACAGATATTGAGAGAAGAAACCTGCTGTCGCCACTTCATAGACTACTCTTTTCAATTATCAGCAAGGGATCTTTTATATGCACCATCCCACAGACAGGGTAGTACATACCACGACCTTTGATATACCAGTCATGGTGCAATGGCTGGAACGAGAAATAGCCCAATGGGCCCACTGACAGGGATCGATCCCAGACCGACCATGCATCGAGCAAGCGCTTTACCACTGGGCTATGTCCCACCCTGTATTGAACTGTGCACAGATCAGCCTTTTAAATATGGTAGCTTAACTACTGAGCCAATGAGAATGATTCTCTGTTGATTTGGCCTGCACTGATTATCTTCAGTCTTTTCACATGCAGGTATCTGCCAAGAGTTTTGTTAGTCAATGTGTTGAAAATCTCATACAAAACTAAGAAAATATTTTTGTACTTGACAAAAGACAATAAATACATCCGAAACATATTATGGAAGATTCTAAAAATATTTATGTACAAGACAAGAATTTGTAGCTTGCAGAATTAGATACTGATGTTTGACAGATAATTCTGAAAAGTGTTGTGAATTTTTTTTTTTTTTTTTTTTTTTTTTTTTTTTTTTTTCTTCTTTGCATGGAAAAAGTCTGGTTTTGTTTATTATCAATATGCAAGTTTTGACACAACAGAAGAGGGGAATTTTGAGAAAAAAAAATCCATTTGTACTTATTTTTTATATATTTCATCAGATCTGTAATCAAATGAGTTGTGTTTTCTGTTTATATCTTGTTCATCATTTATTAAGTTTTGTCTCTATATTGTGTTAGTGAAAGAACTTTCAAATGAATTGTATCCAAAACAATTGGGAATATATTGGGATTTACATTCCATAGTAGTAATGATGCCCAATGTTTTGATGTTTTGTTAGAAAATAATGTTTTATAACATACCGGCACATATTTTATGTTAGAGTACTAATTCCATCTTGCAATTCACGATAATTTTAATAAAATGATTATTTAAATACTTATCTTAAAGTAATCGGTTTTGATATATCTGTCGTGGTCAACTGAAGTTCATTGCTCGTCATTGAGATTAGTTATTAGGAATAACCTCTCTGTTGCTCAAATTGTTTGGGCTTGTTTTGCATTATAATTATTTGCTTCAATGATTAAATAATTATAAAAAAAATTAAAATGATCTAGTTAAGAATCTGACAAAATAATATGTGACAGGTGTTTGTTCAATGCTGCAAATTTTCTACATATTAAAAAGTGTATTTGAATTTGTAATTTAAAAATTTGTTTGGTAATATATAAGTGAAAAAAAAAACTTAAAGCAATTAAAACTAATGTATTTTACAGCCTTGTCAGAACAGCTAAAATTACACCATTACAGCCTGAAGCTTTGGCAAATGTAATTTTGTCATTTCGATGCTTTTTCTTCTTGAGTGGAAATTATCTGCTGATGGCAAAAACACACGTCTGCTTCTGTGTGGGGTTTGTTTGAACATATTAATCTGGCAAGTTCTGTGAGCCTTTTTTTTTCTTCTTTCCCGGTCCTAATTAGAAGAGAAATTATTAGAATTTTCACATTGTTGTAAGACAGGTCAATGGGTTATCTTTCATTTGTGGCTTGTTTTGAATATGCTTGTGAAAATATTAATTTTGGCACGCGTGTTAAGAGAGTACCAACTCCAAACTGTTAACTCGGCCAACTGGAATAGTGATGTTGATCTTTGTTTTGGTAAGACAGGGCTAGCCCTGCCACTCACAAAATTCACCAATCACAAATTTTACAAACAATTGGTGAACTTTTTTAACTTAGCAATATAATTTTATGTTATATGAATAACTTGGTGATATTTTCTACCCACCCAGAGCTGGCTCCGTAAGAGTTGGGAAGATATGGATTTTAGTATATATGGTGAAACTCCTCTAAACCGGACACCCTTGGAACCAAGTAAAATGTCCTGATTCAAGAGGTATCCAGTTTAGAGAGTTTATGATTTTTTAAAAAGGACCGTGAAAAATTTCCGGATTTGGTGGAATTCTGGTTTACAGAGGGTCCAGTTTTGAGAGGTTTCACTGTAGTATCAAAATGTCTACCTTGTAAATAAGAAGCAAAACCTTTCTAAATAGTTGCTGGTAGTAATGTTTATTATTGAAAATCAGTCGATGGTCTGATTTGTTTTTGTGCTGTCTGGCCGTGTCAAAGGTTAATGAGTTAGTATTGTGGGAAAAGAAACCTGCAGTCACCCGTGGTCATGGTCATAGGGTTTTACATGCACATTTAGAGCAAGCTGTTGTAATGCATGCCTGTCGTGGGTACAGGTGTTGACTTGTGTCAGCTCCTTCACTGGGACAGGAGTCACCAATAGCATTAATGGATCTTTTATAGTCTGACCCACAAATTGATAATTAATTAACATCACACGAACATATATAATAAAGAAGCAGGACATTCATCACTCATTCTTTAAATATTTATAACAGACAAGTAGATAAAATAATTAAAAAATTTACAAGAAAAATTACCTATATCGCATGTATAAAAAGTTTCTTCTGTGTTGTAAAATGTATGCTGGAATTAAGGTTTTAGTTGTTAAAAATGCAATTTATATGCAAATTTGTACAGACAGAATAACACATGCCCACTGTTCAGATGTACAGCACTCAGTGTAATTTCCCAGGTGGGTTATCCATACAAGTACTAGTCAGGCCCAGTAAGAATTAGGGTGTTTTTTCCCCCACATTATATGAAGCAATAAGTAGATCAGTGGTACCTGAGGTGCTCTGGGAATAGGGTCAGTTACTATGCATTGATAGACTCTGATGGTTTTCCATCTTAAATAGGTGCATTAAAGAATGTGGTATGTATTGTCCTGTACATGGGAAAGTGGACCCATTGGGCTATTTCTCGTTCCAGCCTGTCTGCAGAAAAGTGCATATAAAAGATCCCTTGGTGCTAATGGAAAAATGTAGCAGATTTCCTCAAAGACTATGAGTCATAAATTACAAAATGTTTGACATCCACTGATCTGTGATTAATAACTCAATGTGCTCTATTGGTGTTGTTAAACAAAACACACTTTAAACTCTAGACCAAATAACACCGAATGTACTAACGTATCATTAAACAAATATTCCTGTCATTTAAACACAGTATATAGCCACAGTAGAAACTTAAGCTCAGTCATTTTAAGGAAGCTATTGTTGTGCTCTAAAACCTAAAACGTTAATAATATTGCTCTATGTCTGTCACCCCATGTTGTGGCAGATTTATAACCCTTTACTTAGTTGGAGCCTTGTAAATTATAACATTAGTTATTACAGCATGTTTTTAACCTCGGATTGCAATCAATGTTTAACCCTTGCACTGACTGGAGCCTTGTAAATTATAACAGTTATTACAGCATGCTTTTAACCACAGATTGCAATCAGTGTTTAACCCTTTACTAACTGGAGCCTTGTAAATTATAACATTAGTTATAACAGCATGTTTTTAACCCTGGATTGCAATCAGTGTTTAACCCTTTACTAACTGGAGCCTTGTAAATTATAACATTAGTTATTACAGCATGTTTTTTTAACTTTGGATTGCAATCAGTGTTTAACCCTTTACTGACTGGAGCCTTGTAATTTATAACATTAGTTATTACAGCATGTTTTTAACCCATGGATTGCAATCAATGTTTAACCCTGCACTGACTGGAGCCTTGTAAATTATAACAGTTATTACAGCATGCTTTTAACCACAGATTGCAATCAGTGTTTAACCCTTTACTAACTGGAGCCTTGTAAATTATAACATTAGTTATAACAGCATGTTTTTAACCCTGGATTGCAATCAGTGTTTAACCCTTTACTAACTGGAGCCTTGTAAATTATAACATTAGTTATTACAGCATGTTTTTTTAACTTTGGATTGCAATCAGTGTTTAACCCTTTACTGACTGGAGCCTTGTAATTTATAACATTAGTTATTACAGCATGTTTTTAACCCCGGATTGCAATCAATGTTTAACCCTGCACTGACTGGAGCCTTGTAAATAACATTACTTATTAGTTATTACACCATGCATCTAAAACCCAGACTGCAGTCAGTTTTTTAAAACTCTGTACTGTTTTCTGTTTTCTGTTTTCATTGCATTAACAGCAGGCACATGTGCTGTGAACCGTACCTATTACATACGTCTTGCAGCCTGGCACTCTGATTAGGTAACTGAATAATAACTGATATGTATGATCTGGTAACTCGACTGTGACATGTGTGTTCGATGAAGAGCTGGGCTTCTTTCCAGTCTCATCTGCGGGATCAGCTTGCCAGCTACAGGGGTACAGTTCTGTACAGTTCTTACCAATTAATTGGCCGGCTGCTCGAGACAAGCTTGCTGCTTTTTTGATAGACTGCACCACGTGGGTTAATTGTTCCCTCGCTTGATTGCGGAATTGGGTCAGCCAATTTAAAATATGGCTGATTATGTTATGTGCAACTTAACAGATTTCTGGTTTTATTATTAATATTGGCAATTCTGTCCATAAATGTTGCCATCATTATGCCATTTGTATAAGATGTACAAATTGTACATGTTGTTGATAATATGTGTGCATACTTATTGAACCTTTTTTTAAAAACCATTCCTTATATCTAATCAGATAATCTCATTAACTATCTCACCATTTCCCCTTTTTTTCTTTGTAACTCCATGCTAGAATTTTTACTAATTCCTCATATCTCCTGGAAATGGTTTTGCACCTTATTCTTAGTTTAAAAACATTTTTGATGCTGTTGATGTTGTAAATCATATTTTATGATAGATATTATACATATTGCGGATATATTGCAATATAAAAATATCCAAAATACCCATCCCATAAATACCTAATACAGTTGAATCCCGTTGGCTTGAACCCCGTCGGTGCTTGAGAAAGTGTTCGACCCACTGGGTAGTTTGACCCAATCATTTAGTCAATAACGTGTAAGTGTAACTTCATTTTGGTTTGAGCGTTGTGGTGCATTTGACCCTTCCATGTTTGACCCAATGAGATTCTACTGTATATAATACTAGTTGCTGATTAAACGTCCTGGCATGTCATTAAACAAACATTCCTTCCCTTCTCTCATCTGTAACATGATCGTAAAATTACCTAGTTGATGAACTCCACGTTTGGCTCATAATGTAGTGTTTATTGTTTAAGGTGTGCGTTTATGTGGCTACAGTTTGTGAATGTTTCACTGGTTTGCATCAGTAGTTAGCCATGTTATATTACTTGTGAATATCTGTTCCTCACACAGACAGGTGTTTTGACCATCTCTCATCAGGCTGTGAACTAGATTCCTCTGTTAATGTAGTCAGCAGATCTTCACCAGCACTATATAGTTTAAGAATCAGTTAATATTACCATTAAAAACAGATTTTGCAGGGATTTCTTTTAACACTTTCACTTGCTGACCTCTGAAAATTGCGAAAAATTACAGCATAACTAATTTCTCATTTGTACATTAAATTTAGGACATTTACATGATCATGGCAGGTTATGCAAAAACAAAATGGGTTACCTTAATTTGTGTTTACATAACTCATAAATGGTTTGTGCCAGTTTTCATTTCTTCTGTGATTGATTAATTCTACTGAGGTTACTTGGTCTAAAGTAAATCACAGGGAGGAAAGGGTTAAGGTAACTAAATAATGCCTCACAACATCGGCTTCAGGCTTGAATTTGGCAGGTACTGCATTCATTTCCCAGCACTGGCTCAAACCTATATTGGATGCACTGCTAGACTCTTTGGGGATGTATAATAAAGTTAAAAGCCATACATTAACCAATGTTCTGTCTGGTATAGCAAAGATAAGTATGTGTTATCATGGCTATAGGAAAGTGTACATATATAAAATAAATTATTACTGGTAATAGTAGCCATGTGGTAGCAGAGTTGAGGTCTTGATAATCTAATAATATCTATCCTAGCCATAACACAATGATCATGAAAGTAATTTGGATTAGCTTACCTGAATTGAATATTAAAATATGTTGGCTCACCTGTGCAGAATATATTAGCATATTTATATCAAACATCTGACTATTATTCTATTAATACTACTTGTAAGGAAACTACATGGTCAGTTTACCCACTTCACCCAATACCTTTTAATTAGCACTCTTTCAATATGTACTTTTCTGCAGAGTGATTTGCACCTATCAAACCCTTTGATACATCAATTATAATGTAGTGGATGAAAGAAAACAGCTCATGCAAACATTCTGTTACTCTAAGCTAAATCCCATTAATAAAACAACTTTTTTCTCTATCAACAAAGGAAATTGTCTGGGAGTGAAATTTCGAAAGTCTGCTACAGTCCATGAGTGTGCTGTTTTCCATACAACAGACAATGCATTTGTTTTTCCACATGGTCTGCATGCAATCTCTTTCGTGAATAGCTGCCGTGCCATTTCAGCTGATAATGAAGACATCATATTGCAATTTGCTTGTTTTGTCATGGCACCATCAGTAGCTGTAGAGATCAAAATAGGATTTGTAGCCTTCAGAACTGGTTCCCAGTTGGTCATGATAGCTCAGAGTGACACTCTAGAGAAGGAAATTGTTAAAATGAGCTGCAGGAACAACCAGTCAGGGAGACAGACCAGATATAATGGATACATTTCTGAGATATCTGGCCTTTTTGAAGTGAGAATATTGTAAATAACTGTCTTTGCAGACCTGCAGGAAAAGTATCGGTGAACTTTTTCTAAGGGATAGCTTCAGTAGACCATGAACTGTCCAATGTCATGTTAACAAGTGCAGAAGATTTTAATCATGCTAGTGTAAACTTCATTTCAAAATGTTTAATGATCACATTCTAATGTGTTCTTTCTCATGGGTGAGACATAGCCCAGTGGTTAAGTGCTCTCATGTTGCGCAGTCAGTCTGGGATCGATTCTGTCAGTTGGTCCATTAGGCTAATATATCTCGTTCCAGCCAGCGCACCACGACTGATATATTGAAGGCCATGTTATATGCTGCTTTGCTTGTGGGATAAAGCATATAAAAGATCCCTTGCTCCTAATTGAAAAATATAGTGGATTTCCTCTCTAGGACTATATGCCACAATTACAAAATGTTCTTTCTGTAGACAAATGTACATACAGTGTATTATCACCTCTTCATATAGAATATATTTCCTGTTTTTATCTCCTTCAATAGTGTACCACCTAAACTGGCAGTGTATGTCATCTATTTGTAATTGATTGTTAATACATCATCATGCCAGTACTAAATGTATCTGCCAGTTGATAAGTTTATGTTTGAATGTTATCTTTGTTTATTTAATTCTTTTCCTTGGGAATCTCATTTGCTTCTTAATAGGGGGCCTGTGGAAAAAAAAGTTATAAACTAAATATTTGTCCATGAACAGTAACATATGGACAGATAAATGGATTGATAGACTTCAGTACAGAAGGGGAAACATGCAAGCCTAATGAGGGATTAAAAATAAATATATTTATATATTTACTTAATGCTATGTTTAGTATACAAGGGTGTATCTAAGGGAAGGGACCTAGGGCACCTGTCCCCAACCCCCCCCCCCCCCCAAAAAAAAAAAAAGTGCCCCTTCTTTTGAACAATTTGTTTACAATTTTCTTTGAAGCGCCCTTTTCGAGGAGTTGTCCATTATTTTGTGGATCTGTTCTTGGGATACTAAGTTAGTCATAAAAAGAAAGATTTTTTTTTAACAGTATCTCAACTCTCAGAATTCTAACCTGTTCCACTTCAAAAGGTGTCAGATCACACTGGTTGAGAAATTTCATCAACTTTTTGGAGAACATCTTATCAGAAAAACAGTTTATCTTGTGGATTAGTGAAAATTTATGAGGATCATTTGTCACTCTAGATAACTGGAGAGATAAGTTTCCAGTGTTTTGAGGACTGCATGTGCCCTCTGATACAGTTCAGAAAACCCATCTTAAGTGGCACTCACATAACATTCAGATTTCCATGGGAAAAAAACAACAACCCAGAGCTGTTATGTAAAATAATCAAGAGTGCACCTTGAATATTGAATTAATTTGATTTAAACTGTGTTAAACAGCTACTTTATGGAATGTCAAAAACTCCCTTAAAAACAGTTGCTTACTATATTAGGTCACTGTGGAGAACTAACATAAGACAGGTGACTGTTTAACAGATGTGGTCATTTGAGTTGGTTTGACTGTGTTACTAATTCATTTTTGTTTCGCCTTTATGAAGTAAAAAGGCGAGATATAGACCTGTATTACTTTCCAACGGTGATAGCAATGCAAATTTTGTGTTTAACATTAAAGTTTCGTGTTTTAGATCAGTTTCTCACAAATTATAAATTCTAGGTTATTGAAACTTGGTTTATAGTTGTAACTATGGATGTTCATCACAGTGCACCAAAATATGTTTATGATAGGCGAGAGATTTAATTCCATAGAATTCTTGTTTATATAGGTAGAACATGTACATACATGTAGGTATAGGGTGAGTTCCCCTTATACTCACTAATCTCTCTCTAGTTCTGACTATACAATGGCTTTTCAAAGGTTATGGTATATGCTGTCCTGTGTGAGAAAATGCATACAAAAGAGCCTTGCTGCAACAAAAAAACTAAAAAATACTGTAAGTGCATGAGGCATTCTAACCAAATGTCTCATTAACAAAATAGCCTCCTACCAAGTAACCTTCCAACATACGCCTGGTAACAGAATAAACATTGTCATTAGCAATTTATCCTCTGAAAATGCCTGAGTAAATTGTAAGCTAAAATGCCCTGAAGGAAAAACACACATCTTGCTTTGCAAACATAAAAACCAAGTGACCAGATCGATTGTGTTTTCCCATCACAACCCTTGATGAGGAGGCTACATGATAGATTAATCAGCAAGACAAAATTGTCTCTTTTTTTCTAAATTTATTGATAAAAAAAAATCATTTCCTTTAAAGCTTCCTATCATTTCTACCAAGACAAACTAAGCTAATTTTCTGCACAACAGATTTAAAATTATTTGCCTCTTGCGGCAATATTTTGGCATCTCGAAGACTGCATACGCAGGAATCTGTGAAAATAGTTTTCTTTGCAGTGGCATGAAGTCTCTCCATAGCACTTCCTTGTTATAATATTTAGCCTCGGGTTTATTAAACACTGGAGTTATCTTCGTTATGTTTTCTCCATTAGGTAAACACGAAGGTGTGGCAGATTATTTTATATTGTCTGGCAAGTGTTTTCTTTGCCCATTTCTCTTTCTCCACTCTTAACCTAAATATTGTCTGGGAATGGACAAAGCTAATGGATGATTGAATGCTGATCAATTTATTTTATGTGAAAACAAAATGTGTACTGTTTAGGCTGCGGACAATTATTCGATAATTGTCCATGCCAGATCCAGCCGATCATTGGAATCTAGATCAAATACTGTTGTTATAACAGAGGCTTAAAGTCCAGTTTAATCCATGAATTTCACAAGTTGCCTGCCGACAGTCGTCTTACCTAATCATTGTATTTATCTTCTTATTTCTAGCTTTAGGTGATAAATGATTTTAAGTGCAGCCCTATTGAATAGCAGGTTGGAAACTGATGTCTTTCTAAGTGAGAGAATGGTATAATATTACACCGATATTGAGCCTTAATCAACAACTGGCATTCACTGTGAAATTGAAACTTAAGAGCCATAGGCTTTAGTTTTTGTTGCTGCTGGTAGTTGTATTTTGATGTATTAGTTGTAATAGTAGAATGGCAGATTCTGTCAGCATACAAATTGTTTTAAACAAAATTAATTACTGTCATATCATTGGTTTGGACTAGATCTCAAGCATATGGCAAAGACCTTTCTGTTTTGTCAATTACATCTATTTCTAAATAATAAAACTAGAAAAAGGAACAAGAAGGAAATGGTGTTTTTTGTATTTTTTATTTTTGTTGATCTTGATCAGGTTTTTTCTCTCAAGATATTTAAATATAATAATATTTTCTTAAAAACTAATGTTTAATCTTACAAATAACAGTGTTCATTTATTTTAACAAATAATGTTTTTTTTAATGTTTTATATTTTATGGTATGCTGACAACAGTATGTCTTTTGGAAAGTGTATTTAGATACCAGTACTGTTTTGCTAAAATGTGTCTAAATCACTCAACATTTGACATTTAAATAACCATTATGTTCAAGTATCATCAAACATTTCCATTTAATTTAATTTTTAATTGAAAAAAAACACACATTAAATTTATTTATTTATTTATTATTTATTGTCATCGCCAACCTATTGCTTCAGATCCTTTCCTGTGTTATGACCTACTAGGCAGAGTGAACACCTTCATACAGTCATCATTGATCTTGTCCCATTGTCCCCGAAAACCAGTCTTAACAGCTGCAGATACTGCTGTCATTAACACTTAAAAAAACCTCAATGTAGCATCTTTTCTTGTTGGTTAAGGTGAATACGTGCAGTTTATTTGTGTAAATATTGAATTAATGTTGAATTATATAGGGTGTTTGCGAGTAAAAGATTAGCTTTTCATGCTGTTGGATCAATGGGACTTGCTCTCAATCCGGTAATCGGAATTACTCCATCTCAGTGGGGTGTTTCATCGCTGACATCTTAATGTGATGGTGAAATGCCTTACGGCATATTACCTCTGCAAACATTAATTTTCTTAAAGGTGTGTAAATGTGCTGCTTTTGTAATATATATTCTTTAAGAATTCTCTTTGAAATCCATGTTAGAAGGATTTGTTCCAGATTTATAACCAGCAGTGTTAATATTAAGAATTTGTTTTTATTTAACTAAATTTGATACGGTGAGACTAACTTGTGTATTACTTATAAAATAGACTTTATTGCCTATTCCATCCAGTGCTTTATGACTGGTTTATCAAATGTCATGGTGTGTGTTGTCCTGTGTTTGAGAAGGTGCATTAAGAAACATCTCCCATCTGTTTGACACTTCATAGTCATCAAGTGGTTAAACAATTATGCCTGTTTATCATTATTATAAATGAAGAGCATAATAAAGATAAGGGCCCATATTTTTAAAGCTATCTTAGTGCTACAATATTGTAAAACCATTGTAGACTATGGCATACGTCGTAGTAACATCATATCCAGTTTTACAGTATCGTAGTGCTAAGATTCTGTACTGCTAAGGTGTCATGAAAAAGCCGTTGCATTACAGTATTTATAAGGATGTTTTATCCATGTATACTAGTAACCTTTCATTAGTGTGAGGGAAGGGTTGTTAGATTAAAAATATTTAATAATCATAAAATGTGTTTTGTATGGATAAAGTATATATTTATAATTATTTTTCTTTCAGGCCTAAACAGTGAAATCCAATATAGTCTGGTTGGTGGTGACCTCAAGAATCAGTTTTCAATTGGTCTTCAGAATGGTACTGTCTACACAGTAGCCTCCCTTGACAGGGAAGATATTCCATCTTACTCTCTCATTGTCATGGCAACAGACCAAGCCGAGCCTCCAAGTTCCAGACTATTTACAACAGCCACAGTAAGTTTTAAAAACTTGTTGTAGAACATATGAACAAAATTCGATCATCAGGTTTGAGTACAAAATTTAAAGGCAATGGTATGCATTAAAAGTAGAGAACAATTATGCTTTCATACAAACTAAACTTCATCATAGTTACAAGTACACATACCTTTGTTTGACACCAAAAATCTATTTTTGTAATCTTGGGATGTTAAACCTTCAGTCATGCAATTGTGAGTTGACTCCCCTGCCAAATGGAAGAGCATGCTGGATGTTTCATGAGATTTGGTGATAAAAACATTAGCATTTTTGTTTTGGTAATCTTTCTAATTATGAATAATAATGAAAATTAAAAGCTTTTTTTTATTATTAATTGCCTAAATTCTGCGACCCTTTCTTCTTAATGTAAGCTGCTTCTTTTTGTCTGTAATTGAGTTTTCTGTTTTTGTGTTATCAATTCTACATTAAGTAATCCCACAATTGACTTAAAGGCTCTTCTTGATTGGATTTAAGCTATATTTCTCGCTTGTTTCATGGTTTTGCCTAAATCAATAATAAACGTATACTGGCCAACAAATAAAATGCACTATTTTCAAGCATAATTATTATGCCTTGACAACCATCCATCTATCCATCCATCCATCCCATCAATCCATCCATCCATCCATCCATCCATTTATTCATTTGTTACTTCATATTAAAATTCTTTATATTTTAATTTTCAGGTTGACATCAAGCTTAAGGACATAAATGACTGTGCTCCAGAGTTTCAGAGCCCGAACCAGACAGCTGTAAAGGAAAACACCCCAGCAGGTCAGGTGGTCTTCACAGTCAGTGCCACAGACCGTGATGATGGCATCAACAAACAGCTACGTTACACCTTGTCCAAAGTCCCGGGTTTTGGATACCCGTTTACCATCAACCCAGTTACGGGAGAACTCCGAGTCAATTCGGATCTCGATCGTGAATCTGTGGAAAACTACACTCTTAAAATAACAGCAACTGATAAAGGACAACCACCTCTGTCGACATCACAGAATCTGGAAGTCGTTATTAAAGATGCAAATGATAACTCGCCAGTATTTGTAGACACTTTTTATTCCATAACCATCGCAGAGAATATCGGCATTGGCACATCTCTGTTAACAGTTTCGGCAAACGATCTGGATAAAGGTTTGAATGGAATGGTGCGTTACTACATTGTCGGTGGCGACAGCAACTACGACTTCAACATGGACATGAGCAGTGGTGTTTTACGCGTCCTCAAGAATTTGGATTATGAACGTATCAAGGTCTACCACCTTGTCGTCCAGGCTCAGGACAGTGGCATCGATGTCATCATGTCCAGCACGGCCAGCATCGTCGTCAACATCACCGACTTCAATGATTATGTGCCAGCATTTGTGGACTCACCGTACATCGCCTATGTACAAGAAAACATGGAGAGACTGCCAGTGCATGTTATTCAGGTTACTGCCCAGGACGAAGACTCCAGTGTGAACAGTCAGTTGGAATACTCTCTGCTTAGTGACGAGCACAAGAATATCTTTTCAATGAATTCACAGACGGGAGAAATCCAGGCACACCAGACTTTAGACCGAGAGACTTTGGCAGAATATTCACTGGTGGTGGTTGCTAAAGATTCAGGTAAGACTGATTTTTAAGAAATGTTTTATACAGAGTTTTTGAAATATGTCAATGTTGTCAGTCCGACTGGCATATTTTTGTCAAGACCACCACAAATTGGATCATGACCAACAAGGTTTTGAAAGAAAGAAAAAAAGTTGCAATAAAATGTAGTATGGACACAGAAGTGAATAATTTTTAAATAAAAAATACTTTTTGTACTAGTAATATGAATGTGTTAAATATCTGTTACAGACATTTGCCCCTCCCCCCCCCCCCCCCCCCCCCGATATTTTGCCCTCTAGGTCTTTTGCATCCTCCAGCAATTAATTGTCCTATAGATTTTTTACTTGTAATAACAATTATCTGACTATTATATAGTCCTCATAGTGCTAAATAATGAAAGATGTATGTATGTACATGTATAGTAATTTTTTTAATATCTTTATAATGCAAACAGTTTTATGAAAGAGTACATTTTCAGAAAAAAGACATCACAGTTAAACAAATCTGTAGGAGTTCAATGCTGATAATGAGAACAAATTTCAAGCCTTTGGTGCTTTGGAGTTGTTTGGGAGAGGTGCTGTCATTTTGATACATTATTAATTGGAGCAAGATTTAGTTTGATAACACAACATCCACTAGCTTCATTCACCTTAAAAGACCAAACAGTGTTTTTCATTTCATCTAATGCTTTTCATCTGTTTAGGATTTTTTTTAAAGCACAAAGCCTTTAGTTAAGTAATGAGCAATGTAAACTTGTTTTACATACCAGTCCTGGTTTCTACTAGTAGCCCAGTGATTAAATAATGAACAAGGGTTTTGTGAAACAAATGTTCCTTTTCATGCCTTTCTGTACATGCTCCTTCAGGTTTAAACAGTACTAATAATAATACTGACCTTAGTGATTTACTGTTAAATTAGCTTTAGTCTACAGTGAATCTATGCAGGCATTTTCAGTCAATATTTAATCCCAGATTGAAAAAAATAAAAAATCTGCCGAGTTATTATGTTAGGGTATAGGCTGAATAATTGATGAACCAACTCCCTCGGCCAGACAAGCATGCAATATTTATCATTTAATCTGGATACAAGAAAAGTACCATTAATTGTACACATTGCCTTGGTTTGTTCCAGTACTTGCATAACAAGACAATTTACCTTTGATCCCGTGCAATCTGAAAGATATTTCATCTGAAATGTCCCAGCTGCAAGTTATCTATCTTTGTAGTTGTTCATGTTTTACTGTGGCCTTAGGGAAGTTTCCATGAAAATATTCCTGGTGTTGCATGTACACCCCTGGGCAAGATGTCAGGAAATTGCTGTCTGCAGACAGAATTAATGACAAGTTTTTGCACACAATGGAAGCCCTTCATCATAGTGTGTGTATCAAACAGAATTAAGTATGGCTGACAAGCACAGAAATACAAATATCTAAATTCACATGCAAGAAAACTAAATATCATACATAGATAGATTGATCAAGTTGGTCTTGTACACTAATAAATTTTATAATTTTTTAAGGAATTTTTATCAAGAAAAACTCCACAAAATCATTATCACCATCAAACACACACAAATGCACGTACACACACACACACACACACACACACACACACACACACGCACGCACACACACACACACACACACACACACACACACACACACAAACACATACACATGCATAGACGGACACACACACAAATAAGAAAAATAAAACCTCATAAAGAACACTGGTAGAATTGACTTAGAAATGTCATACAGCAATTATCAATTCATAGCAGTCTGTTTAATATTCAATAATACTTTATTTAGTACGTACTGTATTATGTCTGTTGAAGGTGGGTTACAATATAAACATCTTTAAATATTCCAATGGTTAAACTGTAGATATAGACATCTTGCAATCTTGTCACTTGCCTATGGGTTAGAGTCAAGTATTACTGGTAATTTTATTACAATAATTGACTTTTATGGAAAGAAAAACAGAAATCGAAAAATAGTTTAATTTTGTCATTTGGTTGAGGCCATAGTTGGGACAGTTTTTGACAAGATCCTGATTGCCCTTAAAAGCATTTACCTTTCAGTGTTTGGTTTCATGTCAGAATTGTCTTTACCATGTAACTTTCACCACACGCCTAATCAATATCACTTTGTGGGTGATGGTACAAACATCAGTCATTTGGTAATTTGATGAGGTGTGACGAAATCATGCTGTGCAGTAATCGCTGAGGAAACTTTTAACTCAGTGCAAGAGAGCATGGGTCATTTACAGAACATTATTTCATTAGGTAGTACAAATAGATGAAAGCTGATCTTTAAAACAGAATTGGTCATGCATTTTTTGGCACCATATTTATTAGGTTTGTTATTTCTGTAATTATGTCAGTACTTATAATAGCATTTACACAATAATAAAACTCACTTTTGATCGAAGTTGAGGAATACTTTTAAGTCTTTATTTGGTCATAGTTCTTGAGCAGAAATAATTTGTATATAAAAAATTTGACTGTATTATAAGAATAGATCATCATAAATAAATATTACCAAATTGCTTTCATTGTGTGTGTGGGGGGGGGGGGGAGAGTATGTACACCATTAGTTTTCTTTATTAGTGTTACTATATTTTTGGAAAGTTTTAATAAAATTAGCATTATTTTCTTACTGAGAATAACAGGTCAAATGGGGTCATGCAAACAAACCTTCTACATATAATCCACATTTGCACATGTGAGTGCAGTGCAAATCCCAAGAGTAACTTCAGAAAGTCTGCACACACATAACTCAACCCATCAGTACATGGATATTGGTCTGTAGGGAAGACAATCAATGATGTTTCCATATTTCATGTTCCGTTGTAAAAGATATTTATTTTTATTTGGCTGTAACTGCTGTCTGGTCAGAAAGGCTATTAAGTGACATGGTATAGCTGTAAATGTACAGAGTAGAATCAATAACTCGTGATCTCTATGCATATTATGACTACTGTATGATAGGGTTACAAATTGCTTTATCGTCATCATCTTGGATGCAAGCTGGCAATGCATAGGGTATTAGAGGGGTACCAGTGTTGTGTATGGAGAAACACTAAAATAAGAAAATATGATGTGTAAAAAACTATGGATGGAACAGTTGTAAATATTAAAAAATTACTATCATAATTGTTTTTTTATGATATGTGTTTGTTATAAAGGTAATCTGGATTTCATTAAAACAAAATTGTCATTTTGTTAATGGCAGCAATTTGGTTGTGTAATATGTTTATGTATGTCTGCCATTTTATCAGCTGTTTAAAAAGCTTTTAGTGTAGATATATTTGTGCTTCGTTTGTTCTTAGTTAATCTTGTGAGGAACATTCAGTTTAAAGGCAGTGGTTGGCTATCTTTGCTGTCACTTTGTGTTCAAGAAACTAATGCACTTGTCTGCTTCTTTAATCAAACTCATTATTTTGCTATGCTACCACAAGACTCTAGTCTAGCTATTGCAGAATATCAGTACCAGTGCATTTATTTACACATCTCTGTAATTAACATATCACCTGATTGTCTGATAAATATCACATAATTAAAATATTACACGGGCGTAGGAAGGTGCTAAAAAGTGTGTGTGTGTGTGGGGGGGGGGGGGGGGCGGCACACTCACACATACATATAATATATATAAATAATTGTATAAATATATAAAAACTATCACTGCTGTTACAAAGTGGAGGACATATGCCTCCACTGCCCCAACCCCCCTCTCTCTCCCCCCCCCCCTGCTTCCTACTCCAGTGTATTACCTTATTGGCAGTTAGAGTTAAATATTCCACATGGCTAGTTGCCGTTTGTTTTGGCCTCATGGGCCTGATTTGCTTCAGTTTAAGCGTGATGCATGTGTTGTAATTATATCTTAACAACCTATTGATTTTGATGGGTGTTGTTTCAAGTTACTGTCTTATTATGCAAGACCCGGTTAGCACTTCATATTATTATGTAAATTATTTTCACACACTGTTGAAATGCAATTGACTTTTCACCTTTTAATTGATTATAAACATTCTTATTACCACTGTTCTCATCAGAAAGAAAGAAATATTTTATTTAACGACGTATTCAACACATTTTATTTACGGTTATACGGCATCAGACATATGGTTAAGGACCACTCAGATATTCGTGGGCTACTCTTTTCGATTAACAGTAAGGGATCTTTATATGCACCACCCCATAGACAGGATGGTACATACCACGGCCTTTGATATACCAGTCATGGTGCACTGGCTGGAACGAGAAATAGCCCAGTGGGTCCACCGACGGGGATCAATCCCAGACCAACCGCACATCGAGCGAGCACTTTACCACTGGGCTACGTCCCGCCCACTGTGTTTTTAAGATATCTTACCTGAAGATTACTTGCTGCTGAGTGAAAATAGTAGCTTCTGTACACCAAAGCTTACAAAATTTAATGATAGCATATCCTAGAGGCAAATGTTTAACCTTCTCTAAATACTAGGCTGTGTGCTACAGCTATCGTGCATTTATTTGATACCTAACAGTAATAGCCACTGATTATGTGCTGAATTTACAAATCTGTTTTTTACCTGCATGCATCTAACTACATATATTTACAATGCTTAAACACAAGAAAAACAGACTTCGTAAATGCAGCTTAATGTATTATTTATAAGTATAAAATATCCATTGCTGCTAATGGAAAAGAAAACATTTCTTCTATTATCTCATCCCATCCGTCTGTTACTTGTTCTCACATGGGTTCATATGAAAACATTTGAAATGTTATGTAAGCAACATTCTGATGATCATCATATCACTCTGCTATTGGCTTTTGATTAAGCGGTGTTATCACAAAACATTCCTTTCCTTAATTTTTTAAAGTTCTTTTCTTTTTTTTTACATCAATGCATCAGACTGTTTAGAACTATTGATCAGCAGGACTTGTTTTTCTCAGCATTTCATGACTACTTGTTTTCAATCAATGTTTCATGCTGGGTGTAAAAATTTAATTCTGTTTATTTGGACAAGAATCCAGCCAAGAAGGGAGAATGGCATCTGTAAACAGAAGTGGTGCTGTACCTTGCTGCCTCACCCTTCCTGCCTGTTATGGGCAAGCTCTGGGAGTTTGTTTTCTCTGTCTCAACTAATATCATCCATCTGCTGAAAGTAGGACCATAAAGCTCCTGGAATCATAGATATTCTCATCCCCCACGGAGAAAGGGGAAATTTTTATGTTTGCTTTGAGTCCCTGGACTTGAAACCCAGTTCCTCCAGAGTGTATTATGGCCAGAATTATGACTCGGCATGATGCTAGTAATAGCATTTCCCTGGCAATGGATTTTGAAATGATTTTTAAATGTGTGTGTAGATGAAAGAGGAAAATAAACTTTACAGAAAGCTCCAGGTCTTTCATATGAGCATGTGGCTTCTATGAAAAAGCATATTATATAAACAATTGGCTTTCATGTGGCTACTATGAAAAGGCATATTATATAAACAATTGGCTTTCAGATAAAAAATAATGATAATAATTTGTAGAGTATACAAGAAACATGTATGGCATATTATGTCTTCTGTAGGCCAGATGGAGTTACAAATGTTTGAAAATCTTATCTAGATATCATGAAAAAAAGATGTATTTAAAGTACAACAGTAAATACTCATACATGTAAGCTGTAATATGTACTACTACTATTACTACCGGTACTACTACTATTGCTGCAACTGTTACTGCTACTGCTATTACTTCTACCGTATGTGTATGTAAAGGTCAGTATTTGTAGATTTCTTTTGAGGCTTTAAACTTAAGGCTTCAATAATACAAAAGAATAATGATTTTAATTTTTTTTTTTTTTAAGTGGATTTGCAAAATTGCTTTTTAAAAAATGGAAAGAAAGAATAACATTGTTGAGAAAAAACACCCAGCAATAAATACTGATAAAATGTCATTGTTTTTGCTCTTCATAATTAATTCAGCACGGTGCTAGAGATGATGGTGCTAGTGAATCATCTCGGCTTCATTAAGTGGGTCTCATCTTCAATTTATATCCACATCGGTGTTGGCCACACTTTGATTGATTCAGGCAGCCAGTGTGGGAGAGAAACCTGCATATTTTCCAGTAATTTGTGCATTTTCCTCATTAAAACACAACTCTGAATTGCTAATTTGACAGAAAACGTGGCCCGCTGTTATGAATGTTGACTTGCATCTCATCTTACTCTGTGAACAGTAATTATGGACGCGTTTGGGTCAAGTCTTTAATGCTCCAGTTGCCCAGTGAGCCTATGTTTTATGTAGCACTTGTGTTTTTTAAATGGCTGTGATATTGTATTCAGTATTCATCTTACTATGCAATCATTTAATGATAATTATGATGTCTGGTTTGTGTTGGTATTAAATTAGGAAGATCAGTGGACCATATGCCATGTCTTTAAATTCACCAAAGTTTCAAATAAGTGTTTGTCTTGGGTATATAGTGGGCCATCCTTCTTGACTTCCCCACATAGATTTTCTCAAGATTACAGTCACATTGTCTGTTTTGTCATGCAACAACTTTCTATGAATGACTCATGTATTTTGTCATGCTAACAAGTGCCCCACAATTGGCATATCAAAGGCTATAATATGTGTTAACTTGTCTGTTGTGGAAATATATGTAAAAACATAGCCTGTGTAGTGGCAGTGGGTTTCTTCTCTAAACCAAGTTTAGCAATTGCATCAGTACACAAATGTATATCTCATAGCTTTAATTTATAATGTGCTGAGTTCTCATGATAATCCTGTTTTGTACAGAAATATAACTAAATATGCATAGGATTTTCTTTTATGACAGAATATGACTGAATATGGTAAATATTTTCTTATATGACTGAAAGTGTTAAGGATTTTCTCATATGACTGAATATGATAAAGATTTTCTTATATGATTGACTGTGTTAAGGATTTTCTTACGTGACTGAATATGTTAAGGATTTTTGTTATATTTCTAAATATGCTAAGGATTTTCTTATATAACTGAATATGCTAAAGGTATTCTTAAATATGACTGAATATGTTAAGAATTTTCTTACATAATGCTAAGGATTTTCTTATATGATTGAACATGTTACGGATTTTGTTATATTTTCATATATGCTTAGTATGTTTTTATGAAGGAAAGAAATGTTTTATTTAACGACGCATTCAACACATTTTATTTATGGTTATATGGCGTCAGACATATGGTTAAGGACCACACAGATATTGAGAGAGGAAACCCGCTGTCGCCATTTCAGGGGCTACACTTTTCAATTAGGAGCAAGGGATCTTTTATATGCACTATCCCATAGACATGATAGTACATACCACAGCCATTGTTAACCAGTTGTGGAGAAATAGTTCAATGGGTCCATTGATGGGGATCGATCCTAGACCAATTGCACATCAAGCGAATGCTTTACCACTGGGCTACGTCCTGCCCCAGGATGTTTTTATGATTGAATATGCTAAGGATTTTGTTATTTTGAATTCACATGATAAAAAGCAGACTAATATGTTGTAAGTTGTGTCTGTGACTCTATATGTAATAGTGATGAGAAACAGATTGGGGACGAAGCTCTGATTCATGGAGGGAGGAATGGCGGAAACTGTGTTGTCTGTCATGTTTTGTTACTGAACATGTCTTGATGTTCTGGCTAGTTCTTTGTGTTTTACCAGAGCTCTGTGTTATTACTTTCCCTGCAAGCTTCTTGGGATGTCTGGCATACAATTCATTGGGAATCATTTTGTAATGTTTTTAGTTCTTAATTTTTTTTCTTCTGAGACATGACAGGCCCAAAGTAACCAAGAAGTTTTGTTAATAAGATTTATACTCCATACAAGAACAGAATTCAAATGATATAAAATGAAAATACATTTAATTAATTTAATGATAAATCACTAGTATTATGACAATCTGATATTTCAGTAACTTGATAATATAAAATAAAATAATAAAATTTCATATGCACACCCCCTGCTTCCATTTTGAAAAACATTTGGATGAAAATCTAGCATTTACTTTATGTAAAAAAACAAGGGAGATCACCCACTTACTTATTCTTCACTGTTACTTTTCACCTCAATTATCACTGTGTTGATAGAAATACATAACAATAGGCATTTTTTCTGACATTTTGTTTAGTGAGAGCTGATGTTGATAGTTGCTAATAGCAACAGATAATAGAATTGCTTAGCACATTGGAAACGTTACGGAACACAATTTTGTGGCAAGCATGCATGATTTAAAAATATATATTGGTGATAATATTGTGTGCCTGCATGTGAGACATGTATAGTTTGTTATGTTAGCAATGTTCAACTAAATTACATTGACAGTTTAAATCAAATATAACATTAAAAAAAATACCAATGTTTAATGTTATATTTATTGTCTCCAAAGCCAAAACGATGGTACGAAAAAGTGTAAACCTTAGAAATTTGTTTTTGTTTAATAAATTCAAATATAACAAAGATAATAAAAATTAATTTAATTTTGAAAAATTTAACAGCATATGAATGTTTATAATTTTGAATGAGGCAGTTGTTTTAGTCAAGAATTGAGTACTCTGAAATACATGTTTACTAGTTACAAAATGTATCTCCCTCATTTACATAAATATCTAAGTAGCATCAATCAAGACTTTTGTCACTTTATTTATCAAATATCCTTCTTTCTTTTTTATTGAATAAAAACTGTTTCTCTCTTTACAATTATTTCATTGAACAGGATTCCTTTATTTGAATATGGTTATTAAATTTGTATCCCTCAAGTATGGTCAGTATTGACATTGTCATGTATAATTAATCAATATCAATTTACAAAACATATTGTTGTGTGTATTTACATTTATCTTGTTAATAAAAGTAAAATGACTACTGCCCTTGCTGTTAAAATGTTAATAGTATTAATTTTGGACAGTTATTCATGTAAAAGTAATGGACAACAGGCTCAAACTTGATGACAAAAATAACAGAAGTTTATATGTAATAAAATATTTATTTCTACATTAATCTGAATAGTTGACATGAAGCGTGAAACTATTGGATTGGGTCTTAAATAAACACACAGCTAACCTAGGATTGGCAATACGTTTCTATACCGTAATTTTGTTAAGTATTAAAGCATCTGTGTCATTGTTAGAATATGTTTATCCAATTTGCCAATAATTTGATGTATATATTGATTTTCATATGAGCAAAAAGAAAAGAAAGATACTTATTGAAATAGTTAAACCCTTGCTGTGACCATGTTCTTTTAACAAACAAAAGAAGGAAAGCAGGAAGAAATAAACAAAAAAGCTTTTAAATTAAACATTTTAATATAAAACATGGAAGAAAATTAATCTGGAAATACCGGTACTTTATTATCCAGTGGCTTTAGAACATAATTTATTGGGTTTTATTTTTTGACCTTTCACATTTTATGACAAAATGTATGCTAATGTCTGTCTTAGTCTGTGCATGTGCTTGTCCATCCAGTCATCTGTCCCTTCTTTTTGATAAACCAGAGTACCATGATGGGTATACCAAAGGCTGTAGCATGTGCTATTCTGTCTGTGGGATGATGCATATAAAAGATCCCTTGCTACTAATGGAAAAATGTAGCGAATTTCCTTTCTAAGACTACATGTCAAAAATTACCACATTTTTTACATCCAGTAGCAAAGCAGATGATTAATAAATCAATGTGCTCCAGTGATGTCATTAAATAAAACAAACATTTTGATAAACCAATTGCTTAAAAACATGATCATTTTTATATACAGTGCAGTGAAAAATACAGACTAGTATACAAATACATGTACCTTAATGTAGGTATTGTCAAGTCAACAGGTACACATCAAACATGCATAAAAGTGTTTTTACGAGCTTACGTGCTGCTATTGATCAATCAGGCTTGAGCTGTTTTGGTAGATAACAACAAACAAATGATTAAGCCATGAAAAACACCCATTGCAAGGATTACTTTTAACTGTTTTTCACTGGGACCATGTGTCATTTAGTTTTTACTTAGTGAAATAACCTGGAGGTCATCCTCCTTCAGATTCACCATTCAGTTTAACATAATCTTGCCTTTGATACGATTCAAATCGAGTGTGAAGTCTCCACACATTAGAGGCTATTTGAACACCATGCAGACTGCAATTGGCTGTTGTTAATTTGAAAATTTATATAATATTTACATTTAAGAGGATCGAATTTCACTTCAGATAAACTGCATAACAAAGGGTCTGAAGCCAGACGGTTGGTCATAATTGCAAGGTAGTGTTAAAACTGCCATGCTTGATTGGCTAAGCATTTCATGGGTATACTTTCAGGAGTTTTTATCTTTTTTGTTGTTGTTGCCGTGGCACTCTTTTTGTACTCCCATTCGAGAGAATGTCGTGTCTATGTCATTTGGACCGGAAATTTGATCCCAGCTTTTTAGTCTTTTGATAAGGTTTGGCTATAAAACCACAGGTTAATCCTGCAAAGATAACACAACACACTGGGTACATTTGGCTTCAGCTGACTGAATATTTTAAGCATAAACATGCATGACCAATGATTTCAAAGCAAATAACTATCATGATAAAAAATGTATATATAGGTGGCTCCAACCAAGACGACCCAGCATATGTACTGGTTATATTTTACTTTAGCTAGATTCACTTGAGTGAATTTTGTTAATAGTATAAACATGCATGATCAGTAATGTAAAGTAAATAACCATCCTTATGAGAGAAAAAAAGACAGATCATTGTATTTCACCATGTTCAGGTTGTGTATCCAGTTCAGCTACACACTGCTTTAAACAAACTATATTCGTACACACACGCACGCACACACGCACGTATGCACACACGCACACACGCACGCACATATGCACACACATACACACACGCACACACACATACACACACACACACACAATTTAAAAAATAAAATTGCCTTGTACAGCTCTTTTGTTACATGTGTGTGATAATTTTTTCCTTTTTTTCTGTTACATGCATTAATATGTAATTTGACATTTAAAAATTGATGTTTATATATGAAATTGTGTTCAGATACTTGATCAAAACAGTGTTAAACAGCAAACACAAAAATATTAAAAGATGTCTTCATAAGACAGGTGGCTGCATATCAAAGGTTACTTTGTACTAGATGATTTGGAAAGGATGGTCTCTTAAGACAAGTGGTTGCTTAAAAGAGGTGGCTATTTATTAAGTTTAATATTTCTTTATAAACATATCAGTAAGAAATTGTGAATTTTCAGACAATTTTGGCTTTTTAAATGTCTTTAAGTCTGATGGCACTGAGATCAAATCTTGTGCTCCTATTCAATTAATGTTTGAGTATTGCCACAAACTGAAAGTTCCCTTTAATGTACACATACTAATCTTCCTTCATTGATTAATTTCTGTGGTTCTTGAATTTTGTGTCCAGTGCTTGTCTAATTTGGACCATATGTTTTACTTTGGTTTTGAGAATAACATTTGTTGTGAAGTTAATAAATAATCCATTAACTAGCCATGTGGGGACTGAACATCTTCATCCACTTCTACTTTATCAGTTTTATTGGAAGTGAGACCTTGGGGTTCAAAGCTTCTTTTCAGCCATTCTGGTTCTGGTCAGGTCCTATGGGAGACCACCAGCTGCCCAGTTTCCTGCTGTAACAGATAGTTAAAAATACTGGACATTTCGGTTTGAGAATACTCACCTGGAAAAGGTCATACAGTTGATGGTCACAGAAACCTTTCTTTCAATTATCTTTGATGAAAGCAGATGCTTACCAGCTGAAGAAGAGATGGTTTTTAATTTTATAAATTGGTATTACTTGACTTGGGTTGTCATAAAAAACATGGTATCAGTAATCTAGATTGTTTATTGTTTGGTAATATTACAAAATACAGTGAAACCCCTCTAAACTGGACCCCCACAGTATCAAGTAGAAATTTAGTTTTGTACAGTTTCTTGTTTAGAGAGGTTCTGTTTTGTACTGATATTTAAAAAGGGACTCTTAAAAAACGTCCAATATTGAGAGTATTTTGATTTACAGAGGATCAGGTTTGGGAGATTTCACCGTAGCAGACAATCATGACTAAATATTTACTGTTAGGACAAGGTGTACAAACCAAATATTAATACACAAGAGAAAAACAGAACATTGCAGATATAATTTGGTACAGATGCATATATTAAAAACATACAAACTTACACATTCACCAAGCATGCCACTTAAAACGAAGTATCCAAATATATAAAAACAGAAGAATGCAGTTATATATAATCACGAGTATGTATATAGAAAATGTTGTTTATAGTGAAAGTATGTATGGTGGTAATTATATGATGTTCCACCTACTACACCCTCAGTTAAACAATTATGGAAGATTGTTTAGATAGTTCCCTCACTCACTCCACCCCAAAATACAAAATACAGTCAGTCCTGTTATGCTATCTCAGTATCATTCCAAAACATGATGTTGATGTGTGCGTCAGCTCTCCTTTGTAGCACATTCAAAACATTCAACCAAAATATGTTAATTAATAATGGTAAACATTTGAGACGTAAATATGTATGTAACTTAACAAACAACATTCTACAATCATCATTGCTCAGCATTTAGGATAGAAACATGTGCTGTATCAAGATGGAAGCCACTTCTACTAATTGTTTCTTAGTGGACATAACAGAGCCACTTATCCCTGGCATGTGTGATGTAACTAACGTTAAACACCTCATACAGCAGATGTAAGGACCATATGCTTGATAAGAGCTGGAGCTATTTTCATCTGCTTGGTATTCAAGCCCGTGGTGGTTCAATAGGGCCACATGGACAATTTCCCCTGGTCCTTGGCACATCATCATCAGCCTGTGAAAGAGTCCATACAGGTTTGTTACATCACCAGTGTGCTGCTGTCAACAACACCCACACGTCCTGCTAGGCTGGTGACATTGTGCGCAATTATCTGCCATTATCATGTACCTTCTACATTTCTGATTATTCTGATTATTCATCGGGTCAGTAGAAGGAAGGAAGGAAGGAAGGAAATGTTTTATTTAACAAGGCACTCAACACATTTTATTTACGGTTATGTGGCCTCAGACATATGGTTAAGGACCACACAGGTATTGATAAAGGAAACCCGCTGTCGCCACTTCATGGACTACTCTTTTCGATTAGCAGCAAGGGATCTTTTTATATGAATGTAGGGCAATTGCTCAACGGACAATACATCACCGGACAATTGCTCACCAATAAAGAGAGAAATAGAACAATTGCTCACCTTTAGGTTTTTTTTATTAATAAAATTTTATTTATTATTTTATTAATAAAAAATAACAGAATTTTTAGAAGGCAACAGGGACTGGAAGATTTCATTTGGAATATCTCCCACAATATTCGATTGTGCTGAACTATAATATGCTGTTCAAGAACTCTTGTACTGACATTTCTATGCTGAACTGATGTGCTGAACTTGTTTAAAATATAGTTGATTTAGAATTAATTTTGTTATTTTATTTAAAGGTGTTTAATTGACATTTCTGTGCTGAACTGATGTGCTGAACTTATTTAAAATATAGTTGATTTAGAATTAATTTTGTTATATTATTTATTTATTTATCAGAGATTCCCACTCCCACCCAACCATTTACACACACATACCATAACCTAAAATAAAATTTTATTAATCAGCAATTGTGGTGAGCAAATGTCCTATTTCTCACTTTATTGGTGAGCAGTTGTCCAGTGAGCAATTGTCTGGTGAGGTATTGTCCAGTGAGCAATTGTCTGTACACCCTTTTATATGCACCATCCCACAGACAGGATAGCACATACCACGGCCTTTGTTACACCAGTTGTGGAGCACTGGCTGGAAAGAGAAATAGCCCAATGGGTCCACCGACGGGGATCGATCCTAGACCGACTGTGCATCAAGCGAATGCTTTACCACTGGGCTACGGGTCAGTAGACGTCTAAAAAAAGAAAAGGAAGAAAGAAGTGTTTTATTTGACACATTTTAGTTACAGTTATATTCTGTTGGGCATATGGTTACGGATAATGAGAGAGGATACCCACTGCTGCCACTCCATGGGCTATTCTTTTCTATTTATTAACAGCAAGAGATCTTTTACATGCAGTATCCCCACAAACAGGATAATACGTACCATAGCCTTTGTTACACTAGTTGTTACTGCTGGGTTACATCTTGCCCCTATATCTAAAACATAATTGTAAAAAATACCATTCTACATTTTGTGTTGTTGTTTTTTGTTTATATGGGAATATTTTGTGGGGTGGGGTTTTTCAATGTTAAAGGCATATTTTTACTATTTATTTTTGTTTAAATGAAGTCCTTCTATATAATTATTATTTGATATCACCTGTCAAAGCTGGTAGCTTGAATTAATGGTTCATTCTGCTTGTGTCAGTCTGTGCAGTCCTGACAGTTTTAAGAGGCCATGTGGCTGGTGCAGCCTGCCTGTGGGGGAGGATTTACCCAAACAGAAGGAGATCTGTATGGAGGTGTTGAGATGATCTGTCAACAGCTGTATCATGGTAGACATGGCCAGATCAGCAGCCTCAGGGAGAGCTCATGTGAAGAGTATCAAGAGTATTACATGTAGCTGCAAGGATGATAAAGAAAATTAATAACTTATTGTGCAGATATGATAGAGAAAAATTAATAAACTTCCTTTGATAAAGAAAATTAATAAAAACTTTTTATGAAACTGCGATATAATTATTTTTATTAATTTCATTAGATGAAGATTTTTTTTTTTTTTTTTTTAACCATCATTGTGCAATAGTTAAGTAACTTAATTTTCAAAATATTCATTGGCACAGCAGGATTTCAAATTAGGGGGGTCACACACCCCACCTAAATTTTTACCCAGCAAGAACACTGGTGTTATGGGGGACCAGAAAGTATAAACTACCGGTAAAAGATGTGATTGAGGGGAAGGGGACACATGGTCCCCATGGCTCTACCTCTGGCTACACCAGTGAAAATATTACTCATTCATTTAACTACCCACACCACCCTCCAATTTTCACTGTACCAGTCTAATTTCATTAAAAAAGAGAAATACTTTTCTCTCCATCTGTGCATTCCGAAAATATATTCAAGCATTTGAAGATAAACACTTGAACTGTGAAAATAAACTGTTTGGATTTCTGGTAAGCAAGTTCTGCTTGAACCTATTGCTTGAAAAGTCGTTTCCTCTGGCTGTTGAGTTCTTGTATAAATGTGTAGTTCAAACACAGTAACAGATTTATGACCCAGTGTAAACAAGACCCTCAGGCTGGGACAACTCCAGTGTTAGCTTATCCAGATAATTCTGTTAACTCTAATTTAATGAGGCCTTGCTTGATTGGAAGGCAAATCATTGCATTACTGGCTGGTTATAAATCTTACTTCAAAACAAAGCTCAAAAAGAAAGAGAATGCATATTGAATTGGTAAAGACGGTGTGTCTGAGAAATGGTTTGATGTCAAGTTATAATTTTGTATTTTAATCTTGGATCAATGAACACTGGTAGTACTTTTATCTAAGACCTCAAACAGATGAGAACAGAATTTTATCTGGGCTGTCTTTTCAGAACAGTTTAATGAGTTAAAAGTTTGTTTTGTTTAATGACACCACTAGAGCACATTGATTGATTTATCATTGGCTGTTGGATGTCATACATATGATAATGCTCTCATGTAGTCTTCAGAAGAAACATGCTACATTATTCAATTAGCATCAAGAGATCTTTGATATACACTTTCCCAGAGACAGGACAGCACGTACCATGACCATGGGGCATTGTTCAGGGCTCGCGCTGTCGGGAGCCAAATTAGCCATTGGCTAATTTTTACAAAAAATGGCTAATAAAATTTGCAAGTGGCTAAAATTTTGGATAAGCCATCTTCTGTCTTCTGATGTGAACAAATGGATACATAATCTATCCAACACCTCAAATAATACTACCAAATATTCAATTAGCGTTATAGCGATCTCGCAACCGGTAATGAGAAACGGTGTCATGCAGAATACAGCGTAGGCCTTATGTTTGCTTATTTTAATAATCACAGTTATTAATTTTAACGGCATTCATTCAACATTATCACAGCAATGTCTGGAATATCTGTAACTTGTTATTTTTAATTTGTAAAATCTTTGAACCAAACAATCTAATTAAAATTAGCTCCACTATTACATGTGGATCTAACACCAGCCAGTTGGAGCTCATATCCACCAATAAAAACCTTACTTGCAGAATCCTGCCAGTGATTTAAAACTAACAACACTGCATAGTCCTTAATAGGATAGGACTTAATCTAACAACGTCATAACATGTTATGATATAAAAGCAAACGTGATGACGTCATATTATTATTATTTTTTTAAATTATTATTATTATTATTTTAATGATACCACTAGAGATCATCGATTTCATATTAATTGTGTCACATACTTTGGAGGCTTTCACCCCTCTTGAAGAATATTCCATAAAAAGTCAAAATGGCAGCTGATACAAAATTACATGCTTTTTTCCCTATGCGCTCTCAGCGAAGTCGATATAGGTGACATGGTTATCATCTGGTATGTGGAATCTGTGTCATTGTAATGGTTTTTTCAAGATTTGTGTCTGGACAAACTTTGGAGGAAATCTAACGGAAATTAAAGGTAGGAGAGTAATGTTTCGTAGTTGTTAACCATTTGGTTCGGACAATAACATAAAGATTGCTATTTAAAGAAATAATGAGTTCTATATAAACAAAAAAACAAAAAAAAGCTCTCAAATATTTATTTGGGAAAAAAGGAAGAAAGAAAAAACAACACCATCCATAAACATCCACCCACCCCCATATTTCTGTATGTTTGTTAATTTAATGTCAGAGGCCTTAGAAGTGGGAGCGGGTGTATGGGGTACTGGCTTCAGACTCTGAAGATATTGCTTAACCCCATCCCAACCCCTACCCCCATTAAGGTTTTGTTATTCCCATTTATTCCAGTTTGTACACAATTAGCTGAAAAAGATACATTTTTATATTCATATATAAATACTCTATACAGTACTGCGTAAAACAAATTTGGCTAAAGCATTTTCAATAAAAATTCCATTTGGCTAATATTTTGGCTACAGGTATTTTTGATCCAGGGTGAGCCCTGATTGTTGGGATGGGGAAAAAACAAGCTGGTGTAGAAACCTTAGTTGATACTGTGATGCAAACTTATTGCCTACCATCCTCAAGTGCAATGGCTTTTAACCACTATACCAATGATGCCAGTCAGAAAGAAAAGAAGGAAAAAAAACCCCACTTGACAAGAATTGACTTCTTGTTCATTAGTAATGAGGCAAATTGTCCACTATTAGTGATGCACACCACAGTGGATTGTTCTTGTCCAGCTGTGTCAACATTGATTGCAGACACAACTCCGAAATATGCAGAATGTTATCAAGATAACAGGCTATCAAGATGAACTTGTTACCTTGGAGCCAGACTGATATGGGTGGAACAAACCAGTTAATGTACATGTGGCGTGTACCAGTCTCCTGATTGCCAACACTAATTAGAATTCATTACCATGACAATACCGGGCAGTAAGACAAACAATGTGTGATAAAATAAACTCTGAAGAACAGCAGACAGTTATAACTGCAATAAAACCTGTATATGTTGGGCACCTACTTAAAGGGAGTTTCAGGTATGATAGGTGGTTGTTCATGTTAGGTCAGTTTATACTCATGGATATGAATTTTTAGGGTTTTTTTTCTTATTTAAGCTTTTGTACTTGTGGGTGATAAAATAAGTGTCACAGTATAGATTGAATTGGATCTAAAATGCTAAACAAATGACCTATATTTAGATATTATATAGAAATTTCAACATTTTAAGATCATTTTAGCATTTATTTTAAAATAGGTATCAAATCCCTGTATACTATATTAAGTGATATGCCTGCTTTAATATAGGGTCAGTTAAAAGTGTAATACATGTATATTAAATTGATTTTGGATTTTTATATTTTTTATTTAACATCAAAAGACAGATGATTATATATTCAATTTAAAAAATTAATAATTTGCCTGATATGAAATTAAATACTATGATGTTTTTTTAAAAGAGGTGGTTGCTAGAACAGGTTTACTAGTCCTCTGGCACATAGTGATGTTAACATTGTACACTAGAACCTTCATACAAAGGTATTTGAAATGTCCTTTGTTTACAGATACATGTGTAAGTGTTAATAAAGATGTTCTTGTACTCTACGAGTTAGGATTATTATTGGAAGTTTTGTAGCATTTATTTGTGAAAGAAGCTTATATTAATATCAGACAGATTTAATATTAATAGGTAGATAGACAGATAAATGCCCTAGATTTCGAAATTAATTTTACACCATGTGAAGTTATTATATCTGTATTTCCATGCATTTTGGTTCAGTTCCTTTGGAATATATAAAGCCATTTTTACAAAATTATGATTTGGTTAGTTAATTGCCTAGCATACACATAAAACAAATCTAATCCATATAAATTAAGTATTGTTTCATCCAAATGTTTATCTCAATATCAGTCATAATAATTTTTAAATTCTCCTTTCTGTCACCAATATCTTCAAGCATAAAACTCAATATCACTTCAAAAGATTTCTCTGTCAACAATGCACTGCTGGAGGTTGCTTAGGGAAAAAATTCCAAAATACGTATATGATAAATCTTCTTGAAAAAATATCCATGGCTCACTCTTGATGCTATCAGAATTTCTTTGAAAGTTAGCTGATGCTTGCTACTACCAGCTGTGTGGTATAAAAAATCTATCTGCTGACATTTTTCTCTCTCAAATTCATTTTCGGTGATAAAGGATTATCAAATTGCTGGGAGTTTAGTAATGTTTGGAATGGGGATGTTACTGTTATCAGTTGAAATCGGCTCATGTTGATGTTGTAACTGTAGTTGTTTTCTGATGTGTTAGGAAAATATTATTTGTTTTAGAAACCTTCAGGGCCTTTCTTTTTTGCATCTGTGCTTTAATGATGATTTGATAATAATAATGTATTTATGAAATATACTTTGCATGTGTTGACATATGTGTGAAGTGAATCTTTCTGTTGATGATTTTGTTTTTCACCACCAAAGCATTGTTTATAAACAGTAGATCAGAGGTTCATATTTTGTCATCACATGAGCATTAACTTTAGATCAGATACATTTATGACATCACACAGTTTATAAGCTGTTTAGAATTGGGACTCGGCACTCTGGCCTAAATTACTTGAAAAATATCTATATTACTTGAAAAATATCTATATTATTTGAATATTATATATTTACTGTTTTCATCGCAGAGTTTCCAAATGTGGTAAAAAAGTAAATTGTTACCGTATATATTCTTTAGTACATGTATTTGGATCATAAATATCTTGATCCTTTTTCTTGCGTTGACAACAGTTACCCCAAAAATATGTAAGGACACCCCAGCACTTAGTTAGTGGTAGTTGTGGTAGTGGGACTTTTAGTCCAGGGAATAAAAAAAGAAACTCACTACTGATGTGGTTCTTTTCATTATTAATTGGAAGCAAGAGATCTTTAATTCATAGATGCTGTTGCCTGCAGATTGGAGAGCACATATCATGGTCTTTGGTAGACATGTAATAATGTATTAGACATGGATAACCCCACTGAAGGAAATGAGTCCCCAAAATATCTGGGACAGATGAATTAGAATAGCCTCAGTCTCACAGATATGAGAATTGTTCATCTATATTTAAATATAATAAATATGGCTGCTTTGTCTGGCTTTCCATGTGCTAGGGATGCCCTGACTTCACTGTTTATTGCTTTAGTAATCTTAATCTATTTTACCTACTGTTACCAGCTGGAGAAACATTTGCTATATCTCTAGATTAGCCTTGGTGCATTTCCAACTCCTCAGCTGGGGTTTGCAGCATTTTCATCAAATGGCACGAACAGGATGGAAAAAAAAGAGAGCAGGGAACCATTTTTATTTAACTTAAGGATATTTCTGCCATAGAAAGAAAACAAAATCTGAGATGGTGTTGAGATTAAAGTTTGTCTATTAGAGTTGGTGGAGGGGAGTGTAGCTTAGGGCTATTCCAGAATTAATCAGATGATGGTGCAGGTAGGCATCTTTATTTTTTTTTATGGCTGGTGGGATGGCATTTTTTTTCTTAGCATGTATGGTTAAAATAAAACAAACATATGTTGGTGGTGGGTAAATTAAAAATTATCTTGAACTTCCTCTCCCTCCCCTCATCAACTGATCAATTCTGGAACAGTTCTCAGTAATAGAGCTTCTGTCAGAAATGCAGTTAAAATCAGGATCATTTGATTTTCCTGTTGGATTCTTAGTGTTCCAACCAATGGTCTACAGCTGGTATTTCAAGAATATGGCAATGAAAATGTAAAACACCCATTGCTGCTAATAAAAAAAAAAGTATCCTGATGGTAGCAATGTCCGTATTAAAAATTGGATATTGTTCAGCATTCCTTTTTCTTTTGCAGAAGACTTTCTCTGGACTTTTTTTTCAATTATGATTTTATTTTTTTGTGCATATTCATGACTGTATACCAATGGTGGATTAGTTACCTAATAGAGTGAAAACTTCATTTTAAATGTGAAATTAAATGGAAAAAAAAAAAATTCTCTTTTTTTTCATTTTTAAAAAATCTTCAGTATTGTGGTGTGAACATAATACTTGGCTGAAACTAAATTAAATCAGTTTTTATTTTTTAATATAATCTTCACTGTAAATTGCTCATCAATGGTAGATTGGTTACCTAACAAAGTGGAAACTTCCATGTTACAAATGTGAAACTAAATGAAGCGCACAATTATTCTTTTCTTTTAAAAAAAATATATGTTCGTTACTATGGTGTGGACTTCACAATTATTCCGAAATTAAATACATTTTTCTTTTTTAATCCTCAAAAATCACTGCAAGTTCTTTACCAATGGTAAATTAGTTACCTAATAAACTGGAAACATGTAAGTGTGAAGCCAAATGCAAGGTGAATTTTTTCTTTCTTTTTAATTTTTTTGCCACAAGTTATGTATTAAGACTTGGTGTGAAATCTGTTTGGAACGGTGAATGCTTCTAATGTGACTGAGTGGAATCGTTCGTTTTTTGCCAAATGATTACAGCAGACAGCGTAGTGTTCCATAATAACAACTGATGCATGTCATTTAATTTGAGGCTTTTTTCCCGTAACTCTGCTTTCAAAGGGTTATTGCCTCTATGCTGAGTTTGATTTAGTTGTGATGGAGTTTTTTCTTTTTGAAATTTATAGCATCAGAGTGATAGTATCTAAAAGAAATAGTTTCAGAAAGGTTTAATAAATCGTAAAGCTGTGCTAAAAATAGTTGAATGTTGGGTTTTTGTACCTTTTAACAAATGTTATATTGTGTTTTGTACTTTCAAAGGAATTAGTTTATATTTATTTGAATTGATCATGATAATAGATTTGGACATGAAGAACTATATTTATAAGACAGAGACTGCTGAAATTGTTATCTTGATCTCTATTTACTTGTTATCTAGTGGTTTGCACTTTTTGATGTCATTGCATGCTTACCGAACCGTAATTTGAAATGTTTGGTAATTACATTTATCTTTGCACAGTGTTATTTGGCAGCCCTATAGCTCACTGTTATTTTATGTGAAAAAAGCAATGGTCATAATATTAATGATTCACAATTCATATTCATCAGAAAAGGATGATGTATGTTGTTACAAGTAATAACAGAAGTAGGTTGTAGTATGGTAGTCTTTTGCCATCAAATGCTAAAGTATAGGTAGCATGTGAGTTTTGTTTGCTTCTTTGCCTTTTAGTGGACTATATGTATGTTTGTTTCTTTTTTGTGAGATATACAAAAGAACATTTTTGTTGCTTATTTGTAGACATATGTAATAGTTAAATATTTCGTGTCATAATCATGGTATGGAGGAAGTTCATATGAATTTTGTTTTCTTCTGCTAATCAAGTAAGAGAAGCCTATGTGGGAAAATTAACAGAGGTTTTTTTTTTATTATGTGCTAATCCATATCACAGTTGCAATAGATATGTAATTAATTATTGATTAAAATTGTTCCCTGGTGTTGTTAAAACAGTTAAATAATTATTCACTATTACCATCTGGTTGCAAAACCATTAAATATTAATTTTCAGTATTCTTACATTCTATAAGACATTTGAAGTACCTTGTTGCACCTCATGCAAGACAGCTGCAGCACAAACTAACATGTGCAAGTACTAAAACCAATATTTGGCACAAGTGTTTATAATTAAAACATTTCATAGTGGATTCCATCCTCCAGAACATGCATTTAGCTTCTCTGTTGTGTGGGAAAATGTTCTGCAGAACTCATCAATAAAATCATATTACATCACTACCAGGTGAATGAAACATCCACATGGCTGGGATGGTCGTATTCTAAATGTCATATTTTTATACAGTCTCTGGGGAATGCAGATTTCAGTTGAGATTCTTCTGATTTATGAGACAGCATATTTATTATCTATTATACAATGTAATCTGATCAAGGTTACTGGTTTGTAAGCACAATGTGTTTTATTCCTTCCTAGATATTGTGATGAAAAGTTTTGATTTATATCATCTGTGGGGTTAGGATATTTTTTGGTATGACATACAAATTGTGTGCATGTGTTTGTGTTTGTTAAGATCCATTATCCACAAACAAGTCCCTTTTATGATTTTGCTGTATGCAGACATTCTATTTTCATGAATTCAAACTGACAGCGTATATGAGTATTCTTTTCTTTAGTCTTAAGTCATATGTTCTAGGTGTCATATCATGTAAATATATGTTCCCATAAGTTATTCCAAAATAGTACTGGAAATGACAAAATAATTTAGAAAATGCAAAATATTGTCGATAAAACAGCTTCTTGGATGCCGGTGTAACTGTAAAAAACTACTTGTCTGTGACTTGCCTATAAAACAAGATGCAAGTATTTGTGGATTGTTTTGATAACAAAGATTTGCCAGGCTTTGTTTGCTGCATCACATGGTTGCGTGTCATCATGTAACTTCTCTCTCGAGCTGTTGTACATTAACATAGCAGACACGCTGCAGCAGACATACAGCATCAGCTGCCGTTGTCGCTTGAAAATAATATGAAGTGGCAAACACCACTGCTGCTTTTTGTGTCTGCCAACTCTTAAATTAATTCAAGGCAGCTAACATTTTGCAGAAGGAGAATTTTTCTGTTTATCTAAATTCTGAATTCCTGAGAGAGAAAAAAACCCTCTGTCTCTCTCTCTCTCTCTCTCTCTCTCTCTCTCTCATTTCTCTCTCTCTCTCTTCTCTCTCTCTCTCTCTCTCTCTCTCTCTCTCTCTCTCTCTCTCTCTCTCTCTCTCTCTCTCTCTCTCTCGTTTGCCTGTCTTACACTGTCTCTCTTTGTCACATTTTTCTTTTTTGTGTGTTTCTCTTTTTAAGGTAAACAGCATATAAAAGATCCCTTGCTGCTAATGGAAAAATGCAGCAGGTTTCTTCTGAAGATTGTGTGTCAGCAATTACTAAATGTTTGACATCCAACAGCCAATGCTTTAGTGGTGTTGTTAAACAAAACAAACTTTAACATGTCTCTGTCTGTTTCTGTCTCTGGTACTTTTTTGTCTCTTTGTGTGTCTGTGTCTCTATATCCATCTGTCTGTCTCTCTCTCTACTCGATTTTATCAGCATGTGTTAATCTACTCTTTCCAGTTGTGTATTTATCTCTACAGTGGTATTGCACAACTTCTAATATACTTCCCTGTGTATCTTCAGTCTGCCATGTCACATCAAAAAAGCTATAATTTTGTTTAAAGATTGTATGCTATGTACAGTTGTTACTGTATCTTGTGTCTGCACTAGCAGCAGATATCAGTTGGCAGACATGTGTGCCAGGGATGGGAAACACACAGTTATGTTTGGGTCTTATCATTCTTATCAAATGTTCTTTCCACCTAGCTAGTATCATACATGCTGGAGGTGTGTTTATAACCTTTACTCTGTGCGAAAACGTTTGATGAAATGTGTTATCATTTTATGTGTGTGTAGCATATGCTTCCAATCAGATTTATAGCTGGATGGTATTTTTTTTTAATACACAGACGAGAATGACCCAGCAATAATGAACTTTTGGCATCATTGTTAATTATGCTTGAGATGTAGCTCTGTGGTATATCTCACTTGCTTGAGGTACATCAAGTCATAGGTTATATAGCAACAGGTTACTGTCCTGGGCCCCGTTCCACGAAGCGATCTTAGTCCTAAGATCAACTTAAGTGCATAGGGTAGCTATGTGCCTAAGGTAATTTTAGGGCTAAGATGACTTCGTGGAACAGGGCCCTGGCCCAAGCAGTGTCTCATGATTGGTATACCAATTGCTTTCCTGTCTCTGGAAAATCTATTAAGGATCTCTTGCTCCTCTTTGGTAGATCACCCCACCCGTTACCGACCATGGTCAGACTGCCTGTTCTCCCTTGCACCTGCCAGTGCAAGCTGTCCTGCCTTCTCCCACCCCCATCTCCACCCCCCTTCCCTCTTTCTGTCATGGACAGAAGAGCCAACACTTGCGCTTATGACAACAATTTGTTCTGAACATGCAAGTAAAACCATAAGTCAAGTCTTTGGTAGGAATAGCATTTTTGGCTGCAGCAAGTTTTTCCTTTCTACTCAAGGACCACATCATAAAAATTGTATTTTATGGCACTAATTAGCCATAGTTCAGAATATGCTCAGGTATCATTAAATAAAAATTCCTGGTTAATTATTTTATTATTTAAGTATAAAAGCTATATAAGTGCTATACCTAAGGGCCTAATTAAGGACGAACCACACTAATGCACACTTTATTTCAATCAGTGATTTCATTATATATGTTGCTTCATTAGTAATATGCTGATAGACCATTAGCACTTGAAAGTACCACAAGACTAATTGTCATACAAGGCCAAGGTTTTAAAATAATGTTTTGTGTGATCTGACTAATGAAACATACTGATTAATTTCTATCATCCCAAATTTCCAAAAGTTCCTTTATTCTCTTTCTTTTCTTCCTTTTTGTCTCATCGTTATGAAGTTAAAAAGGAGAGATCTGGGTATTTTGTCCAATGTCTGTAGAGGCAGCAGTGGCATCAGATTTCGCATTTAGATAAGTTTCTCACAAACTATATAATTCCTAGGTCAATGAAACTTGGTTTATAGTTGCACAATTGATTGTTCATCACAGTGCACTGAAACATTTTATAGCAGCCGAGACATTTAATTTCACAGAATACTTATTAATTTAATTTGTAATAATTTAAATATTCATTACAAAAATGAACTTTCCAATCAATTCAGCAGGTTATAGTAGACCAAATTTAAAAAAATATTTGGCCTAATATTTACTGCATGCAGTACTTTGTACACACTGAGTGGTGGACTGTACCAATCAAAAAGATACCTTTATCTGTTAATGAACATTCATGTCGTTGAGAGTAAATAGTGCTGTGTCATGTGAACCATTCCAGCAGTTTCATATTCCAGTAATGCACTGTGAATTGTCATTATTAAAGTTGTGATATTTACAGACACAGAGGTTATTATTGAATTCTGAAAGTATGTTTTCTAAAACACATCACATACTTTGATTACATTGGATATGCTACCATTATTATTTGATAAATTGTATTATATATAAAAAAAATTAAAAACCATTTACCGGTATGACATGATACAATATTTCGACTCCATTGGAAATAAAATAAAATGAAATGAATTAATATTTTATGATGACCCCTGGCACATTATTGCTACCACCACCTCATAATTAACTTTTTAACAAAACAGCATAAGAAATATTTTATATACTGACCTCTTTCGTGCAAATCCCTTCTATAGTGATTAACTTTTTTTTTAAAATCTTTTTTACATTTCTCACTATGGTGGCTGCCTATGTAATTTCATAACCACTATCCAACCAAGAAGAAAATGTGAATCACGATGTTTAATCAATAATTATTTCATGTTCTGTGTAGCATATTTGTTCTTTTCAACAGTACTGTGATCTTTTTCTATGTTATTCTTACAGGCAACCCACGACTGACTGGTACTGGCACCATCAATGTCATGGTACAGGATGTCAATGACCACGCTCCAGTGTTTGAGAATGGGGGCTCGTACACAGGTCACGTGATGGAAGGGAAGTCGGCCAGCACCGAGGTCCTTGTGGTCAAGGCATCGGACATTGATGAAGGAATCAATGCCCAAATTGTGTATGTACTCATTTCTGAGATTCTGAGTTTTATGATTTAGCTAATCCAAAGACTGAGTATGTATTCATAAATTCCGAGATGCTGATTCGGTTTTATGACTAAACTAATGTCTAGGTTGTATGTTTTTTTCATTTTTGAGGGGGGGGGGGGGGACGGGACTTACCTTAGTGGTACAGCGCTCGCCTGATGCACTATTGATCTAGGATCAATTCCCGTCGGTGGGCCCATTGAGTTATTTCTCGTTCCAGCCAGTGCTCCGCAACTGGTGTAACAAAGGCCCTGGTATGTACTACCCTGTCTGTGGGATGGTGCATATAAAAGATCCCTTGCTGCTAATCGAAAAGAGTAGCCCATGAAGTGGTGACAGTGGGTTTCCTCTCTCAATATCTGTTCAACGCCATATAACCGTAAATAAAATGAGTGCGTCATTAAAATAAAACATTTCCTTCCTTCCTTCATTTCTGAGATTTTGGACTGATTCCATTTATAATATAATACACAAGGACTTTTTAACAGTTTTCATTGCTTCTTTTAATCTGTATTCCCAAACCCTCTTTCTACATAACTTATGATCTGCCTCGCAAGGATCGTTTTGTACTCAGCTCTCTACTAAGTGCACTACACCTTGTCAAAGGCCATGGTATGTGCTTTCCTGTCTGTAGGAAAGTGCATATAAAAGATCCCTTGCAGTTAATGAAAAAATGTAGTGGGTTTCCTCTGAATTACCAAATGTTTGACATCCAATAGCCAATGATTAATTAATCACTATACTCTAGTGGTGTCGTTAAACAAAAACAAACTGTGCTGTAGACATTACACCATGCTCCATATCTGGAAAAGTGCATCTAAATAGATGTTGCTGAAAATACATATAAGATATAACATGCTTCTAATTAATTATAAGAGATTTTCTAATTCATTGTATGTTAGAACAGTATGCTTGAACCTTAAATTGCATTCATTTGAACAATTACAATAACAAGTTTAGTTTTTATGACTGTGGAAAAAGTATATGTTATGTAGCCTTTCTGGTATTTAAAGTAAAAATTGGTAGTCATGTTTTTAAAGGTATATGTTTATTTATTAGAGCCATGTACTCTTATCTGGATAACAATTGTCACAACCGTCTATGATTAAAGACTTCGTCTACGTCAAACTTCTTTTAACATGGCTTAATTTACTGGCTTATAAAGCACTGGAAGTTGACATCACAAAAAGTCAATTACAGTGCATTTTCAACTTTCTTTTGCTGATTCACTATGCATTATTCAACAAACTGACAGTTTGTGGATCATGGATAACATTCATACCTGAATGGCTTGTCTGCTTTCTGTATTACCATGCAATTCATGAGTATATCCTTGCGTCATTTATTTGTATTGAACTCGACACATGGGTGGTTGCACCCAGCTGACGGCCATCTTACACTACCAGACAATTTTATCAATGCGTTATGCACCTTAATATCTATTTTATGGACCACATTCAGGCCCAGCCCAGACTTTAAGTAGTCGACTGATAATGGATAATTCCTTTGGATTTGCAGTAATAACAGTTACCATGATAAATGCGGACCTAGTTATTGTCATACTAACTCTTTTGTTGTCGGATATTTGAATTTAGGGGAAATTTATTTTTTACTATGTCAACATGATAGTTCACCAAGTACCATACACTGTTGAAGTAAAGAATTTAGTAAACATTTGTTAGTAAAGGTCAACTGTAAAGCCAATATATATATGCACAAAAATATAATCACAGGTCTATAAGTGCAATTTTATATTAAATAATTTTAAGTTAGTTCAGCTTATGTGAAAACAGTATCGTTTTAGGGCCATATATAGCCTAATATAACTGCAAAGTGGGGCAGTTAAAAAATAATAATTTAGGCAAAGTAATATAAGAACTTGTTTTGCTAGATAGTAAGGACACTTCTAAATTAAAAGAACACTTTTTCATCCCACATCTTCAGCCTTGAGTTCTTACATATAAGCGTAAATAAATCATGCAATATTATAGCAAGCATAAATTTCTAATTGCAGCTTAAAATTCCATTTCATTTACAATTTTATTGGGCCAGTTAATAAATATTTTAAATATTTTATTTCAGTTACAGTTTGGCTGATAGTAAAGGACAGCGTTTCACAATACACCCAGATTCTGGAGTCATCGTTACTCTTGGACGTCTTGACCGGGAAGAATATGATGAATACCATTTAGTCGTCATAGCAACGGACAGGGGAATCCCACCTCAGTCGGCCTCTACCGATGTCACGATCTATATTGATGACGCCAATGATAATGCACCACAGTTTGAGCAGCAGGGTTATGCAAGAGTGATTTTAGACCCAACAAACACAGGTACAAAATGAAATTGCTTCTGTTTGTGTTTTGGGTAAGGTCAACCTGACATGAACTAAGAGCTTGATTCAATACAGTGGATGATGTTAATTTCTTGCACCGTTCATCCACAGCTTTTGAGGGTTTTTTTATCTTATCTTCTTTTGTAAATGCTAAATTAGTTCCAAGTGTTGACAAGCTAGCCATATTGCAAATTCTTGTATAGTTAAAAAGCTGTCCATGATTATTAGCAGAAAAATTGAAATTATAACTCTGTCAAAAAGCTTTCCTAAATGGTTTACATTAAATTATTATCCATTCAAACAGCAAGATGTAAGTTGTATTTTATTTGTTTTTCATTTATATTTTTACAGTACGAGATAAATGTGTTAATAAAATATACAGTGATTCCTCTCAAAAGTGGACCCTCTGCAAACCACAATTCCTCTCAAAACTGGACCCTCTGCAAACCACAATTCCCTCAAAACTGGACCCTCTGCAAACCACAATTCCCTCAAAACTGGACCCTATGTAAACCACAATTCCCTCAAAACTGGACCCTCTGCAAACCACAATTCCCTCAAAACTGGACCCTCTGCAAACCACAATTCCCTCAAACTGGACCCTCTGCAAACCACAATTCCCTCAAAACTGGACCCTCTGCAAACCACAATTCGCTCAAAACTGGATGTTTTTGTCAGTCCCATTATAAATAGCATTACAGAACAAGACCTTTCTAAAACAGACACCCCTTTCTGTAGTTTGTTGTAGGTGTCTGGTTTAGAGGAATTTCACTATTAATGAATTAGTGTATGTAATCATTTCTATTTTTTGTCTTCAGGAGACTTTGTTCTTGGTGTTACGGCTGTTGATCCCGATGTGGGCAGCAATGGAAAGGTGACCTATTCATTGTCAGGAACGGATGCCAATAAGTTCCAGATTAACCCTAACACTGGTGTGATCACTGCCGCTCAACGACTTAGCGGATCTTCGGCTTCCTATCACTTCCAAGTGACAGCATCCGATCAGGTAAATGTTTGTCTTTAAAACTATTTTAGAGTTCTTTTGTAATATAAACATGATTTTAAAATGAAGATATTGTGTACTTAAATTGGAGGATCCTAGTGGAACACTTCATATATTGATTTTATCCCATGTCTATCTTCAGTGTTCATGGTCTTATCCACTGGTAGCTTTTAGGAGAATGTTTGAAAAAAAAAAAGTTATTCAAGATGTGCATATAATTTTTTAATTAGAATATTGTAAATACTAATAATTAATAATATAGTTCGTATCTTATTTTTCAAAACCATTGGTGCAGTATCCTTAATGTTCTGCAATTATAATTGTTTTCTGTGTGAATATTCTTATGGGGATAATGTTTAATAATTTAGTTATTTTTAAACTGCTGTGTTTCAGGGCACCACTCCTTTGAGCCACAGTGTGAATGTTAAAATCACCATGTTGGTCAACAACAGTCATCGTCCTGTCTTCAACTCATTTGACTCAAATCTTCAGATCCTCGAAAACTCACCTGTTCATAAGATCTTAACCACAGTGAAAGCCACCACAACTCGAACCAATGAAGTCATTTATAACATCGCTGGCGGAAATGTCAATCGCGGATTCACAATCCATCGTTCAAATGGAACCATCTCTGTTTATGGCATCATTGATTACGAAACATCACAGACGCTTGATCTCTGGATTGAGGCTAACGATGGGGGTTCTCCTGCCTTGTTTACATACAAGAAACTTCCTGTTCGTGTTCTTGATGTCAATGATAATGCACCACGCTTTCAGCAGCTGCTGTACAACACAACAATAAAAGAAAATGTTGACAAGGGCAGCATGTTGGTGGTTGTTGCCGCGGGAGATGCAGATTCAGGAGACAATGGGAAGTTGGTGTATTCCATCGTGAGTGGTAACAAAAACAACACATTCACTATCGGGCGAAGTTCTGGGGTCATCACCACCAGGAACATTGTGGACCGTGAAGGATACGACTACTACCATCTGATTGTCCAAGCTGCAGATCTTGTAAGTTCTTAATGTTTGCATTATGAATTGCTTCTGCATCAAATCTCAGCATGGTAGGCAGTCTAGAAAAATTAATTAGTTGGTTTAATAGAAAGCATTTTATGTGTATTAAATTAAAATTAAATTAAATTACAAATTATGTATTTACATTTTATCTGCAGAAAGTGGCATTTAATAAATAAAAAAATAATAATAGAAAAGGTAGACTGAATTTGAAATTTTGATCTTGAGTGCAGATTAAACTTTTCATAATGCATTCTCAACATTATTTTTTTAAATATAAACTGTAAAATATTTTTAAAATTATTTATGTCAGACAACAGTTTAGAGATGTTTAAATACCGGATCGATGTATATTTTAAAGTTTGTAAAATATTTATTAAAGTAAAGAAGTTTAAAAAGTGATAACTGATGCTGAAATTCCCGTAATATTCAAGTGATTGCTGTTTAAGGGTGACATAAATACATACAATTTGACCAACTATTGACTTGATACATGAGATTCAAAATATTACTTCTATTTCAGGGATCACGTTCACGTTCATCAACCTGCACTGTTCAAGTTCATGTGTTGGATATGAATGATAACCCATCAAAATTCACACGTCAGTTCAAGGTGGAAATTTCAGAAAACATGCCTTATGGTTCTTTCGTCATCCAGATCACATCTACAGATAAAGACATCGGAATTAATGCTGTTCCAAGATACAAACTGTCTTCCCAGATGGACAAATTTGCAATTGATCCAACTAGTGGTAACATCACTACTAAAGTGGTCTTGAATGCTGAACAGCAGCAGAGGTACTTCCCAGAAATAAAAGTCACCGACGGAGCATTCACAATATCCACTCGTGTCAGTATTCGCATAAAGGATGAAAATGACAATGCACCTTTTTTCTCAGGTGACTCATTGAGTTTTGACTTCCAGGAGCATCAAGATCCAAACACTGTGATTGGCATTTTGAAGGCCTCTGATAAGGATGTCTCAGCTCCCAACAACCGGTTCATTTTCTCACTCAAACGTCCATCAGATTTGTTCAGTCTCGAGGCAGACTCAGGAAAACTGTTGGCTCTTCAGACAATGTCTTACGTTCACACCTCAGAAGGTCCTTCACCATCTAACAGGCACTCTCTGGATGTCATTGTTTCAGATTTGGGATCCCCAGTGATGTCTTCTGAGACCACAATCGTCATCACCATAGTTGATGCCAATGACCATCCTCCAATATTCCTGGAAGATGAATACTTTTCGGCAGTACCCCAGAATTCAGCAGTTAATGATCCAGTTATTCAAGTTAAGGCAGAAGATACAAAAGACTTTGGAATAAATGCTGAGAAATCCTATAGCATTTCTGGTGGCAATGGAACCAGGTATTTCTCTGTACAGCAGGACACTGGTGTTGTCTATGTCAGATCCTCACTCATTGGTTTAAAAAGTCAAGATGTGTATTTGATTGTTAAGGCAACAGACAAAGGGAATCCACCTCAGTCATCTACTGTGCCTGTGCATCTCTCTGTTACAGATGTGAACAATCATACACCTGTATTCAAGAATATTGTCTTCAGAAAGAGCTTTAGAGAAAACATTGGTGTAGGATACATAATTGATACTCTAGTGGCCACAGACGATGATACTGGTTTGAATGGACAAGTTAAATACATTATTACATCTGGAAATAATAATTCCTTGTTCTCTATAGGAAAAACAAGTGGAGTTTTAAAAGTTGGAAAAGAACTTGATTTTGAAACTGTTCCCATTCATTATCTGAACATCACAGCTCGAGATATGGGTTTGCTGTTCAAGGAAACATCAGTAATTTATACTATATCTCTTCAGGATGTTAATGACAACCCTCCACTGTTCATGAAATCTGTTTTTGATGCATACATCCCAGAGAATTCTGAAACTGGAACAAGCTTTTTCACTCTACAAGCTCATGATGCTGATAGTGGTGACAATGCAGTCATCCATTATAACATTGTGGGTAACAATGAGCAGGTAAAGACACTCTTCTCTATAGACCAGAACTCTGGCATCCTTAGAGCCAAGGGAGACCTTGATTATGAAGTCACCAAAAATTACGAATTGTCCATCATGGCTTTGAATCCGGGCTCTGCCAACATGAAATCAGTCGCCATGGTGAATGTACATGTGACAGGAGTGAATGAATTCTATCCCATGTTTACTCAAGCACAATACCGGTTTGAAGTGCATGAATCAACAGCGCTGAATTCAACAGTTGGTCAGGTCTTTGCTTCAGACAAGGATGATGGCACTGATGGGATTGTTTATTACTTTCTGATTGGCTCCAGTAATCTTAAAGGTTTCCAGATTGACCATCGTACGGGCACCATTTATGTTTCCAGACGACCTGATTATGAATCATCCCCACAGATAACCCTCACTGTGATGGCCAAGAACTGGGGGAGCATCCATGGCAATGACACAGACCAGTGTGTGGTGATCATCGGTGTGGAGGACTCGAACGATCCACCAGTTTTCAGTCAACAGCTCTATAATTCAAGCATCAGCGAAAACTCTCCAAGAGATACCTCTGTAATACAGGTCTCGGCAACTGATAACGATAAGCTCCCAGAGAACCGTCAGTTTGTGTACAAGATACTCTCAGGAAGTGGAGGCTCACGATTCAGAATTGACCCACACAGTGGCATCATAAAGACAACAGGGCAAGGGATCTTGGACAGAGAAAAGGAGCTTTTCATCAGTGTCGTGGTTGGAGCTGTAGACTCGGGTTCACCTCCTGAAACAGGTGGGTAAACTGGCTCATTACATGACATCAACACACTCGCATGCTGTGGTTGCAATCAACCGTAAAGTAAACTTGAAAGTATTTATCATTATTCTGTTTCAAATTATGATAAATATTTTTGTTGGTAGAGTCCTCAGTGGGCCCATTCTCAGATTGGAAATTTCCTCAACCCAACCCAAAACATTATCTTGCTGCTAGTGGAAAAGTATGGCAGGTTATCTTTAAAATCTTTACCAAATGTATAACATGCAATAGCCGATAATAATAATAATGCAGTGTGCTCTAGTGGTATTGTTAAACAAAACTAACTTTTTAGTTTCATTTTACATGAATACTGTAAATGCACTTTATATACAAGATGAAGAATATTATTATTAAAAGTTGGAATTCTGTATAATTAAGTATAGACTTTAAGTTTTAATAACAATGACCTTGTACCTTTAATTCAGTAATTTCTCTCATAAGGCTTCTTCCTTTATAATGTGCCTAGAACAATAAAACTAGCACTCGGAAAAATAAATTGAGGTGTGAAAAAGTAATAGAAAAGATAGGTTTTTCTCATTGCATTGAGTTATATATCTGCAATATGTACAAGTGACATGCAACAAAACCATGTATTTTTATGATCATATGCCAAATAGAATATTTGACTAAAATATACATTTTGTTTTTATCAGGAACAGCAACAGTGAAGATTTATCTTATGGATGTCAATGACAGTGGACCCGAATTCAACCCTCCTGTACTCGAAGCATATGTCCTAGAAAACCAGAATGGTGGAAGGCATGTGATCACTCTCTCCCAGTACACAAATGATTCCGATGCACATCCAAACCGAGGTCCTTACCGGTACCATGAACTCAATGATCCTACCATGCAGCAGTTTCAGATTGGTGAGAGAAGTGGGATTGTAACAACCAAGGTGAAACTTGACCGTGAAGTAACACCAAAATTTATCGTCCCAGTTGTTGTTACTGATGGTGGAAGGCCAACGCAAACATCCACTCTTTCTTTTACCATAATAGTACAGGATCAAAATGATAGTCCACCTGAAAGCAGACAGCTGTTGGTTGCTCTGATGCTTCTTGATGGGATGGAAACTGCTGGGAAAATAGCAGACGTCAGACCTGCAGATTCAGACATTGTTGGAAATTACTCCTGTTTCATTGTGAATGGAAAGGATGATGTGTTTTCTATATTTGAAAACTGTGACTTGCGGGTAACAAATAATCCACTACTTAAGCAGTTATATTCTTTAAAGATAAATGGCTCTGATGGAAATCCAAACCATCAGTCGGTAACTTACGACATATCCGTGAGTGTCACAAATTATGATAATAGAACTATTGATAATTCTGTTGCTATGCTTTTAGGGAACATTGAGGTAGAGTCTTTTCTGGAATTGCAGTATGCTTCATTTATGACAGCTGTACGAAGTGTGGTTGGGATTCAGAATTCCGGAATTGTCTACAGTATTAAACCTTTTGCATCCGATGTTCTTGTCTTTTTGGCTGTTCAGCAGCAGAATGGAAACTACTTCTCCAAGTCATCGCTAAAACAGCAGCTGAGTAATGCAACACGGAAAATTGAGTCTGCTTCAGGTGTTCGCATAAAGGATGTGTCTTTTGGCAGCTGCAAAACCAATCCCTGTAAGAATTTCGGCACCTGTGACACGAGAGTTGTGATGACTTCTGGATACACAATCAACAATTCACCCAAGCTGATCTGGACTTCTGCCACACCAGAGATCCAAACCTTCTGCTGGTGTATGCCTTCATACACAGGTCAGTTCTGTGAGATACCGCTAGAGCGATGTGGAGGTGACTACTGCTACAATGGCGGCACATGTCTGACAAACGATGATGGTAACAAGCAGTGCCACTGCGTTCCAGGTTGGAGCGGTCCCAGTTGCCAGGACGATGTCAACGAATGTATCCGGCAGCCATGTCAAAACGGCGGAAGCTGCATCAATACGAAAGGATCGTTCTACTGCAAATGTGCTGACGGTTTTTATGGCAATCTTTGTGAAAGTAGCAGCCACTGCAGATCTCATCCATGTTTGAATGGTGGCACTTGTCGAGACGTCTCCAACAGTTACGTTTGCCAGTGCAAGTATGAATATTTTGGTTCTAGGTGTGAAAAATTAAGCAGAGGATTCAGCGAGGGGTCGTACATTCTTCATTCCTCCATGACACAGTTCAGCAATATGGAAATCAGTGTTTATTTTACCACAGTCAAAGAAAATGCCCTGCTGCTACTGAACCTTGTGACTGTTAATGGCTCTCCTCTCGGTTTTGTTGCACTGGAGATAGTTCGTGGAAATGTGAGATTTTCCTTTAAACTTGGCTCGACACACCCGAAAAGACTGACCGTGATGTCCAGGGTATCTGATGGATACTGGCACAAGGTGGAAGTCAAGAAACAGCATGAGGTAAGTACCCAGTGCTGATGTACGTGTCCCAGTGAAAATATATTAGTTTTGCAGCCATTTCACTGTAAATCTACCGTTTCTTTTGCAGTTATTTGACATATATTTACGAAACTTGAGGATAGCTTTTCTTATATGCCTGTTTTGTCTTGCTTTGGTTAAAGCAAGTAAAAAAAAATATAAAATGTTTTGTTCAAGTATTTTGTACTGGTATTGATTTAACTCATTGGTCAATCTAACGGTAATTTTTGGACATCTTTTATTATTTAGTATTTAGTTTAATGAAAGGTTAAAGGGATTTCTTATTAAGCATATTTGTTTTGTTTTTCTATGAGGTATTAATTTATTTTGTTTTTAATTTGAGAAGTAAATTTTGAGTTTTACCAATAATTGTCACAGTAGAAGTATTGAACATTTTAGCTTAATGATAAAATATATGACTGGATTCTAAGATCTCATGAGATCAGTGTCAGTTGAATGTTCCAACTGGTATTCAGTGACAGGCATATTTCAGTAAATTGTCTGTAATTTAGAAAGTTTACTGCTAATAGCTAATATAAGTTAGTACTTGTGGAAAGAAGTTTTATTCTCTGTTGGATATAAAAGAGCCCTTGATACTAATGGAAAACATTAACAGGTTTCGTCTTTTTGACTGTCAGAATTACAAAATGTTTGACATCCAATAGCCGATGATTAATAAATCAATGTGCTCTAGTGGTGTTGTTAACTTGTCTCATACTTTAAATTACAATAAATTTAATAACAGTAGCCATTGATTAAAAATTAAATTTGAAAGGGTTGCGATGGCTTCTTTAAACAAGTATTTTGTGTCTTTGCTATTGTCAGTTGATAATGTATGAATCTATATTTTACAAATAAAATCTAACTTTTAATGATTAATCCTTGACTGTTACTGATATTTATGTCATTATAACCAATTGATTTGTTTAATGTTAGCATGAAAACATGTTTAATTTTAGGAGTAAAAAAGCAAAATGATATTTAAAAAATTGTTAGGGTGTTTTGGGTTTTTTTTTTTTTTTAATCTTCTTTTTTTTAAAATATCCCCCCACCTACCAAGAAAGTAATAAAACTACTTCAGACTACAAAACTGTCATGTTTGATAGCTTCTGTTATTGTTTTTTAAAAGTATTCTTAAATAATGCATACATTTGCACCTTATAATTTCACTGTATTCTACACTGACAATTTAACTTTGTTGTTTTACAGATATCTTATGTATACAGCTTAATCATAGTTGGTATAACTTGTGGACCGAATTCTCACACTGTTAGGGTCTGGTCATCTGATGTTAGCTATGTTGTGGGCACGCTGTACACTTGGGTTTAATCCTGCCATACGATAACTTACTGTTTGATTGACAGTTTATCTTTGTGCAGGGTAAGCCGCACTGGGGTGCTGATAGCGTTTCGGGGTGACCGTGCCATCTCTGAGCTATGATAAATCCAAAATCTGTAATCATGTTTCTCATGTGGAGTTTTCAGAGAATTGTCATGAATTTTGAATTAGAAATTTTAGAAATTTGTTCAACGCATGTTTGAGAAAGTCACTAGCGCTCACAGAAGCTGTGGCTAGTACCCAATGTATTATAGTAATGCAGTTGATAATTTCCACTAGTCCTCACAGAAGCTTTGGCTAGTACCCAATGTATTATAGTAATGCAGTTGATAATTTCCACTAGCCCTCACAGAAGCTGTGGCTAGTACCCAGTGTATTATAGTAATACAGTTGATAATTTCCACTAGCCCTCACAGAAGCTGTGGCTAGTACCCAGTGTATTATAGTAATACAGTTGATAATTTCCACTAGCCCTCACAGAAGCTGTGGCTAGTACCCAGTGTATTATAGTAATGCAGTTGATAATTTCCACTAGCCCTCACAGAAGCTGTGGCTAGTACCCAGTGTATTATAGTAATACAGTTGATAATTTTATAGTAATAATTTTCACTAACCCTCACAGAAGCTTTGGCAAGTACCCAGTGTATTATAGTAATACAGTTGATAATTTCCACTAGCCCAGACCAAACATTCACTAGCCAGGACTGAGGGCTAGTGGATTTGTTGATCCCTGAATTATGTAAGACATAAGCAAACATACACTTTTTAGGTCTCATTTCTGAAATATTAAATGTCAGAACTAAAACGAGAAACTGTTAAAGATTCACATATAATTTAGCATAATTAAAATTTATTGTGTATGTTAAGTTCTGGCACGAAAAATACATTTACAATGTAGTTGAGAGTTTTAATTATGATCCTACCCTCCCCCCCCCCCCCCCCCCCCCCCCACCATTTCACATGTTTTGTAATTCATAAATGTTTATGAATTATTAAAAGTTACCAGTATGTTACTTCTTAAATGCTGTTCCTTTTTATTCTCATCTTAATGCTTTTTTTTAAATTATCAAATGTAAATTTAGTTAAATAGTAAAATGATATGAAATAAAATGTGTATATAATTTTACATTTGTTATACTCCAAAACAAAATCCAACTTTTAAGAAAATATTTATGAAAATAAGTAATGTTTTTCTTTCTCAAATTTGTTGATCGGTTTTTAGCTAATTTGTATCTTATTATTTTAGTTCGTGTATGTTTTTATTATCCAAATGGAATTAACTTGTAGGATGCTCTAGTGAAGTACGTGACATTTGTATGACAAGCTCTTTTGGAAAGAATATCCAGCTGTGATTAACAATTATCTGGCACATAGAGATAGGGTAGCCTAGCTTGGAGACCGACACAGGAAAATGTCATTTGACATACCTGTACTGTCATAGTACCGAAAACTAAATGTCTTTGACTGGAATAATTTCTGTGCCCTGAAGAGCCATTTTAAGTTGATTAACAATATTTGTATTCTGTTTTGATGACACACCTATAATCCCACTTCTAATTCCTGGACACTCATAACAGCTAAAATATGTAAATATGTTTTTCAATACTGACGAAATTATTTTTCTGAATTTAGCATATATTTGTTTAATCCCAACAATTGTTATTGATTAATCAAAGGTTATACTACTATACTAATATTGTCCCTGTCTGTATAGAGTGAGAAATCATGCATTTGATATTTTGAATAAAGAATCCTGTGTCTTTCACTTTGCAAGAATCATTTTAATTTTCTTTCAAATATGGTTATCATTATATATAAATCTCTAGTATATCATATTTATACATGTGACTGCAAAACAAATTCCAGTTAAAATTTATTCTATTCACTTTTGTAAGGTCAGTGTGTGTGAGTTTGTTTTTTGTTTGGGGTTTTTTCATTATTAATATAGAAAAGTAAAAAGTGAATTATTTGTTGTAGTTATTTATTCCATATATACATGTTTTATGTAATAGAAACTTCTTTAATGTTTCAGAGTGTAGTACTGAAAGTAATAAAATGTCAACAAGATTCGACTACATGTGAAGAATGCTTTGATAATGATTCCAGTTGTTACCAATCTCTGACTGACGATTCTGGGTAAGATGTGTATAATATTTCTTTGTTTGCTCACAGAATGAATTAAAAGAAAATCTGGCTTTTGAAAATTGTAAAAATTTGCCAAAAATATTTCCAATTTTTTCATGTAACTTTTAGAAGCAAACAAAATTCCTGGCATTTATTCCTGTGCAGAAATATAGTGCCTGTTCTATGTTCGTTTTGAAAAAATTATATTGTTGGCAGATTGGCAAATTTTGTTTGAAAATGTATCTAGCTAGATTAAGTTTTTCTTTGGCACATCAAATGCAGTAGAACAAAGGTTTGTTAAGTATGTTCATTCTTGAATGAGTTCAGTTGAAAAATTTAATACATGTGTATAATCATTTTGTGTTCCACCAACAAAATTTAATAGCAAATAACAGTTTAATAAACCCTTAGATTTGGGAATGGTTTTATTCAAATATTCACTAATTGTGAATTTATGTCCATATTTTGTGTTTGATGTTTGCCTGAGAGAAAAACCCACTGACCCCTCTCCCTAACACCTCTGTACAATCTGGATGTGTTCTGACATTTGACCTCCTCCTCAATGAAAATGTAAAAGTACAGTTAAAAACTGGGTTACATGTTTATCGTTCTCTAACAATGTACATACTGTAGTTGGAGATAAAACATATCAGGACCATGAGAGAATCATTCTGGACATCGGATTGTGACTTGCTTGTAAATACTGCCATTCTGTGTTAACACGGTTCAGCAAAAAACAACAACAGTTAAATTGATCTCATGTTTTCAACATGTAGTATCAGTTCAGTTGAGTTCATTTTGGCTTATTTTTGTGTTTATATCCAATTAAAATTCAAGCATGATGTCCTGAACACACACATCAACTATTTAGGATCTGTTTTTAGAACAGTTTAGTGAGGAAGAGTTGTTTTAGTGTAATGTATAGTTTTGTGCCATCCTGCTCCTTGGTTAGTGCCATGCTTTTCAAGGTCAAACGAGCAATGCTTATGATTAGATTTTTAAGGACTTTAAAAAAAAAAATTAAAATTGACTACACCTATTTAAATTTTTTACTAATCAGATTGTGGTAGTGACAATGCATTTGGAATAGTACTGCATGTATGCATTGAATGCTTGAAGCATAAACCATATAAAATTATATTTTATTCTACAGTGTTTCTAACACTAACTTTTCAGTTAGCAGTGCTTTCATAAAAAAAAAGCAGAATAATATTTTATGAAATGGTATTTATGTGCAATGTATATCAAATTAATGTTGTTTCTTTTAATATTCTCAAAATATATTTACTACGAAATGTAAAAAAAAAAAGGTTCTTAATACAAGTTATTAGTATAATTCAAATATTTGATAGCAAATGCCCTATGAAATTCAGTTATTATTATTATTTATTGCATTTATTGAGTGCATAACAAAAGCCGTTTTTCAGGTGAACTAACCTGATGCATTATTCAGAAAATAAATTGTCAATTAGGTGTCCTATTATCAGATGGTGAGGACTACTTGTCACATTGCCAACCTGACAAATATTGTGTCCGAGCCAAATACAAATTGGCGCTGGTAGACTCTTGTCACCTGATTGTGTGGACATGGAATGTGTTTGGATCTAGAACACACACACACACTTCCTGACAGTGATTTTATCCATATTGGTTAAATGGAGATGGGGATCCGATGGGGGGATTTTCTCACATTCCTTTCATTATATTAATATACTTGTAGTGCCATACATTGTGTTAAGGGCTGAGATGTAGCCAGTGGTTACTAAGAGAACTCACTATAAGTGTGACGGGTGGTAGAATGTTGGGGTTTTTTTTTTTGTAGATATACCATATCTTGTTACAGTGATTTTCTTTTATCACTATCAAGCCAAAGTGTCACAGCATGCATTTGTCCTTTAAAAAAAAATTTCTTTCTAAGATGATTATCTTTCCAAAATTGATAATGCAACTCTGTTGTGAGGACTATAATTTGACCACATTGCTATAATAATGAATTTTAAATTACTTTATAAATATCAATACTAAATATCATTTCTGCTGTTAAGGACTTGAAAAATACATTAATAATTTAAATATACTTTATTCTGAAACCACTTTCTAATTAGTCATTTTAATGTATTTGGTTAGTGTATTTTATTTCAAAAACTAATTTCTGATTGGTCAGTCTCTTTTGTTTTCAAATTTGGCACTGGATGTGTGAAGGACATCAATGGATTGGAAGCTTAAACACACTAATATTTAAAACATATTTTATTTCAGAAACAGTTTTCTGAAGGGACAATTTCAGCATTGGTAGTATTTAGGATATCATTTTCTGATTGGTTAATTTGATATATTTTATTTCAGAAATAATTTTCTTATTGGACAGTCTCAGCATTGGTAGTATTAATGATGTATTTTTTGTGCTGTGGTGTCGTTAAACATCTATTCCATTCTATTCTATGATAGTATTAAGGATATAAAATTCTGATTGGTCAATTTTATTTATTTATCTATTTTATTTCAGAAACCTTTTTCTCATTGGACAATCACTCAGCATCGGTGGTGTGAATGACATCAATGATGTGCTACAGTACAGCGGTGACATCGCATCACATGATTTTGTCGGCTGTGCGCACAGCTTCATGGTAAACAGCCGTGACATGCTGGACACGTCGGGGGCCAGGGACAAGAGAGGCGTGATGACATCGTGTGTTCGGAAGAGTCCTCGAGGATCCTGCTCTGCTAACCTCTGTCAGAATGGCGGTACCTGTGTAGATGAATGGACATCGGCCAGATGTTCGTGTTCTAACAAATACATGGGGCAGCGGTGTGAACAAGGTAAATTTAATACAGTTCAGTTCTTTCTAATAACATGGGACAATGCTACAAGATAAATTTAATACAGTTGGCTCTTTGGATCAGGTCTTTTTAATATTAATCATGTGACACTACTATGATCAAAGTAAATTTAATACAGTTGGCTCTATTAGTTCAGGTCTTTCCAATAAAATGTGACAATGCTATGAACAAGGTAAATGTAATACAGTCGCCTTTAGTTCAGTTCTTTCTAATAACATGGGACAATGCTATGAACAAGATAATTTAATATGGTTGACCCTTTAGTTCAGGCTTTCTATTATTAAACATGGAACCATGCTACAATCAAGTTGACCCTTTAGTTTAGGCTTTGTAATATTAAATATGGGTCAACACTACGACTGAGGTAACTTTAATATAGTCAGCCCTTTATATTTCTGATAATACGGAACTATGCTATGAACAAGGTAAATGTAATACATTGGACATTTTTGTTCAGATCTTTCTAATAACATGGGACAATACTATAAAGAAAGTACATTTTAATACAGTTGTCCCTATTAGGTCAGGTCTTTCTAATACTAAACATGTAACAATGCTGTGAACAAGGAAAATTTTATTCAGTTGGCTCTTTAGTTAAGATGTTGCTAATAACATTTATTATATTACTTGCAAATGGGAAAGCTGTTATTGATGTTATTTTATTTTTAATGTTATCTTGTAAGAAGTTAAGAGATTTGACTGAACATCAAAATGCTTAGAAATGTACCGATTGCATTGGTTACGATTGACATATTTCATGTAATTGGTTACACTGCAACTTATAAATCATTTCTAATGTTCAAAAAGGGTAACTCTTACAACTGATACCATATTGTTTTTGTCAGAATGGGGTGGGGGCGAGACATAGCCCAGTGGTACAGCACTCGCTCAATGCGCGGTCGGTGTGGGAATGATCCCCAATTGGGCTATTTCTCGTTCCAGCCAGTGCACCACAACTGGTGTATCAAAGGTTGTGGTATGTGGGATGGTGCATATAAAAGATCCCTTGCTGCTAATCGAAAAGAGTAGCCCATGAAGTGGCAACAGCGGGTTTCCTCTCTTAATATCTGTGTGGTCCTTAACCATATGTCTGATGCCATATAATTGTCAATACAATGTGTTGAGTGCGTCATTAAATAAAACATTTCTTTCGTTCTTTCTTTGTCAGAATGGGAACCATTTGGATTTGGTGCCGATTCCACAGTGAAGTACAAGCTGCGTGAAAGCTACAGACGAGACCAGCAGGTGTCTAAGGGCCGGAATCGTAGAGCAGGGGACAGCTCCAGCATCAAGCTGAGATTCATGACTACATCGGCACAGGGAACACTGTTCTATTCAGCAACAGAAGACACCAAATGTGTCCTTTGGGTATGACATTTCCTATATTCAAAGGATTAAAATGTCAGCCCCAGCATATAGTATCTTCTTTTTTTTCTCATATTATTCATAATAATTAATCTCATTAAAATGTTCATGAATGTTAATACACTGTTGTTCACATTTAATAAACCTTAAATCATTAATAAATGATCCCCGTTTGTGGACTTGTTGGGCTATTTTTCGTTCTAGCTAGAGCACCACCATTGATATATCAAAGGCCATGGTATGTGCTATTCTCTCTGTGGGATGATGTAAATATAAAAGATCCCTTGCTGCTATGGAAAAATGTAGCAGATTTCCTCTCTAAGACTATATTTCAAAATTACCAAATGTTTGACATTCAACTGCCGATGATTAATGTCATTAAACAAAACAAATATTTTAACTTTTAATGACTTTATTTTTCACAGATACAAGATGGCAAGGTCAAGTTTGTGCTAACTCCACCGAGTGCTGTGAATGATCCTCTTGATGCTGTCAGCGTTGATGTAACAGATGGCTCATGGCATAACGTCACTGTCACTGTCACTGGCAGCACCTTCGTAGTCAGCCTCGATGGCAAAGACTCCATGTCAAAGGACTTTGGACAGCGTTACAGCTTTGCATCACTGGAAGTTGAAGAAATGGCATTGAGTGGGGCTAGAGTTGTGCCTTCAGGAAACACCATAGCAGGTACTGAATTAGGAACAAGAAGATGAATTTTTCTAATAGATTTTAGTTAAGCTCATCTCAGCTGAGAATATAGTATCTGATGTTGGGCCAACTTTTCAAAAACACAGTTGTTTGGTTTAACTTGACAGAAAAGATTTAATGACAGAAAACAAATCCCAATTTTTTAACCAAAATTTCTTTTGATTTAACCTTTCTTGTTGTATGCGGTTGCTAATAGGCTACTGGTATCTAATCAAGTTAACAGGTTGGCAATGGAGACAATTGTCCCTGAAGAGCTCTTGTTATGTATTTTGACCTAAATTGTATACAGTTTGATTGATATTAGTGTCTGAACTCAGTCTGAGCTCAAGGCTAAGCTCTAAAACATGATTCATGATAAATCACAAACTTGGACATGGTTTACAAGAATTAATACCTTACAGTTCAGATATTAGTGTATAACTGATTCTATTTAAAGTTTTGCAGACTGATGATTACTTCAAAATTAGTATTGACTTGCTATTAAGTTTTTTCTTTCTTCTTTTTAGGTTTTAGTGGGTGTATCTCTGAGTTTCTGCTGGATGGTGACAAGCTTCCATTCAACGGCCTGACCAAGCGCTATGAGATTACAATGAGTGAAGGTGTCCAGAGTGGCTGCAAGGCTCTGTGCTCCAACAACCCATGTGATGAGGGTCAGACCTGCTCTGTGAGTGGAGAGAAGTTCATGTGTGTTGGCAGTGGTGGTGGACTGGAAATTGGAATCATCATCGTCATCGTCTTCTTTGCCATTCTCATTGTGGCTATCATTGTGGTGTTCATTGTGCTACGCAAACGCAGGGATCTGTGTCGGAGAATCTGCATGAAAAAAGAAGTGAAGGCAAATGGAAATCTCGGCAGCAGAAGTCTTAGTGGTTCTCAAGACGTACATGATTCTGGTTATGGAGAAAACGGAAATGTTGAGGACATGTTCATTCAAAATCATATCACCAATGGGCTGATCTTACAAAAGTCGGGGCTTTCTGTAAGACCCGATCTGATTGGCTCAAATGTGATTGGCAGGTCGATGCCACAACCGCTGCAGTTTGATGATGGAACAGTGATCATAGAACATGGAGAACATGGTCAGATGAGACCTATTGATGACAATATGCCAGAACATTATGATCTGGAAAATGCCAGCAGTATTGCTCCCTCCGATATAGATGTGGCATTGCATTACAAACACTACCGCAGTGGCAAGGAACCGAAATACAAAGCAAATCAACATTTATCTCATTATCATAAATCACACATCCCAAATTCTCTTGCTGAGAATCCATTGACTGTCTCTCATGGCCGCTCGGGGTCGGGCCTTTCCCGGGAAAGTCCAGGTGCAAACAAGATGAATGGATACCCCAAAATGAGCCCAGGGTCTTTCGAAGGCTCAGCGGTATCCATGCCAGCCCACCAGAGTCCATCCATGGCTGGGAATATCAAGAGACCCAGTTCAGCCCAGCCTGCGGTGCGGCATAGTCCGATGCCACACAGTCACGTTAGTCCGCTATCTCAGTTAAATATGAGAAACACACCTGTACAAAACATTCATATGAACAATTCTCAGCATTCTCTAGGCAGCCATCACAGTCATACGAGTTCTAGTTCGTCTGCCACTAGAATTCCAAATGGGCATCATCCTAAATCAGCAAAAGCATCAAGAAAGCCTTATTCAACTAAAGGCCTGACTGTGGAGGAAATCAATCGTCTGAATGCTCGGCCAGACCGCAAGAGTCCAGTGAGCATGCTCGAAGCTGTGTCTTCCTCCAGCGATGATCGTCTTCGCCGACAGAAGATGAAACCCGTTGAGCATAGCCACATTTTGTTAGAACCCCCCGATTCCAGTTCGGAGGATAGTGGAGCTAATGACTCTTTTACTTGTTCGGAATTCGAGTATGAACCCGACCATAAAACTCGTTCTGATTTCGATCCAGGGATTATGATATTCTCAAAACTGACTGAGGTCGAAAATGAAAATGACGATACACCGCAAAAACGACCTCCACGTTCAGATGGGATGGATTCGAACGGAGATTCTTTCACAAGTACAGTCATCTCAGGGGACAGTGCACTAGATGCAGCAAGAGTTCCAAATGGAGCATTTAATTTTGATGAACTGTTGAACTGGGGTCCCAACTTTGATAAGTTAGTCGGTGTGTTTCGTGATATAGCTTTACTTCCAGACAATACGACACAGACGTTAGAAGACGGTCCAGGAAATGATTATGAAGAGTATGTGTGATACAAGTGAATTCAAAATAGGTCTCTTCCTTTTTTTTCTTCTAATTATGAAATTCATCTCAATATTTTGGTCATTGTATCTCATTACATTGTGTCTGTCTCCAGTATCAAAGATTTTTTTTAAAGGATTTTTTTTTCTAATTATATTTCACTCACCGATTATCTGGTATTTGTTTTATTGTTTGTTTACAGAAACATTATATAGTTCAAAATAAGTGTCTCAAATTAGAATGTTGCACAAAATACTGTGAAACTTACCTGTAGGGAATATAATCTACAAGGGGATATGCAAGTTTACAGCAAAATGAAGTCTAGATCATCCATATATGCAAATATCTCATCACTGAAGTTTACTTTTTTGACAGATTTTTACATGATTTATTGCATGTTCAGTTTTGTACTAATTTTGTTGTTTAATATTTATGCAAATCTAAAGTGATTGCATTCAGCAAATTTTCAAATTGTAAATTTTGAAAATGAACTGGTGTTGAAGGTGTTAAATATCTTCTGTTTTTTAAATTCATAGTTGCTACAGTAATATACTAAAGTGAAAAATTGTGAAGACTGATCCTGAACAGTATACAATTGTTTTAAACAACATACTCAAGAAACTGCTCAAATTATAAAGCCTGGATTGTTTTCACTATCTCTATGAGATTACCAAACATCAAACAAGCTGCAAGCTGTAAATATACCTCATGAAAATGATTTCTTTATTTGTGAAAAACAGATTTTAGCAATAACGTTTAATATTGTACATTATGGATTATACATACATATATCTATATTATTGCAACGGTTCACGTGAACAATTTTATTATTGTAGATTATGTTTTATTTATGTTGAAGCATTACAAAATGTCATGGAAGCCTTTATGGAGCACACATTTTTCCTCTGGTCTTTTTTTTCTTCATGCAAATACTAAATAGAAAAATATGTTTATACATTTAATCGTTTCACATGAAATGTTCAAACATTTTGTAGTGATTGTCATCACTCTGGTCAATACCGGTATATTATTTACTATATTTGTAACCCAATTTCTGAAGCTTTTTTTTCTACCTTTCTTTTTTCTTTAATAATGCAGCCTTATGACCATATATCAGTGTTAATGCTATAATATGGCATTATTTTAAGATATTTCATCAACTCTCCCAAACAAAATCAATAAACTTGATGTTAAAATGGGAATCATTTTTAGATTATTACAGGTAAGCTGAAATTTGTATTTGATCAGCTCTCCCAAACAAAGTCAATACATTTGATGTTAAAATGGGAATCATTTTAGATTATTACAGGTACGGTGAAATTTGTGCTCTGTTCGGTTTCCTAATTAATGTGTAGTCTAACGAGGCAGGTAGAGCAGTATATCAATTAAAACTGACACCAGCACCCGTTGCTGTAGGAACAGACTACATAGCAGAAGTCAACCAGAGAAGCCTCTCTTTAAACAGCAACATTATTTTATATTCTGTTTTTGTTTCGTTATATTTATTACAGTCATTTTATATAAAACAGGTTGGTCTAAGTATAGCTCGAAAAATATTATGCAGTTATACATACACATACATGTATTTGAAAGATAGGACAAGATAGATTTGTAAAATGTCTTTTGAACATTGAATATATATTAACTTGATGGGATAAAAGCTGAATGATGACATTTGAATGATTACATAATTTGATAAATAATGTCTAGATTTGGTTTATGCAGAAACTAATAATAAGTATTTTCATTTTATATAAGATAAATAAATTAACCCTTTTTTTTTTTTTTTGCATAAAATTGCCGACTGATGATAACCTTTCAAATTGAAATCCTTCTCAATTTTATAAATTTTTGATGTGCTAAGACTATAATATTTTCTAGCAAACTTTTGGAAAACCATCCTGTATATATTTTGATGTATATGTAAGTCTCGCATTATGTGTCATTTTGAGTTTTTTGTGTGTGTATTTTGTAGTTTTCATATGGTTTTTAAAAAAGTTTCTGATAATACACTTTGACATTTAAGTTCACTTTTCTATCCATAAAGAATTGATCTATATAGTTTAATGTTAGGTGCTTTCATACGCAATGGTCTTGGATATCAGTCATTGATTGGTGTATCAAAGGCTGCTTGTACGTCATTATTCCATAAACTATCATTTTGTCAGCCTCTTAATATAATTGCTTAACTAATTTTTCGAGTGTTTGAGACCAATGGAAAAAACTTACTTTTATACCCCAAAAATTGAATTCTTTAAAAATTATTTGAACAAAAATAAGAAGAAATGTTCTGGTTTTTGTTCAAATAATCTATTAAAAATTCATATGTTTGTATAAAAGTCAGTGTTTTTAAATTTTTCTCAAAAACTAGTTGGTCAATTATGCTTAGAGGCTGATGATTTGTTATATAGGTCTACCCACCTCAATCATTGCACTTACTCATATGGTTGTTTTCAGAGACAAATGACGTATTTAATAATGTTACAAAACAAACTATTGGACATTTTTAAAGCACACACCTATAAAGAGAATATACTGGTTAATACGTGGATCTACGTAACATGTCAAACATCTTGCCATCATGGGACTACACATGTGCCCATTTTTATATGGTTTTATTCTAGACTTTTGTAGAAGGGTTTTTTTATTATTATTGATTTTGCTGGATATTTTATATGAGGAATAATAAAATTAAATATTTAATTTCTGACCTTTCTCATAATTACCTATGAAGTCAAGTAAAACTTGAAAATATATTATGTTTGTAATAAACACATCTTGTTTTTAAATTATTCATTTTACATTCCAAAATGATGCATGCATGATGTGTTTATGCCATTTACCATGTGATTGTAGTTTCTTACATTTTGGGCAATTATAATTCACATTTTTGCATATGCTTAACATTGTTTTGTGGGGAATGTTTTGGGTGTTTTTTTTAATTAAGTATAAATTATTAGTGTGTGTGTAAGTGAAGTTTTAAAGCTGTTTGTTATTTCTAAAGTTTATTTCTAAAGTTTGTAATTAAATTTTCCTTGCAATTATCAAAGTGGTTATGTAACAGATAAAAATCAACCTCCACCGAGGGGATTCAAACCACAGACCCTCAGTGTGAGATTCCAGCACTCTACCAACTGAGCTAATAGGGGTATTCCCACTAGCTACTGACAGTAGGAACACTTTATATCAACACTACTACAGTTATATTTCAGGCTTTCAGCAAATAGTACATTTTATGCTGGTATTTTTGTATTTAACATAATTTACTCTTAAAAGATTCATCAAATTCAACTTTACTCGTGTTAAAAAAGACAAAGAAATATCTGGTTTCCCATTTGTTTTACCACACATTTAAGGGTTTTTTATTAATAATATTGTCAGTAAAAATGTATTCCTCACATAACGATGAGAATTTGTGGCCAGTAGTGATTAAAATCATTAAATGCTAAAATGTATCACATATTAAAGCAGGGGTGTAATTTTGTGTTAACTTTAAATGTTCAAAATGTAAAATTATATTAATGGCAAGAAACGATTTATTTTATTTTATTATTACATGTGTATGTGTGTATGTTAAAATGACTTTGGTAGTGAACTAATTGTAAATAATGCACAATGATAGTGTGTGCCAATGTGTACAGAATGGCCTTAAACACTATGCAAGTTCACCAAAGAACATATCCCATTCTCATTGTGAGTGTTATTATTGTCAGATGTTTCAAATGGATTATGTACAGTTAGACTTGTCTATAAAGACCACCTAAGTAACAAGAAAAAAGACCTAATTCACAAAGCTTTCTTGAGTAACATCGCATAGTCCTTGGCACTCCTTGCATTGCATTGCGAGATCATAAAGGTATGAGAGTTTAATTAATTAAGTCCCTGGGTCCCTGTTAACACCAGAAGGGCCATGTAAAAGTTCCCTTTCTAATCATACACTCAGCAACATTAATTAAGTCCCTGGGTCCCTGTTAACACCAGAAGGGCCATGTAAAAGTTCCCTTTCTAATCATACACTCAGCAACATTAATTAAGGCCAGTAAATACTTTCTGCATTTTTCATTACGGTACAAAAAAGGTTTTGATTTTGGGTTTGGTTTTGGTTTTACAAAACATACAAAGATTGCATTTTTGTTCATTGTTATCACTGGACAAGATTTACTCGGACATTTAGAAGTCATCTGTGATTAAAAAGTGATGACAAATAATACATGTATTAGCAAAAATTTACAAAAATTCTACTGGTCCTTATTTAATTTTGTTGAGTATAGTAGTGGTTGTACGAGGTTCTCTTTATATCAAATTTAACTGTATGTTATTCTCATGATCATGTTATCTTGGATTCTCTGTGAATTGGTACATTTTAGTCATATCTGCTGTGAGAAGTCGACAGAGATTTTACAAAGTAAATTCACATTTTGTAATTATTACTAATAAATATTGATAAAGAATTTTGTACATGACCTAATGCCAAATAAATATTATTGAAATGCTTTCATGTTGATTTTCTCTTTAGTATTTATAATAATGATATTATTGTTGATTACCGGGGTAACAGTGGTTAAGCAGGTCTTGAAATACGAAGACAATTAAGGCGTGCTGGGTTTTTTTAAATAGCAGGCTAAAAGAAACATGGCCTGCTGGAAATAAAATAGCACGGGGTGAGTGGAGGGTTGGGGACAGTGTGTGGAAAATTAGGACCTCTGAGATGTTTGGGTTTTTAAAAATTTTATTATCCCCAGAAAATAGGTTATGTCAGGGTTGGGGATCCCTGAATCATCACCTGAACATTTAGCAATTGAATTAATTATGGGGGTTTTTTTTGGGGGGAGGGGGGGTTTTCAGACACACATGTAACAAGACAAACATACATCCAGTCATTCACACTGACATGTATTTTAGAGCATTATAAAATTAAAATATAACAGAATCACAAGCTCAGCCTCAGCTAAATAGAAGACGAGATTATCGTACATACATCAGTCTCTTGAAAACTGACCTGCACAATATTTTTGTAATTTTAGCAGGTGAAGTATTATTACATCTGCTAGGTCTAAAAAAAAGAGGACTTTTTTTTCACTTTTCACAGGCCGCTATTTTGAGCCCTGCTATATATTAATATTATATTTACAGATGTAAACTTCCGATGTTTTGTAAAATGGACTCTGTGATATATTAATATTATATTTACAGATGAAAATGTTCTGGATTTTCATGGAATTCCAGAGTTTTATGCTACATAGAACTTGTAGAACTTTATTCCATAGTGTAAAGATGTTTTGAAGCATACCACATAAAATGTAGGGAAAAGAAAGAAATGTTTTATTTAACGAGGTACTATTAGTCTCATGCAACTTACTGTGCTAGAACAACACACCACTAGGTAAGAATGAATAATAATATATATATTTTTTAAATCTAATTTTCTTTTTATGGGATCAAATATATGATTAAGGACCACACAAATAATGAGAGGAAACCTGCTATCGCCACTGTGTGGCTATTCTTATTAGCAACAATTAAAGGATCTTTTATATGCACCACCCAACAGACAGGATAGTACATATCATGGCTACTGTTACACCAGTTGTGGAGCACTAGCTCAAATGAAAAATATTCCAATGAGCCCCCACATCCTCCCCCATCCCTATCAGACTTTAATCAATCATAAGTAGATTGTGCATCAGGCAAATATTTTACTACTGAAATCCATCTAGCCAGAGTGCTCTGCTGTTCGAGAGCTAGACGGACATTTGGACGATTATATATATAACACGATCATAGGCTACATCCAGCCGTAGAAAATGTAGGGGAAAACCTTAGAACATGTACCTATGTTATAAGTATTAGTATCACACTATTCTGTGTAGCTTGTGTGTCCACTTGACTTGCCCTCTTTATAATATTCATACCTGTCAACTCTCATGCATTTGGCGTGAGTCTCATGCATTTGTAACAAATATCACACTCTCACGCTTTTACTAAAAATAAAAATATTTTATAGTCATGGTTTATATTTGAGAGCTGATGGAATTGTATACTGATTATGCAGGGTGTCAATTCGTTACCTATTAATAATAATACAGCATATCGGTTCAATACCAACAATCACTCGCGGGTGCTACCGATGATCGACTTGTATGGTTTAAATTAATTGTATTAATTAGTAAAACTTGCACTCACTCGATTTTTTTATTTTTTTTGAGATATCCATTTTTGGACTTAATAACAACAAACTTCGCTCTCAACCTGACCAAGAGCCTACAGTCCCTGGACCCTGACTTCTAACTTTCTCACGCCTAAGAATTGCCATAGCTTGACAGCTCTGTTATATACTACTCGAAAGAATTTAAGGGTCAGACGATATTTTCGACATTATTTTCTGAATGTCAATTATATTAGCTAGACCATAATGTCACGCATGGTATTGTTCCATTTTGACGAAAGTGGGTCTAAGCAACCCATAAATGAATTAAAATCCACTGTCATTGATACTGTCGACTAGTTCTAATGGCGAAAACATGCTTACATTTGCACGTAAATTAGGGCGAAAGCGAAAGGTCTGCTAAGTGCCCATAACTTGCTTTTTCACAAAGCGCTTCATTTGCACGCTTTGCACGTGTATTCCATGTTCCCAATGCTGAATTTCCGTATAATTGGAGCTTGCGTTCGTGTACGGTGCACACTCCAAATTCGACAATGGTACGACTTCAACTAACTATCGAAGATTGAGGAAGGGCTATTGCTTGGCTTCAGGATGGCAATACGCAAAGAAATGTTGCTCTGAGACTTGGTGTCAGTCAGAGTGTCGTTGGCCGACTGTGGCAACGGTACCAAGCAACGAATTCTGTTCGAAATCGTCCACGTTCGGGAAGACCCCGAAGCACTACAAATAGAGAGGACCGCTACATCACCAATATGGCTCTACGTCAACGCACAACCACTGCACGCCGTTAACGTGACAATCTGCGGACTGCGACTGGAACTCGAGTGTCTGATCAAACCATACGCAATCGTCTGAGAGCCAATAATCTACGCTGCCGTCGCCAGGCTGTTCGACGACCACTCCTACCACGTCACAGAACGGCCAGACGTCACTGGTGCACACTTCATCTGCGGTGGCAACGTGTTCAGTGGGGTCGAGTGATGTTCACTGATGAGTCCAGGTTTAGTCTCCAGTTCAACGACGGTCGGGTTCGTGTCTACAGACGTCCTGGGGAGCGCTTCGCTGACGTTAACGTTAGACAACGTCACCGGTTCGGTGGTGGCAGCGTCATTGTGTGGAGCGGCATCTCTATCCACCACAGGACCCCCCTCTATGTGGTGGATGGCAATCTGAATGGAATCCGCTATCTGAATGAGATTATCCGGCCGTTGGTTCTCCCAGGTCTTCAGCAGATTGGCGGCGGGGCAGTTCTGCAGGATGACAATGCCAGACCCCACCGCGCCAGGGTGGTAAACGGACTTTCTCATACAACAAGGTATCGCCAGGATGGATTGGCCAGCATATTCGCCAGACTTGGCCCCAATAGAGCACGCCTGGGACGAATTAGGCAGGAGAGTTCGGGATAACCACGCCCCTCCGGCCAACCTTCATGATCTGGGTCAACTTCTTATGGCAGAGTGGCAGGCCATTCCCCAAGAGTTCTTCAGACGTCTGATCAACAGCATGAGGCAACGATGTGTCGAGTGTATTCGCGCCAGGGGTGGATTCACACACTATTAAACGAATGTTCTAATGTGTAAAATCCATGTTTGACAACCTTCAACTTTGACAGCATGTCATGTGACTTTCTTGTATACAGTGACGTTTATTTTATTTTTTTTGTAAATATGGAACAATAAATTAAATTTTTGGTGTAGTTGACATCATCAATCTAATACACTCTGAAACTTATTTGGTTATAAATTTTTGACCCTTAAATTCTTTTGAGTAGTAATATGTTGGTTTACAAGGCTAGAGGGCACGCGAGTTATGTACTGTGGAAATGCACCTTTAATTTGTATGGAATATCACATTTCAGATCCCTAGCCACTAGGTCCAGTGGCATAGCGAGGGGGGCCACAGGTGCCATGCCCCTCCATCAAACCTTGATTCCTCTTTTTACTGTATTAAATTTTATAACTAGGTTCACTATAATACAAAGCAAAATTGTCTTTCATTGTTTATATAAAAGTTAGGTTTTATTGTGTTTCTTTTTTTCTGTGACTGTCACGTATAGAATATCATAATACAATTTTCTCTCTTAAAATTTCTGTAACTTCGAACACACACAATAATCGTAAGGTAACGATGAAGGATAGCAGAATAAGGGCCGCAACTCCTGCCAGAAAGTAATGTGCTACAGTAAGCATGGGTTCTGCCCTTTGAACACGATCTGAAATTATAATTTATAAATGTATAAATCTGATTACATATATATACACACACATACATACACATACTGTATTACACATACACACACACATATTTATACATTGTATATATATATATATATATATATATATATATATATATATATATATATATACACACACACACACACACACACACACACACACATGTATATACAGTAATTGTTTAGTTTTTTGTGTTTTGTTTCATAAAAGCAAGAAACTTGGCACATTAATACATAATATCTTCCTAAACATTTTCAGATATAGAGTCATTTTGAAAAGTCTCCTTGATGACCTTGGCGGCCATTTTGTTTCCACCATTATCAGAAATCATAGTTATTATACATCTCATCCATTAGATACTAGTATACTGTCAGGACAAATATGGTCTATACACCTATGTTTTGATGGTCAATGTTTACAGTGATATCATTTAGAACAACTTAAATATCCAACATACTAATTATTATGTAAAATGAATCCGCCATTACAAAAACAATAAATATTTTAAAAAATCATATTTTATTAAATATATTTGTAACAACACATGATAACGCCATGTATGATGTATCAATCGCCATGTTTTCAAGGTGAAGCTAATAAAGGCAGTCAGAACGTCATAAAATAAAACGTCATAATTGTTTTTTTGGTAAAATTTGACGTGTCGTAAAATAAGTCTTGTCATATATCCAAATAATACGATAAACTAATCATTACATTCCCTATCACAATTGCACAGATCTGCATTTTAAGAGCTGCTTTTCTACACTTGCACCTCTGAATCGCGTTTTACATGCACAACACAAGTGTTCGATTGGCAACTGACTTGCTTGATGAGGTGTTGGCTTTGTTACTTGTTTGGAATTGTCCAACCCCAGTTTCCAGGTGATGGCATGCTGGAAGCTGTCTCTAGCACTGTACCCAACAATATCCTCCTTTGTACCATGTGCAGTTAATGTGTTGTATCAGAGCTTTTTGTTTTTATTCAACCCATTGCTCGTTTTCTCTTGATAAATATCTCGTAATGGGCTGCATCAACGTCCTCTTGACTGCTGGCTTGATCATAAAGGTGAATTGTGAACCACTCCAGAACCGAACAGCTCTCTACTGGCTCAAGCCCTAGTGCTTGTGACAATGGTAGACATTTTGTAAGCTTTTCATTTATCCCATGCTGCCTTCCTTCCTTGGGTTGCACGGCCTGTGTATGCATACATCATGGATAAAGTCTATGACTTGCCCGACCCTAAAGAAGTGGCCATATCATGACCAATGATATACCTTATAGATACTGGTCTGAGTTTGCTGTCATAAAGATGTTTGAGACCAACAGAGCGTTTCTGTCCACTAAACTTGCATATTAAACACATGCTTCTACTTTAGAATATCAGTTTTGCATTGAATGTGTTTTGCATCAATGAATGTGTTTTTGATTGTCTTCATGTTTGTAGTAGCCTGAACACCATTGTGTATTGTAGTATAAATATTTTTGTATGTATGAAATTATAACAGGGCCATACCCTCCGTGGGGGGGGGGGGGGGGGCACTTGCCCCTCCCCCGAGAATCTCACTTTGTTTTTTACTCCAGAAAATAACATACACATCTCAAGGTTTAATTTGTATAGTGTTATATATTTGTTTATAAAAAGGAGTGCTCCCCCCCCCCCCCCCAATTAGGATTTTGATCAGGGTAGGGCCCTGTATAAGGAGGTAAAATCCAGTTTGATCTACTACAAACATCGAGACAGCCAGAAACATTGGAATTAACAGATACTGATACTCTAATTAAGAAAATGTTTCTAAAATATAATTTTATTAATTAAAAAGGCTCTGTTCGTGGCAAACATGTTATAATGACAGAAAACTCAGGACAGCCTCTTTAAGTTTTGGCTTTATACTGCGCAGCGACATACTTCGTGACCATTCCTGTGGTAGGAGTCCATGGTTAGTTCAAACTCAAATAATCATCGTAGCGAGTTTAGGTCAAGCAATTGCCCAAAGCCAGAGAAAGTCTGAATTTAGTGTCAACCCATTATCTCCACCATCTCTCTTCAGTTGATGGGACCTGATCAGTATCGCCTTGTTTTCTAAACACTGCACCTGCTTTTACACAATTCATGAGTTATATATCCGAGTGTAATTTGCAGGCACTGGTATATCAAAGGCCGTGGTATATGCTATTCTGACTGTAGGATAGTGCACTTAAAAAGATCCCATAGGGAAATTTTGTTTGACAACAAAACTAATCATGTATAGCAAACTGTCTTACAATACCAAGTAAAGCAGCAGAGCTTACGACTTTACCCAAATTCCCAGATATCATAAACTAAGATTTTATATTTTATCAGGGACGGGTGCGTGCGCGTTGATACGTGTATGTGTTTGTGTACGTTTACTGATTTTGATTTGTAGGTGCATTCAAATGTATATTTTTCAATGTCAGTATTGTGAACTAATACGTTAGAAATCAAACTGCAGATGATTGGCCTCGAGTTGAACTCGACTTCCTATAACAGGAGGGGCAGGACGTAGCCCAGTGGTAAAGCGCTTGCTCGATGCACGGTCGGTCTGGGATCGATCCCCGTTGGTGGGCCCTTTGGGCTAGTTCTCATTCCAGCCAGTGCACAATGTCTGGTATATCAAAGGCCGTGGTATGTACTACCCTGTCTGTGGGATGATGCATATAAAATATCCCTTGCTGCTAATCGAAAAAGAGTAGCCCATGAAGTGGCGACAGCGGGTTTCCTCTCTCAATATCTGTGTGGTCCTTAACCATATGTCCGACGCCATATAACCGTAAATAAAATGCGTTGAGTGCGCTGTTAAATAAACCATTTCCTTCCTTCCTTCGGTTTTGCCTGAATTCGAAGATTTGCTTCAGCACTTAGGGGTGGCAGGGGTGGCAGGGGTGGCAGGGCTTCTAGAATTTTTTATAAAATCCACTAGCCATGGGATCAGTGATATTAAAAATTTGCTGTCGCCACTTCATGGGCTACTCTTTCCGATTAGCAGCAAGGGATCTTTTATTTGCGCTTCCCACAGGCAGGATAGCAGTATTGTGGTAAACCGTTGGTTGGTTGGTGTTCTCTACTAATATAGTAACTAATAGAAGTGTCAAAAAAAACAGGTACCCTTTCGAACTTTCGAATTATTTCAAGTTTATCATCAAGTGATAATTCAACATGGCGTCGTTTCGCTGGGTGTTCTGACATGTCCAAAGTAGATACTAAAATGAAACACTGTTGACAAATTTTCCACTAAACCAAGCCAAACAATTTTACTCTTGGTTACTGTTTATTTTGTTAAATAAACTTTGCAAAGATAAAAAAAAAAAACAACAAACAAAAGGGTTCAAACAATTGGAAAAATGAATTAAATTCCTAGTTGCTTTGCCGTTCATTGCGGTAATCATGAGACGTAAGTGTAGGCTGTGAAAAGGAGCTCAATCAAATTCGTAAGTTAATTTGTAACAATCGAGCTCAGAATAAAGGGAGGACATGTGTTTCCTCCAGTTATTTAAACAAAGTTGTTAATTAATTCCTTAATTGGTATTTGTCAACTGCACAACAGTGACACCGGAGCACGTGCACATGCAATTAGCTCTGCGTATGCAATTACGTTATCGGCTGAGTGGGTATTCAAAGTATAAGTAATCAGTAATGATTGACGTCGGTGTGACCGTCTGGTTTTCTGAGGTAAAATTTGCATTAAAGTAACACAATGGGACTGGATAATTTTGTCCGGTGCACTTTAGAGGGGTTTCTGGATTAGAGGGGTAAATTTTAGTGTTAAAAGATACGAAAATCACGGGACCGTGTAAAATGTGCGGTTTTGAGGGAATTCTGGTTTAGTGAAGGTCCGGTTTTGAGGGGTTTCACTGTATATATATATATATATATATATATATATATATATATATATATATATATATATATATATATATATATATATATATATATATATAATTAATTGCATATTTAAATTAAATAACCAAGATGTATAATTCAGATTTTATCATTTTTTATTTTGTTTTTTTAAATTTCAGACAGGTTTTCAATGATATTGATGACTAAATGAATACTGTATACAAGCCAAATGACTGAATATGTATTGCAGACCAACATGTACAATTATTTTCTTTAAATTCATAAATATAAATAAATAAAACCATTTTAAACAAATATGCACATAATAGTCATGTATATGAACAGACAAAATGCATTCATGTTGTTTCCATGTGGGTTTCATGATAATGTACACCAAACATTCTGTACGTGTTATTAACAACATGTATTTAGTATAGTGATTAAAAATTTAAAATACAATGCCAACACACACCCACTCACCCCTCCCAGGAAACAAAAATAGTTTCATTTCTATTTTGGAAGTGCTAGGAATTTTGTTTAATCTTTTAGGAAAATATACATGTATATTCAACAGAAAGTTTTTGAGATATTTTTAAACAATTCTATTTGCTCATATATATACTGTGTCTATATATATATATATATCTTTATATAAAAATAAAAGACTAGAAATTGTCCAAGCAATGTTAAAGCAATATGCAATATATTAATCAAAGATTAACTTATTATCACCATCTTCCTTGCTGACAATGTAGTAGGGGTGCAACGATACGGTCAAAACCGTATTGCGATATAAGAAACTGTATTGCAATATAATTGATATTATTTATGGGTTGGGTTTTTTTTTAATGAAAATAGAAGGCATAACTTTTTAATGATCTTTATTAGTTTCAGCTGTCAGGCTAAATGTTTTAGGCCATATTTTAATTTTTTAACACAATACTAGTCTACTAGAACACTGGCGTGACGGTGTCAAACTATTGATGATGATGATGATGATGATGATAACTAATTTAACGTGTCCATATACCACTAGGGTTTCGAACATGCCCATCCCGAGTCCGACCTCCGATAAGATCGGTGGCCTGACTCGGGATGGAGAGGGGGAGGGGGGGGGGGGGGATGAAAATGGGCAGAATTTTGAAAATAGCAATTAGTAAAAAAGTTAATAGAATAAAAAAAAAAAAAAAAAAAAAAAGTTACAATCCAAAAATAAAAAAGAATTGACTGCTCGGCCGAATATTTATATAATTTGGAGCATTTTAGAAGGAAAGTCCAAAATTAAATAAGAGAAAGAAGAGAGGATTGGACTATTTAATAATATAAAAAAAAAAAAAAAGTAATTTCGACATAAAATTTTGAACGCAGATCTAAAAGTTTAAAGTCCGATCGATATGTCCACGCGAGTGGCCTCGTTAAGGCCGTTTGAGTGCACAGCTTAAAGGGACGAGATAGGTTGCATCCCGTCAAGAAAACCCCTAGATTGACAGTCAATAGACGTTGAAGGTGTACTGCTGTGCTGAAATACAGAACTTGAGAAGCCGGATCTGTCTGAACGAGAGTATCAGACTAGGGTATAGTCCAGTCGTCATGGGTTGGTATAGTGGTGCGGACGGGCCCGACTCCGGAGGATACGAGATGGTATCACTATAAAGCAAGGTAAAGTCTAGAAAAAGAGTAGTAGGGGCCGACCCCGCTTCCTATTTCTTCTTAGAGTGGGGCGGTCAATCTTCCAGTACTGCTAGGACAGGCTCGGACATGTAGAGACTAAACGCGAACAACCGTGGCGTTCTGCAGAATGGCCGTCATACGAGTCACGAAAAAAACCTGTCGATAGTCAGAAGGACAAATGACGTGGAAGCAAGGAATCTCGCTAAAAAAGAATCCAACCTGGTGGTGCAGGCTGTCGAAATGAGAAGCGTTCCAGCGTTCAATCAGTTCCAATGGCCGCATACATTCCAGTAGAAAACTTCATTTCGCTGACAAAAACAACGAAATGAGGGACCCCCCCCAAGTAGAGCACACGAAAGCACGTGCAGTGTGCACAAGCGAAACAAACACGTCTTACCGCGTGGAGCTCCAGACTGTGAATGGTCAAACTATTCATAAATTGTCACATTCGGAAATCCTTACTATCGGGCTTTTCCGTTGCTGCTCGCTTAACACGGAAATGTACGTATTGAGTCACAATGTTTCGCCAGATCGACCGAACCAGAGCCGAGGTATTTTGAACGATCGGCCGAAGTATTCCGAGTTCAGTGAAAAACAGCGAAGTGTGATTCTCATTTGTTGGTTTATTTCTTTGAAGATGATAGCCGTAGCCGTAGCCGTAGCCGTATTCCAACGTAAATGAACAACGAATGATAATGTGTAAGTAACAAAACATTTATTTGTAATTATCGTTAACTGGTTATTTTCACTGGACTTTTGACACGTTTTGTTTAGAAGTTAGAACAAAGTATAACCGACCTATCACTTCGTATGCCAACAAGTAAGCCGACTACGCTTGACGTGATTGTTACATTTCCTGTCATCACCAATTAATAAAATGATGTGGTTCTTGTTTGTTTGTTTGCCTATTTCAAATCAAATAAGTTACAAGGAAAAAAAATCGCGGTACGCAAAACTGTACTGCGGTTCGTATCGAGCTGATCAATTATCGCGGTATACCGGTATACCGGTTTACCGTTGCAGCACTACAATGTAGGCAGGGTTTTAGTAGTTTTAACAGTGATTCTAGCCAATGTTGTTGCATTCTTACCACTTCAAGTTGATCAAAGTTCTCATAATGATGAATCAACAGTCAAAAACTATACATTAACCCAGTCATACAAGGCAAAAGCTATGAATAAACATTAATGACTAAATGAACACTAGGTTAATGATATCTGTACATGAAAAATAGATGTACAGTGGACTCTGTCTAAACCGGATTCTGTGTAATCCGGATCTCTGCATAAACCAGTCCACTCAGGAATGTCCCTTTAATATGTAGCCACTAATATTTTATGCAGAAAAATATATTTGATATGTAATTACAATCGTTAAAAGTCTCTGTTAATAATAATAATAATAATAATAAAATTCTTTATTTTCAGAGGGTAAACACATTCAGTACAAGGTGACTGGTCTCCCATGAGGCCCTCTCTAATCTATACATGATATTATACATACATACATTCAAAGAAACAACATCAACATACATGTAATATGTATAGCATGAGGAACAATAGCACATATTATGAATATATAAATAATATTTAAATCAATTTGTTAAGAAACTTGAGTCAGTGATAACTCAATACATCATAATTATTTTAACAAACACAAAATCAACAACAAAGGTATATCTTAAAATTGATTATTATTTGAATAGTGCTTAAAATAACTGGATTTGAATGAGGCGAGGGATTGAGAATATTTTATCTTTGAAGGTAGTGTGTTCCACAGTTTAGCTCCCCTGCATGAAAAACTATGGCGATAAAATTCTGTTCTTGGTTTTAATTCATAAAGGTGATTATGTTGAGTTGACCTCAGATTTAAGGAGTGAATTTCTGAAGTTGTTTGAAACATTGTTTCTAGATATGATGGAGATATGTTGAGGACTTTGTAGACAAACTGGCAGGTTCTAATGTCAATTCTCTCTTTGATTTTAAGCCATTTGAGAGAGCTAATTATTTCTGCAGTGGACATTTCTTTGCTTTTTTCAGTAATAAGTCTTGCAGCTTGATTTTGGATTTTTTGAAGTTTTCCTATAGAATGTTTTGAACAGGTTCCCCAAATTGTGGAGCAATAGTCTAAGTGAGGTAATATGTAAGAGCTGTAGAATATTAATCTGGTCTTTTGGTCAAGATATTTTCTGTTTTGTCGAAAAATGTATAATAAATAAGAAGATTTTTTAATAATGGCATTTATGTGGTTAGCCCATGTCAGTGTTGGGTCAATGTGTACACCAAGAAGTTTTTCAGAAGTGGAACATTGCACTGGTATGTGATCTACATATACAGTCAATGCTGTTGAGGTTTCTGCAATCGAGGTCAGTTTTTTAGAAGAACCAATAAGCATGATTTTAGTTTTATTTAAGTTAAGAGACATCTTATTATGGTTGCACCAAAGACTCACCTCATTCAAATCTAACTGGACATGTTTTTCTAACAGAGATATGTCATCAGCTACAGATGTGGAGCTTACATCATCAGCAAACAGATCCATGACACAATGCTTTGCATAGAGTGGCAGATCATTGATATATAATGCAAACAAAGTGGGGCCAAGTACTGATCCCTGTGGGATGCCATATGAGAGATTAAGAGGATCAGATCGGGCTTTGCCAAGAACAACAGTTTGTTTTCTACCCGAGAGATATGATTCAAACCATTTTAGAGATTTTGAATCAAAGTGATAGATGCTTAGTTTCTTCATGAGTATATCATGATCTATCATGTCAAATGCTTTTTTAAAATCAATGAATGTAGCTGAGACAAATTTACCATCATCTACTGACTTTTGCCAATTATTAACAATTCTAAGTAGAGCTGTTTCACAGGAATGTTTGGTTCTAAATCCAGATTGGTATTCATAAAGGAGTTTGTATTCTTCGAAGAATTCAGATAATGCTTTATGCACATGTTTTTCCATTATTTTAGACATTATTGGCAATATAGAAATTGGTCTAAAGTTTTCACACTTTTGTCTATCCCCAGTTTTAAATAATGGAGTTATTTTTGCATGTTTCCATTGCTCAGGAAATATCCCTGATGTTATGCTGTTGTTGATGATGGTTACAAGTGATGGGGTTATAACAGCTGAAGCCAATTTAACAAAGTGTGGTCCTATGTCATCCAATCCCATTGATTTTTTTTACATCACAGTTCTGAAGTTGTTCAAATACAAATGCACTTGAGACTAGTGGATAACATCTGTTAGTGGATAACATCTTAAAAATTGCAGCAAACTCAGAAATGTCCCTTTAGGTATATTTTTATGTCTGTGAAATAATCAATTGCAAGTCTGGCTTGTATGACTGTGTTTTCCAATCATCCATGGGTTCAAATGTCATGGTTGATCGCGAGTTGTCGATCATTCAAGAACCATAACTCTGGATTAACTCTGTCAAAACCGGTCCTCTATGTAAACCGGACCATTTCGACGGTACGAAGCGAGTCCGGTTTAGACAGAGTCCACTGTATATGTATTTGGGTGTGTCACACAGCTATGATATAAACGTATGGATGTATTAATTTAGACCACAATAAATGAGATAATTTTTATAACTCCATTAACAAACCCAATTTTTTTTAAATCAGGATTGTAATACATTCTAATTGTAGAAAAAGAGGATTGCAAAGTCTGCTAAATGAAGAATGACATTATGTAGATGAGAAAACACTCAAGCCAAACAATCTAAAAATGGCTTTAGTTCAAGGCTAGGTAGTCTTTTATACAGATTGATTGTACACATTTATGAAAATCTCTAACACGTGATTGTAATACAATTTCTTTTGTACGAGGCTTTATCTGATTTTATCTACTATATAAAACAAAAGGGGAGGGGAAGACATAGAATAAAACACTTTAGTACACATTTGTAGTCCTTGTTTTCATCCAACATCAGTAATTAAGGTCTATAGTGCGTCCCATTCTCCTAAAAAAAAACAAATTGGAAATAATTTCAGTTTGGTTTGACGTAAGAACAAAAGTAAAAATGCTTTGGAAATAGAAAAAAAAAGCAATATTTGTGTGCAATTTAGAAAACAATCGGCTCAGAAATAAATAACTTGTAGCAAATTTCATAGTATGAAAAAGACATACCCTGTGGGAAGGATTATAATATATAGATTTTGAAGATTGATACATTAAAGTTAAAGATTGTTTTGTTTAACGACACCACTAGAGCACATTGATTTATTAATCATCGGCTATTGGATGTCAAGCATTTAATAATTTTGACATATAATCTTAGAGAGGAAACCCACTACATTTTTCCATTAGTAGCAAGGGATCGTTTAAATGCACCATCCCATAGACAGGATAGCACATACCATAGCCTTTCATATACCAGTTGTGGTGCACTGGCTGGAACAAGAAATAGCTCAATGGGCCCACCGACAGGGATCGATCCTAGACCGCCTGACTAAACCTCATCCACTCGGGACTGGGGGAAAATGTGCTGGTTTAGACACAACCACAGTAAACACTTTTTCTACTTTGTAAATCAGTTTTTAGCATATACTTAATTAAATGAGCACTTTAAATGAAAAGTACACTAATTAATACCCACACTGCTAGTTTTATATATTTTGCAGACACCCAAGAATTTGTTTGGGATCGTCATTAATTAATAAATATCAGCAGGTTACAACTCCATCTGTTTTCAAGATCAAAATAATCTAAGCCAAAAACAATTTGGGAACACTTTGCAGGGTCTCGGAAAAAAAGAGAAGATTTATTGTGAAAAAATTAAATAACAAAGGTAAGAACAAGTTTTAGGGTTACACTAAAATTTGGAATTCGGATAAAACCAAGCAGCTTTTTAATCTCTATATCTATCCCAATTGTGTTGTGTTAGGCACACACCAAAATAATAGGCACATTCATTGAATAAAAATTAATAAAGTTGAACATTTTTATTCTAACCACATGATGCATATATTACATTACCTCCTTGAAGATAAGAAGGGTGAAACATAGTGTCAATATCGATCACCTAAAAGAATGATTATTATTTTAATTGTTTTAACAAATCACTGGCTATTTAGATCCTGAACAGTTGGTCTTAGAGGAAACCTGCTATACTTTTTCAATCAGCAGCAGGGGATCTTCTGTATGCACTTTCCCACAGACAGGACAATACATACCACAGCCTTTGATATAACCAATTATGGGGCACTGGTAGGGATGGGAAGAGATTTAATCAGAGAATGGGTCCACCAAATAAGTTTGATCCTTTAACACAAGCACCTCAAGAGGTCTCTCTACTGACGGAGCTAATCCCATGCCTTTGAAATTTTTTATATATACATTGTTTACTGGATGAAGGTTATCCAACTGTGATTAGGGTTGAAATAATGACACACTGATTGAAGCACTTCCATTTTGGACGTAATGTGAGATATTTTTTTTACAAATAATCTTAAAATGAGGAATGGAAACAATGTTTTTAACACTGTGTTGTGTATTCACCGGTGAATTATATATATATATATAAGTTCTTTACTGATATTTTTTTTAAAAGGACCGCGAAACATGTCCGGTTTTGAGGGAATTCCGGTTTACAGAGGGTCCGGTTTTGAGAGGTTTCACTGTATATGTATCTTATTTTAATACATTGAGTATATTTATATATAAATCATTGATCAGAACTAAATTAAAAACAAATTGTGTTTGTGTCATTATAACTTTAAAACTAACCATTTCTAGTAAGAATCCGGACAATATAAACAATCAATGAAATCAGACTGTCCAGTTACATCAGAACTTGACTCAAGGTCTGTTTGACATAAAACTGTAGTGTATATGAATTTTTCAATAAAAGACAGCACATGTTAACATATGGTTTTTTTGTAAAACCATTTCAGATTGAGAGATAAGTAATATATTATGCCTGCATGTCAATAATTAAAACAAATGCGTACAGCCCTTTTACATAACAGTCACAAAAAACAACAACCCTATACATTGCTAAATTAAAGAGATTAACAAAGGTTGTGAAAGGAAAATTGTTTTACTTACATTGATCATTTCAAAAAAAATTGAAATCTGTTACTACATGACCAACCATACTCATGTTTTAACTGAAAACAGTACAACATATTAACAAATGTCTAACCATAGTTTTATGGTAATGTAACAAGCATTCTGAGAGTATTGCTAAAGCAATACATGCCCTCTAGCGGAACTTATTTTTGTGCTTATATCCAATTAAGGTTCAAGCACACTGTCCTGGGCACACACCTCAGCTATCCGGGCTGTCTGTCCAGGACAGTGGGTTAGTTATTAATTGTTAGTGGTTAGTGAGAGATAAGAGGGTGTAGTGGCCTTACACCTACCCATTTTCATATCTCCTAGGCTCAATGGCCATAACTCTGTGAAATGATTAAATCGTCATAAATTAAACTTGATTTGTAAAGCTACACACAGCTCAATATCTCAAGGCGTTGTGTATATGTGCATATATATATATATATGTATGTATGTATGTATGTATGTATGTATGTATGTATCCAGGAGAACTATATGTGGTACAGTTAGGAGGACGTATAGTCCCCTCCATTTGGACTGGTAGATGACTAATAAACCAAATTAATCAACACAAGTGAATTGACAAAATTCTTACTACTACTGTATCTGCACCATTCCAATTCTCCACGATCAGTGATCTGTATGTCAACAATTTTTTTTTTTTTAATTTCTATGAAATGTAAACATTTGCTCTCTCACATTCTTTTACAGTATTTATTCCTTCCTAATTGAATGTAGTGTGATAACTTGTCATAAATCTTTGGAACTGTTAAAAGTCTACAGATTAATAGATATGAATCGTTCCAAAAATAAAAGCAATTTTCAAACTAACCAATTCCTGTGTTAAAACAACCTTTGACAATCAATGCTCTAAAATGGTCACTAGTTAAGACAAGTCGATAGTTTCAATCACATTATTTACAGGTGGTTTTTTCGTTGGATCAGAGATCCTGCAGTCCCATTTGTCGTCTGCTTATTCCGTCCTCCCACGTTACTGCCCCCTTTGTTACCAACTCTGTTGGTAGCTCTTTCCAGTTCGGCCTGAAGCATGGCCAGATTTTTCTGGGGCATTGAATTTTTTAGGCCTAATGCCTGTTGCTGATTCATGGATTGCATCTGTGATAACATTGGGTTCCTCCAGTTCTGCTGACCTAACAGTCTGTTCTGCTGCTGGCTAATCTGGTTCTGCTGTTGGTTAATCTGTTTACGAATTCGACGAAGACGTTTCATTTCTAACATCTTTTGCTGCTCAATCTACAAAGATATACAAAAGGTAAAAAAACTTATAGAAAGAATTTTTTAAGCACTATTCTAATTAACTTAAAATACAAGTGTTTTAGCAATGCCTTAGTACTTTTTAAACTACAGGCATTAGGTGTTTAACAAATGACAACCATGATACTTAGTTTATGGGAAAAGGACAAATCTTTTACTACCAAAAGTGATATACAGCTGATAATTACACTTACACATAATTCAAAATATTCAATTCAATAAACTTATCTTCTTGTGTACAAACTACAGAATCAGTATTACATAGCATATTCAAAGTAAAGCCAAAAATTACCACAATAGTTTTCAGAAGCAGCAGCCTGTTACTCGACCAATGTGTTATTGTAACCATTCCTGTTATCAGCAAAGTTGCTAAATAAAAATATATTTGTGGTTGAATACAGCATCTAATGCTCTGAATTTAATTTAGCACTCATTACCAGTCTCTTATTTTAGTAAGAATAAATTACTACTTGAACAGGCAATTTTTCTTATAATGCTCCATGGCATCTGCAATGATAATTTTTCATTATGTTACCTGTCGATTCTGTATTTCCTGATTCATCATTATCTGCCTCTGCAAGACACTCTGTACTTGAGCTTGGAACATTTCAGGTGGAAGATTGGGATACTGAAGACAAACAATAGTAAGGTGTACAGAGATCATTTTTACTCTTTATTAATTTTATAGTGGGAATATAAGTTTTTTGTAGAAATAGTCATAACTGACACATGCAACAAAAATATTAAATACTGTAATCATACATCTTGAATTGAAAGCAACAAAATACAACTGAAGTTAATGATTTTATGTAGGACTTCAGCTGCATTTCCTATCTTTAGTGAGCACCGTACCACACAAATATGTTCTATTTAATGAAAGATTTAATTACAAACAAGAAACTGGAATCAATGTCATAATAGCCAATGACAAGCTTTAATGTTATCTTGAATTACATGTCCACATTTTAAAGGGTTTTTTTAATGTAAAAGTTCTAACTGGTATGTTTATTTAATTTTTTAATAATCAGCCCATATCAATATCAGTAGACAATGTCTTGATACCTTACAAGTTTATGTGGAATTTATGGTTTCATCATGTTTTAATCATCACGATGTTACTACAACACAGATATTAAACTTTGAGGCATTTATGTTTTTTTCTAACCCAGAGGGAATTGTGATTAAAAGCTAACTTGAAGCATGCAGACATTATAGAATTACTAACCTGTGCTCGAACCATCTGTGCGATCTGCTTCAGATTGTTGGGACTGAGCAAGCCCCTGCCCATACCCATTCCCATGTTGCCAGCATAACCAGTCTGGACTGTTAAAAAAAACAAAAAAAACACAACAAATGTCACGCTATAAGAAACAAGATTTAAAAAAATAATTATATTTAAAAAAAAAAGACCATGAAAAAAGAATGAAGAAAACATGCATCAAGATCCATCAAATCATTGAAAGTGTAAAATTAACCATGCTAGTTTATGTGTTAACTTTTAGTAATTACTGTAATGCTATTTAATATTGTTGTATAAGAGTGGTTGGTTACAGAAAAGAAGATTATGTCCTGCATTTAGTGTTTATGTTTACAAGGTGTTGTTATGTTGGTGATTTTAAGAAATTGTTCACCTGCTGTACCATTGTGACATCCTGCTTTCGGCTTTCAGATAACAACCTGAGATTGGTATACTAAATGGCTGTAATTTTAAAACGTGCTCTGGTGTTAACTAAAATGTCTGTCATTTGCTTACAGCCTTTTTTCAATTAGCTTTTGGGGGCCCATGGTACAGGGAAACAGCACACTGTCACATGCCAAAGATAACTGTGACAAAGGCTAGATTATGTGCATTTATTAAAAACAAAAACAAAAATATTCTACACATTTCATGACATCCAACATACCACACTCACACTTATAACCATACAAATCATGCATACACTTCTCATTCTCTATTAATGATCATACCTCTGTTTGAAATTCTCTTCTTCTCGTTTTCGTATTCCTCCCACGCTGCCTTCTTGTCTTCTTCAGACAACTCCTGGTCCACCTTGTTCTCCAGCAGTGAGTCGTGTGTGTGGTACGTGACCACAAGGTCCTTCTGAGACTTGATCACTTCAGCCAGCAGAACATCCTATGTGAAAATACACAACAAATACAACTGTATTTAATGAAAAGATGATAAAAAGACATCACTTCAGTTTAATACAATTCTAATCTGAAACATGTACATACGTATGTATGCTTAAACTACCTGTATGTCTATTAAGCCTGGTAACCCAAGATATACATAGCAGAGTTTAAGCTGTCATTTGCCAAATTCACAAATGCGATGTAAACTTGAATTTAGCAAATATATTTCATTAACATTTCGCAAACAAAAAAGCTAATTTGAAAACTGTGTGTTGTTTGTATTTTAAAAAATAATTCTGTTTGTTACTTAAATTTGGCTACAGATTTGCTGATCAAATTTGCCAAATGGTTAATAATTTTTGGCATCCAGTTTGTTCTGCGATCCCAAAGCCATGCTCAGACTTCCAGTTCTGTTCTCACCAAGAAGTCTGCTGTCCAGCTTAAACATTACCTACATAGACATTTTGTTGATAAATTGTTTTCCCCATAAAGACTTTTTTATTGTTTTATACCCTTAACATAAAAACCTATTTTCATATACACTGAGATAGCTGACTTCCAATAATTAATTCATTTGCAAAACAAAGATATCTGGGTACAAACTATACCTATGGTACTCATCTACTAGACATTAAGGGATGAAATTATGAACCCCGTTTTTCTTAAACGCAGGTCTTTAAAGCATTGTACATGTCTGTAGTTACACATGTGTAAGTCTAAAACAGGCTTTGTAAATTTGGCCCTAAATCTTGTGTAAAATATGTTGATAAATATTACCTGTGGAAGAGTCAACAAGGGTCTGTCTTGTTTATCTGGATCGTCCAGTCTGTCGGGTCTGAACCTGTACAGTTCCTGGAGATCTGCGGCTGTGAAGTGGCGATCAATCTGATGTTTGTTAACCACACGCTGAGCCAATGACTGCTTCATTACATGTCTTTCATAGATCTTTTCTTCCATCGTTCCCTGAAACACACACAGAATACGTTAACAATCATTAAAACAGAAACTACACACATGATTCAGGTTTTATGAAATTTAACTGATGGACAAGCTGAATGACATAGGCTGCGAAACGATTCTTGACTACTGAATTTGATACAACTATTACATATGGTAGCCATCTGGGTGGTAAGGGATGTTTCTTCGTATATTGAAATAAGGAAACTTAAATAAATTAAAGAATAAAAGGTTAAAACAAAAAAACAAACAAAAAGCTTGTATAACTTAACCAATATTTAAACTACTGTAGAATACTTTACTTTTGTGTGGAATTTATTTAATGTACGAGGCTAGTAGTAACAAAGCGGTGCTCCCTCCTGTCACGGAACAAACCACAAAACACAAAAGCTGTTTAAAACTTTAAATCAAGAACACTATGATAAGTACATACATGATAATAAAACAATACTAACACTAAAAAGCTTTATGCTGTTTTCCTTCGCATGTGCTAGCAATCAGTTCATCGGACAGAGTCTACACGTGTTCAACGACGGAAGTAAACATGCATTATCACAGTATATTAAAAATGTGGAAGTGAACAAATCCGGACTGGGCTATGTTCAGATGTTTCACAGTTTTATTTTTATTTTTGCCTGTTAGCCAATCACAAACCGTTTTGAACTAGTATTTTGACGGCAATAAATATTGTTTCAATCAAGCTTAAGTTACTAGCAGCGTGTGCCTTCAAATTTCGTTTCGTTTGTTTTCGGTTTTTGTTTTTATAACAATTATAAGGATTAAGAAAAACTGCACGCGGTAAGCACCTTCTGTAAGCTTATTAACTTGTAAACAATAAAGTCTTGATTGGTTAAAGCAAGAAAACTATTGTTTTATGCGTATAGCACTCGTGTGTACATGTAGGATTAGTTCTACAGATTAGCGTAACAACAGGCAAAACTAAGTTCCGTTTTTAAAACAAAATGATTGACATCTGTAATTCTTTTTTTTATTGATGGGGGTTGGGGGATTCGCGAAAATAAATGTTCGCGAATTGACCCATTTTCATTAAATCGCAAAAAATTTGATCCCGCGAAAATAAAGTATTCTACAGTACGAAGACTTATGAATAGCAAAAATCATAATAATACACACCTGCGCCAATAATCGGTATATATAGCAAGGTTTTGTTTGTCCGAGTCTGTAAACTTGGAATATAGACTGGATGTCATGAGATGGATTCCACGATGCATCAAAGATGATCACCCTGTTTGCTGCCACTAAGTTAATCCCCAAACTGCCTGCACATGTCGAGATCAAAAACAGACGAGCTCTATATAATAATAATTAAAAAAATGGTAACAATAAAATAATGTACTCTAAATCATAACATATTTTGTTATCTTAAACAGAAAATTAATACAGGGTACCCACAGATTTTCAAATTAAAATTCCCTGTATTTTCCCTGTTGTAAAAGATTTTTCCATCAGATTTTTCCATGGATACAAGGGCCTCCTGCCACCTCCAATAGTCGTGTCTTCACCTCCAAATACAAAGATCAACATTGTTACAATATACAAATAAAATATATATATATATATATATATATATATTATAGTCAAACCTGCCCTAGCAGTCACCTGTAATCAGCGATCACCTGTCCCAAACGATTTATAATGTAAATACACCTGTAATAAGCGGTCACCTGTCTAACGCGGTCAGCGGCCACCTAAATCAGATCCCAAATCGCTAAAATACCTGTATTAAGCGGCCACGTTAAATGTTTACTACTATACAAAAGGGATATTTTAACAACAATGATAAGGTGCAGCAAATAACTGATCTTCACACCTTCAGGAATTATACTAGTATCCGTTCAGTCCCGACATCTCTACTGTGTGTCAATTAAGAAAGTATGACTCTGCAATGCATCTAACTGCGCTTGACATTTGTAGATTCACTTACTATGACAATACACCGCATGAAATAAGAATTAAATAATTAAATAGAAAAAGAAAACAAACTTGTTGAGAACGATTAATTTAATATATTCCATTTGCATTTTTTTCTGAAGAAGACATGTCATAAGCTGATTTAAAGGCAACTGTGATGCACACATCCGCTGATTAGCAGTACAGACGGTAAAACAAGAAACAACAACAAATGTTTTAAAGACTATATATGTGGCAACCTGTAATCAGCGGTCACCTGTCTTAAGCGGACACTTTTATCTAGTCCCTTTTTGACCGCTTAAGACAGGTTTGCCTGTGTGTGTGTGTATATATATATATATATATATATATATATATATATATATATATATATACATATACACACACACACACACACACACGTACATATGTATGTATGTATTGAACATAAAAGTAATCCGCCAATTAAGTTCAAGGAATCGACAGAGATAAAATGGCTGCACAAGGTTTCAGAGCGCAGTTTATTTAACCATTCACCTGTGTTTATTTAGTGTTAGTCGGATAGCGCACAAGTGTTTGTTGTTTTTTAAAATATAATTTCTTTGATCTATAGTAAATGTCCGATTCGTGAATTAATACAATTTTGAGCACAAGTTGTCAGCAGGTCCTAACATAAAAACAAATGTACGCCAATTATATGGAGCAGTCACAAGTCACATACATGGTGGTCTTTCCAACACTTTTTAAATAGATAAAAATAAATTTCAAAGTTAACAAAAAGTAAACATTAGGCTACCTGTGTTAAATACAAATGATTCCAAATCTAGATTTCAATTGGTTTTATAAGCATGGGTAAAGTGGCAGATTCAATAGTCTTGACTTAAAGATTAAGACTGAAATCTAGATTATTAACTATAGACTTAGCATTTATAAGCTTACATTAAAAAAAATACATGTATTATTTTATATGAATTCTAAAAATATTTCTACATCTAGACAGCTATATGTGTTGCTAATCATATTCTGAGATTGCTTTAACTTAAACATTATACCTGTAATGTTCAGGATCATTGAAGTGATTAGACCAAGCATTTCTAAGTTGGACATTAGTGGAACCATCTATTCGGAAATAATCAGCACCCTTTATCCAACTCTTGCCGAAAGCCTCAGGCTAATGAAAAGTAAAATGAATATTAAAAATAATGGTTTTAACTTGAATTCCACAAATTGGCTAAACTGTAACCAGCGTATCATCTAAACTTGGAACAAGTAATCAAAGATAGTCAGTTTTAATGAGAATTTGAATTTACAGATAAAATATGTTTCAAAACATACAACATTCAAATCACAGTATTTAAAATAAGAAGGAAAACAACCCTGAATTAATGAGATAGGGGAGTAGGGTTAGTTGGAACGGTAGGTTAGTTGAAACATTGCAAATATCCCCCTCAAGATGAGGAAATATAATGTGGTGCTTTTATAGGGAGGAAAATACATGCAACATTGTTCAGCCATTTTGTTTAGAAGCGCGACCAATTTGAACTGTGCACACAAGTAAGGTTTGTATATTTTTCTATGTTTGGAGTAAAATTTTCGATACCTAATTTTTGTTTATTATCACAAAACTCGTAATTGATCAAAGCCATCCCATTAAGGGTATTTATTGTACTATCAATTAACCATACTGTGAGCTGCATTATATTGTTGGCATCGAGTCACGTTATTTATAGACAGGATATAATGTCGTAGTACCATCTTGGGGTTAGTTGGAACATTACAATAGGGGTTAGTTGGAACATGTTCCAAATAACCCCTATCATAGTAAAGTTAAATTTCAATATTCTATTTTCTTTTGAATAGACATTTAGTGCTATCTCTGTCTTTTATTTCCCTATTTTCAGCCATGCCACGGGTTTATAAGCGGAAAACAGATCGTGGAAAGACATTGCCGGACATCATGGAACGAGCTGTCAAAGAAGTAATATCTAACAGTAGACCCTGTCGTGAGGTGGCAGAGCAGTTTAGCATACCACATGTCACTTTGCGAAGATATTGTTTAAAGACACGTGCCAGTGGTACAATGCCGCATGTTGGGTATTTTAATAATCGAGCTGTCTTTACTCCACAACAAGAAACATTTCCCGTGAATTACTTGCAGAAGGCAGCTTCATTATATTATGGTCTATCTACAAATGAAGCAAGGACTTTAGCTTTTGAATATGCACAAAAACTTGGGCAAAAAATGCCTACACAGTGGTATGAAAATCAGAGGGCTGGCAGGGATTGGCTTCTTGGGTTTCTTAAAAGAAACAGTAACATTACTTTAAGGACCCCTGAAGTAACCTCTCTGGGCCGTGCTACTAGCTTTAATGGGCACAATGTTAATGCATTTTTCAATAATTTGCAGTTGGTTATTGAGAGAGATGGAATTACACCTAGCAACATCTGGAACGTTGACGAAACTGGGTGTACAACAGTTCAGAAACCTGATAAGATAATTGCAAACACTGGTGTTAAACAGATAGGTGCCATCGTGTCAGCTGAGCGAGGTCAACTAGTGACAGTGTGTTGTGCTGTTAGTGCTGTGGGGAACACTGTTCCGCCAATGTTAATTTTTCCATGTGTCAACTATAGGGATCACTTTATCAATGGAGCCCCTCCTGGATCTGTAGGTGCAGCCCATAAGTCGGGTTGGATGACATCAGAAACATTTTTGGCTTTTATGAAAGATTTTATAAAGCATCTTTGGTGTTCAGTTGATAACAAAGTTGTGTTATTGTTGGATAACCATGAATCACATATCAGCATCGAAGTACTTGACTATGCTAAGGAAAATGGAGTGATCATGGTGTCTTTCCCCCCCACATTGTTCACACAAACTACAACCTCTGGATCGATCAGTTTTCTACCCTTTCAAGAAATTCTACAACACAGCTTGTGATAACTGGATGCTCGAGAACAAGGGCAAAACAATGACAATTTATGATATACCTTCGTTAGTAGGTAAAGTGTTTCCTAGGGCCATGACACCTGTAAACATCCAGGCTGGATTTAGGGTTTCTGGTATCTGCCCAAACCGAGATGTGTTTACAGATGAAGATTTCATGCCAGCTGATGTAACAGACAGACCGTATACACCTCAGGATAGTCAACCCACTACCACTGACAGAGCTGTTGTGACTGAGGGAGATCAACCCACTACCACTGACAGAGCTGTTGTGACTGAGGGAGATCAACCCACTACCACTGACAGAGCTGTTGTGACTGAGGGAGGTCAACCCACTACCACTGACAGAGCTGTTGTGACTGAGGGAGGTCAACCCACTACCACTGACAGAGCTGTTGTGACTGAGGGAGGTCAACCCACCACCACTGACAGAGCTGTTGTGACTGAGGGAGATCAACCCACTGACATAACAGAAACTGAACCAACTGCCACACAGATACTTACCAGATCACCTAAACTGACAGATGGCCCAGTTGCCTCAACTTCTGGAATTACACTCAGTCCAGAGGATATCAGACCATTCAAGAAAGCCGGACCAAGAACAAACAAAAGTGGAAGAAAGCCAAGAAGGACCAGGATTTTAATAGATACGCCCGAAAAAATAGAAATTGCCAAGAAGGACCAGGATTTTAAAGATAGCCCGAAAAAATAGAAATTGCCAAATAAGCCCCGTGTCAAATCTAACTGTAAAGTTGCAAAACGATTAAGTATGCCTGAAAAAACTGTAAGAGTGGAAAGAAATGAAGACAGGGAAAGTGACGAAGTATCTTTAGAAAGTGAGATGGAATTTGAAAGCTATGACAAATTGGATGTAGGAGATTTTATTCTGGTTTGCTTTTCTGGGAAAAAGTTGCAACATTATTATATTGGGCAAATTATCAGCTTTCCAGAAGATGGAATAGAAACAAAATTTCTAAGATGCAACAGAAAAAACTTTTTAAACCACCCTACATTTTCCTTCCCCGAAATTGATGATATATCAGTTCATGACAAAGAGGATGTGTTCTAAAACTACCCCTCCACAAAAAAGTGGAGTCACAAAAAGGTGTTTCCAGAAGATGATATTTCCAGTTGATCTGTCTGCATATAATCCAAAATAATCATATATTAAGCAAACACTCAGCTTATGAGACATATTTACAAACTAAAACCAAAACGTTATTTTGTAATTCCAATTTTATTTTTGTTATTGAAGTCTGAGGTGTAGATGTTTGGTATAACATCACATACAGGTCAGACTTAAGAATAGTTTAACCTGTTTACACGTAATGTTTCAAATTACCCTGTTATCCGTTTCAACAAAGACTCATTTGGGGTTTATTGGAACACTAAAACTGAACTCAGTAATTACACAATAACTTTGTAATGACCAGATATTCTTAGTTTTGTTTGTGCTACTTTTGTTTCAGGAATGTGTGTCATAACTTTGACCCAACTTTAGTTTTTTGAAATAAAATAAGTTTAGTGATATGATGCATATTGTGATATATGTTCCAACCCACCCCACTCTCCCCTACTCAAGTAGAAGAGTAGTACAAAACAAAACTGTTCAATGCTAACTCAAACTTGTACATGTGAATAAAGTAACATGTACATTAAATGGGAAATATATTACTGGAATTGTGACCTTTTCATCTTTTTTAATCTGACCTTAATATGTCTCCTTTTATGAAAAATAAAAACATACTAACATGGAAATGGCATCAATTAACAATTATTTTAGTAGAGAAGAATATAATCTAAAAAGCTGCAATGTGTTTTTAAATTCAATTGAGTTACTGCATAACCCAATGATAATAATAAACTCATATATATTGCTTTATTTTTGTAAAAAGAAAAGGTGCATAAAAATATTTTATCAATAAATTTTGTGGGGTCAGTCAAAATGTGGGGCCCAGGGCAAATTTTTTCTTTAACCCAATTGTGATCAACCAATCATAGATGAGAATGTCCCATCCCAAAAAATCCTGAAAATTACAGCGGCTTATAAATTGTTTAAGCAGGACAATGTTTAAGATGTTATAGATAATAATGCAAGGCGGTCAAGACTCCTGGGGGTTGGGTGGTGCTTTACTGTGGCATGCTTCCCTGGAAAATTGTGAAAATATAATGTCCTGAAAGATTTCCTGGTATCGGAGTAAAACAATTAATCCTTTCCAATTATCAGTTTAGATCATTTCAAGGTGGGGTTTTTTGTTGTGGTTTTGCTATATTTTTTATCTATCTTAAATTTCATAATACAGTTTACATTTGTTCAATAGTTGACACACACATCGGTTACCAAGAAACATCTTTGCCACCTCCTATTTCACATCTACAGCTTGTTAAAAATGTGTACCGGCAAAAAATGGTTTCTTGTTTTTTGTTTATTTTATGTCAAGTCTTCAGCTGTAGGCTACAGTTAAATGTTACATTAAAAAACAAAATAATTTGTTAATTTTCGGAAGAATTTTTCATCTAGGACTTTGAAATTATTCATTATGTTTAAATGATGCAGACTGGCTGCCTTATTGGAATTTGCCAACAAATTCGCAGCTGTCACTTGTTTGGCTGGTCCATTATGTGAGGGAGCATCGACTGGCGTACACTACTTTTGTCCAAACAAATACACACATTTACACTGCTAACAGGTCTCAGAGATTAAAACTGACCAATGGTGATGAAGATAACATATCCACGGCCATGTTGGAATCGTTGGAATCGCCGGAATGGTGGTTGGTATAAAACCCGGACTACTGGGCAAGTATAAAATCTGGATTGCTGGGTTGGTATAAAACCCGGATTGCTGGGATGAAATGTAGCAAATTTTTTGAAAACCCAAAACAAAATTAGACAGTGCAAAAATTCGGAATATTCTCATCTATGACAAATGAATATGAAGTAATTTGAAATTAACTGCAGGTAGTATTGTACTGATACTATAACAGCAATGAAGACTGCAGTAGGACCTAACTGTTAATGCTAACTACAGTTTAAGTGCCAAAGGGAGATAACTGACAAACATCTCCCATTACCAGCTCATCTTCATCATCTGATTCTTTCTTTTCGTCATCTTTTTTGTCGCTTTCATCACCATCTTTTTTCTCTCCTTCATTTTCATTGGTTTCCATTTTGTTTTCTGCTTCCTCTTTCTTTTTTTCCTTCTTCTTCAACTCTGCTTGAAGTCTTTTTGCTTCTCCTTCTTCCTGATTCTTTTGGTCAACGTCGTCCAAGAAATCTTCAATAATGTTTAGAGACAACAAGCTTTGACTAAAAACCAAACTGTAAGAGAAAAAGATAGTTTTATGTAAGATGAGACATAAAGTTAAAAAGTTCTGTTTGATGACACCACTAGAGTACATTCAGCTATTTGATGCAGAGATGGGGCGATTACTTGACAAAAGTAATCGATTACGATTACGATTACTTTAGAATGTCACGATTATGATTACGATTACGATTACAAGATAACTGAAAGTAATCGATTACGATTACAAGATAACTGAAAGTAATCTATTACGATTGTGAATACATTGTTCAGCAATCATGATTACAATCATGATTACATTTCCACAAATCTACACAAATAATGAAATGATGTTACCACCATGAAGTTATGCACTTTATTTTACAACCATACCGATTTCATTCATTGAAAGACATAATGGATAATTTGGATTATTTATTAAATTATTTCAAACATTTATAATTAAAAATTTTTTGTGACTATGCACTTTACTGCAATCCAATTGGTCCAGAGGTGCTAACTTTTTTTTGTTCATATCTCGATGAACTGAAAAAAATTAAGCCACGCCTACTGCCACCCCCCCCACCCCCCCACTGACTCGCACTACTTTTGTGCAACAAGCCAGATTATTCAGGCAAACATATTTAGATATTTTGAAGAAAATACACGTGAAAGCTACAAAAGCAATAATAATTTTTTTTAATGTATACGATAAATTGATGGAAAATGCTATAGCAGAGTAGACAAGCACTGATTTAAAAACAAAAACAAAAACCCACTACTTCACTAATCATGACATGAGACTCGGTCGATGGCCAAATAAATCATGTAGGAAACTTCACGCCTGTGACTTATTTGTAAGAGATGTTCTACAGCTGTTGGCAAAAATTAAATGCTTCCACCGACAGCATAAATGTTAGACAATTCCTTCCAATATAACGAAATTATCCATAAAAATGAATAGAAGCTAGATGAAATGGCGTCACTTATCAAAATTACAAAAATCACCTGATTCAAATAATAGTTAATGAATGTTTGCATTCTTACGCGACATAAGTATCAATGAAGTTTACACAAACAATACTACAGGCGTATTTAAAGCTGAACAAAATGAATTCAGTTATATATTGTTAAAGTATGCATATAAATTTAATTATAAGATTTGACCGCAATTAGTTTTTGGTTCATGCAAGTATGAATCTAAAAAACGATGTGCACACTGTATGACCTTGGTCAATTCTTAAATAAACGTATGTATACTGCAGGGTCGGAATCAGTTTCCAAAACCAAATTTATTATTCTTAAATTTGGATTACTGAAGAAAAGGTACCCATAACCATAAGTATAATTATTGTATCAATGCATAACATATATATTTTGTTATATTACTGAAATAAGCCATAATTAGTAATTGATCACTATTACTTGTTGGTTTTTTATTGTTTGTAGAATGTATATCATTTAATAACATCCACAAATTAAAATAAATTAATATATTTTTTAAATCTATAAATGAAGAAATAAAGAACGAAAGAAAAGAACAAACAAGTAAATAAATAATTAAATTGATATCTGCATACATATACGTTACATGTGCACAAGTTGCTCATTGCCTTTAATTGTTGACATTCTAAAAATGACTATTATTAATGAATCGATTTGCAGTCATGCTTGCTTTGTGCTATATTATAAGGATCCAATTGTATTGGTGAAAATTACAAGTATCTTGCATGGTCTAGGTGTGTTTATTTTGGTATCATTAGAAGTGCCGCGTTTTGTAGAACATCTATTAAAATCAGCTTTCAGGAATTTTTATTAGATGTATTAATATTTTAAGATATTTTAAAGGAAAATAAACCAAGGTTTATCATGATAGACTACTTTCAACTGGGTGTTTGCTTAATTAGTTACGTTATTTGTGGTTGTCTGCGACAGGGTGAGGATGACTGCCCATGGAATCAAGCTTGATACGACTGGCTGGCTGCCCGTCTGCAGTCGTAACCACTAACAAAAGAAAAGAAAGTTTGCCACAGTACCATTGGTGGACTTTCACACCTGTGACAAAATGAGATATTGTTAAGCGTTCCTTAGTTGAATTCAGACCCGTGATAACGCTGTATATGCATTCAGAGGAATGCAAGTGATTTATTATAAAAACAAATGTATATATATATTATTTATTTTTTACGGCAATGAATTAGGACACATATCTGGGGCATGGTGCAGCGCCCTTTTATATATTGCTAGCTAGAACACTGTATTCATTCAAGTGGTTTTATAGTAAACGTAAACACGATAGATACCATTATGTGAATGTTTGTACGTCTTCATCCCCTGGGTAACATTCATTTGATAATCCAGACGTTATGATCCCCTGTTTCTCAAGGTAAATAATAGTTCTACTATGAGAGTAGTAGACAATGGGAGATCAGTTCTACTGACTGACCAGTACTGCTTCTAACAATAGGCACTGTTACTGGAGTTGATGCTAAACAATCTAGTAAATAATTATGAGTAATCATGAAAGTAATTGCTGATTATGATTACATTAGCAATGTAATTGATTACAATTGTGATTACATGACATGACATTCTCAAACAATGTAATCGATTACAATCGATTACGATTACTGATTACAATTACCCCATCTCTGAGTTGATGTCAAACATTTGATAATATAGACCAGCAGTCTTCTGAGGAAACCCGCTACATTTTTTTTATTAGCAGCAAGGAATCTTTTATATCGTCGGCGAAATGACAAAACCTCGTAACTACACTTTTCAAAATTTTACAGGAGAGCAAAAAAACTTAATATTTTTCGAAAAATATGTTATTTTGTTATAGTCGTTGTTATGCGAACATATTAACAGTTAATAGTGATAACTACTTAATAGTGGGTGTACCATATGTGTCAGGTCTACACATTTTACACCTGAAATGTCATTGTGATCTAGAATTTAACACAGGTTGAAGGAATAAGGCAAGATCTATACATGGATTAAATACACATACAATCAGGTATAATTAACTGATTTTATTTACATGTAATCCATGTAATGTGTGAACTTAATGCAATGCTGAGTGTCATGTCCACACTCTAGCTTCCCACTTTGTAGACAGATTTTGTCATTTTGTTTCTTGGACCAGTTATAATACGACTATTTGTCATGTGACAGTCAACCACTTTCTAATAGGCCGATAGTTACGATTTTTTGTCAAAAGCAGAATATGAACATTCTAACTCTGGAAATTCCAAAAAGTGATTTCTTGCTAAAAGCGTAGTTATGACCTTTTGTCATTTCGCTGACGATATGCACTTTCCCAGATAGGACAGCACATACCATAGCCATGGATATACATGTCAGGGGCATTGGTTGGAATGGGAAAAGTCCAGACAATAGGTCCAACAAGGAGGTTTGATCCTGTGACCAAAAGAACCTTAGGTGAGTGCTCTACTAAACGAGTTAGATCCAGCACACAAATATTAAAAATGGGACCAAAATTTAGACGGGATATTATACTTGCTGCAAATATGAAAATATGTTATTGTGATTATGTCCTGAATTCATAGATGTTTAAAGATGTTTCAATGCTAACACAAACACAGCAAATGTGCAGAGAATGAAATGAGCAACTGTACACTTTCGTAGACAGAAAGCTGCAATTCACATTGTAATCTTACTTACACTTTGTCGCCAATCTCTGCAGAAAGCCTGAGAATCTCAAAAAGCAGTGTCAGCTTGCCACTGAGTTCAACCTTGTGTGCATCCTCTAGCTTCACAAACTCCGCCCACCACTCACTGCTCACAGGTGGTGCACCTTGGTCCTCTAACGCCTTCGATACATCTAGAAAACAGATCAATCACATCTAAATACTGTATATCTTTGCACATAAGTCAGTCTTGTCTACAAGTTGAGTCTCGATTTCAAGCCCTGAAAACTTTCTCTTTTTTTTTTTAAATTGACTCATTTACAAGTCGACCCATGAAAAACGACCTATAAATATTTAAGTATTTCTAACTAAAAGAAAAATTATTTTATGAACTTGGGGCAGTTTGGCTTTGTACATTGTGCAATATTCTTTTGTATTTTCAATCAAATTACTTAAGATCAGAAGGGACCATGTCCTTAGCATGGTGACGACTGCTTCATTGTTATAGGATATTTGTGGTGCTAGGAGACAACCTTTAATTTTACCATCAGGACATTGTTTATATGTATTCCTGTTCAGCTGTTGTGCTAAAGAGTTTCAGAAAAATAACAACATTGGACATCTGACAATAAATGTGCAAAAGTTTGCCTGACTAACTATATATATCATCATAGTTAAAACCCTAACACCAACAATTTTTACCTTTTAACAGACATTTACTTTATGTGTAAAAAAAATTCAAATCAAAATCAAGATGTACGAGCACAATTCAACAAAATCTTTATCCATTCCATTTGTCTTTTTAAAAAATAAATTCAATAGTCCAAATGTTAACTGATTTAATATGTAGCTGTCAGTTAATAAGTAAATACAAAAAATAAATTTAAAAAATAAGAATAAAAAACATTTATATATAAAAATATATATGGAGAGTTGAAAAGTGCAAACAAACCTTAAACCGAAATTGGAAATATATATCAAGCTAAAAAATGTTACAATAGTAATTATCTACCTACATATATTTACCCAAAACATGTTTTAATGGGATTGAAATAGTGAAATTTTCTGTAACAAAATTTACATATGCATTAATGGTTTCACATCTATGTGAAGATGTAGAGAATATTGCTGTTAGATGTCACTAGTTGTTTCAAAAATAATTTAACAAGCAAAGGAGAGTTGAATACATTTTTAAACAAGCTGTAAGATAACAGTATTCAGGGCTAAAAATTCGGATTGTGGAGAATGTGGATTCTCATGGAAAGCAGTCCACGGGAATCCTCCGATTCTAAACATTTTCAGAGAAGATCTTTATCAACAGTGTCAGTATATAGACTTCTGTGGCATATGCTATTAATTGTTTATGGATTAAAAAAAATAAAATTACTATATACTGAAAAAAATTACCAATTTGTCAGTAACAGTTTATCCAATTTTGGAGAAGAAAAAAAACCTAACAGGTGTTTTTAGTTTTTGGTTCCATTGTTTCTTCAGTCTGTGTTTTTCAGGTGTCTTACCAGCCCCAAGTTCAGACAGCAAACGTTTCACTAACGTTTGCAAACTATTTGATTGGTTTCCAATGTGGTCATTTCTGGCGGACGTTTTTCCACTCAGTCTGGCTGAATGCAGCCCATTACCTTTCGAAGATTGCTTATTCATAAACAGCGCATGGGATACTTTTTGCTGATGTATTTTGCGCATTGGTTCAATGTTTGTATGGATATTACTGAAGCACATTTCCACAACCTACAAAAATATGTATTGATTAAAAAGAGCAGGTAATTCAAGGTTAGGAACATAATATCAGCGAACTAACATAGAAATGTTTGATGTATTACTACATTTGGGAAAACTTAATTACTGTTTATTGTTATTATGTAAGAACTGAATAAACATGTTCCTTTCGGTTCTCTTCATTAACAATTTGGTTCTTAGAAATGAGCCAACCATCGCTTGGCTCCAGGCCAGACTATAGTCTCGATAAACCACTTATTTCGAACATGCACGGATTCGAATGTATGCTATGCTTTTGAAGCCAGTTTAAACAGAAGCTTGATAACCAGGCATTTCATTTTATTTTGTTAATTCACTAATGTTTTACTCACTGATTATTCAATTTAATAAAATTTTGGAAACATTTCATGCGAATTCAAATAGATTCGGGTGTTTTATGCTTGTGCGAATCCTGGCGCAAATCGGATTCGGAGATTCGCGTGAATTTTTAGCCCTGCTATTAGTTAGTATCTGCACAACCAAACCCATATAGGACATAATTAATAGCAACCACTTCCCCAGTCTATCGAACAATTTAAAACCATTCGGAATGTCTCAGCTGGTTTTGATTATATATTTGGAAAACCTCGGCCACGTAAATGTATTCATAAGTTCAATCAGAACACCTCGGCCATATCTGTCTTTACTTTTCATTTAGTTACAATCAGAACAACTCGTCACATTTTGCTACACTATGAGTCACAGAAAGATTTTGTTTATGAGTCTGAGGTTTTCCGAAGTTACATTGTGTTGGAACGTTTTCGTTTCTTATGGAATATACTGAGTCTACTATATACCAAACTCCCAATTGTCACTGTGAACGATGTCAACAACAGCTATCATTGCCTGTGCACATGCGAGTGTTGTGGGAACTTCAAATTAACTGAACTCTTGACAGGTCACTCACGATGTTCGTGTGAGTGACCTGTCAACAAACAAATTGTTGTTGTTTGTTCAATCTTTTTGCACGTACTTAAAAACCACTAAACACGTGTTGCGTACATGTAATACCGTTACGGTAAACATGTTATTGGTCGCAAAGGTCATTTCGGAAACATGTGGCGTTACTTGTCGGGTGTGTCCGAGCCAAAAAAAAAAAAAAAAAAAAAAAAAAAAGATGAAAAAAAAAAAAAGGGTATGAAGTAAGTAAGAAAATTCATGCTGTCATGGTGCGAGGGCCTTCCGTGGCTACGACATGAAGACAGGAAAATGTTTTGTAACATTTGTGTACAGCAAGAGGTGACTCTTAAGCACCATGTTCACAGTGCAGGGGGCAATGTCAGTATGTTTATGAAGATGGAAACTATAAAGGTATGTAATATACATTATTATAAGTAATCTGTATTTAGGCTTTACATAACTTGAAAGCATTGTAGTAGACAGCAATTTGGATTGATGTGTATGTGGGATGGGCACCCATTCCCCCCATCCCCAGTGTTTTATATGTGCAGGGGGTGGCATTGGTGGGGGATCTGATGGGGGTGGGGAACCAACATTTTAGAAAACAAAATTATAAAGGCAAATAAATTCCTGATTGGGGATGGAGCATTGCCCCCTTCCTCCTCCCCCCCCCCCACACACACTTACCAACCCCCTACTTCAAATGATAATCATCTTAAGATAATTTTTAAGGCCTAAAAGTTGAGTTTAACAGGTATTACTAATATTATTTAAAATTATTACCTCAGCGGTCACTCATAACAGGGAAAATATTTTCCATATTTTCTCAGTGAGAAATATTCTGCATTGGTCTAACGAACAATACTATTGGACAGTTTGACGCGTACAAACCAATGACCTTGTCGGTACTAAATATGACGTCATCACGATTTGGCAAACACACAAAATGACGTCATCACGATTTGGCAAACACACAAAATGACGTCATGTAGTTTAAAGAGTTTGCGAGTACGGCTCTCGTTTTTGGTGTTAAATTTATAACAAAATGTCATTTTAATGCAATTCCTTATAGATTTTATAGCAGAATAAAGAGTTGTTTTTGAAAATTATCTATGAACGTAATTAAATTACAAAGTTATAGCAATTCTCAGAACAGTGCATAAAGTGGTATACATCGTTCCTCTACAGGTTGGCCTTCGTGCATGTGCGTCGAAAATATAGGCTTTTAGAGAAAAAATAGCTGAGGTAATAAATAGAATAACAAACTTGGTACCAGTTATTATCAAATTTATGTCCCTCGTGAAATAATTTTCATTTGTCACTCGCTAAAGCTCGTGACAACTGAAAATTATTTCACTCAGGACATAAATTTAATAATAACTGGCAACTCGTTTATTATCCTACATTTATATATTATAACATTAAATAATTCCTCAGTATGTAACAGCAATATCAGTATATTGCATGAATCAAATAATAAAGCCTGCTGAACAATGTCAATTGTTATTCAATTTGTTAACATCTTCTTTCAGTTACACGAAGAGAGTGAGGCATACAAGACTGCTGTCCTAAATGTGTGTTTATTGTTTGTATAGATTGCTGTCAGCTTAGTATTTTTTTAATTCCTAATCATATGGCCATAAAAGCACCTTATTCATTCTAAGATTGAGCCTTGGTAAAACATTCTGGATGTTTGATTGTGTGGGTCCCGTGGCAACATAATAATTCTAATTTAATTACAACAGTTTGTAATAAAATTAAACAAGCTCTGTTTCCTTCTTTTGTGTTATTATTGTTTGTATAAAATGCAGTTTGTAATTTAAAGGTAGAGTAAACTCAAACAAGAGATTTATTTGTTGGAAAGATGCATACCCGGACCACCAACACATACTGACACTTTAACAAATGAAAAATGCGTAATTTTAGAGTTAATAAAAAACCCATAATTATTCCTGCTAACTGGGGACAGCCATTTTGTTTCGTTTTTGTGACGTCCGGTGGTATAGCTTGGGGCAAAGTGACGTCCATCTGCTCTATGCACAGTGTAAACAAATGCTCTAATTTACAATAAGGTGCTCTGCTTTCATCAACCTAACTTTTAAAACAACATAAATGACTTGATAGTATAATAAACTATTTAACTAAATATATTTCAATTTGCATCAATAGAACGAAATGGAGTTATAGTATTTTTCTTTTTATAAAAATCCAAAGAAAAAAATGCATATTATTAAGCCTACTGGTATGCTACATTCGAGCAAAAACGACCACTCATGATACTCAAGTGATAATTTTCTTTTCTTTGGGACTACGTAATTGGTCAGTTTTGTGAATTTAGATGGGAAAGTCTACTTAATCGAGGGTTTTACAGAATTACTTACAATAATAAAGCAAGACGGCTGATCGATTACGATTAGAGACGTGTCCATGCGGTTAACACACAATACCGTGATAAAAGAGGCACGTCTTTTTAGTGTGTCTAGACACAATGTCTGGGGACCGTCTAAATATACACCTGCCAATCAGGAACTACAGGTACAGGCCACAGAAAGAAACAACCAATTAACTAAGAAAACACTCCGATTATTATTTCAGTACGTGAGTTAATTTATGTACAAACCATAATACAGTTATTTCAACACTTTGACAATGGTGGTTTATTTTGTATTAAATATAATATATAATTGTTGCTGGCTTACTGGGATGACTATTATTACAGAATATTGCGATGCATCCGCAAAAATCAGATATGTTTTGTTTCTTCAGTTCGAAGACTAATTCCTGACGTGACAAGTTAGGTATTACGTAACCACCAGCTTGCCAGAGGGCGTATTCACTTGGATGGTACAAAATGGCTGCACCCGTTATATATAATAGCCGTCACATTTAACCGTTTTATTAATTAACTATACGATTATACTTGTTGATATTAAGCAATAATGTGCATTATATATCGTTGAATACGCATACCAGGTCAAATGCCTTGACTGTCCCCTCCTTTAAGTAAATTCCTTTTTTTTTACGAAATTTGGTCGCAGGCCATTCGAAAGTTGTACGGGCGAGTCAAAGTGTTGTTGTGAGTAGCCCGATTGGCCAGTCAAAAAAAACAATCCCAAGTTCACACCCTGAAATAAGGAGGGGACAATTAAGACATTTAGCCTGGTATGCATATTCAATGATATATAATGCATGATATATATAGTGCTGCGTCTGGCACCACCACTTGTATCTTCCCCTCCCCTCTTTTCTAACAAACTGTCACCACTGTCGGAATCAGTCTGCGATGACAACACACCATCATCTTCATCATCTTCATCATCCTCATCATTATACTGTCTCTATAAAAAATAATAATAGCAGTGAGAGAATATGTATAAATCTCCTGTCTTTAATAATAATTTAAAAAATAGTGAGAGAATATGTATAAATCTCCTGTCTTTAATAATAATTTAAAAAATAGTGAGAGAATATGTATAAATGTCCTGTCTTTAATAATAATTTTAAAAAATAGTGAGTGACTATGTATAAATATACTGTCTTTAATAATAATTTAAAAAATAGTGAGAGAATATGTATAAATATACTGTCTTTAATAATAATTTAAAAAATAGTGAGAGAATATGTATAAATGTCCTGTCTTTAATAATAATTTAAAACAGTGAGAGAATAGTCTTGAATAATAATTTAAAAAAATAGTGAGTGACTATGTATAAATATACTGTCTTTAATAATAATTTAAAAAATAGTGAGAGAATATGTATAAATGTCCTGTCTTTAATAATAATTTAAACAATAGTGAGAGAATATGTATAAATGTCCTGTCTTTAATAATAATTTAAAATATAGTGAGAGACTATGTATAAATATACTGTCTTTAATAATAATTTTAAAAAATAGTGAGACTATGTATAAAAAAAAGTCTAAGATAAACCTAAGTCTGCAAGATTTTTAAAAAAGAAATTTGACCCAAAGTATGACACAAGAAAAAAAGAAGAAGAAAAGTTTGTTTTGTTTAACGACACCACTAGAGCACATTGATTTCTTAATCATCACTTACTGGATATCAAACATTTGGTATATGATACAAGAAGCCCAACTCACATTAAATACAAACATTTTAAATGATGGAGGCATTGTTTTTTTTTCCTTCTTACAATGTTAAATGTAAATCTGAATGACAAAACCAGTAACAAATTCAAGTCTGAATTTCTAGCCAAGGCAACCTACAAGAGTATTTTGACAAGACCACAGTCACTCTCATGAATTAATGTCAAGTCTATTTGATACATTGTAAGTCATTTTCATTCTTCAACTTAATTTTAATAGCAATAACCAGGTATAGAATGAGCTAAACACAACAAAATGACCACAGAAATAGCCATAACTTTAAAGTTAATTCCCTCAACATTTACTGATTTTAATATGTTTTAAAAGAATTGAAAATGTAAAAAAAAAAAAAATTTTTTTAAACAAACCCCAAACCTGGCTAAAACACAGGCAGCATTTCAAATGTTTACTACACAAAAACTATATATAAAGTTCATTGATAATTTTCTCGTCAAAATAATTCTAACTCACACTATAGCCTCTATTAGGTATTCGCGAGAAAAACAAATAGGCAGAGTTACATCCCCTAACCACTTTCGCCGTGTTCCAGTTACCCGGAACTTCAGGGATGGCTGATGGCTACAATTGTTTGTGAATCTTCACCTGAGATTTATGCATGCCAGTACCTGGCATCATAAATGTCCCCACCTATGCTTTAAAAATAAAGAATGTTACAGGTAAAAATTAAGTTGATGAAGTTGCGTTTTGTTATAACTGACCATGTGTTAAATATAGGAGATGAATCTAGCAAGCTGTCACACACCCTGATTGTTTTGGTTTTCTTGCATGGAATTTTTTTTTTTTTTGTTTCAAAGCTGCAATCTCGCCTCATAATTTCATTTAAAAATACAAACACATCTGCAGTTTTAATGAATTGTGTGTGACAGTAACACAGATAGATAACAGATAATAGAAACATGTTCATAGTGCATCCAACGGGGAACACATTTTTTCATACAATGGAATTTACAAGTTATTTATTTCTGAGCCACTTGTTTTCTAAATTAAACACAAAAATAGTATATTTTTGTTATTTCCAAAAAAACTTATTTTTATTTTTATGTCAAATCAAACTTAAATTATTTACAAAAACAACAAAACATTTTTGTAGGGAGGATGGGACGGACTATATTATGTAATATTCCGATCAGAACAGTCCCCTTCCCACATGCTATATTATATTTGTTTTGTTTTTTTCAGTGTATTTCTGGGGACGCATGACCCAACCCCTCCCCTAAAAACACCACTAGCCAGTCTAGACTTCCTCTACACAATTTCCTGCACATGCACCTGTTTGACTAAATATTTCGTTTGCTGTAAATTAATTAGGCCTATATACATTGCATTATAAAGTGTAATTTTTTCTGTAATAACAGCTAAATATATAATTTAACTAAAAACATCTACCTATTCTAACAGTACTTGTTTTGTTTACATAAAAATATCTGTGTAAACATATTTATGTTAGTCTTGCATGCCGATTATTCAAGGTTAAATGTTAAAATTAAGACATTGTTCTATATACATGATTATAATCATAAGTGGCAGGCAAAACTAAAAACCTAATATTTTAAAAATATCCCCCCTCAACAATTTTACCCCCCTCCAGTAACAACAAATCTGCCCCCAAATAAAGTATCCAGTTTACAGAGGTTTATTATTTCAAGTTTATCATCAAGCGATACTTCAACATGGCGCCGTTTCGCTGGACGTTCCGACATGTCCAAAGTAGATACTAAAATGAAACACTGTTGACAAATTTTCCACCAAACCAAGCCACACAATTTTACTCTTGCTTACTCTTTATTTTGTTAAATAAACTTTGCAAAGATAAAAAGCAAAACAACAACAACAAAAAAAGGGTCCAAACAATTGGAAAAATGAATTAAATTCGTAGTTGCTTTGCCGTTCATTGCGGTAATCGAGAGACGTACATGTAGGCTATGAAAAGGAGCTCAATCAAATTCGCAAGTTAATCTAACTAACAAAGCGAGCTCAGAATAAAGGGAGTACATGTGTTTCCTCCAGTTATTTAAACATCAAAGCTGTTAATTAATCCCTTAATTGGTATTTGTCAACAGCACGTCACTGAAAATGGAGCATGCGCACATGTAATTAGCTCTGCATACGCAATCACTTATCGGCTTAGTGGGTATTCAAAGTATAAGTAATGCAGTAATGATTGATGTCGGTGTGACACCGTCCGGTTTTCTGAGGTAAAATTTGCATTAAAGGAAAACAATGGGACCGAATAATTTCATCAGGTGCAGTTTAGAGCACTTTCCGCTTTAGAGGGTTAAATTATAGTGTTAAAAGATACGCAAATCATGGGACCGCGTAAAACGTCCGGTTTTGAGGGAATTCCGGTTTACTGAGGGTCCGGTTTTGAGGGGTTTCACTGTATACACATATACATATATATACTATGGAATATAATGGTTGTGCATAATATTACTAATTGCAGGTAGATAGTCGATCGTAACTATTAAATTACATATGAAATTGTGTTTGTTACAGTATGTCCGTCTGACAATGACATTGGACTCGCTGTTCTGATTTGTTTGTAAGTCAGAGAGTAGAAACCTTATCGTTAGGCGAGGAAGTGAATTTCTGTATCGTTAGTTTCATTATTAGCTACTCATGTTTCCACAGGTGTCTATCACTTTGGAACTTCAACCAATCAAAGCGCGCTATTTCCACACACCTATAATGCTTTATTTCCGTCCGCCATATTGTCCCACAAGGCACAAGCGTGTTTTTATGTTGATCATTGTTTAGTTCAGTTGTTCAGTAAGCGCTAATACTTCCTTTGTTAGAAGGCATTATTCATAGGCACAATGGTGAAGCGATGTGCTTGGGGGACATGCAAATCGGATGAACGGTATGAAAGTGGACAGCATTTGACATTTATACCGTTTCCGAAGCCGAAAACGCCACAAGAAAAATGTTTAAAATGGATTCGACTATGCAGACGACCACACTCAACTAAATGTTGATAACATAAACAAGCACAAGTATGTTTGTTCAAAGGTGAGTGTAGTTGTGCATGAAATTATCTCATTTTTATTTATTTCATATTTATTTATTTATTTAAAATTCAAATTTAAACAGACAGGAGTAGAAAACTAAGAAATGTAAATTTAAATATGGCATTATCATGATAAGGAATGGTAATGCATGCAAGTCATTCAAAGTATTCTTACATTCGTTGTAATTTTACTCATTTGTAGTTTAGGATCAAATCCACTCGATGGACCAATTTTCGGATTGTTTTTTTTCAGTTCTAGGCAGTGCACTACCACTGGTATACCAAAGGCTGTGGTATGTACTCTCCTGTCTATGTGAAAGTGCATATAAAAGATCCCTTGCTACATGATAAAATGTAGAGGGCTTCCTCTGACAAACGTATCAAAATGACCGTATATTTCACGTCCAATAACCGATGATTAGTAAACGATGTGTTCTAGTGGCATCGTTAAATAAAAAAAACGTTACTCTTTTTTTTCTGTAGTTCAAGAATATTTTAAGTGCATATCATATATATCACCATTCTAAAACATGATTTGAAGATGCATAATATGAAATGAAATTATACAGCCATGCTTTATTTAATTTTTTCACCATTTGTAGCTTACCTTGTTAGATTTTGCATTTTGATATCTGAAAATATTTTCTTTTACAGCATTTTGTTGGAGAGAGAGGCCCAACAGAGATACACCCTGATCCAATAGCTGCAGATGGGAGTCGATCAACACCGTCAAAGCCCCCACCAAAGAAACGGTGAGTACAGGAGATTTCAATGGAAAGAAATACAGAGTAGGTAACCCCATTTAAAGCAAGTTCAAGTACATGACTTTTAAGTCACAATTTCTAAGGCTTTGTCTTCAAATATATTGGGTGTTGTTTTCTTACTGCTTTTTAATATGTGTTAAAGATAATTTGCAGTCATTGGCTGAACAAATATATTTATTGTGAATTTCACATACAAGATTAATAACAAGAAAATACAAAATACATTCAGAGCTTCTAGAATTTTCATAAAATCCAGTAGCCATGGGATCAGCGATTTTTAAAATGTGGTGTGTAAATTATTTACACAAAAATGAAATCTAACCCACAACATATATACACCTGTATATTCAATATACACCTGACCTACTTGTTTTTTTCCATTTCGGTTAGATGGGGTTTTGCATATTTCATGTAAAACAAAGATAATTTTTGCAACATGTTTTGCATATGGTCAATATTCGGATAAATCCGCTGAACATGCAAGTCTTTATTGGTATGAACTACAAAGTCACAAAACTTTGAGCCAGTTACCATCAGCTGTCCTTGAACCTGGTCATAGTATTGATGATTCTGAGGCAAAATAATTGAATTGCAATTCTCTTTTCAAAATAAAAATTTTAAGTTCATCAACTGCTTGATTAATTGTATGGTCTCTTGCAGTATATGGTCACTTGACCTCAATTATGCCACAATCATTGTTATCACATACTTTACCATGTGGGCTGGCACCTAAAAACTAAAATTCTTTATTTACCACCAGTCCACATTCATGTATGTGTCTTGTATGATATAGTTCAAGATACTTGGCTTTTGCTTTTGGTTCATTTCTTCTGCCATATTCCAAAGGAGCAGCTGATATTTCTTTGGTGTTAAATATATTCACCAAGAATTTTGAAGATGGCACAGACTTGAGTTGTAAAATTTTCCCAAAATTTGACGCTGTTATTCGTTTGGCCCTTGATATTTTCCATAACTGGCAGCTTGCCTGTCCCTGTGTCTGGCTTTCCAGTTTTTCTGCATCAACCAGGGCAAAGTCTTTATTTAAGCAAAGATATTCATCTGTTAACTTTACAGGTGCTGTTTTTGGAAATAGTGTATTGCCGCATCCAGTTCCTACAGAAACTTCTATATTTTTTAAGTTTCTTGTCTAAAATATAATACAAATTTTATTAAGTACATTGAATGTGTCTTTTTCATTCATAAATTTTCAGGGGTTTCCCCACTTGATCTCCTAGTACATAGTGCAGAGAGTCACAAACTTCGAAAACATTTAGAAGAGACAACAATGCAAAATGATGAATTGCTTAAGAAAGTACAAGAACAGAAGACACGAATAACAGAATTAGAGAAAAAATTAGAAGATGGAGAAAAATTTGGTTTTGATAGTGTCTGTAGAAGAGAGGGAAAACTGAAAGATCTGTTCCAGTATTACACAGGATTAAAGCTGTTAAGATTTCTTGCACTCCTTGATTTTCTTGCACCAAGTGATGATTGCATTTTTTACAGAAAAAGTAGGCGTGATATTAAAAGGCTTTCCCTGAAAGATTGTCTTTCTCTATGTTTGTGTAGATTGCGGCATAATTTTTGCCTAAAAGACATATCCATGCGATTTGGACTTTCATTGCAATCTTCGATTGACATTTTTAATGCATAGATTGAACACATGTATTTCAAATTTGGGCAGTTAAATATTTGGCCACACAGGGATATAATAATTAACAATATGCCTGCTGACTACAAAAAGACATTTCCCACAAGTCTGATTATCATTGATGGCACAGAAATTAAAACACAATCTCCTTGTGCTCTGGCTCTACAAAGTCAAATGTACAGTGACTACAAATCAAGCACTACCTTAAAGTGTCTTATTGGTTGTGATCCATGTGGATCATTGATGTTTGTTTCTGAACTGTTTACTGGGTCTGTATCAGACAAAGAAATTACAACAAACAGTGGGTTTTATGATTTACTGAAAGCTCTACTTGAAAGAGGTTATTTACTGGAAGGAGATGCTGTCATGGCAGACAAAGGATTCACCATTGGGAAAGAATTAGAAAAGCTAGGATTAAAATTAAATATACCGCCATTTGCTTCGTCTGGTTCACAGATGTTCCCAGGAGATAACAGAACTGACACAAAAAATTGCAAAACATCGAATTCACATTGAAAGAGTAATTTCTAAAATAAAAAACTACAGAAATGTCTTTCATACAACCCCAACTTCGCTCTTCCAAAACATAAATCAGATTTGGGCAGTTTGTTGCTTTTTGACATTGTTTCAAGATACATTTGTTAGGGGTAAATAAAATTGGAAAACAGAAAGAAAGGTTTTTACCTGATATGATAACAGTGAGCCAACAGATACTTTCCCAAAAGGTGTATCCACTGTAGGTCCATCTTCTGATAAAATATATCCCAGTGGCGTTCCATCGAGTTGTCTCAGTTTTTTAACATCAGAAGACTCAACAAGAGGAAGTCTGAAGTGTAAAGAATTAGTACATGTGTTGCGTAACCGTATGCTAAGCTGTATACTAACTCAAAATAAACAAATAAAACAAACTTTACAACAATTTATGATGCATTAGCAACTGCTACATTTTAAAGAAAATATTGTAAGACCTGTTCTAAAGATGATGATTATTATATCTACCTACAGATGTAGTAAAACATATTGTTTATAGGTTCCTTGGAAATCCCCCCAAATGTGACCCAAATAAAAATAATCTAAGTCTATCTTGCCAGTTTTCCAACTTATAAGGTGTAGTATTTACTTGTTAAAAAGGAATTTCATATTGTTAGCGGCACAATACTTTTAAAGTATCATACTACATTCCAGTTAATTATTAAATATTAATTTCACAACAACATGAAATTAGTTTATGCAAAATATAATAAATTCTGTGTTTTATTATATTGATTAAAATATACATGTACATTTTATATTCAGTTTATTGTTTATTATTTATTTCTCTACATTTTCAGAGAGTATTATAAACTTTTAAATGCAACTTTACAATATGCAAAGAAGTTGCAGAACATACTGAAATATTCCAAAAATACAATAAAAATCTCAATGAGGTGATGCTAATTTCAAAATGAATAGATATAATTACAATAGGTATGCCGCCTATAGTATTAAAGAACAAATCAACATTATAAGTCTTACTTCTTCTGTGTATCCAACTGACATAATACAGGCTTTCGTTTTCTGACTTCTGCTGTGGGTCTTTCCACCACAACATGGCTCATTGGTATTGGCTTTATTTTCATCCCTCTTGGATGGCCCCACTGTCTTGGAATGCTCGTACAACTCTGCTGTTCTGGGACTGATGTTAAATTGTGCAGCATGAATCCTTGTACGGTTTTTAAGAGCCCAATAATGTGTGAGCAGTGGCCACTTAGCCTGGAAGTACAAAAAGAAAGTCGTTTATATTCATGAACACCTGTTGTTTTCAAATAAATATGAATAATATACATGTCCACACACAGCCCATGAACAGACCGTGTGTGTGTGTGTGTGTGATGCATATGACCGAAATTGGTTGTGAGGTGAATTCAAACTAAACAGTTGGCCGATCTACTGTAAATGTTCAAATATTATTACAAAGTTTTGACAATGTAGCTTTAAGACACATGTGTGTCATTTGTTAAATTCCGGTTTGTTACTTTTATTTTTGCTTTGCACTAAAATAAACCATGCTGCAATATTAGTTTAATACCAAAATATACTCACCCAGCTTTACAGGAGCAGTTAGTCTCTGATAGCTGTTTCGTCTCCAAGCAAACTTGAATATGGAGTTTGTGTGCCGAGTCGTTTTTCCTCATGGAACACCATTCACTTTCGGTTGATTTTCATCGGAAATTTTTATATGGTGGATGTAGCCTTGCGTAAAATAATTTAAACCTTTCTCTTGTGCTTTTCTGGAAAGGCCCGAACTCTCAGGAAGATATAAAACAGACACATCATCTGGAATACTTTTTAGATCAGCTACACAGTCTGCTACCGATTCCGCCATTTTGGATGTTAGCTTGTGGGACGTAGTAACAGCAACTAAGGGGGCGTGGCTTACGGAGTAATTGTGGAAACATGAACTGCATAGGTCGTAGTTAATAATGCAGCTAGCGGTACAGAAAATCGCAGCTAGTCATTTACTCAAATTAATGTACACTTCCATTCGTACACAGTGATATATACACAAACACATGCATATTACTTGCAAATATCAAAACTTTATTAAGGTGCCGTTTTAACGAGTCAATCATCAACGAGCCATTTATCTTGGACACCCCCCCCCCCCCCCCAGACGTGTTTGTAAATATTTCTGTTGAGCACAAAACATATTGTACATTTTCTTTTCTGTAAAAGAAGCAGATTGCACACAATCTGACAAACAATAATAGTAATAGAAAACTTTATTAACGTCAAAAAATAAAAGAACAAGTTGACAACTACTCCTCAATTCAGTAGTAACAAAGGGCCTTTGTTGCAAACAAATGGAGCGTAGATGTGCCGGAAATTGTTTAGTGGCTAATTGGAGCACAATGTATAAATATTTTACCTTGGCCTCATCTCTAATTTCTGCCAACTTCAGCACCCATGGATGAGTCCAGATCTTCATGAGATTCTGATAATCTGAGAAGAGACGTGCCCCTCGGCTTATGATCTGTCCCTCCTGGGCCTGTCCAGTCACTTCCAGGTATTTCTCGTACAGCGTGATCTGCATGGGCGTCAGTCGGACCAGAATTACATACTCCATCTTTGGTGGCAGGAATTTTGTCAGTGAAGAAAAGTCACGTCTCTGAAATTAAGTTTTCAAATACTATAATTAAAACCTCCTAGATTACAATATTCACAAACATGTCAAGAAAACTTTAAAACAAGTATTCTGATAGTACTGCTAAAGCAATTCATGTCTTCTACCTGGCCAAATATATTTTCTTATCTCCTAAATTCCAAGGGCCATAACTGTGAAAAATGGGTTAATTGCCATGAAAGTTAAACTTGATTTGTAACAATACATGATAATAACTATATACAAAATATCATCTCAATATCTTCAGGCATTGCAAAAAAAAAATAAAAAAAATAAAAAGATCTGGAAAACAAATTTTCAAATTATCTCAAGGAATTGTGAGAAAAAAAACGAACTGGAAAACTATACTAGGGACAGACGAAGACAGACAGTTGGGTACCATTATTAGCATATTCATAAACTATATTTAAGAATTTTTTATATTTTTTTTGTCGTAATGAAATCCACTTTTAACAACATACCACACACGAGGCTCACATATGGTTTTGTGTGTCCTTGATTTACATAACCCAAGCACGTAAATAATTCAGTCTAGTGGTAAGAAACTGAAAGTCCCACAGCCTCCATGTATCTAATTACCAATCAGCAATCAGCAGCATTTTCACAAATAAGATAGCAAATGGGTCAATTTACAAAGGGAGTCTGACCCTATATTCCATCACACCTAGTATAATCACCGTACCATGTCCCTTTAGGCAGCTTTTAGGTTTTACAGGCTATACATTCTAACATATGAACTGCAGTATTGTTTTAATACCAGTTAGGTAACAATACACATGATATGTACCTGCACACAACCAGCTAACATTTCGTGGATAATGTGTGCTCTTCTCTTCATGACTTTGACATCGTGAGGTGTCGAGTCAGAACACTGACCGTTCCCAATTGGGTTGACGAATCGGTTAAGAAACTCTTTTTTGGTACCAAGCAAATTCGGCTTCACAAAGCTGACCATACTATGATCTGAAATTTTATCAATAAAATACAATAATCATCTTAAGATAAGAAACAAATCTTTAAAAAAGAAAAGAAATAAAGATCCAACATTTAGCAAAACAAGTAGTTGGGTGGTGTGGTGAGTAAAGCTCAATTAGTTCAAATGAATTCGTGTTCAAGTGGCATTTCTCATCATGTGATTTGCTGTATGGACTTGTTGCATGCCAATTGTAATAGCGACTCTAATTGTATGTATAGGAAGACCGTGTGTCATAAGATTCCATGATGTCAAACAAAACTCGTCAGTTTAGAAATGAGAGAGAGATATGACGGACATGCCTGAACCCTAGTGGTCATAGGCATTTATATACTGGTTTGAAGTCTGAAGTATAACCCACTACCAAATACACTGAACCATCTATTACTGTGTGTTACACTGTCGTATCCTCATTTAAATTTAATTATTTTGATAGTGGGTTTAGATACCAACCATGAGTTTGCTCAATTATTTTCCCCCGGCAACAGCGAACACAGGACAATGACGATGGATCACACTTGACAAAAGACCAAACGTACAACACGACAAAAAACTGAGTTACAACATGATTTAAGTGGGTTTTTTATTTTACTGTTATACTTGTAAATGTGTAATGTTACAAAAATGATATAAAAATCCAGTTCTATTTGATCAGGAATTTGGGCTAGTGCTTTATCTTGGTGGGCTAGTGGTTTTCACAAACCCACTAGTCCTGTGGCTAGTGACTTTTCAAAATATTTGTTATACTCTGGAATAGTTTCATAAGAATGCAGAGAGAGAGAGAGAGAGAGAGAGAGAGAGAGAGAGAGAGAGAGAGAGAGAGAGAGAGAGAGAGAGAGAGAGAGAGAGAGAGAGAGAGAGAGTCGGTTGATGGTTGTGTAAATAATATATTATGATACTTACTGTGATAGAGAAAACTCATATCGTGATATATGGGAAATAAGACAGACACTAAGCCAGAATATGTTGGATGAAGAACAATGAAAAAATAAAAAGATCCTTATAGTTTACTCACATTCAACAAGATTGTTCTGCAGTGGTGTGCCAGTGAGCACAATTCTTCGTCTAGTTTTCATCATATTCATAGCCTTTGATATCGATGATTGATCGTTCTTTAAAATATGTCCCTCATCACATACAACCATATCTGGTCCTGACAAACAAACAAAAAAAAAAAAATTAAATACATAAATGGATACTGGAAAATACATGATTCTATTCTGACTGACCAATACCTCAAATTAATTGTTGAAATTTACATAACCACCTTATTTAACTAAACCTCTTTACTCATGTTGAAAAAGAATCGGTGTTCACAAAGAAACATGACTGTTTAAGAAAACCCAACATCTGACACTGGTAAGCTGAATGACATATGTAACATCAAACCCAAACGGTTAACAGATACAACTGACAAGAGAAGAAAAGAATGAAAGTTAGTACACTAATTGCATTTTAATAAAACATACTGTGTACAGTACAGCAGCCCAATTAATGATATGGTTGACATTTTTGTCCTATTCCAATAGTGGAGATCCTGTCTGTTCAATCCTAATCAAAATGTGTTTTTAAACAGTTCCAACACATTTTAGTCCTGGTAGAATGGAGATAAACATACTCCGGTTTAATTTTTGAGGTAAGTTATAATCGATTTAACAAACAAGCTTTTGGAGAAAACAATTCAAGACTTTTCAAGGCCCACTTTTAGCTTTTTCCAAGGATCTCTTTACTAAAAAGATCTTAACCAACTGGTGTACCTAAAGTAATGTAATTACCTCCCTTGGAATTGTATTGCAGATGATATGTTACATATCGGCAAAAATACCCACTACAAACACACAGTCACAAAACTGCAACGAAATTATTTTTGTGGTGATGAATTAAAAAAATTATGGATCCTCCAAAGATGATTTCAGAATTTAAACCCTCATGCTGATGTGTTTGGTTTTAAACATTATTTAGCCTAACCTAAAAAAAATCAGTTTATCTCATAATTCTTAGAAATATGCAATTTAACTTATAATCCGTCCCATCCTCCTATAAAAATGTTTTTGGTAAATAATTTCAGTTTCGTTTGATGTAAGAAGACAAGTAAAAGTGTTTTGAAAATACCAAACAAAAATACCAATTTTATGTGCAATTTAAAAAATCGGCTCAGAAATAAATAACTTATAGTCATTTCCATAGCATTAAAAAAGGTGTTCCCCATGGGATGGACTATAGATAACTAGTGTTGTCATTAAAGAAACATGATACCACCAAACTCATCAAACTTTATTAAACAAATGTTCCACCAAATATTATGTAGCATAGGTCAACTTTAAGAAAAAAAGAAAAAAGAAGAAGTTTGACTACATTTACCCCTACAGGTCCAGATAAATTCTTATGCATGTACTCTTTTCACCTACATAGTACTAATACCAAAATATAATAACAGTACACTGAAAACTAAAATTTTAAAAAATCAGGGGAGACATATTTTTCTTGGTAGTGTTGGGTTCCATTTTCAAGTTTTTGAAAAGAACATTTCAAATTATTTTCAAGAACAGTTTTTATCAACTACTGTTGACCCTGAAATTAATGTGAAAAATGCGAGTTTGTGTTATTCGCATTAATAATATGACACATTTATTTTTATGTTTTGTCCAGCAAGCTATGTGTGAGAACAGAACAGAACTTTATTATGCTCAGGCTGTTCCACAACGGCATATGAGGCACATACAACAACAATATTTTATAGTGACAAGACGGGCTTTTAAAATACGCTATTAAAACAAAGATTAAAATTCAAATACATTCATAAAACAATTGGAGTACAATTCATCATAGGCAAGACAGACTAACTGTCCAATAGTACGACAAAAGCAGACATGATTCGTCGTGCATGAATGGCTTTTAGCACGCTAATCCTGAGGTCAAATATTTCTTTGTTTTACTGTTCATGTTTGCTGCCACTTTCTCGGCATATCTTAGGAAAGTTCAGTTGTAATGGTTGTAATGTTTAGCCAGATTTAGGTAACTATACACATTAGATAAATGATTGCTACAAAAAACACTAGGTACCAAACAGGTTAACTGATGTGTACACTGATACATTAGTGAGTTGATCTCCTTGAAGACGCCTGTAACTCAGATTTAACCAAAAAGTACACAGACATGTGTTATTAGGAAAGTAATATTTCATATGGAGGCCACTCGCATTAATTACGTCTTATTTTAGTCTGCCCACAGTCACATTAATTTAGGGACGCATTAATTTCAGGATCTACAGTATATCATTACACACTAGACAAAATACATGTGTATCTATGATTATAATATTAACCTAAATTTACTAATTAATATTACACACTTTCTGTGACCACTATCAAAGTATTTTAGTGTATTGTGACAGGTCGACACCAGTATCCAAGAAAAGTTAACAGGACTGACAACCATAATGCAACTCATTAAAGACTGGTATATAAAATGGCAGATATATTTACCAGGATCCACAAGTGTTTCAGCAAATACTTTCTTCATTTTCTTGCCCTTCACTCGACAACCAGTGGACAAAGATCGGTACATTTCATACCCCACTATCATGATACCTCCATTTTTGTGCCAGTCTTCAAGGTAGTGCATGCGCTCATTGTTACCTTTGACACCAGCCATTTCATAAATCTGAAAGCAAAACCACACTAAATATACACCCCCTAATAATCCAATAACCTAATAACCAGTGCAGTAGCCTAAAATAGAACAAATACCACCACCCTACCCGTCCCTATATGTTGCATTATGTTTTCTCTGAATTTGCTTATTCTTTTGTTGATCTGTCTGTATTCAGGGGTTAAACATTTTTTCAAAAAAATTACTTGCCACAGGGCAAGTGCCAATTAGATATTCACTTGCCCCAGATATTTTTCCACCCAACTGTGTTACTCCTATTTGATTTAATACAGTGCTCAATAAGGTAATAATATTGAAAGTAATTGGTTTGATTGCACAAATAAAGAATTTTGCCAATAGGTTACAACACTTACCCAGGAAGTACTAAATGTATATGTCTGTCCAGTAGTATTCACTGTCTTCTCTATTTGTTGATTTAAACTTTATTTTTTAAATAGTGTTCATTTGTTGATTTAAACTTTGTTATTTGTTTGGTAGTGTCCACTTGTTCATCTCAATATAATTATTGTGTCGACGTATGTCTTAGTGGCCATGAATGTGGCAAGAACCCTTTCCATTTGTGAGCCATTCTTTTATGGCTGGCATTGGTTGAATTTGTTTTAGGGATTTTGGCCCATGTGTCATTATTGTGAGTATATTATTTAACATTCTCTGCCCTAAAACACTTCTCTGGGATGTTTTTACCCTGTTCACAGAAAAAATAAATACATTCATGTATGCTTAGAGGGCATCGCACCATCACGATTATGGTGTAGGGCTAATGAAATCTAACTTCACCTTACCCGTTCATTTTACATGAACGTAGATTTACATTTGCAAAGTATCGCTAAAGATCAAAAACCGTCCTAAGTCAAGAAGCATCCTATTTTACATACAGCTTATTTATTATGAATCTGTGCACTAGTGAACTTTGACAACACAATAATTCTGAACCAGGAAGTACTTGCTACTGATAAAGAAAAAAACATGAGGAAAAAACAGGTAAAAAGTTATTTTTATACAAAATGAATTATGCACTATTATTATTTTTAATAGTAGCAATGATTAAAATCATATTCTGTATTAATACCTACCTGCATCTAAATAATCAGCACTTGTCAACAGCGAAGGAATCCTGTCACTGTCATGTCTGCTTTTATCTTTGGGTCAGGTCACGTGACGTACATATTCTTTCAACAAAAACTAATTATGGAAGCCCATCTTACCTATATAGGACGCTTTCCGATCCAGGCCTTGGAATGTACACATTCAACTGTGGCATGTGTTTTATCTATTGATGGAATACTCTTATAAACATTTTATTAATTGATATTTGTAGTTAATTGAATACGGTAATAGATCAAATAATCAAATTGATCGTGAGATTACAATGCGTGTGCAATGTAGTAATTTTCCTGTTAATAGGACGCTTCACGATGCTTCGAGGATACTGAAAAACATAAGTATGTTCTTCTACATGGTTTATAATATCTAAACTAAAATATCTTGCAACGTTTATAAGAATACAGTTCATAATATTTATGCTTTGTTCAAGTGAACTCGGAAATAATAAACGTGCTTTACGCCCCCATTCATTTGCAAAGAGCAGATTCCGGAGTCCACCGCATTAACGTCCAATATAATTTGAATATGACAATTTTAAACTGTATCCTACCTCATACACCATTTTTGCAAAGATTAAACATTTTGATTGCATACACAAGGCATGTATATTTTATTTTTGTATAAGCTGTAAAGTGTATTGGACGCTGTTTCCAATTTTGAAGATCATCGAACCGATTACTTGTACGAATTCAGTTTAACGTTCTGTGGCAGAAATTACCAATCTTAGTCAATAGTAAAAGGGGAATAACTCTAAAGTTGTTTTTGAACTTTTCAACAGATTGTTTTCCGTTTTGGTGTGTTAATGCATTGGCAAGAGTTCCAATCATTCAAGCAATTAGGGTTAGGGTTAGTTCTCCTTAGAGCTATGTAAATGCTCGAATGATTGGAACTCAATCTAAAGGTTTTACTGAGATTTGTAACAAGATTAAAAAAAAAAAAGTTTTAGGTGTTACATTAGTCACTTGTCATCGGGTATATGCAGTTAACATAATTACTTGCCTGGCATGGAAATTCCACTTGGCACGGGCGTTGGGCAATGGGATTTTTTATCCCCTGTGTATTGTTGATTTTGTATGTATGAGATAACAAATACAAAAATACAGAAATTATAATTTAAA